>NC_080098.1:68844433-69487489 GCF_950005125.1 Chionomys nivalis | reverse complement strand
GTAGACCAGGCTGGTCTCGAACTCACAGAGATCCGCCTGCCTCTGCCTCCCAAGTGCTGGGATTAAAGGCGTGCGCCACCACCGCCCGGCGGTTTATTAGATTTTTTGTTTGTTTTTTATTTTTTGGTTTATTAGATTTTTGAAATGGATATATGGCATTCTAATTTTATTACACCTTAATGTGGGGGGCTGTGAGGTGCACATCACAGAGTTTGTGTGAAGGTCAGAAGACAATATATGGAACCAAGTTCTTTCCTTTCACTATCTGGGTCTTAAGACCTTTATTCAGGTCTTTAGATTTGGCACCATCATCTTTACTAGAGCCATTTCTCCAGTCCTGTGCCTGGAGCATCTCCACATGAACAGAACATCATGCCTAGAGGCAGTCTTCACAACACACTGGTTGTGTTGTAATTCTCTTCTCTCAGTAAAGACTTTAATGAGACTTGAGGGTGACAAGGCAATATACTTTGCTTTTTGGTTGTTTTTCCAGAGAGGGTTTCTTGGTATAGTCTGGCGGTTATGGAACTCACTCTGTAGACCAGACTGGTCCGCCTGCCTCTGCCTCCCAAGTGCTGGGAGTTACATTACTTTCCTTCTTTTTTAGGGTTTGTGGGGTTTTTGTTGTTTGCTTTTTTTTTTTTTTTTTTTTTTTTTTTTTCAGTTTTTCGAAACAGGGTTTCTCTGTGGCTTTGGAGCCTGTCCTGGAACTAGCTCTTGTAGACCAGGCTGATCTCGAACTCACAGAGATTCACCTGCCTCTGCCTCCCAAGTGCTGGGAATAAAGGCGTGCGCCACCACCGCCCGGCTTTGCTTTTTTGGTTTGGGTTTTTTCAAGACAGCATTTCTTTGTGTAAGAGCTCTGGCTATCCCAGAACTCACTTTGTAAACCAGGCAGGCCTCAAACTTAGAGGCCCGCCAACCTGACTCTGGAGTGTAGTCAGACATTTCTCTCCTGACTGCCAGTTCCCAAATAGCCACTCAGAGGTTTAGTATTACTTCTAAATGCTCGGCCAATAGCTCAAGCTTGTTACTAGCTAACTCTTACACTTAATCCATGCTTCTTATCGATGTTTTGCCATGTGGCTCATGGCTTGTTACCTCATTTTCTATATATGCTGCTTCTTCAGTGGCTGGCTGGCTGGCTGACACCTCTCCTCCTGGTTTGTGCCACCACAATATCCTGGAACTCACTTTGTAGACCAGGCTGGCCTCCAACTCACAGGTCCTCCAGTCTCTGACTTCAATTGCTGGGACTAAGGGAGTGAGCCACCTCTGCATGGCTGACTTTGCTTTCTTACACCCCGTTTCCTTCTCTGCCTCACGAGTAGCACTGAGTTTCCACACGGGACAATCTGAGATTATACCTATGAACATTCCCTTACAGAGCAGAGGGGGACTCACAGGCCTCCACGGGAGATCCTCAAGCCTCAGAAGTCCGAGAAGCATGTGGTGACCAATCCCAGACTGTGCTCAACAAGGCCAGTTATACAGGGGATAGTGAAGTGTGTGAAAGGAGCTGCAGGGAACCCAGTTGCCGTGGGATTTCATGTCCATGTCTCTTTTCTCCCTTTCCTCTTCTACAATGCTGAAGTTCAAACCCAGACCTCTTGCAAAGCAAACTGAGCACAAAACACGTAGGGGGGTGTGTGTGTGTGTATTAATGTATAGCCCAGCAGTGGTATTGAACTGCTTTAATACCAGCACTCAGTAAGCAGAGGCAAGTAGATCTTTGCATTTGAGGCCAAAGTGACTTCTAGGACTGGACAGTCAGGGTTACAAAGGGAAACCATGTCTCAAAACAAACAACAAAAACAACAACATAAAACGAAGAAAAAGAAATCTTTTCCTGGCCGGGCGGTGGTGGTGCACGCCTTTAATCCCAGCACTTGGGAGGCAGAGGCAGATGGATCTCTGTGAGTTTGAGACCAGCCTGGTCTACAAGAGCTAGTTCCAGGACAGGCTCCAAAACCACAGAGAAATCCTGTTGCGAAAAACCAAAAAAAAAAAAAAAAAAAAAAAAAAAAAAAAGAAATCTTTTCCTAAAACGAATATACAGGACTGACAAGATGGTGAACACAGGGACCATCCTGCCTCTTGAAAGCTGGGGTTACGTGTGTGCGCCTCCACACGTGGCTTAAGTCTAGAATGCTTAAAGAACTTTTCTGCTTTGTAATTTAAGAAACACTTATTTAATTCCTGATAAAGCTTTTTTTCTGGTAACAATATTAATTTTTCATGTATCAAGGAAACCAATGCCCTAGTCTGGCCTCTGCAGGCACCAGGGACATATGTGATACACAGACATACATGCAGACAAATAAATAAATACACATTAAAAATACATAAAATTTATTTTGTAAATTTTTTAAAAAGATGCACACTATGTATGTATGCCCCCCCAGCACTTGGGAGGCAGAGGCAGGAAGATCTCTCTGAGAGTTCAAGGTCAGCCTGATCTACAAAGCAAGTTCCAAGAGAGCCTGGGTTATACAATGAGACTCTGTCTTAAAAAACTCACAAAGATACACCAGCAATAATACTTCTCTTACATGTCTACAATATAAAAAACACTATAGAAAAAGCAAAACAACGTATTCAAGAAGAGATAATCTGAGGCCGGGCGATGGTGGCGCACGCCTTTAATCCCAGCGCTCGGGAGGCAGAGGCAGGCGGATCTCTGTGAGTTCGAGACCAGCCTGGTCTACAGAGCTAGTTCCAGGACAGGCTCCAAAGCCACAGAGAAACCCTGTCTCGAAAAACCAAAAAAAAAAAAAAAAAAAAAAAAGAAGAGATAATCTGAGACCAATACAGACTGAATTAACTTTATTCTGTAAGGAATTTTGCGAACAAAGTAATATCAGTGTTTCTTCACAACGAGATCCACAAACAGAAATTTCGAAATGATGTAACTTTTGGGCCTCAACGAGACCCAGCGAGTTTCAGGGAGCACCATTGAACCAGTGTGACTGCCATGTACTCGTAAGGTAACAAACTAAGGCGGGAACAAGCGCTGATGACCAGAATTCTGGGGTGAAGTTGAGTTTCATGATATTGTTATAGGTATTTCCTCTACTTTCTTCCTTCAAGAGAAATAACCGGATATGTAAAGGTATAAAAATTATTTCCCAATTACATTTTACCTTTGCAGGACAAAGACACTTATACTTAACAAACAGAATGCTCACCCGTCAATACGGCTATTAACTATGTTAAAAATGTTTGACTCTTCTTTAGATTTAATCACTAGAATTACAGACAGATATGAGCTGCCATGTGGGTGCTGGGAACTGACCCCGGGTCCTCTACAAGAGCACCAAGCGCTCTTAAGGAATGGATCACTGATGTAGGATTCCCCTCGGTATGCTGAGATTCTGGGCAGCCGGGAGGAACAAGCGGTTCCTCACTACAGAGCACCCCTCTAGCCTTAAAAGTATTTAACAACTCTAGTATACTCTGACTTAAAAACCTCTAAATCAAGAATATATACATATATATTTGTTTGTTCTCTTGTTTATAAGACAGGGTCTCACTGTATAGTACTGACTGGCCCGAAACTCATTATGTAAAATAGGTTGGCCTTGAACCCAGGGATCATCCTGCCTCTGCCTCCTAAAGGTTGGGATTACATGTGTGGGTTTAAGTCGAGGATGCTTAAAGAAATTTTCTACCTCTTAGTTTAAGAAATATTTATTAAATACCTGAGAAAGCTTTTTTTTCTTTTGAAAGCTTTTTTTTTCTGATGACAATATGAAGTTTTCATGTATCAGAAGTATTGAAAGTAGTTTCAGGTAATCCAATTACACCACTCAGAATCAGACCCCAAAAGCTCTAAAGTACAAATTTTGGGGAGTTTTGTGCACTAAATTTTACCAAGAAAGATTGTAGCCTGAAACTCAAATACCAGTATTTCATGTAATTTGCTTGTTTTCTTTTATTATATTTGTGTGTATATGTGCTCTTGTGCCCACATGTATGTATATGCGCACATAATGAGTGTCAAAGAACAACTTATGCTTCGTGCTATGTGGATCATAGGATTGAACTCAGGTGACCAGATTTGGTAGCACAAACCTTACCAACTGGGTCATCCGAGTCACCTCATCTGCCTAAGAACCAGCACTTGTTTTTTCCTTGTGTTAGACCTGGGGCACACTTAGGCAAATGCACTACCACTGACCTAGATCCCCAGCCTTGTTCTTTTTTGTTGTTTTGTTGTCGTTGTTTTATGTTTTTGTTTTCCAAAACAGGGTTTCTCTGTGTAGCCTTGGCTGTCCTGTAATTAGCTCTGAAAACGAGGCTAGCCTAAACTTCCAGAAATTTGCCTGCCTCTGCCTCCTGTAAGGTTTCATTATGTAAGCCCAGGATGGCCTCAAATTCATCATCTTTCTGCCCCCATCTTGGGTTCTAGGATTACAGGCATTCACCACCTGTTTTGTTTTAACAGGGAAAAGTTCATAACCTACTCAATCATCCTGAAGGAAAATTAGACTAAAAGCAGTTAGGTATTTATATAGCATAATATAGCTGTCTAAAAAACACTTTGGAGGGAAAGGAATCATATTTTTAGTATGATATGGCCACAATCACTTTCTCTAAAAGTAGGCAAGGATGAATTAGCACTCAGGCACAGTCAGAGCTGAGAGGGAACCTGAAATAGTAACATTGATGCAGCAGAAAGAAGTGGAAAGCTGAGGGTGGCAATCTCAAGCACTAGAGAGGTAGACGCAAGAGGATCACAAGTTCAAGGCCAGTCTGTGCTACAAAGGGACTCTCAAAAGGAGGGAAAATAAAAGAAAGAAATGCAAAAATCTCATTATGTTGCTTATGTTTAATTTTACAAAACCAAAGGCAAACCAACTACTACTCATTTCTGATGAAAAAAATTAAAATAAAAACTCTGAACCTATTTTGTGAATGTCTACTATAACATTCTTTGATCCTGTTCATGAGTTCTAGTCAGTCAAACAGAGAAGGTAAGCTTAAAAGGCAGCAACAAACATGTCAAGGACTTCACCTTTCTTAGATGATCACATCGCATTTTCAGTGACAGAGGAGAGGTCAGTGGCTCCCAGTGACTGACAGACTTTATTAGTACACTCAAGACAACACCCCACTGTTTCCAGACTCTTAAATATTGGTACCCAAGGTTGACATAAAGGAGTATCTCACTCTGAAAAGAGGTCTGACTGGAATGGGGTTTGGACCAGTGTGGGGCAGTACTTACTGACAGGCGACTTCTGTAACAAACAACTAGTTTCTTGTATTTAAAAAATAAGCAAGACAGAATTTTCAGAGTCTTACTTTACAATACATTGTAAACATCACAGACCAGCACAGGTACAAAGTGCCTCCGAGTGGTTTATAATACTTTGTATCGTCCTTTATTTGTTGGTTGGTACGAATTTTGCTATGACAGAAAATAAAAGGCAGGTTAGAAAAAGCACACATAAAAAAGGTGAATGTTTAAGATTATTTTCTTTTAACAATTTGTTACACTATCACATAGCCAAAATAAAAAGGCTGTTACTGAGTGGAGGCAGAGGGATAGCTCAGTAAAGAATTTGTTCTCTCTGTTCACCCCGCATTCTTTCCCTGATAACTCTGTAGTCTCAAAGCATGAAGTTCTTTTTCTATAACTGTTAGGTGAAATAATCTCAAAACCTTTGTACACTACTATACTATTAATACATTTTAGAAACAACACATTCAATAGCCCAGACTAATCCTGACTTTACAAAATCCTCCTGGTCAGCCTGCTAAGCGCTGAGATCACAAGGATGAGTCACCATACTTGGCTTGAGTCCTGACTTAAAGCTTGTTTGTATTTTCTCTTGTTTTGTATACCTTCTTTTTAAAAAACTATTTCCCTGGGTTAGAGAGATGGCTCAGCAGTTAAGAGCACTAGCTGCTCTTCCAGAGGACCTAAGTTCAATCCCAGCACCCACACATAGCTCACAACCGACTGCGGCTCCAGTTCCAGGGGATCTAACAGCCTCACACAGGCATTCATGTAGGAAAAACACCAATGCACATAAGATAAAAAAAAAAATTGTTAACAAAAAATATTCCCTGCCGTAAACTGGGCACTGGCATTGAATCACAGCACGCAGGAGGCAGAAGTAGGTGAATCTCTGTGAGTTTGAGGCCAGCCTGGTCTATATAGTGAGTTCCAGGACATAGAGAAACCCTGCCTCCAAAAAATTAAAAAATAAAAACTTAAAAATCCCCAAAAAAGATTTCTATGTATAAATGGAATTTCAGAAAAGCCCCCCAACCACAGAAGCTGCTGCATGGAGAGTTTATAGCCCATAACTGGTACTTAAGATCAATGATGAGGCCGGGCGGTGGTGGCGCACGCCTTTAATCCCAGCACTCGGGAGGCAGAGGCAGGTGGATCTCTGTGAGTTCGAGACCAGCCTGGTCTACAAGAGCTAGTTCCAGGACAGGCTCCAAAACCACAGAGAAACCCTGTCTCGAAAAACCAAAAAAAAAAAAAAAAAACCAAAAAAAACCAAAAAAGATCAATGATGTATCTGTGGCTCCCTTAGAAAGGTTATCTTTAGTAGGTTTTTCTTTTTCCAAATTTAACTCACTGCAAACTTTAAAATACTGGCCACACCATGGGTTGGTTAGGACACAGAATAACTGGCATTTTCAGATGCTCCAATGAGTAAAAACTGGTAAATCCTTTTGCAAAACAATGTGGTAATAACACCTACTAAATAGACTATATGGTACTTAAAAATAGAAATTCTATTCCAAAGTGTATATTCAATAAAAAGATGCATTAATGTATAGCAAAAAGTCAAAGAAGGTTCACAGTTATCTTATTCATAAAAGTCAAAAGTAGATAGAATACCCTCAAGTCCAGTATGTAAGTAAACTGCAATGTATGTTAACAATTAAATAGCATGCAGGTATGAAAAGGCATGCATTATTGCTACCTGCAACAATAGCCTGGCCTCCTCAGTATAATGCTGAGGCATGAAGAGTTGACAGCATGTAGTCCCATTACGCAGAGGTAAAAACACATAAAGCTAATGGAAGCCAGAGGCCAGGCTTCTAGATGGAGCAATGATCTGCATTTCTTCATTTAGATAGACTATACTCAAGTGCCTACTCCAAAGTTTCATCAAGATATATTTATGTGAGGCTGGAGAGATAGCTCAGAGGTTAAGAGCCCTGGCTGATTTCCCAGATGTCCTGAGTTCAATTCCCAGGAACTATATTGGTGGCTCACACACAACCATCTATAATGAGATCTGGTGTCTTCTTCTGGCATGCAGTCATGCATACAGATAGAACACTGTATACATAATAACTAAATTAATCTTTAAAAAAAAAAGACTTCTGTGTTGGGACAGGGTCTCAAATCCCACCAGGCTGGCTGTGAAACTCAACTGCCTCCATGTCCCAAACACCGGGACTGAGCTGGCAAGACAGGTGTTTATGATTTCTATGCCTGTGTGTATTAAAGTTCGATAAACAGTCACTGAAACAAATAAGGCCTGAGGGTTTCACTTACCAGTCGGATCAGTTCTTCTTTTATGAGCCTGGTGATTTCTGCCTTTGCTTTCTGCACAGCCAGCTCGTTGGCACCTGATGATTGAGTAGAAAATGTATGGTTCATACTACTGTTCTCCACTGAAAGGAGGTCTAGGAAACCACACTTCAGGTAATGTTAGGAAGTGTACTGCCTGCCAAGATAGTGAACTGGTACAGTTGGGTTACTTTCTAACTTAAATGCTGACCAAAGTATTTGACCTAACAGAAGTGTGTCAAGCCTGTGCTCACTTGGACAGCACATGCACTAAACTATGAAGATGCAGAGAAGAGAAACATGGCCCCTGACAAGGATGACACACAAAATCATGAAGTGCTCAGTATTTAAAGAAAATGTCTATGTCCTTAAAATTTGTACCTTCTTTAAAGCAATTTTCAAACATAATCCCCACAATAGGTCTGTAAGCTTTAAATGTATACGACCGTATTCTGAACTTCTAAGACCTCAAATGACACATGGTCACTGATTTCTTAGAGGTGTCCCTATTTTCAGTTCTCGCCTACTATCAACTTCATACTGACTTGTGTTACACCTACACCAACCCTGATCTAACTCAGGTGTCACACAAAAGCAACGGTACGTACTTTCAATCGCCAAGTAAATTTTCCGCTCTCCTTCCTTGGGCTCTTTGCCAGGAGGGAAGTAGGTGCCTCTGATCGTGATGGCGGCTTCCGAGTACTCACTGATTCTCTGCAGGGCTTCCTTAGAGGTGACTTTCCACCTCGCCGTCTAAAAAAAAAAGGTTTGGAGACTCAAATCACAACACAGAAGTCTGAGTTGAGGGTAGGTGAGATAGATGCTCAGTGGATAAGGGTCCTGCTACCCAGGCTAACGACCTGAGTTCAAGCCCTGAACCTGCCTGGTGGAAGGAGAAAACCAACTCCTGCAAGCTGCCCTCTAACTGACATGCCCATCCTGATCCCTGTGCTCCTCCAACTGCCAATACATAATATCACACAATTAATCTAAAATTCTGGGCTGAAAAAGAATAGATTCACTAGGCAGTGGCGGTGTATGCCTTTAACCCCAGCACTGGGAAGCAGAGGCAGGAGGATCTCTGTGAGTTTGAGGCCAGCCTGGGCTACAGAGTTCCAAGACAGCTAGGACTACACAGAGAAACCATGTCTCAAACAAAAACAGAAACAAAAACAAAAGAAAGGAAGGAAGGGGGCTGGAGAGATGGCTCAGTGGTTAAAAGCATTGCCTGCTCTTCCAAAGGTCCTGAGTTCAATTCCCAGCAACCACATGGTGGCTCACAACCATCTGAAATGAGGTCTGGTGCCCTCTTCTGGCCTTCAGGCATACACGCAGAGAGAATATTGTATACATAATAAATAAATAAATAAATAAATAAATAAATAAATAAATAAATAAATAAATAAATATTTTTAAAAAAAGGAAAGAAAAGAAAAAGAGAACAGATCACAGATTCACTATTACTCTCCCCTATTTCCCCTATGTAGGTATAAGTCAGGCATTTAATGTTCACATAGAAACAATCCTGTCTCAGGGGCTGGAGGTCCAGATCAGCACTGAAGTTTTGTCTGTGTGTACAAAGTCCTAGGTTCTCCTCTAGTGCAGGAAAAAAATAAGAGACAGGACTGGAGGTGTGCACTTGTCAACCCAGCACCTGTGAGGTAGGAGGGTCAGGCCCTACCTCAAAAAAAAAAAAAAAAAAAAAAAAAAAAGAAGGAAAAGAAAAGAAAGAAATGAACTAAGAACATCAGAGCCAATAGTTGATGTGTTTTAAGGAAAGGGTTCTGTTCTGAAAGAAGCATTTCTACTTCACAATATAAAAACCTTTATATTTGTTACTTGCCTGTGGGAAGTCATTAATTTCTAACTCTTCCTCGTATCTCTTGAAAGATTCACTCTGCCCACCCTCCTGCCTCTCCTCTTCCTGTTTCTCCAAAGGCACGTAATTGAGCTTGGCATTGATCTTTTCAGCAAGCTGTTCTGCAATGGTTTTTGCCGACACCGTGGGAGCCAGAATGGTGCCCCCTCTGAGAATGGCATTGGTGGCTTGCTGCATTACATCCTGCGGTTTAAGAAGACCTCCAGTTAAACCTCAGCTGCAGAAAAGAGAGGGCCAAGGACCTCACCATAAATGATTCTCCCTAAAGCCACTAATTCCACTTAATAAACAGAAAGTGTCTTTCTAACGCAATCCCTCACACAGTGTGAGTGCGTAACTGATACTGTCACTTTCCTCTCATGCTGATGAGAAAACTGAGGGACAGTCACTACAGACACGGAGCATTAGCTAAGGCGCAGCACGCAGAACATAACAGGGCTTTTCTAAAATCTCATACCTTGTGACTAGTGGCATTTCTACTTCGTTACAATGCCTGTGTGGCCATCATCACTGAGCCTTCCCCTACCCACAATGGACCATCCAAAAACGCAATAACTTATCATTCTTTGGGCATGCTATAAAAATTCTGTTTTGCTGGGCGGTGGTGGTGCACACCTGTAATCCTAGCACTTGGGAGGCATAGGCAGGTGGATCTCTGTGAGTTCAAAGCCAACCTTATCTACAGAGCGAGTTCCAGGACACACTCCAAAGCTACAGAGAAACCCTGTCTCGAAAAACCAAAGCCAAAAAAAAAAAAAAACCCCACAAAACCTTCTATTTACTTGGTAGTAAGCAGTGCCCAGCGCAATGGCTCACTCCTATAATCTCAGGAGCAGGAAAGAAGAAACTGTCAGCTCTGGGTTGGCTGAGAATACAGACCCTGTGTCTAAAAAACACAACCTCAGCTAGGCGTGGTGCCGCACACCTTTAGTCCTAGCTCTCGGCAGGGTAGGCAGAGACAGGGGGATCTTTGTGAATTGGAGGCCAGCCTGATCTACATAGTGGGTTTCTGGACAGCCAGGGTTACACAGAGAAACCCTGTCTCAAAAAAACAAAAAACAAAAAAACACTCAACATCAGGTCACCAAAGAAAAACAGTTTCAGATTATGGAGCATTCGGGATCAGGATGCTCATCTACTCTCTATGAGCTGTCCACAACTCATATGCCTTATGGGGTTCTACAAGAGGCACACAGAGATGCTCCTGGAGGGGACCCACACTGAAAGTGGGGTCTGAAGCATGTGGGGCACACTTGTCATCCTGGCACATGGGAAGCAGAGATAGAAGGACCAGGAGAGGGTCATCCTCGGCTACACAGAGGGCTCGAGGTCAGCCTAGGCTACAAAAAACCCTGTTTCTTTAAAAATCAAAGACACTTTCCACTTTGAACCATCACTCTAAAGATTCTCCTGTCACAGCAACAAGAAGAATGACTAAGACTCGGAACAAATTACTTAATACCTGAGACTCGATGCCTAGGTTCTTCTGAGCGTTGATTCTAAGAGCCAGCCTCTTGGCAATCTCTAGCTTCTCAGCGTTGCCTGCGGTTGGGGCAGGCACACTAGATGTGCCAGGTGCAGCCATGTCTTTTACTCTCTTCTTTGAATTAAACATGCTCTCAATCTGTTCATCAATCTAAAACAGGAGAAAATGAAGAATTAGTAAATACTGGGTTAGAAATATTAATTTAGTTGCACCTACACAAAAAGAAATGTTTCCATAAAGGTTAGAATTAATTAAATTTACATAAATTCAAATACATGAATCAACAGAAAAACAAACCAACTCTTCACTAACTTTTCTTTAAAAAGTTTATTGTCTGTGATAGAAAAATTAAAAAGACAAAATCAATAACAAAGAAATCTGCCATACTATAAGATTGCCATAATCAGACTTCTGAGAGGAAAAAAAAGAAATCCATCCTCATCTTGTCAATGAAGAAACACAGGCAGAAAGTCAGAGCAGCAGAAATGACGCACTGAACTGTTCCAGGGCTCAGGCACTAAGCCCGCGAGTCTCAGGAGGAATGATGCGGTGCTCTCCTAAGCAGGACTCCCACCCCTAACTCCTAAAACGAGGATTTTTCTTTTTCTTTTGAGACAGGCTGTCATGTAGCTCTGCTGAGGATCACCCTCAATGCTTTTTTTTTAATTTATTCATTTTATTTGACGTGTGTTTTGCCTGCTTGCATATATATGTACTAGGTATATGCTTGGTGTCTGAGGAGGCCAGAAGGGGACTTTGGTTCCCCTGAACTGTAGTTAGAGAGGGTGGTGAGCCACCATGCAGGTACTGGAGGAACTGAACCTGGGTCTTCCAGGACAGCAACAAGTGCTCTCAACTAAGGAGTTCTATCTTTAGGCTGACCATGAACTCCTGAACCTTCTCCTTTCCCTCTTACAAGAACTAGGACTGCAGGTTTGCAGCGCCACACCCAGTTCTTGCACTGCTGGAGATCATACCAGAGAGTACTCTAATAACTGAGTCCTTCTTTTAAATGAAGAAAAATGGGTCAGCAGAGAGGCATATACTTCTAATCTCTATATGAGATTAGAAGCACTCTATAGAGATTGGGATAGAAGGCTCAACAGTCGGAGGCCAGGGCAGGCTGCATAACAATAACCTGTCAAACAAACAAACGAGAAAGAGAAGGGACAAGGAAGGAAAAGAAGGCTTCCCTATGAGGCAAGAGCAACAATGAAGCTTTCAATTCTCCAAACCAGGAACCCTAGTGTAGTTATCTATACTGCCATTAAAAAAGGAAAATCACCTGCTATTAACTGTGTGTGCCTCAATGGACAACACATGGAGTCAGCTCCCTCCTCCCATCTTTACATGGGTTCTGGGGATAGAACTCAAGTACCCAGGTTTATATGGTAAGGGCCTTATCTGAGCCATCTCACCAGCTCCCTTGTCTTGTTTTAAATGTCTTTGAACAGGGCTTGGTGACACACATTAAAATCCTGTCTCAAAAACAGCTGGTGAGAAGGCTCAGGAGTCAAGGCACTTGCCATGTAGGCCTGCTGACCTGAGTGATGCTCCAGGATCTACAGGGGAAGAGAGAACGGAGTCACCTATGTTGGTCTCAGGCCCCAACACACATGCCATAAACATACACACACACAAAATTAACTATTAGAACAGAATTGAAAAAAGGACAAAACAAAAAAAGGACACTTTTACCCAGAATGACTTGTGGAATCATGATGAAAGCCACATAATTTCCTTCAAAAGATCAGATGTAGTGGGTCTTTTATCTTCTCAGACGCAAATGTAGGGAAGCTTGTTGGACTTAAATTTAATTAATTCAGAAAGCACTTCTAATGAAATGGTCTCAATTTAGTTTCCTTTTATAAAACATACATTTTTTCCCTTATGGAGTTAGAGCCAAATAGTTTTTATGGTGAGGGTGTTTGCAACTGTGCATTTAACTGAATGATGTTGTTTTAAATTAAACAGCACACATGCTTTTAAAAATCTCAGTAAAGCCGGGCGGTGGTGGCGCACGCCTTTAATCCCAGCACTGGGGAGGCAGAGGCAGGCGGATCTCTGGGAGTTCGAGAACAGCCTGGTCTACCAGAGCTAGTTCCAGGACAGGCTCCAAAACCACAGAGAAACCCTGTCTTGGAAAAACCAAAAAAAAAAAAAAAATCTCAGTAAAGAAGCCGGGTGGTGGTGGCAGCACAGTCTTTAACCCCAACACTCAGGAGGCAGAGGCAGGCAGGTCTCTCAGTTTGAGGCCAGCCTGGTCTACACAGTAAGTTCTAGGACAATCAGGGCTACAAAAAAAAAAAAAAAAAAAGCACTTGCCTCAAAACAAACAAACAAAAGAAAATCACATTTGTGTATTTGTGTGCGTGTGTATAACATGGTTTTTTAAATTATGGGTAACATTCCTCTTGAAAGTAGGGTAGATCTAATGACTTGATCAATATCATTTTTTGTTTTTGACTTTTTCTTTTTGAGACAGGGTCTCACTATGTAGCCCTGGCTAGCCTGCAGCTTACTATGTATACCACAGCACCACAAAATTCAAAGGGATCCTTCTGACGCCCGAGTGCTAAGTATGCTACCATGCCCAGCTCTAACCTGCTAACTTGAGTTTACTCAATAGAAGGTAAACATATAACCGAGCAGCAACTTTACTTTATTCTAAACTAGTGTGGTGCACCAGAAAGAAACGGCCAGCAGCTGACAGGAAACCTGCCCTGTCTGTGTCCAGTCCTGAACCAATACTCTCACTGTTTCAGTGTTCTCAACAGCCTGGTCAGGCTAAACCTACTTATAAGACGATGTCTCAACAGAGGTCATCTGTGGTCATATGAAAAAGTCTGCTGTGCTGCCCAGGCTGACCTTGTACTCTGGGGTCACTGCTCCTGCCACAGTCCTCTGAACAGCTGGTAAAGTCACAGATCACCACGTCTAGCTTGGAATCATTTACTATGATGTGTAAAAAATGTCCTCCTATGAACAAGTATGGTGGAAACGTCAAGAGGCTCCCTTGCCTACTTCTCAACGTTCACAAACTACTCCACGGCACACACACAGAGACCGCGATACTTACATCAACTGCAGCGTCCTCATCATCTGAATCTTGCAGGCCAAGAGCAGCTTTCTGTAACTTCTTCCTCTCATTGGCTAACGCCTGTTCTGTTTCATCAAACTTGAATCCCTTGCCAGAGAAACCACTACTCTTTTTAATTATTTTTCCTTCCTTTTAAAGAAAAGTTAACAAAGATAATTTTTAGAGTAAAAACTATTAAATATTTTCAAAGTAGAATATAGCAACTTAACAAAAAATAAGCAAAAGAGAAGATTCTAGTTTCATTATTTTCCCTTCTTTTTAAAAATGTAAGTGGCTGGATGTGCACCCTTAATATGAGCACTCGTGAGGCAGAAGCAGATACATCTGAGAGTTTGAGGCTGGCTTGGTCTATATGCCAAGTACCAGGACAGCCAGAGCTACATAGAAATACCCGGGGTGTGGGGGGAGGGGGAGCAAAAACAGCAACAAAAAAAAAAAAAAAAAAAAAAAAGCTAAGATATAAGTAAGATATAAGTGAACACAGTCATATGAGAGAGTTTAAGACTCACTGCTTTCTGCTGATCTTTGAAGTCACTCCAGAGCTTTTCCAGGTCAGGAGGCACTGCTGTCCCTGACAATTCAAGAGCTTTAATTATGTCACCAGCATAGCGAGCTTGATCTTCTGTGATGAAAGTGTAGGCATAGCCCTAATGAAAATGAGGAAATAGAATTAAACAAGATGATTCGAAATCAACACAAAAACCCAGCACCTTAGTTGTAAACAAGAAACAAACCTACCGACAAGAAGATGAGGAATACCTCATTCACCGATCTCAAAAAAAAAAAAAAAAAAAAAAAGTCTAGAAATAAAACTAGCCAAAAAGGCAAAGATTTCTACATTGAATACATTAAAACTCTGAAGAAGCGTTCTGTTCGTATGGTGCTTGCCCAGTGTGCACAAACCCTGGGTTCCATCCCACCACACAGGTGGAGGCAGCTACACAATCAATTCTAGGCACACCTAAGGTATGAGACCCTGTCTCCAAAAAGAAGAAATTGAAGACGACAATACAAGAAGGAAAGACCTGTCAGGAAGGATTAATAAAGTGAAATTGCTATATTACTGAGACATGATAAACAGACTCAATATAATTCCCAGAAAATTCCAATGACATTCATTATTGACCTAGTAAAAACAATCCTAAAATTCACATGGAAACGGAGGATGGCAAGCAGACAAAGCCATACTAAGAAGAACAATTATTTAGATATCATAATTCTATCTTTAGTTCAATACACATTTTTTAACACCATAAATTGAGCTTTGTAAACAATCAGCAGACACTGGGTAAGCGGAGGCAGCTGGCTGCAGTTCCCAGTTCAGATCATCCTCTCTGCCATTCCATGGATGAACTTCTGCATTCTCTCTACTCCAGACTCTGCTGGAGGAGAATGACTTTCAGCCTGTCTCACTGCTCTCTTCCCACACTGTCACTTAGAGATAGTCCACTCCTAGGCTTGCACACACCAGTTTTTTACTTGGGTTCTGGTAATTGAGTTCAGGTCCACAGTGACAAGAGTCATCTTCCAGCTCAACATTCTTAGCAGGGAAAGACAAGTTAAAACTACATTGATACTCCATTTCATCCCAGTCAAAATGGCTAACATTAAGAAAACAAATGACACCAGGCAGTGGTAGGGCACACCTTTAATCCCAGCAGTTGGGAGGCAGAGGAGGTAGATCTCTGTGAGTTCGAGGCCAGCCTGATCTATAGAGTGAGTTGCAGGAAAGGCTCCAAAGCTACAAGGAAAAAAAAAAAAAAACCTATCTTGGGGGAGTGGGGGGAGACAACAAATGACAGAAAATGTCACACTATTCACAGCTGCTGAGCAATAGAACCAGCATAGATGCATCAGCAGGTGAACAGATAATGAAAATGTGGCACAGACACACAGCAGAATTTTACACAGGTATAAAGAAAAATTAAATCAAGACATTTGTAGAAAATGGTACAAGAAATCATTAGGTTAAGTGAAATAAGACAGACTTCAAAGATCAAATACCACATGTGGACCCTAGATTTTAATTTTTCAATATATATACATACATCTAGGGTACATGTAGATTATAAAATCAGAAAGGAATGGGGTATACTTGATATGAGAGCAGAAGGGAGGCTACGGAAAGAAGACCAACATGGTAGGAATAACACTGGGAGAGAATGAAAATAAGAACACATATTAAACCATCATAATTTAAGAAAGATTTCTGGGATAGAGAGCTGACAGCTAAGAGCTGGCTGCTCTGGCGGAGGACCCAGGTTTGACTCTAAGCACCCACACGGTGGCTCACATCCACCTGTGAATCCAGGTCTAGAGCATCCAAAGCCTTTTCTCACTTCTGCGTGCACCAAGCTCACACATGGTACCACACAGACATGTCGTGGGATATCTGCACACTGTGTGAAGGTGTATCGCTGTGATTGGTCTAATAAAAAGCTGAAATGGCCAATAGGTAGGTAGGAGGTATAGGTGGGACTTCTGGGCTGAGAGAGGAAGGAGGAGAAGGAACCTAAGCTATTTCTACCTGAGGAAGACGCCAGGAGACGAGAGAGGAAACAAGAGGGACAGATGGAAGAGAGCTAACGCCACATGGCAGGATATAGATTAATAGAAATGGATTAATTTAAGTTATAAAAAACAGGTAGGAACAAGCCTGAACTATAGGCCAAGCTTCTTCTGACCTCCACAGAAAGTGCATGCATGTCTGTGCACCACGTATGTGCACCTGCTCAGAAGAGGACATTGGAGCCCTTGGAACTGGAGTTAAGAGACAACTGTGAGCAACCATGGGTCTTCCATGAAAGCAGTCAGTGCTCTTAACCGCTGAGTCATCACTCTAGCCTTTTAATTTGTTTATTTGTTGTTTTTATGTCTGTGTACCACACATACACCTGCTGCCTATAGAAGAGGGCATCAGGATTCCCTAGAACTGGAACTACAGATGGTTGTGAACAGTGAGTACTGTAAACAGAACACAAGTGCTGTGGAATAATCCTCTGTACACTGTGTGAATATATATTGCTATGATTAGTTTAATAAACAAGCTGTCTGGTCAATATCTGAACAGGATCGTTAGGTGGGAAAGCCAAACTGAGAATGATTGGAAGAAAGAGGAAGGAGTCAAAGGAGTCGCCAGTAAGATGATGAACAGGTTGGTCACACAAAATGGGACAGAGGTAAACCATGAGCCTCGGGGCAGCACACTGATTAATAGAAATGGATTATGTTGTAAGATCTAGTTAGTAACAAGCCTGGCTATTGGCCAAGCATTTATAATTTATATTAAGTCTCCAAGTCAGTTATTTAAGAAGCAGCTGCCAGTTCGTTAGGAGCAGGTGGCTGGGACAGGAAGACTCTGCCTATGCACAGGACCTCTGCAAAAAGGAGCAGTGTTCTCAACTGAAGCACAATCTCTGCAGCCCCATAACTGGTCATTTTAACAATATGGAGACATGGGGCTTGAGAGGTGGCTCAGTGGTTAAGAGCATTGCCTGCGCTTCCAAAGGTCCTGAGTTCAATTCCCAGCAACCACATGATGGCTCACAACCATCTGTAAAGAGGTCTGGAGCCCTCTTCTGCCTTCAGGCATACACACAAACAGAATATTGTATACATAATAAATAAATTAAAAAAAACAACAATATGGAGACATAAATACATATGTGATTAACAATATCCAGTCAATGTTCAGCTATTTAAAGACTTTCAAAATAACATCATAATGTTACTCTGCTATCTATTCCTGAAACTAAACACCTGTGCTGTGGTAAAGACATGACTGTAAAGACTTACTTTGTTGCCTGCCCTTCCAGTCCGTCCAGCTCTGTGCACATAATCTTCATAATGGTTGGGACAGCTGTAATTTACTACAAGAATCAGATGTTTCACATCTAGACCTCGAGCAGCAACTGACGTGGCTACGAGAAGTTTGCAGGTTCCATTCTTAAAGTCATTAATGATGCTGTCCCTGTCGTATTGATCAATACCTGTAAGTAAATTAAAGAGACAAACAGAAAAACATGTTGAAATTTTCCATTTCTACTAAGAAAGTCCTAAACACAGAAATAAAAAACAGACTCAGGGCTGATGGCTCAGAAATCTGAGTTCAATTCCCAGTAACCACACCCTCTTCTATCATGCAGGCAAACATGTAGGAAAAACGCTGCATATATAATCAATCAATCAATCAATCTTTAAAAATGTATCAATTTGATGATTTCTCAAAAACTTAAAGTCTGAGTTCTGGTTCTAGCAACTCCATTACTCAGAGGAACTAACAGCTGTTAAGATGAACACATACCATAGTCACATCATACACAAGAGTCGAATAATAAAACCAACCAGGTCTCTATCAACAAGTAAACCAAAAATAAATATACACAAAAGGATGTATTATCCAGCTTTTAGAAGAAAATCTAATACATGTTAAAATATGAATCATAAAATCATGACTGGGTGAACCAGAACAAACACAAAAGGATATGAAATGTATTAATTCCCAATAAACACAAAGGATAAGAAATTCATAAAGGCATAAGATAGTATGGAAGTATCAAAGTTATAAAGGACAGGTGAAGGGAAGACACAGAGAATAATTGCTTAACCGGTAGTTTTCATGTAGATGATGAAAAGTTCTAGGTACAAGGAGACAGGGAGAAGCTTCACAGGGAAACAGTGTTTGCTTGCTATGCAAAAAAGAAGGCCGACATTCAAGTCTCTAATGGCCATGTAAACAGTCTCCTTATACCTCTGACCGTACTAGCACTGGATCACGGAGAGAGGCGGATTCTGACAGCTTGGACAGTGAGGCACTATCTCAAGGCAATTACGTGAAGAGCAATCGATAGCAGCCTGCACTACATGAAGTTGGAATCTTGTCAAATGCCTGTCAGATTTCTTCTACCCACATTACAGAAAACAAAGCAGGTACTATTCAGAGCACACGACAGCTGTTGGCAAGTTAAGTTAAGCAAATGTTACCGCCGTGAAGAGACATGCAGGGGTAAGATGCTCTCATCAAGTCCTTCAGGAGACCATCGGCATGCTCCTGCTTGTCAACAAATATAATGACAGATCCCGACTCCTGATAATGGCCTAAAAGCTCGAGTAATTTCAAGAATTTCTTTTCTTCTTCAATCACAATCTGAAAACAACACATTGTAGCAAGTTAATGTAAAAAACACAAATGTGTCTTAAAACAAAAATGTTTAATCTGTATTGAATGAGGAGAAAATAATAGCTTCCTAGACCTTAAATTGGCTAAGCAAATGCGGACTTTTAACTGGTAGAGTTGTAACTGTGGCAGCCAGTGTGGTCACTGGCTCACTCTGTCCCTTAACCTCAATTCCATTAATTAAAGCCAAGAAAGATGTCTCCCATTTCTGTTAGCCTTCATTGCTGGTGGGGAGAACTAAAAAGAGCTTTATTAAGTCAGTTCCATGTACCTGGCAACAGACTGAAGGTTAGAACTGATGCATAATATTTAACTTTAGAAGTTATCTACCTATTTCACAACTATGATATAAAAAGGATCACACACACACACTGTCTAAACTAACAATTTCCTGAAAACGGTACCTACCACTTGTTGTTCCACATCTGAGCAAACCACACTCCTGCCCCCAACCTGAACTTCAATGGGCTTGCTCAGGATCCTGCGGGCCAAAGCCTCCATAGCTCTAGGGAAAGTAGCTGAAAACATAACTGTCTGTCGGTCAGGACGAACATTATCCACAATGCGCATGACCTGAGAAAACAATATAGTATATATGTATAAATACAATGAGTCTCCAAAAACCTACCCATTCCTCAAATCAAGCAGAAGGAACTTTGGAGAACTACTTCAGTTACTTTAAATTCATTATCTTAAAAACTCCGAACTTATACCAGAATTTGCAGCTCTCGGTTACATCTTGTCAAGAAAGGGCAGGCTCAGCTAGGGCGGCAAGTGTAGTGATAGTTTGTGTTTTAACAAATAAACCTGCCTGAAGATTGGCGTGCAGAGCTAAGCCGCTAGAGACCAGGCAATGGGGGCTCACACCTTTAATTCCAGTACTTGGGAGCCCCACGCCTTAATCCCAGCACTAGGGAGGTGGAAACGGGAAGGGATATGGTAGGGTGGAGAGAGGAATATAAGGTAGGAGGAGACAGGAACTGAAATGCAGTCTGAGGTTTGTTGGAGATGGTTGTAATCCAAGGCTGCAGTCTGAGGTGCAGTGTGAAGCAGTCAGAGGAGGCAGTGTGAGGACAGGATCTATCTCACCCCTTCAGTCTCAAGATCTGGTAGAGGTAAAAGGTCTCTCTAGTGGTTGGCTGCTTTACTTTTTTGATCTTCAGCTTGAACCCCGATATCTGTCTCTGTGTGTGTTTTTTTTTTTTAAATATTTATTTATTTATTTATTATGTATACAATATTCTGCCTCCATGTATGCCTGAAGGCCAGAAGAGGGCACCAGACCTCTTTACAGATGGTTGTGAGCCACCATGTGGTTGCTGGGAATTGAACTCAGGACCTTTGGAAGAGCAGGCAATGCTCTTAACCGCTGAGCCATCTCTCCAGCCCCCTGTCTCTGTGTTTTTATAATTCGTGCTACATTCTTTTCTCCTTATTGTTTTTGAGACAGGGTTTCTCTGTGTAGCTCTGGATGCCCTAGAACTCACTCTATAGACCAGGCTGACCTTGAACCCACAGAGATTCGCTTGCCTCTGTCCCCCAAGTGCTGGGATTAAAAGTATGCACCACCACTGCCTGGCTCTTTATCTTCTTCAATATAGACTTCTTTTTCTTTAATTATTTATTTATTTTTATTTTATGTTCATTCATGTTTTTGCCTCCATGTATGTCTGTGTGAAGATTTCAGAGTCCCTGGAACTGGAGTCACAGACAGCTGTGAGCTGCCATGTGGATGCTGGAAATCAAATCTGGATCCTCTGGTAGAACCACTAAGTCACCTCTCTAGCCCATCAATAGACTTCTGCCTAGACGCATACTACTGCTTTCCTAATCCTATTCAAACAGAGCCATCCTAGAGGATAAACTTTATCCTAGAGTATAAACTCTCGCTTCCTGAAGCTGTATTAGTCATGGTGATTTACCAATATCGAAATAGCAGCCCAAGAACTGAAGCCCTACTTACCCCATGATTTTAACCAATAAAGCTCACAAAAATCATCACTCTGTCTAATTTTCCTCTCCATGGGCTATAATAAAACTTTTAAAAAAGGAAAAAAAAATAAACAAGACTGGGTCAGTAGGTTAAGGAACCTGCCACCCAGTCTGACTGCCTGAATTCAATCCCTGGGCTCTACCAGGATTGGAAGCAAAGAACCGACCACTGCAAATCATCATCTGACTTTCAGCCCCATACACACATACAGCCATGTCCAAAATATATATTAAATACTGGGGGGAAACACTATTGATTATGCCCCTCACTGACAAAGCAGCCAGTTTTACCTAGAAGCAGATCCTGTTCAGTCCTTCAGCCCCATTCGCTGAGACTGTAAGACTGTGACAGCTCGTGAAGAACCTGAAGTCCTCTGCTCCATGTGAACTGGACTGCATCTATTTAACTGCTCCCCAAATGGTTCATGGATTCCACAATCCTGGATTTTTAGGCCCACCTACTCATATCTCATTCACAATTCAGCTTCTAACAGGACGTTGACGGAGCACACCTTTAATCCCAGCACTGGTGAGGCAGAGGCAGGCGGATCTCTGTGAATTCGAAGCCAGCCCAGTCTATAGAAGGAGTTCTAGGACAGCCATGGCTATACAGTGAAACCCTGTCTCCAAAAAAAGAGTTCAGTTTCTGAACGTAAATACAATGGTGGCACATGGCAGATGATGTCCCTTCCAGGCCACACAGGTGTCTCACTCTCACAGCCGTCACCTGCAGGGACAGCTCTCAGAGAACCAGGTCCAGCTCCAGGCACCCACCGAGCACCCACATGGAACAGCACACAATCACCTGTGACTTCAGCTCCAGGATGAGCTGACATTTCCAGACTCTGCAGGCACCAGCATTCATGTGCACACACCACATAGGCACACACCATGCACACAATTAAAGGTAGAATAAACCTTTAAAATTACAAAGAAATGGAATTATTACCTGTGGTTCAAACCCCATGTCAAACATTCTGTCTGCTTCATCTAAAACAACATATGTCACTCTTCGGAGATTTGTGACTCGACCTAAGGTCAAAAGAAAAAAGAAAGACAAAAAAACACTAACTATCAGTCACAATTCATGATGACAACCAAGAACTTTAAAAAAAAAAAAACCATAAAGGGAACTAAAATGCCTGACTTAAGCAGAGGGGAAGGTTAGGTTTCTTTAAACAGTGAAAAGAAACTTTGGTATAAAAGTCTTAATCTAGTGGCAAGTACTTTCTGACAGTGGGTACATGAGGCCCTTTATTTTGTCAAACTCGCCTCTTGCATACCATCATAGGGCCTGAAGAACCTGTAAAATTCAGAAAACAGCCCTCTCCAAAACACATCATAAAACTAAGACTGAGATGAAGCATCGAGCCACATCAGCCATTATCTGACAGCATCACCTAGAAAAAAACATATTAGAGATTACAGCGTATGTGTGGAAAGCAGGTTCCAGTGCTAACTACTTCAGAGGCAGAGAGCCTCTGCCACTTTACAGCCTACTACCATACAGTCAGAAGCACCTTAAATGGGCATGTCAAACCACTGACAAACTGCTCAAAATCACTGAGAACAATATATTACACAAACTTTAAATAACAAATGCATTACAGATAAATACACTTTTCTATGCAAAGATATACAGTAAATTATTAATTGCTGCCACTGATTTAATAAACAGCCCTGGCTTCTTAACCAGTTAAAAACTAAAAATACAAAAAAATCCTTTCTCAAAGATCAGTAAGAATTTCTATCAACTGCAGAATCAACCACCTGGCAAAAATATGTATAAAATAGTTATTAAAAGGTAAACAAAAAAAGACAAAGGAAAAAGGTAAAATTAATCAAGATGAAGTTCAGGAGGTTTAATTAATATAACAGTGAGAAAAAACAAAAAATTATACAGTCAGCACTCATCCCCAAACCTTCATTTGCTACACAAGAGCAAGGCCTCAAACAGCCTCAGGGAGAATTAAATTTACCCCAAGCTCAGGCGGACATTAGTACAAACATGCACTCCTCGGTTCCAGCACTCAGTTACAATAGTCTGAATGCTGCAATAGAAACCTCTAACCAGCTGTTTCTTCAAAAACTAAATATATAGTGTTCACACTAACATCTCCAGCCGCCAAGAGTCTCACAAGGTTGGAAAGAGCATTAAGTCACCTACCTTTGACGGTTACCATCTCGGAAGCCCAGGTCTATAAATCCTCAGGGCCTTTCTCCACAGAAGTTAAATAATGTCAACAGTTTAGTATCAGTTTTGATAGGGAATATTTTAACAAAACATAACATTTGATCTAAAAACATGCAGTATTTACAAAAGACACATTTCTTGAAGCTGCAATAACTTAATTTGTCTATTATTATAAAATACTAACTCCTGTGGAGAATTTTATAATAAAGACTATGATGTCACCCTTTTAAAAAGCAAGGATAAGCCAAAAAAAAGTCAAGTTAAATGCTGTAAGATACTGCAAAGTTAGTTGTGAAAAGAAACTGAACTGCCAAAACTAACTAATACTTTCAACAATAATATTCACACTTTAAGATATTACAGCTTTAAGAAGAAACATAGAAACCATTTGTTGGTTTCCAACATCTGTTTTAACAAAAATGTGTCAAGTTTAAAAAGGAAAAGAAAACAAAACAAATTAAAAAAAAAATACCTGTGACTTACCACTGTTAGCAGCTAACATGTCAATCATTCGACCAGGTGTGCAAACAATAATCTCAGCACCTCTTTTCAGCTCAGCGATCTAATGAAACAGGATGAAATTTCATAGTATAGTCATCAGGACTTCTCCAACAGATATGAAAACAGCAGCTGACCCACTCGTGGCTCTAACAGGTAAGACAAAGTCTGAATACAAGACTGGAGGCTGGCATGTGACCCTGGGGCTGCCAGCGTGCTGAAGGACAGGGAGCAGCAGGATGACAACTGGGGCCATAAATTTTAAACTAATGAAACTCAAGAATTTCCTAGATTTTAATTTGCAACTATTTCTCGAAAACCAAGAACAGGAGGTCAAATAAACAATAAAATACATATTCTAACACAGAGGTCCATGTTTTCCAAATTTAGGAAACCATGGCATCAGTCTTCTAAGGCACACCAGCAGATTTACCAATAGAAAACACAGTAACAGTGCACGGGACTCGGGAAGCTCTGCTGAGCTCTATACAAACACACATGGATGCACCAGGTTATACTGATGCATGCACTGCTCATTCTCTTTCCTTCTGCCCTTTATTTTGCATGTATGAGTGTTTTGCCTGCAAGAACGTCTATGCATCCCGTACATACAATGCCGGCAGAGGCCAGAAGAGGGCACTGGCTCTTCCTGAAACTGGAGTTACAGATGGTTGTGAGTTACCTTAGGGCACTGGCAATCAAACCCAAGTCCTCTAGAAGAGCAGACAGTGCTCTTACCACTGAATGATCTCTTCAGCCTTAAAGCAATTGCAACTCTGGGATGTTGGTTGGCCTGAAAGTCATCTCCTACAGCACAGGTACCAGCAAGAGTAGCAAATATTCTAGATGACATACTGCTTCCCATATGTGTTTTAGTATTTAAGAAAGTATAGGGCTGTGGTAAAGGTGCTTGCTCCCTGGATGACAACTTAGGTTCATTGCCCAGGATCTCACATGGTAAAAGGAGAGAACCAACTCCTATATCCATCTTCTGACTATACCCCAAGTGCTGAGGCATGTGCACATGTGCAAGCACATAAGCAAACTCAAATACATACATGACGCGCACGTGCACACACAAGCACACGTGTGCACACAAACACAGGTATAATTATAAAATATAAACAAAAGAAAAAAAAGGAAAAAAATGTAATGGTTCCTTTCCAATAGAACTAAGGCTGACAGAGCCAACACAGTCACTCACACACAGACTATTGTTAATGTTTTAACTTTTTTTGTTTTTTCTATTACAGAGCCCTGAGATGCTTCTCTGATCTCAAAGCTAAGGTAAGCCTGGCAGCAGCATCTTTGCCTGCCTGTCTGGTGGAAACCTAAAGCCCCTGTGGCAAAGCTCAACCCATTCTCACTGCAAAGGCTCTAAGATGTATTTTGTTTTCTTGCCAGATGTGGTGACACAGGCCTGTAAGTAAGCACAGCACTTGGAAGATAGAAAAGAAAGATCCATCTGGAAATATCAAGATCATCAAGATAGGAAAAGAAAGATTCATCTGGAAATATCAAGGTCATCCTCGGCTACACAGCAAGTTCAGAGCCATCCTGGGCTGAGATCTGTCACAAACAAATACACACAATTTGTTTTATAGCGGGGCAGTGGTGGAATCTTTAACCCCAGCACTTGGAAGGCAGAAGCAGGTGGATCTCTCTGAGTTCAAGTCCAACCCGGTCTACAGAGTAAGTTTTAAGACAGCCAGGGTTTTCTCAGAGAAATCCTGTCTCAAAAAATCAAAAGAAAAAAAATTATACATGTATCTCTTCCTACAGGCTGTTTGGTCAAATAAACTGGCAAAAATGAACAGTTCAAATATTTAAAATAGCAAAAATGCAAAAAATTCCCAAGGCATGTTCATACAACACTAGTTCTAAAATACACTTTCTTGCTAAGCGTGGTGGCACATGCCTTTAATCCCACCATTTGGGACGCAGAGGCAGGTAGATCTCTGAGTTCAAGGCCAACCTGGTCCACAAAGGACAGTCAGAGCTACATAGACAGATCCTGTCATGAGAAAATGCTAAATCAAAGACAGTCAAAGCTTCCTAAAATTTTGCTATATATCATTATGAACGAAGATGAAAGTCTAGCACTAACACATAGCATTAGTTAGCACCTTCTAAAGAAGCCAGTATGGATCAGAGACAGAAACTGTTGGTCTGGGAATTACAGGACCATGTCCTAAGGCAAACTGCAGCTCTAATTAACCTAGCTGGCCAACTTATTTCATCATTCTGCATAATTTTTCACTTATAAAATGGAAAAACAGACCTGCATTCTCAGGCATAGCACATATTAATGCTAAGAACTACTTTAAGCCCAGCAGTGGTGGTGCACAACTTTAATCGCAGCACTTCAGAGGCAGATGGATCTCTGTGAGTTCAAAGCCAGTCTGCAATACAGCAAAGAGGACAGGCAGGGACTGGAGAGGGAGGGGGAGAGGGAGTGGAGGGAGTGGGAGGGAAATGGGAGGAGGTGGAAATATTTAATAAATAAATAAATAAAAAAGAGGGCAGGCAGGGATACAAAAAGAAACCCTATCTAAAACAGCACCCCCCCCAAAAAAGACTTCAAAATTCTATATTAGATTTATTATTTTTCTTCATCCCCCAGGTTTTGAGAAACAATTAATGACAATGAAGTACACGTACTGGGAGCCAGGGACCTGTAGCTCACTGACACCAAAACTCCCGTCTAGCATTCATCAGGCCCTTGGGTCAATAATCCGCAGCACACACCGAAAAGAATGGAGTTTAGAAACACGAATGATGTTTTCTGGTCTATACACACATGGCAAGATGATCAGCACAATCAAAGTTCCATCTTTTATCACAGAGCCATCAATTTTTGTGTTTTGTGGAAAGAATGTTTAAGCTCAACTCTGTTATCAAGATTTAAGTATGTAGGGCTGGAGAGATGGCTCAGAGGTTAAGAGCATTGCCTGCTCTTCCAAAGGTCCTGAGTTCAATTCCCAGAAACCACATGGTGGCTGACAACCATCTGTAATGGGGTCTGGTGCCATCTTCTGGCCTGTAGGCATACACACAGACAGAATATTGTATACATAATAAATAAATAAATAAATAAATAAATAAATATTTAAAAAAAAAAAGATTTAAGTATGTAAGGGCTTTATTTATTCAGCCACATCATGCCTAGTCTCTACAGAATATATGCTTCCGGCATGACATCACGCAGTCTTAGGCCAAGGGTATAGGATAAGGTCTTGACACATACACCTGGCTGGCCTGGAACTTGCTATGTATAGGAAGCCAGTTTCAAACTTGCAGTGGTCCTCCTGCCTCTGCTTTCTTCTGAGTTCTGGGATTACAGGGATGTCCCATCTACACATACATATGCACCCTTCTCAGGACAGGGTCTTTCTATATGGTTCTAAGGCCTCAAGCTAGCGATTCTCCTTCCTCAGTCTTCTTCTTCTCTTCTTCTTTTTTTTTTTTTTTTTTTTTGGTTTTTTCGAGACAGGGTTTCTCTGTGGCTTTGGAGCCTGTCCTGGACAGGCTGGTCTCGAACTCACAGAGATCCGCCTGCCTCTGCCTCCCGAGTGCTGGGATTAAAGGTGTGCGCCACCATTGCCCAGCCCTCAGTCTTCTTAATGTGGGAATTACAGGCACACCACAAGCACTTATAATTATTTAATTATTATACTTATATATCTTATAATTATTTCACACCAAATACCCTTTAAGATTTTAAGGGGAATTACCTACATACAAACACTAAAATGAAAGAATTACTTAACTCACTGGAACATTCAATCTGAAAAAGACAGAAAGGCTGAGTGGTTTATTCTAACTACCTGCTCGCTGATTCCTGTCCCTCCGTACACACAGACCACTCTGAGTCCCAAGGTCTTCGAAAACTTCTTACATTCTTTAGTGATCTGTAAAGCCAGTTCTCGAGTTGGAGTCATGATGACAGCTGAAAAGATAAATATGTCAAAGGCTAATCCCAACCCTTCAGAAGACGCTTCAAAACACTAAAGTGGACCTCTGCAGGATGGCCCATGTTTCAGTGAAAAATTGTTTGGTCTTTATGGAAATCTGAAAACTGTGTTTCAAAAACAGTAATGGCAGAAACCAAGGTAAAGGGCAAGTGGATTCTTAAGAACGAGCTATAAGGAAATAACAGTTACACTCCACACCCAAACCTCAGAAATACACTCGAAAAGAACATAGTTTCCAACAGCAAATCACAGGGCAAAGGGAATCAAGTCACTCTGTGCTACAGAAGCCACAGCTGCTGCCCAAAGCACATCGCTCTGAGAGAGGTACAGAGAATGCACCGTGCCGTGTGTTTCCACAGAAAGAGCTGAGTAATTTTCCCTAATCAAATATGCAAGTAGTAACTGCAAAAATGCGAAGAAATCTGAATCTGAAGACCTAATCCTACATGAAACCCTGGCACACTGGGAAAGCACACTTCTCCTTCTCCTACGCCGAGTTCATAGTGCAGTGATACAGGGCTGAGAACACACCTCAACATAAATAAACAGAGAGATGCATGAGGGGGTCTACCTGCCAGGTCAGTTTTAAAACTGAGCTGTGCCAGCCTTGTTTTTCTACTTCTTAAGATGTCACTCCAGAGCTCTGAAGATTCTCATTCCACCTGCTGGTATGGGGAAATCAGCCCCAAACTGCCATATTGATAAAGGAAATGCACATAAAGACATCTTTATTGTCATAATTAATAACTGCAAGAATCAGGTCTTTCTGAAGTAACAACAGCACTTGTAAGAATGATGTGATGAGAAGACTTGTACCTATTGGGCCCTCTCCTTCTTCTAAAGATCTCTGATCCATGATGTGTCTAAACATGGGCAAAAGAAAGGCAATAGTTTTTCCACTTCCTGTCTTGGCAATGCCAATTAAATCTCGTCCAGACATTATAGCAGGAATTGCTTGAGTTTGGATTGGTGTGGGCTTCTCATAGCCATGCCTTAAAAAGAAACAAAAAGAACACAAGAATTATGAGCATTAACTACCCTCAGGGGACCACAAACATTACTTCTTCTAAATGTGATATATCCACCTGATAAAACATTATTTGGTGGACAGCAGAAAAAGCCAAGTGCCGTGGGGATGTCTTTCTGTATGCTGTGAATATGTTTTATTACCATTTGTTAATAATGAAGCTAATGTGATATCATTTGTTAATAATGAAGCTAATGTGGTCAACAGCCAGGCAGAATAGAGCCAGGCGGGAAATCCAAGCAGAGATACACAGTAAAGAAGGGCAGAGGCAGAGAGATGCCAATAGCCTCTGGGAAAGTAAGATGTTAGGTAACAAGTCACAAGCCTCAATGTAAAATATAGAACAATAAGGCCAGGTGGTGGCGGCGCACGCTTAATCCCAGCACTCCGGAGGCAGAGACAGGAGGATCTCTGTGAGTTTGAGGCCAGCCTGGTCTACAGAGTGAGTTCCAGGACAGTCAGGATTGTTTCACAAAGAAACAGTCTCGAAAAACAAAACAAACAAAAAAATATATAGACTAATGGAAATGGGTTAATTAGTTGTAAGAGTTAGTTAATGAAAAGCCTGAGCTAATAAGCTAAAAACATCTGTAATTAATATTAAGCCTCTGAGTGATTATGTTAAAAGGGCCTCAGGACTGGGCAGAACAAAAGAAGCCCCCATTTATATCTTGCTGGGCTGACATGAAGGCTTAGTGAGTGCTTGCATTCAGGCCAGATAACCTGAGTAGATATGTGGAATCTGAAGGTAGAAGAAAGAGCAGACTCTCCAGAGTTATTCTCTCATCTCCATCCACACAAGCCACAGTGCATGTGCTCCAGCAAGCATGCAGGCAGGCACAAAATAAAATACAAATGAAAAACAAATAAAAAAAATATTTAAAAGTCAGCACGGTGGTGCATACCTTTAATCCCAGCACCGAGGAGGCAGAGGCAAGCAAATCTGTGAGTTCAAGGCCAACCTTGTCTATACATTGAGTTCCAGGAGAGCCAGGGCTACATAAAGAGACAAACAACAACAAAAAAAAAAAAAAAAAAAAAAATTCACAGTTTTTAAAATAAATAATTTTTTAAATTGATAATGAAAGAATGAAGCACTAAGAAATTCCACAGTGTGGACCCTGAAAATAGTGATTTTACCAAGTGACAAAAAAAAGCAATCAGGAAAGACGACACACTATGTAATTCCACCTGTATCAACTTTCCAGTGGGGCCAGACCACAGGCATGGGATGTGCACTAGTGGTTGCCTAGGGTGAAGGAGATGGAAGAAGACTGATAAAGGACAGGGAAGACTGATGAAAATGTCTATAACTGCTGCACAAACCCATAAACATACCACTGGATCATAAAATCCAACTGGTCAACTCCACACTTACACTACAGCTCATTAAAGACGTTTACAAATTTCTTTAAAAGCCTAGGGCTAAGATGTTGCTCAACAGTAGAATATTTCCCTAGCACAGTCAACTACCTGGGATGGGAACTTTCACCTAAGAGAAAAATTTTAAGTTACGAATATAACTGAAATCCAGAGACATTTGTGTGAAAGGAACATGGGGAGTAGCAGGACACTGAAAACTGTACATAACCATCAACCACTTACTTTTTGAGGGAGTTTAGTATCTTCATGGAAATTCCACACTGGACCCACGACTTAATTGGTTTAGGACAACCTTTTCCTTTAACTGTAATGCCCTCCATTTCCAATCGAAACACATTCACCTCTGGGGAAAAAAGCCCGTTAGAAACTCTTCTGCTGGTACCATCCAGCTGTGTTCTCTAGGCGGTCAAAGGTCAAACATCCTCACCTTTGTTTAAGTGCTATCTAAAGAAATCCCACAGCTGAGCTACAGAGAAACACTAAAGCTCAGAGAGACCAAGTAACAACTGCTGCAGTAAATCAAGAACAACGCAAACACCCCAGTTTCAACACTCTGGTTTTCCTGTTTTCTTCGACTGTAGCAGAATAATAAATGCCCGACAACACAACCACCTGGTGTGGCATAATTTTCCCAGATCGCATTTACAGCCGGCTGATGGTGGGCAGTCATACCAACTGCCTCACACACCAGCAGGGCCAACAGAAACACTGTCGGAATATGACAAGGACAGTACTTCTACCCCTAAGAACAACTATGTGACTCTATAGTTTTGCTCTTTTTAAAGATACTTCCAAAACATCTTCCAGCTCCCAAGCCTATGCATGCTACCCCTGCGGAGTAGAACACACCCTCCAGGAGGCCACCACAACATAACCAAACAAACAGAAACATCTTACCCTCCTGAGACATTTTTGCTAGTTCTGGAACTTCAACATAAAAATTTTTTCTGAATGGTTCATACTCAATTTTTCCATGATCAACTGGTTCTAGAAGTTTTCTCTGTTTTGTCTGGTAGCCTGTCAACGCTGTCTGAAGATCAACTTCCTCCTCCTCTGAAGAATACTTGAATTTTCAGGAACAAAAAAGGAAGTCCATTATTAATTTCTCCTTCCGGAAGAAAACAGTCCCAGTTATCAAAGCCCTCCTCTTTTTTAGGCACGAAATTAAGATTGCACAACCTAAAAATCTCAAGTAAGAATGTCCATGATTTTTAACATAGGTAAATCAACTCCTTAAAAAGGTTTCAACTGGAGAACAGAATTCTGGGAAGAAGGAAGGCCTAGTCCACAGTCCTGACCCAGTCACAGAGCAAGCAAGATGTGACTACCTGGCCAAAAAAGGTACTGAGCCACGTTGCTAACACAGATAAGAATAATGGACTAATGTAAGTTATAAGAGTTAATAAGAAGCCTGAGCTAATGGGCCCACCAGTTTATAACTAAAAAAATAAATAAATAAAAGTTTTCAATTTAGAGTTGGGTGGTGGTGGTGCACACCTTTAATCCCAGCACTCGGGAGGCAGAGGCAGGTAGATCTCTGTGAGTTCGAGGCCAACCTGGTCTACAAGAGCTAGTTCCAGGTCAGGCTCCAAAAAGCTACAGAGAAACCCTGTCTCAAAAAATACCAAAAAAACTTTTCAACTTAGTATCTTTTTCTTTATTCAAAGTTTTAATAGTAATACAAACCCTCATATAATTCTCAGAAACGCCACTGAGGTTTTGCTGCTGTTTTCATTATCTAGACCTTTACATTAGAGGTTACTAGGAAGAAATGCCATTCACTTCACTGCTTCACTTGTCTTTCTGCTGCATGCCTGAGACGAACTGATAAAGCAGAGAATGGAAACGTAGGACACATCGCAGTTACACCGCTGCTATACACTGAGCTCCTGCCCTAGTAGTAGTCTGTGTAACTAACTGCGAAGCACATCAACACCGACGGTTTGCAATAAATGCTCCTAGGACATGAGCATAACCAAGTAAGACTGAAGACTCACCTCCATGGCATCCTGGTCATTCTCCATCAGCTCTCCCTTCTTCTTATCAGAATCCACTACTGCTTTTTTGGTTGTTACCACAGTAACCACTTTGGTGACGGTTGGTCCAGACTTCTAAAATAAAAAAGGATTACCATACTTTGCAAAAGTTAAAAAAAAATAGATTTTAAAACATGTGGACACCAGATAAAAGACAATGTTCAATCCTACAAAATGTAATTGAAACTAACATGATTTAGGGTTTTAAGAAGACCAAGAAGGCTTTGCTTTGGTTTTCTGAGAACTTGTCAATGTGTCTGCATAATAGTTCATAGATACACTAACAAACACAAAACTGTAAGTTTATACAACAATTTTTTGCTTGTTTTTGCTTTTTGCTTTTTAGAGACAGGGTTTCTCTGTAGCCCTGGCTGTCCTGAAACTCACTTTGTAGACCAGGCTGGTCTCAAACTCAGGGATTTGCCTGCCTCTGCCTCCCAGTGCTGAGATTAAAGGCGTGCTGCTACCACTGCTGTAGGATTTCGATCCATTTAGCCAGTGACCTTGGGGCAGCAAGCCATAGGGCATGGCCTTGTCTGAGTGAGTAGTGACCCTTAGAAGCTGATGGGGAGGGAGAGTGCACTCTCACTTTCTTGCTCAGGAGGATGGACCCCAGCTCCCCTGGACAGAACAGCAGGACACAGCAGCTGGATCATGGCTGAGTCTAATCTCTAGCGGAGTCTAATCTTTATCAGTGAGTGTTTACCCCATTTTATACCTAAATAAATTCTTAAGATTATTTAACAGACTCACGTGGTTTCACGTAACAACCCCAGCAATACAGCCCACTTTTTTACCCCATGATCACTTGACATTAGAATTCCCACTAACAAACCTGGAGGCCAAGAGAGCAACAGCAATAAAGGCAGCACTCCCGGCAGCTAGCCGCGTACCTTCTCATTGCCCGCACCACCTTTCACACTCCTCATGTTAAACTTCTTCACTTCTTCTTTCACTTCCTCCATGTAGGCATCTAATGGGTCTAACTCCTCGCCCTCCATTTCATTCCCTTCCTTTTCAGCTTCTGCAGGATCATCTTCGTCATCTAAAACGGCAGAGCGTATTTTCTTTGTACACATATTTCAAAGGGAAATACACAGCCAGTGACAGGCTCAGTGGGGAAAAGCTTGTGTTGCACAAGTCTGACAACCAAGGCCAAGTCCACGTCCCATGATGGAAGGAGAACTAATTCTTGGAAGCTGTGCTCTGTTCTCTCTCTCTCTGTGTGTGCGTGCGTGTGCGTGCGTGTGTGTAAGCGTGCGAATGCAGTTACATACAAGCACAAACTAGTGATTTTAAATAATTCAATAATTATAAAAATAATTTTAAAAAATTTTTAAAGATATATTCATTTATGTACATGAGAGCTCTATCTTCTTCTGAACAACAGAAGTCATTTGATTTCACTACAGATGGTTGTGAGCCATGTGGTTTCTGGGAATTGAACTTAGAACTCAACCTCTGAGTCATCTCTCCAGCCCATTTACAATTCTTTTTTAAAGAGGAGACATGCCACATCCATTCTATCACTTCCATTACTGCAGTGGGGCAGTGCGCTGGCAGCACCTGCTAAGCCCTGGGTTTAAGCCTCAGAAGTACAAGACAAGGCAGGAGAAATGTTTCTCTCTTAAATCATAAAAAGTTAGAAGTGTATTTCTCTTTTTAAAGACAAACATGTGAATGTATACATGTGTGTGCCTTGGTGCTCTGCTCTCACAGAGCAGAAGAGCGGGCTGGATTCCAGGCTGGAGTTCTTGATGATGAGGAACCATGAGGGGGGCGCTTACTCTCATTAACAGCTGCACTGAGGGAAAATACTCTAGCGCCATCTACAAACTCCGCAAGTGACAACTGTGTGTTCTCAAGTAAAATCAGTGATTCTTACGGGATGCTACTCTGTAATTGAAGGAGGTTTTTAAAAATCTCAATAAGGCCAGGCACAGTGACTTACCCCTACAGTCCCAACTACTCAGGGCATTAAGGGAGGAGTCACTTGAGTACAGAAGCTCCAGGCTGGCTACAACAGCAGCGAGATCCTATGACTAAAACTACAATAACCTTAGCTTAGTATGAATCCAGAAAATCTACCTCTAGGTACAAAGAGTTAACAAAAAAAAAAAAAAAACACAAAAGTTGTAAAAGAAAGGCAAATATTTCTGTGCAAACAACTCAAGCATCAACAGCCAGTGAGAAGATAAACCAGCCCAGTACAGTCCCAGTGTTTGGGAGACTGAAGTAGGAGACTCACAAACTCAAGGCCTGCCAAGGTTAGAAAGAGGAAGCCTGTCTTAAACAGGAAAAGAAAATATTTCCAGGAATAATGGCCACACTTTTAATTGCAGCACTTGGAAGGCAGAGTTCAAGGCCAGCCTGGTTGATACAGAAAATTCTAGGCCATCTGGGGATAATACAGAGAGACCATGTCATGTACATATATATACTCAGCCACACAGAAGAAAGCAGAGTAATACTTCAATATGAATGAAACTTCAAGACAATATGACAAACTAAAAAGCCAGACACAAGAAAACACCAATAGTATGCCTGCATATGGAGAAACATAGGCCACTTCTCTGAGACAGAAAGCAGTATGGAGACAGGATGGTAAGATCTTCAATGGGTCGAGTTTCCACGCGGGATGATTAAAGAGCTCTGGAAATGGACAGTGATGAGGGCTACGCAGCACTGGATGTACTGCAAATAACTAGACTCGCCATTCTGTGCCTGAGAGGGTTAAAGTAGACCTAGGGAACTAGCTCAGGGCTAGAGCATTAGGTAGACATGCCGAAAGCCCTGGCTTTGACCCTCTCTCTGTTCAACAGGGGAGACGGGCAAAAATGTGAAAATGTAAATACAACATTGTGCACATTTTCCACAATTTTAAAAACAAACATCACCCACTTCCCAAATATACCATCATCATCTTCTAAACTCCACTTTTTCCCTTGTTTCATTTCCTCGATTTCCTTCTTCAATTCTCCTATGTTTTCCATGGCCTTTTTACGCTGCTCTTCTCGCCATTTTTCAACTCTTTCTTTTCGTTTTCTCATTTCTTCTTCCAGCTTATTCTGGTCAAAGTTCTTTGGGGAGGGAAAGAGAAAAAGAAAGAAAGAGGGAAAATCAAAATCAGAATTAGCAAGTTTACTCCACATGAGATTTTTGTTTGTTTTATTTCTGAAACAGGGTTTCTCAGTAGCTACAAAGTCTTTCCTAAAACTTATTCTGTAGACCAGGCTGGCCTTGAACCCACCTGCCTCTTCCTCCCGAGTGTTGTGATTAAAGGCGTGCGCCACCACTGCACAGTTTATATGAGGCTTTAATAAGTTCTCAAAAGTATAAAAAAAGAAAAATGGATGTGTGTATACATTCCTAAATGCAAACCAGATTGTGTGTATACATTCCTAAATGCAAACCAGATTTAGTAATCGCCCATCTTTATAATTAACCCTCCTATTATATTAAAAGCAAGGTCAGTGGGATGGATGGCTCAGGAGATAAAGGCACCTGTTAACAAGAATGATCATTTCAGTTCAATATGGATAACTCATATAGTGGAAGTAGACAATCAACTCTTAAAAGTTAACTTGGGGGTTACACTTGTGCCATGGCATGCCATGTGTGTAACCCCCACAAAACGTAATATAATTTTGGAATTACAAAGTCACTCCTGGTCATTAGCACCTGTAACCGCAGAAGGCTAGGGTTCGTTCCAGACCAGTCTGAGCGATATACAACAAGACCCTGAGAAAGAAAGGCAGTGAGGGAAGGAGCGATGGAAAGAGAGAACAAGGAAGAGTCATAACAAAAGGCACGTTCAATAAAGAAATAAATGAGACTAGAGAGTTATCTCAGCAGTTAAGAGCAATGACTGCTCTTCCAGAAGGCTCAAGTTTGACTCCTAACATCTACATGATGGTTTGTGACCATCAGTTAACACCAGTTCCTAAAGATCTGGCACCCTACTCTGGCCTATTCAAGCAGCAGGCACACACACAATACTCATAATATAAAATAATAATCCAAAATTAAAAAAAAACATATGTTGTGGGATAATCCTTTTGTATACTGTAAAGATGGGGGATAATCTTTCTTTATACTGTAAAGATGTGTCTCTCCAAAGGGGCCTTCTGACTGCTTTACTAAAGAGCTGAATGGCCAATAGCTAGGCAGGAGAGAATAGGCGGGACTTCCAGGGGGAGAGACAGAGGATTATGGGAAGAAGAGAGGGGGACAGGACACCAGCCAGACACTGAAAGTTGGACATTATGTACAGAGGAGAGGTAACCAAGGCAGGTGACAGAACAGATTACTAGAAACAAGCTAATCTGAGTTAGGAAAAAAGCCTAAGCTAAGGCCAAGCTTTCCTAATTAGTAAGTCTCTGTGCTATTATCTGTAAGCTAGTGACTCAAAGAAAGTCCGACTACATCCATACAATTATTATGTCCTGGGGCTGGAGAGATGGCTCAGAGGGCAGGAGCACTGGCTGCTGTTCCAGAGGTCCCGAGTTCAATTCCCAGCAACCACATGGTAGCTCACAGCCATCTGTAATGAGACCTGGTGCCTTCCTTGCCAACAATACATTGTATGCTTAAAAAATAAATAAATCAGGGGAGGGGGAGGGAAATGGGAGGCGATGGTGGGGAGGAGACAAATCTTTAATAAATAAACAAATAATAATAAAAAATGAAAATAAATAAATAAATACATCTTTAAAAGAATTGTTCAGTCCTATTAGACTGATAAAAATGACATCCCAACCTTGGCAAGGATATGAGAAAGGAAAGCACACCGTTGTGTGCCTTAACCCTTTTCATTTTGATTTATTTACATACGCATGACAGTGGGCTGCACACACCACAGCATGGGTGCAGCAGACAATGTGTCGTCTGCCTTTCTTCCCACCTTCATGTATGTTTCATTCAAACTCAGGTCTAGGCTTCCATAATAACTGCTTTTCCAGCTAAACCACTGTGCTGGTACCAGATGACTAAAATCTGTATATAGTTTTTAGGCTAATTTGATACTTTTTATATGGACTGATCACATTTTCTGAATAAAAACAGGTAACATAAATATGCAATGTTTTCAGAAGTATTCTTCAAGACTTTTATCTGCTTATTTTATATTATTGTTATAAATTACTTAAAAGTAAAACTAAAGAAAAAGAGTATCATTAAGATAATAATTATCAGCTGGCGGTGGTGGCGCACACCTTTAATCCCAGCACTCGGGAGACACAGGGATCTCTGTGAGTTCGAGGCCAGCCTGGTGTACAAGAGCTAGTTCCAGGACAGGCTCCAAAGCTACAGAGAAACCCTGTTTTGGGGGGGAAAAAAAAGAAGAGAAAAGAAAAGGAAAAATTATCAGTCAGGTATGGTGGCACACTCCTATAACTCCAGCACTTGGGAAAGAAGCAAACGGATCTACGTGAATTCAAGGCCAGCCTGGTCTACAGAGAGAAAGCCAAGGCTAGGTTACACAGAGAAACCTTGTCTCAAAACAGAAAGAAAGAAAGAAAGAAAGAAAGGAAGGAAGGAAGGAAGGAAGGAAGGAAGGAAGGAAGGAAGGAAGGAAGGAAGGAAGGAAGGAAGGAAGGAAGGAAAGAAGGAAAGAAGGAAGGAAGAACGGAGGGAGGGAGGGAGGCAGGCAGGCAGGCAGGCAGACAGACAGACAGAAAGAAAAAGAAACAATTATTTGCCCGGGGAGCTCAGTGGTTAAGAGCAGTGTCTGTTGTTCCAAAGGTCCTGAGTTCAATTCCCAGCAACCACATGGTGACTCACAACCATCTCTAATGAGATCTTGTGCCCTCTTTTGGCTTGCAAACATACATGCAGGCAGAAGACCAATAAATAAATAAATACACTTAACCAATTTGGAAAAAATAAGTTTTTTCACTGGGTGGTAGTGGCACGTATCTTTAATCCCAGTACCCGAGAGGCAGAAGCAGGAGGATCTCTGTGAGTTCAAGGCCAGCCTGGTCTGCTGTGAAAACAAGACTGCCATTGCAGACCTGCTCCAAGCTGCACATACCCCAGCGTCCTTCTCCTTCTCATCTTCCTTGTCATCTTTGTCCTTTTTCTTCTCTTTAGAACTGTCCCCACCTTCTGCTTTCTCTTTGGATCTAGACCTACCAAAGAACAAAAGAGAGTAAGATACCAGCACTGGGAAACACAAGCATCATTTCATCTTCACTTTATGACATATATTTAGTAATGTGTATGTGTAACAATGCCTGTGGAGGTCAGGGGACAACTTGCAGAAGTCTCTCCTCCATTGGCAATGAGGGATCAAAGTCAGCTCAAACCTCAGCAGCAAGCAAGCATCTTTACCACTGAGCCAGCTGAAGGTCCTGCAATACTCATTATAGACTATTTAACAGACTTGGATCTCATTTTCTTATTTCTCCAATAATCAGCACATTGTCATAGTCCAACAAAAAATACCTGGCATATGAAGAAAGTAATCTTTTAACAACATTACTAAAGTAATAAAAAACATTACTAAACATTAGGAAATTTGTCTAAGAAAAACAATTACAAAACTTAGGATTGCAAAATTTTAGTAATTCATATATGTAATAATACAATCACAATGGATTTAAAATTCGACCTATGCCTCTAGTAAAATGGCTTAATTTTAATGATATAAAAAATTAATTGACATCAGGCTAACGAGTTGGCTCAGCTGTAAGGTGCACTGTGTTCTTGAAGAAGATCCAAGTTCAGTTCCCAGCAGCCACACGAAGTGACACCAGCTGAAGTGGGTCTCTTCTGGTCTGTGCAAGTCTTGTATGCAGGAATCCAGACACATATACAGGCAAAACATTCATATACCTAAAACTCAAATATCCCATCTCTCCTCTTCTGTTCATGACTGGTGTTTCTGAGTAATTTCTGGATAGCCTTTCAAATTTGACAAACATACTCAGAGACGAAAAGACATTTTCCAACAAAAACTGTAAGATTGACCAGTTAACTTTTTTTGCCATCTAATTTGTCTTTTGCCTTTCTAATGTGTATGTTCTTGAGTATAGGAATGTTTGTACATGTGTTCATATGTGTGCATGCATGTGTGTAACACAGTCTAAAGGACAATCTGGGGTAGCATGCCTTAGAAGCTGTCAACTTTATTTGTTGAGACAGGGTCTCTCACTGGCCAGCAGTTGGGTGATTTGGGCTAGACTGGCTGGCCAGCAAGCCCCACTGGTAAGCCTATCGCCTCCCTATCTCTGGGATTACAAGTGCACACCATGCCCTAACTTTATTAACCTAAGGGCTTGGGGTTGGGCTAAAATCTCAAATATGAGTACTGACGGCCATCGTTTCCAGCCCTATTTCTAGTCTTATGATCAGTTTGTAAAATATCCTTCTATTCACGTCTGCTAAGAAGTTCAAAAACATAGATATGTTAAATTTAATAAAGTGGGGGGGGGGGAGCTCAGTGGGTAAATTGCTGCTTGTTGCTCAGGCCTGAGAACCTGAATATGGGTCCACAACCCCAGAGAAAGTTAGACATGAGATTAGTTTCCCAGGAATTCACTGAAAACCTCCACGGCACATTCAGAAAAGCACTCTCTTTAAAAAAAAAAAAAAAAAAAAAAAAAGATGGTGGGCCAGGGAGGTTTAGAGCACTGACTGTTCTTCCAGAGGTACTGAGTTCTCTGGTGCCCTCTTCTGGCCTGCAAGCATACAGACAGACATAACACTGTATACATAATAAATCAATATTAAAAAATAAAGAAGACATTTGAGGAAGTACAGTTCTTCACATGTGCTCACACAGGCAAGTATACACACATGAACATATACAACACACACACCCCCACATTAAGAAAAAAAAAAAGCTTGGAAGTGGTGGCATGTGCCTCAATCCAGCACTGTCTCAGGAAAAAGAAAAATAGAAGAGAGAAAAAACTCTTTCTGAATTAAATGACCTTTCTCTTTAAAATTACTAATATACAGAATATCAGACTGATTTTCTAATGTTAAACTAATTTTCCTACACAGGACTCCATGTACACACAGGTGGTGAACAATAAAGAAATGGTCAGCAGAGGCTTCACCCAGGGAGACAGATGCTAGGAGAGTGAAAGATTAACAATCCTCGGGAGGCAGAGGCCACCAGGACTGCACATATGGGCCTGTCTCAATATAAAATAGAAGGTAGGACAGGAGAATGGAATACTAACTTGAAATCATTGTGCAACAGATATCAACATTCCCATAACCATGGTCAAGAGATAAAGCAGGGGACAGAGAGGTTGTCCGGTGGCGGAAAGCACCAATTGCTCTTCCAGGACTCTGGTTGAGCCCACCTGCATGTCGGCACACAACCATCTGTGGTTCCCTTTTGAAGGGACTCGGCACACTCTTCTGATATCCAGGACCACCAGATGGCACACGCTGCACAGACACATGTGCAGGCAAAGTACGCATCCACATGAAGAGATAAAATTTAGTATTCCATAAGTCCTCCATCTTCCTTTCTTTCTTTGTGTGTGTTTTATTTTGTTGAGACAGGCTGTCTCTAGAGAGCCCTGGTTGTTCTGAACTTTATATAGACCAGACTGATCTCAAATTCAGAGATCCCTGCCTACCTCTGTTTCCTGACTGCTAGGACTAAGGTTTATTTTTTATTTCATGAAATCCCAAAAGTATTGCACTGGCCTTGGTAAAATCAAAGTATAACTTCTAGAGCAAAACAATTTGGGAAAGGTAGCAACAACCGAATGAAACGGGAACGGGAAACAACAAAGAGCCAACACAGCCACTTCCTGGCTGCAGGGAAGAAGCAGTGACGTGCCAGGAGACTGAAGAGCAAGCACGCAGGGCTGACAAAAGCATTTCAACTCAGTGTTGCCAGCGTCACGAGACACACACACATTTAACTTACACAAGCAAAGGCCACACTTTCCAAATAGCAATCCAATAAGGTACAGCACGAGCTGTCTCGGTGATTAAGTCCATCGTCAACTGTTGCAAAGGACACTATTCCCACACACCAGCCTCCTGCCTCCACTGGCACACACACGAGTATACAGGACTAATAAGAATCTTTTAAAAAGTTGTCAACAAACATCTTAACTGTCTGAGAAAGCACTCTCCAAGGCACAGAAACTGATGCCAAGGATGTAACAAATACCAAGGGCTTGCCTAGCTGGCAACCAGCAAGCCCACTTCAATACTCATCGCTGCCTCCACAAAAGACACTCAATTCCCACAGAGATATTTACAAAAGTTCTCACCATTAATAATATATACTAAATAAGGGTACACTGTCGTGTTTAAAACCAGCAGAATCCACTAATCTCCAGCTGAATTATAAGCCCCATGACCTAATAAATAAAAGTTCTGGGCCGGGCGGTGGTGGCGCACGCCTTTAATCCCAGCACTTGGGAGGCAGAGGCAGGCGGATCTCTGTGAGTTCGAGACCAGCCTGGTCTACAGAGCTAGTTCCAGGACAGGCTCCAAAGCCACAGAGAAACCCTGTCTCGAAAAACCAAAACCAAAAAAAAAAAAAAAAAAACAAAAATAAATAAAAGTTCTGCCAACAGTTGATAGCAAGAGTCAGGCTCTGCATTACTGATAAGGATAAACTGTACAATTACACAGCAGATAGGGTCAGTGACAGTGTCACCTATTCTCAGCCTTCTTGCTTTTGCTGCCAGGACTGGAGGACCGGGATCGCCGGCCCCGGCTTCTACTCCTTGAGCGCCTCCTATCTCGGCTCCGAGATCTTCTTCGCTCTCGGCTTCTGTCTCGTTCTCTACTTCTGGAGCGCCTGAAAAGGAGAAATTTCATTTGTTTTGTGGCCAAAGGGAGTTATTATTTCAGATTATGGCTGTCCCAAACTGAAAACAGTTTCTTAAAATTAGGATCAACATTAGAGCAGCATTCTCAATTCAGTTAAAGAGGACACAAGTGAGGCTAGTTCTTACAAAGATCAATGGAAACGTGAGGATATATTGATATCTGCTAACAAACATAACAAGTTGTAACAATAAACACTTTAAACTCGCCATCTATAGCAAAGCCAATTCTCATGGACAGCACACAGCTGGGGCTGCAGCACAGCTCTGGGGCACTCGATGAGCTGTGCAAGACCTTAACCTCAGCAGCGGGAGAAGCTTGAGCCCAGCAAGAAGATGCACAGAACCTGTGCTAAAAGACCAGTGAGCTGCTGGTCACTGTGTGCACCCCAACTCCATGCACCCCACTTCCTCATCTAGAAAATATGGAGAATTCACTATCTCTCTCTTTTTTTTTGATCGCACTAGCGTGGAATATAAGAGATCCTCCTGCCTTTGATTCCCTAGTGCTCGGATTAAAGGCGTATACAACCATGCCCAGCTTCAAAGTTCTTGATCTAAAAATCTTACAATTTTATTTTCACATAAAAACTCAAAGATCAGTCAAACAATGGTGGCACATGCCTTTAATCCCAGCACTTGGGAGGCAGAGACAGGCAGATCTCTGTGAGTTCAAGGCCAGCCTGGTCTACAGAAGAGAGTAAGTTCCAGGACAGGCTCCAAAGCTACAGAGAAATCCTGTCTCCAAAACAAAACAAAAGGTTAAATGCTCAATTCAGTTAATATGTATTGACTGAATGTGGGAAACTGTGAACACAGAATACAAAACTGTCTGATTTCAACAGTTCCATCTGTCTGGAACCAGGGGTCTTCAGAAGAATGTCTTACCTCAGGCGCTTCCTGTCCCTGGACCGTGATCTTCTTTTGTCCCTGCTGCGAGACCTCTCTCTCCTTCTGTCTCTATCTCTACTCCTTGAGCGTCTGTCATCTCCACGTTTACTTCTTTTGTCAGAGGGTGAGCGACTCCGAGACCGGCTTCCAGACCGTCCTCGTGATGCCGATCGTTTGCGGTAGTGGCTAGAATTGTACGGAACCAAAGAGTAAGCTTAGCAAGCAGCTTGTATTTACTTCTATGTGTAGCAAATTAGAACATGTTTGATTAGGAGAAAATGAACTAAGCCACAGTACATATGCAGGGGAAGTCTCGAAAGATGCCACACACAGTACCTCATGCACAGCACTTGGGAGGCTGAGGCAGGAGGATCACTATCAGGGGTTTGAGGTCAGGGTTTGAAGTCTGGGCTACAACATAAAACCCTGCCAGGGGCTGGAGAGATGGCTCAGTGGTTAAGAGCACTAACTGCTCTTCCAGAGGTCCTGAGTTCAATTTCCAGCAACCACATGGTGGCTCACAGCCATCTATAATGAGACCTGGTGCCCCCTTCTGGCTTGCAGGCACACATGGAAGGAATGCTGTACACATAATAAATAAATAAATATTAAAAAAAAAAAAAAAACCCTGTCAAAAGGGCTGGAATGGCAGCTCTTCAGAGGAGTTTATATTCTGGAAAAGAAGAGACCACAGGCAAGTGAAGAAGTGCACCACCACGCGTCAAGTACTGCACTGGAGACAACCTGCTCAGAATAAAAGAAAGTGAATAGGAGGTATGACATTGGGAGTGGCTGCCTTCAGGACACTTAGTCTAGACTGGCTTCACCGCCTAAACAACAAAATGCTATTGACTTAATGTCTCAAAGTGTTAAAGCAATTAATTGTTGAGTTGTCCTTTGTACATGTTAAAGAAGTCTTTTGTTGTCTTCTCCTCCCCCAACCCTTTGGTGTTGGGGGATAAAAGTGTATGGAAAATTCAATGCAGCGATTTTAATATTCACTAAAACTCCCTCCCAGTGCTATTTACTTATATTTCTGATCCCCCACCCCCCTATCCTGGCAAGTTGTATTTTTGTTGAAGCTAGTCCCCGACACTGACATCTTATATCAGACAACTTGAGAAGCTCACTAATAAAGTAACATTTTTAGAGATCCTCGAAGGAAATAAAAGCAGGAATCATGTGGACATACAGCGGAGACCTTCCAGACAAACGGCACACAAGTAAACTCATGGGAAGGAATCTGGACTGGCACATGAAGGAATAGCAGCAAGGAATATGGTTAAACAAGTTAAGACAGTAGTCTAGTGTAGTGGCCACAACTTAATCCCACCAACTAGGAAGAAGAAACAGGCGGCATTAGTTCCAGTCTAACCAGGACTACACAGTGAGACTCTGTCTCAAAGAGAAGAAAAAAGAAAAAAAAACCACTCAAGAGAGTGCCATGGCACAAGATCAGAGGAATAACGAAGTAGTCAGAGGGTCTTACATGATTACGTCTTTTATTGAGTAAGATGGAAAGCTACTAGGCCACAAAAAATGGCAGACTCCTGCAGTGCCAGCTACTAAGCCTGAGGAAAGATCATGTATATCATACTTTCAATTTATGTATGTATATATTCATGTGCCTCAGTATGTGTGTGTGCATCCCATCTGTGCAGGTACCTAAGCAACCAGAAAGAAGAATAAGATCCCCCAGAACTGCCATTACAGGCATCTGTGAGCCATGGGGGTGAGAATTAAATCCCCTGGGTGAAAAATAGGTGCTTTCAACCACTGAACCATCTCTCCAGACCCATGAATAAATTTTCTTACAAGAAAATAAATAAGGCCGGGCAGTGGTGGCGCACGCCTTTAATCCCAGCACTCGGGAGGCAGAGGCAGGCGGATCTCTGTGAGTTCGAGACCAGCCTGGTCTACAAGAGCTAGTTCCAGGACAGGCTCCAAAACCACGGAGAAACCCTGTCTCGAAAAAAACCAAAAAAAAAAAAAGAAAAAAAAAAAGAAAAGAAATAAGCTGGAAGGAAGTGGCGCACACCTTTAATCCCAGCAGTTGGGAGGCAGAGGAAGGCAGATCTCAGCGAGTTCGAGGACAGCCTAGTCTACTAAGTGAGTTCCAGAACAGCCAGTTACACAGAGAAACCATGTGTCAAAAAAAAGTTTAAAAAAATTTAAGCCAGGCATTGGTGGGAGGCAGAAGCAGGCAAACATCAGTGAGTTCAACAACAGCCAGGATTACACAGAGAAACCCTGTCCAAAAAAAAAAGAAAGAAAGAAGAAACCCATTTAACCATCCAGGTTAAGAGACAGTGACAGAACTGCTGAGATATATCAAGATCTACAAAGAAAACAAAAACACAGCCTCGAGCACGAGCACTGACTAGATTTAATGGCGAACTGAATGTCAAGTATGAGGGCACCAGGAAGAGCTGGATGTCTCTACATCTGACCAGAATAAGCAGAAAACTGAGGCTGTGCTGGGTGCACAGGCTGTGTGGTCCACCCCTGACATGTGTGAGGCCCCAAGATCAACTCACAGCAGCTTCCTCAAGAGGCTGCCGTTCACAGGAGTTAATCCATTCACTTTCTGGGCCTTCTCAGGATCTACCTCCTCCTACCTCTCTCCAATCTTTCACGATAGCTCAGTATGTACAAAAACTGAGCTTTGTGCTGTTCTCAAGCACCCTGCTCTCCCTCACCTCTGAGCCACCACTGCTCCCTGAACAAACAAGAACATCAGCCAAGTACGGCATAAAAATAACAGTATAAAGGTAAGATGGGTGAAATGGGCCTTTGTAGGAAAGGTCTAGGGAGCCAGAATTTCACCTTTAAAGATCCAATGGAAACTAAGGCAAAAAAATGGCAAGTTCTTATCGTTATTTTTGAAGTGTCACTTTGGTTCCGGCAATACAAATATAATAATTATAACGGCAGGATCAAGAAAGGCAATTCAGGTGCCTGGCAGTGATGGTGCACACCTTTAGTCCCAGCACTCGGGAGACAGAGGCCAGCCTGGTCAAGACAGGCTGAGCTCCAGGACAGGCCCCAAGAGTTACACAGAGAAACATTGTCCCGAAAAAACAAAAGTCAGAGGCAGGAATGGGAAAACAGTGCAGAATCTAACTAGAAATGAATCTCTCAGCGAGGGTGAGAATGGGCCAAATATTGCTTCCAGATTTCTGGTCTAGTAGTAGCCAGATGAAGAACAGCGTCTTCGGGAAACTTGAAAGACAGTCACATGAACTGTCTGTAGTCAAGGTGGTATAGCCTTTGCCTTTATCCAGATGCTGCTACTGGCTTTTATATCCGCAGAATTTCACGATGCTCCACTCACACTTTGCTCAGTTCCTGAACCTAAGTCATAATGACCCCGGTAAAGTGATGTTAACACTAAAACAATGCAAAATTGTCATCCTCCCTAGGCACTGAACCAAAATATCTTTCAGACAGGCTACATACACTTCAGTCATCTTTCAAGATAATAATAATAACCTCAAGGTCTTGAACCTATTATCAACATCCTAAAGTTTTGAAGAATCTTTAATTATAATTATAGTTATAATAAGGTGCGCACGTGAACGGTTTTTAAAAGACAAGAGGCGGGTAACAAAGTAATACGGAATCTATCTGCGAAGTAAATGTCCATGAAACAAGTGTTTATTACAACCCAATAAGAGTTGGTCGTATGCCGGGCGGTGGTGGCGCACGCCTTTAATCCCAGCACTTGGGAGGCAGAGGCAGGCGGATCTCTGTGAGTTCGAGACCAGCCTGGTCTACAAGAGCTACTTCCAGGACAGGCTCCAAAACCACAGAGAAACCCTGTCTCGAAAAACCAAAAAAAAAAAAAAAAAAAAAAGACAAGAAGCGGGTAACAAAGTAATACGGAATCTATCTGCGAAGTAAATGTCCATGAAACAAGTGTTTATTGCAACCCAATAAGAGTCGGTCGTACACATATTGCAGGTGCGGTTAAAAAAAAAGTCTGCCCACACGCTCCTTTTAAATGACTTTGGAAAGCCGGGCGGTGGTGGCGCACGCCTTTAATCCCAGCACTCGGGAGGCAGAGGCAGGCGGATCTCTGGGAGTTCGAGGCCAGCCTGGTCTACAAAGGGAGTTCCAGGACAGGCACCAAAGCTAGAGAACCCCTGTCTCGAAAACCCAAATAAATAAATAAATAAATAAATAAATAAATATGACTTAGGAAGACGATGCGCGCACGAAAGTAAACTACAGAGCGGAGTAAGCAACGTTGCAAAGGCGAAGCAATGAGGGAGTGTGAGCCGGGGTCAGGGCTGACGGAGGTGATGAGGTTGCTCGTCGGTGACCGGGCGGCCTGAGCTGCGGAAGGCTGCTCCAGGTCAGGGCTCGACCCGGCTGTGTCAAGTACAGGGGACTCTGCGGCCCTGCGCGCCAGCAGCGCCTCCTCGCAGCCGAGGTGACCGGCTCCTCCCGCCGCGCCGCCACCTTCACCCGCTCCTCTCGGAGCCCAAGAAACCGCTCACCCGCGGACTCACCGAGACTCCCGCCCCATGCTGCCGGCCACGAGAAGTTCTGCGCCCTGAGAGACGATGCGCAGGCTTGTCAAGAGGACAAAGGAGGGGGGGGCGCCAAGCCTTCCCGGTGCCGAGCGAGGACCGGCCCTACGCACTGGCCAGAGGTCCGGCAGGGACCGCCATCAGAGTGCGGCCAACGAAAACAGGATGTGCTGGCGCCGGGCGCGGAAGGAAGCAGAGGCGGAAGGAAATGGCTGCTTCCCCACAGCGCCGCCCACCGGCTGGAGGCCGCGCGACGCCGGCTGCGCCTGCAGTGGCCCTCCCCGGGATTCCCCGTGCAATCTGGATGATGCGATGGAGTGGGACCTCAGCCAGGTCAGCCCTGCCTTAAACCTCTGAGTAGCCCTGCTCCAGAACTTTACTCTAGTGAACCCTCTACTGCCACACCAACCCCAGTAGATTATGTGTGACAAGTTCCACAGACTGAGGCGTTATACTCCAAAGGGATGAGGTCTCCTGGAACCGATTGTGGAACTCCCTAGCCGGAAAGAAATTATTGAGCCGTAGTTCTCATGACAATCTGTCTGCTTCTATTTCCTTTTAATATTTACGAGATGTTCCGGATCCCCTGGGCCGAGAAGAAGCCACCCCCTTGAAATGGGGTTACTGGCCATGACTTCTTTTCTAAAAGATTCAACGCTTTGCTTCATAATCATTTACATAATTACAAAATAATACTTTGATAAAATATCCTCCCAACAATATACGAATTTGTATGGCTGTGCGTGTGTAGATGAGGTTGGCTTTGACATTGTGGTGTAGAAAGCTCTGCTTTAAATTGAACTTTGAGGATTTTTAATAAGACAAAAGCTAGATGTCAGATAAGGATTACACATGGAAATGTATTAACTTGATCTGGACCTTGGTGTCATCCATTAACTATGAGTGATGTTTTCTGTTTTGTTCTGTTTAGTGATTATGATGTTATTTGTTTCATTTCTTTATTAATTAACCAATGAAAGCAACAGATTAATACAAGACCCACCTCCATCAGTGATTGATTTTTTGAACCCATTGTCCAGGATATGTAATACCTATTGATTTTGTGCTTCCTGTGCCAGGTGATTATGATAATTGTTCTTTGTAACTGCTTCACTGAACATCTTTTAAGAATTGTAATACCTGTTCTTCTTGTATAAAAACCCTTGTCTGAGAACTGCAAAATGCACTCAGCTTCAAACTGTCTCTGTGTTTGTTTCTGTTTGTCACCACCGAATCCTCACCCACCTGGGCTTTGAGAAACCACGTCCCAATGAACCCCATACCCAGGTGGGGTGGGCAGCGGCTCTCTACACTAGTGTGACATGTGGTCACCAAGGAGTGGCAAGCTTCAGAAACACGTGGTTTGCTTGGATGTAGATAGACATCGGATATAGACAGACACAGGATATGGACAGACACAGGATACAGACAGACCAACACAGGATATAGACAGACGGACACAGGATATAGAGACACAGGATATAGACAGACCAACACAGGATATAGACAGACAGACACAGGATATAGAAAGACACAGGATATAGACAGACAGACACAGGATACAGACAGACAGACACAGGATATAGAAAGACACAGGATATAGACAGACAGACACAGGATACAGACAGAAACAGGATATAGACAGACAGACAGACACAGGATATTGACAGACACAGGATACAGAAAGACACAAGATATAGACAGACACAATAGCAGAACACACCATATCTGATCCCGCAGGTTCATCTACTTGGGAGGCTGAGGCAGAAAGATCACCAGAGGCCAGAGGCCATCTTGGAAAACAGAATTTAAATGTGTCTCAAGAAAAGGGGCCGGTCAGTGGTGATGCATGCCTTTAATTACAGTACTCAGGAGGCAGAAAAGCAGAATTTGAGTTTGAGGCCAAACTGGTCTACAAAGTAAGTTCCAGGACAGCCAGAACTGTTATACAGAGAAACCCTGTTTCGGGGGTGGAGGGAGAAAGAAAAGGGGGGCTGTGTAAAGTAGAACGTTTGAGGGGGCTGGAGAAATGGCTCAGTTGTTAAGAGCACTGCCTACACTTCCAAAGGTCCTGAGTTCAATTCCCAGCAACCACATGGTGGCTCACAACCATCTGTAATGGGATCTGGTGCCCTCTTCTGGCCTGCAGGCAAACATGGAGACAGAATACTGAAAATACTGTATACATAATAAATAAAATCTTTAAAAAGAAAAAAAAGAAAATCATTATTTTAAAAAAAAGTAGAACGTTTGATTAGTGTCTTTTTTTTTTTTTTTTGGATTTTTCAAGACAGGGTTTCTCCATAGCTTTTGGTTCCTGTCCTGGAACTAGCTCTTGTAGACCAGGCTGGCCTTGAACTAACAGAGATCCGCCTGCCTCTGCCTCCCAAGTGCTGGGATTAAAGGCGTGCGCCACCACTGCCCGGCTTGATTAGTGTCTTAAATTCAATTCACAGCATACAAAGGGGAATCATTGGTTAATAAAGAAGTTGCTTTGGCCTATAGCAGGGCAGAATAAAACCAGGTGGGAAATCTGAACAGAGAAAGAAAGAGTAGTTGGAGTCAGAGAGACACCATCAGCTTACAGAGAGATGGCTCAGTAGTAAAGAGCACTTGTTGCTCTTGCAGAAGACTCAGTTTAGTTCCCAACATCCACATGATGGTTTACAACCGTCCATAGCTCCAGTCCCAAGGAATCCGACACCACCTTCTGATTTCCAAGGGCACCAGCAGCATGCGGTGTACATGTATAAGCACACACAAAACACTCATATATATATATATATATTAATGATATGAGCCCTTAGCTTCTGCTCCGGCCACCATGTCTGCCATCTACACTCTAACTCTCTGGAAGCATAAACCCAAATAAACTCTTCCTTTATAAATTGCCTTGATCATGGTATTTTATTACATCACCAGAAGAACAAGAGATATGATCACTAGTTACACGTGTTTGCACTATTGCACTGCTGGCTAAATGACTCGGATCCCACTTGAACATTTCTCTTCTAGCTCGCTTTTAAAAGGTACTTCTGAAGAGCTGAAGAATGGCTCAGGAGCTAAGAGCATTTGCTGCTCTTGTAGAGACCTGGGTTCAATTCCCACCATTCACATGGTGACTCACAACCATCCATTACTCTAGCTCCTGAGGATCCAATGCTCTCTTACCTCCATAGGTACCAAGTACATACATGGTACACATATACACATACACAAAACACATAAAATAAATTTAATAAATCTCATTTTAAAAATCCTTAAAAATTCTTAGGCATGTAGCTCAATGTCCGAGCACTAAGCTTGTATGCACAAGGCTGGAGTTTGCAGCACAGCAAGACAGGGCCAACAAAAAATACTTGTGAAAATTTGCAACTGTGCTTATGCACAGAGAAAGTACAATTTTTTGGGAACTTGAGAGATGCTAAACAGCTAAGAGCAACTGCTGTCTGCTCTTGCACAGTTCCCAGCACTCACGGGGAAGCTCTTAACTGCCTAGAACTCCAGGGGATCATATTCCCTCTTCTGGCCTCTGCAAGTACCAGATATGCACATGGTACACAGATATGCAGGCAAACATGCATACACATACAATAAAAGTTGATAAATCTAAACAAAAAAAGAGATAAATACAAGGTGCACAGAATATGAACTTTAAAAAAAATCATTTGAGCCGGGCGGTGGTGGCGCACGCCTTTAATCCCAGCATTCTGTCACTGAGCTACACTATGGTCACATGTATGAACTTTAACTGTTTCTTTCTTTACTATTTGTACATTAACCCCAAGGAAGGATGAGGATGGTTACCTCATACAGGCCTTGTGTTAAATTTTTTTTTTTTTTTTTTTTTTTTTTTTTTTTTTGGTTTTTCGAGACAGGGTTTCTCTGTGGTTTTGGAGCCTGTCCTGGAACTAGCTCTTGTAGACCAAGCTGGTCTCGAACTCACAGAGATCCGCCTGCCTCTGCCTCCCGAGTGCTGGGATTAAAGGTGTGCACCACCACCGCCCGGCTTGTGTTAAAATTTTTAAAAATAAAATGTGCAGTCTCAACATTAGACAATTCAGTTCCATTCGCTTTATTTTTAGGATGCTTTCTTTCACTTCTCAGGACAGGATGACACAGATACACGTCGCAGTCCTCTAGGCAGGCTGACACCAGCTCATCCACTCCCCTACAACAGGAGGACACAGATACACGTCGCGGTCCTCTAGGCAGGCTGACTCCACGCTCATCTACTCCCCTACAAGTACTAGCCGGGTCCCACAGAGGGACTACAAACCTCAGAAGTCAGGGGAAAGAGAGAAGACTGGGTTTCTAATTAAACAAGAAAAACCATTAATGACATTGTTACCCTATTTAGTTACTCATACCTGTACTGATACAAACTCAACCCTTTTAAACCAGGGAAACTAATCAATTGGTCTTCAGTAAAGAAAAAGAATTTCATAAAGGTATAAACCAATTTGTCCCCATTAGAGACAGTGAGTGCAATGAAGAAGGGAAATTGTTTTCACTTGTAAACTTCTGAGTTCTTTGAGTTTCAGGGTACTTCAGAACCCCAATAATCAAGCAGTTCATGACAAAAAATGAAAGTGAAAAAGTAGACACAGAGATCCGTGAAAACCTCGCCCATCTTGCTATAGGTCTCCATGGAGCGATTGATCACTTCAGCAGGAATGCCAGACAGCAAGAGTGCAGCTGCCAGCACTGTGGTCTTGACCTTCTTCTCACCCTGGATCAAGGAAAAGACAAGTTAACCTCAGGCCCTCAGCACATGTGGTCTACACAAACACAACTCTCAGCGCACGTGTGGTCTACACAAACACAACTCTCAGCACACATGTGGTCTACACAAACACAGCACTCAGCACACATGTGGTCTACACAAACACAGCACTCAGCACACATGTGGTCTACACAAACACAGCCCTCAGCACACATGTGGTCTACACAAACACAACTCTCAGCACACGTGTGGTCTACACAAACACAACTCTCAGCACACACGTGGTTTACACAAACACAACTCTCAGCATACCATGTCGTCTACACAAACACGGCCCTCAGCACACATGTGGTCTACACAAACACAACTCTCAGCACACGTGTGGTCTACACAAACACAACTCTCAGCACACACGTGGTTTACACAAACACAACTCTCAGCATACCATGTCGTCTACACAAACACGGCCCTCAGCACACACGTGGTCTACACAAACACAACTCTCAGCACATGTGGTCTACACAAACACGGCCCTCAGCATACCACGGGGTCTACACAAACACGGCCCTCAGCATACCACGTGGTCTACACAAGCACGGCCCTCAGCATGCCACGTGGTCTACACAAACACGGCCCTCAGCATGCCACGTGGTCTACACAAACACGGCCCTCAGCATGCCACGTGGTCTACACAAACACGGCCCTCAGCATACCACGTGGTCTACACAAACACAACTGCTGCTGCTCTCTCTCCCCACACTGTTCCCAAAACAACACACCAACATTTACTGAGCGTCGAAGAGGTAAATCAGTCAATTTTAGGCAATAGCAGACAACAGGGCCCCCAGCAAGTTTTATAACTGTGTCATTTTGGCCAGGCATGTTGGTGCATACTTTTAACCCTAGCACTTGGGAGGCAGAGGCAGGCAGATCTCTAAATCTGAGGTCAGGTTAGTATCATAGTGAGTTCCAGAACAGTCAAGGCTCTGTAGAGGGACCCTGCCCCCCAAATAAACAAATAAACAAGTAAATGTTATTTTGGAAGCAAGACATAACCACTTTAGAGACATATAATAACACAAGGTAAGAAACAAGGAAAGTATTACTAGAGCCTATAAACACCGACCCATGGATGAACTGATGTGTGATAGGAGTCAGTGGCACAGAGGCTGCTCTGGGGTCTTTGTAAGCAGAGCACAGCAAGGGCTCCGGAAGCTCTGTCGGCCAGCACACTGCCACATGCAATAAGGTCGAAGGAAGATTTCAGGGTAGGGAGGAACCCAGCCTTCACGGACGGGCAGAATCATATCAGAGGCAGGGGAGAAAACTACTGTAAACTGAGTCTCAGGACAACAAAAGCCAGAAGTAGAAGAACGCTGTGTGTCATTACAAACACAACCACAGGGACATCCTAGAGGACCCTGACTGCTGTACACAGAAGCAGACACTGGTCACTCTTGTGATGGGATGTCACTGGACAGTTCAGAACACTTCTAAGGGGAGAGAGAACATTTATTTCTTAATTTACTGGTCTCATTTTAAAATAGTTTTTTGAGGGACAGTGCCATGATCCCAGACTGGCCTCAAGCTGGCTACACATCTAAGACTTTACTGACCCTCTACTTCCACCTCCCAATGACAGGAAGCAGAGTCATGTGCCACCATGCCCAGATCATGTGGTGGTGATGACACTCAAACCCACGGCTTCATGAATGCCTGGTACCCGCAGAGGCCAGAGGAGACATTTTGTACCACTAGATAGCCACTCATGATTCACCAATTTTAAAGACATGAAAAGCTATGTGGTTGTCGGTCAGTGGTGGTGCATGTCTTTAATCTCAGCACTTGGGAGAGAGAGGCAGGCAGATCTCTGTGAGTTTGAGGCCAGCCTGGTCTACAAGAGCTAGGTCTAGGGCAGCTAGGGTTGATACACAGAGAAACCCTATCTCGAAAAATCAAAAAAAAAAAAAAGAAAAAGAAAGAAAGAAAGAAAGAAAGAAAGAAAGAAAGAAAGAAAGAAAGAAAAGAAAAGAAGTGGAGGGCATGCTTAGCAAGGTGCTAGGTCCAAACCCCAGCACACACACACACACATGCACGTACACACACATGCGCGTGTGCACACACACACAATCAAAACGTTATCTGTGAGCCATATTTTCCCACCTAAAAGTCCTGAGCAAGAAAGAGTGACTCAAAAGTGAGCTTTTACAGGCAGTCTCTTGTCCTTGAAGAAACAGCTCTACAGGGTCTCCTCAGCTATCACGCTGCTATCTCAACTACAAAAGATTTGACCCTCCCCCCATTTTTATTTTTTGAGACAAGGTTTCTCTCTTTAGCCCTGGCTGTCCTGGAACTCACTCTGTAGACCAGGCTGGCCTCGAACTGAGAGATTCGCCTGCCTCTGCCTCCCAAGTGCTGGGATTAAAGTATGCTCTGCCCAGCTCTTTTTTTTTTTTTTTTTTTTTTAGATTTTATTTATTTGCCTGATAGCAAATAAAGATTTATTTATTTTACGTATACTTGTCTGCATATATAAATGCACATCAGATCCCATAGACAATTGTGAGCCACCATGTGAGTGCTGGGAATTGAACTCAGGACCTCTGGAAGAGAAGCTAGTGCTCTTAACCACTGAGTCATCTCTCCAGCCAGATCTTTTTTTCTAAAACCTCCTCCTGTGAGGTGGCTCCACATGCAAAAACATTTGCCTTGCCTGTGTTAGGCCCTGGGTTTGATGCAAATTTGCTCCCCTCCCCCACCCACATAAAGCCATAGATATAGATATGACTAAGCAAACAGGCAAACCGTCATTTTTTGCCCAAGAACTTGACACAAATTTTGATCATATGCTGGGTATGGTAGCCTCTTCCTGTAATCCCAGGAAGCTGATGCAGGAGAACAGAGTTCTAAGCTGCTCTGAACCACATATCAAAAATCTGATACACAAATAACATTATTTTTACTTATTTGAGACAGGGCCTCACTGTATAGCCCAGGCTAGTCTCAAACTCATGCTCCTCTGACTGTACCTTCTGAATGATAAAATTACCTGCAAGCATCCGCCTGACCTACAGGGAAGTTTATCTTTGACATCAGACAAATCAAATTCAGGGAGATGATGTATCCATCTGTGGTCAAGCAGACCAGGAAAACATCAGCTCTCAGCATCATTTCCCTCTGTGTTGTTGTCAAATGTTTCTCATTCTCAATATTAAAGTGACTTGCTGAGGGTGGAGAGATGGCTCAGCGGTTAAGAGCATTGCCTGCTCTTCCAAAGGTCCTGAGTTCAATTCCCAGCAACCACATGGTGGCTCACAACCATCTGTAATGGGATCCTGTGCCCTCTTCTGGCCTTCAGGCATACACACAGAAAGAACATTGCATACATAATAAATAAATATTTAAAAAAAATAAATAAATAAAGTGACTTGCTATCATGGGTCCAAAAAGGGGCACAGTAAAATAGTCAAATTCGTTTACTTTCTTACCAACAGAATGATTAAATTTGCTAAAGAATATGATCGGTTAAGCCACTTTGAATGTCTTCATTACACTGATTGACTGATTGATTATCTGTGTATGGGTGTGGAAGGCATCTTGCATAGATGTAGCATGAATAATAAAAACCCATAGACAGATATTGGGGTTCCAACTGAAGATCAGAAAAGCAAAGCAGCCAGCCAATAGAGTTCTTACCTCTACAAAATCTTCAGGCTGAAAAGAAAGCAAGTTCCTGTCTCATCCCGCTTTATATCCCTCTCTAGTGCTGGGATTAAAGGTACGCACCACCACTGCCTGACTCCTATGGCTGGGATTAAAGGCGCGCACCACCACTGCTCGGCCTCTATGGCTAACCAGGGTGGCTGCTGAGATTAAAGTTGTGTGCCACCACAACCTGTATGGCTGATTAGGTGGTTAGCTTTGCACTCTGGTCATCAGGCAAGCTTTACTCACTAAAACACAAATGCTATACCACTATACATGGATGCCTTTCTCTTTTCCTCCACGTGGTCCTGGCCATCCAACTGGAGACAGCTGGATGAGGATCATCTCTACCTGTGCACCATCTTGCTGGTCCTAATCCTGTAGCACTGACTCAGATCGAGTGTAACTAACGCTTCCTTGAAGTTCTATTTGTTTTTTATAATTTTTTTCAATTTAAAAAACATTGAACACTATCTTTATTTTTTAATTATGTATATGTGTCTGTGTCTGTGCATGAGTGCAGGTACCCACAGTGGCCGGAGGAGTTGAGTTCCACTGTAGCTGGAATTACAATTGTGAGCCACCCAATGTGGATGCTACAAAACAAACCTGAGTCCTCTGGAGTATTATGTGTTCTTAACCACTGAGCCATCTTCACAGCCCTTAACTTCTTTTTTTCCCCGAGACAGAATTTCCCTATGTAGTCTTGGCTGTCTTGGAACTCGCTTTGTAGACCAGTAAACCAGGCTGGCCTCGAACTCACACAGATCTGCCTGCCTCTGCCCCCAAGTGTTGGGATTAAAGATGTGCACCACCACCACCAAGCAGCCCTTTAGTCATAAGCCATCCAGATAGCCCAGGGGGTAGAATCGCTTGCTCGAAAGCTTGGAAGCTGAGTTTGATCCCTAGAAGCTAAGGCGGGAGAACCAACTCCTGAAAGCTGTCCTCTGACTGCCATGACAACACATGCACACCAGAGCATGCACACACAAACAGACTGTTAACAATTAGTCACGAGTCAACACACTCACATGCACACCAGAGCATGCACACACAAACAGACTGTTAACAATTAGTCACGAGTCAACACACTCACATGCACACCAGAGCATGCACACACAAACAGACTGTTAACAATTAGTCACGAGTCAACACACTCACATGCACACCAGAGCATGCACACACAAATAGACTGTTAACAATTAGTCACAAGTCAACACACTCACATGCACACTAGAGCATGCACACACAAATATTGTTAACAGTCACAAGTCAACACACTCACATGCACACACACAAATAGATTGTTAACAATTACTTAGTCACGAGTCAACCTAAATACATCATAATTAAGATTTAAATTTACCTTGGGAAAATATTTGTATAGTCCCATGTACGCAAGTTGCAAAGTAAGAAATGGAGCGAATATAGACTGTGAAAAGAGAAAATAAAATTAAGTGTTTCCAATAAAATCATTGACATAAGTCAACTTAACAAAAGCTATAGATTCCAAGCAAAACATTACAGGAAAATATTTAATGCAGCGGCTGAAAGTGTTGTTGTTTCTGAAGGAGAGTAAGAGAAACAGAATCTTAGTCTCTAACCATAAAACATATCCAAGTCACGAGTGCTCTTCCTCCCTGGATGTGTTCTCTAGCCTTTTCTCACTATGTAGAGACTCACTATGTAGAAGTTAGCCTTGAACTCACTATTTTACTGCTTCAGACTTCAGAGTGCTAACACTAAAGGCTGCACTCCCATACCCAGCCCCATAGTGCTGGCATTAAAGGCTGCACTACCGTACCCAGCCCAAACTTAGAGAATTAAAACTGCAGTGACTTCTCCCTCACCTAGCGGAAGTTAACAAACAGCTAAAAGCGTGCATTAAAAGTCCAGGAGGTGGAGCCGGGCGGTGGTGGCACACGCCTTTAATCCCAGCACTTGGGAGGCAGAGGCAGGCGGATCTCTGTGAGTTCGAGACCAGCCTGGTCTACAAGTGCTAGGTCCAGGACAGGCTCCAAAACCACAGAGAAACCCTGTCTCGAAAAAGAAAAAAAAAAAAAAAAAAAAAAGTCCAGGAGGTGGTGGCACATGTTTTTAATCCCAGTACTTGCCAAGCAGGCAGGCAGACCTCTGTCAGCCTGGTCCACAGAACCATTCCAAAAACATTTAGAAAGAAACCCTGTCTCAAAAAACAAAACAAAACAAAAAGCACAGTACTCAAAGTAAAAGCCACATAGCCTTCAAAATTGGGGGAGAAGTGATTCATGTTGACACAGACAACTTGCTTCTCAAATGGCAGGCTATTCTTTTTTTCTGGTTCTTTGTTTGTCTTTGTTTTGTTGTTTTATTGAGACAGGATTTCTCTGTATAGTCCTGGCTATGCTAGAACTCACTCTACAGACCAAGCTGGCCTCGAAATCAGAGATCTGCCTGCCTCTGCCTCCCGAGTGCTGGTTGACATACTATCTTAAACAGTTTGTCAGTATGACATCTTCAACAAAACAAAACAAAAAAACCAAAATGGTACTTAATTTATGTATTTCTAAGATGTACAAGGTTATGAAGGGGGCAAAAGAACAAACACCATTGTATGGCAAGAAATAAGCAATTGAATAACTAGTAGTGAAGATAACCATAAAACCAAAGCAACAAAAATCCAAACGAGGTATGGGGCTGGAAAGAGCACTTACTGCTCTTGTAGAGGACCCAAGTTCAATTCCCAGGCCCCACATGGTGACTCACAAACACCTGTAACTCTGGTTCTAGTGAGCTCTGTCACCTTCTTCTGACTCTGCAGGTACGCAGTATACACAAAGTATACATGCATACACACAGTTAGACAAAGCACTCACACAAATACAATGAATAAATCTATTTTTAAAAAAAGAGGCATAGCTTTTTTTGTTGGTTTTGTTGTTGTTTGTTTGTTTTTCGAGACAGGATTTTCCTGTGCAGCTTTCGAGCCTGTCCTGGACGGAGCTCTATAGACCAGGCTGGTCTCAAACCCACAGAGATCCTCCTGTCTCTGCCTCCAGAGGGCTGGGATGAAGGTGTGCGCCACCACCACCTGGCGAGGCACAGCTTTTAATGCATGACAACACAGAGCCCTGGATAAAAAGAGCAGCTCTTGGCTCACTGGACGTTAAAAGCACCACTGATCTTTGCTTTGGTGACAATTTATTGTCAGGGGAAGATAATCAAATCTGTTGAACAGATTACATTTAAGAAAATATTTGCGCCGGGCGATGGTGGTGCACGCCTTTAATCCCAGCACTCAGGAGGCAGAGGCAGGCGGATCTCTGTGAGTTCGAGACCAGCCTGGTCTACAGAGCTAGTTCCAGGACAGGCTCCAAAGCCACAGAGAAACCCTGTCTCAAAAAAAAACAAAAAAAAAAAAAGAAAATATTTGCATAAAAGCAGTTTTCTGTTTTTTTTTTTTTTTTGGTTTTTTGTTTTTCAAGACAGAGTTTCATTGTGTAGCTCTGGCTGTCCTAGAAATCACTTTGAAGAATAGGTTGGCCTTGAACTCAGGAGATCCACCTGCCTCTGCCTCCCTAATACCAAGATTAAAGGTGTGTACCACCATGTCCAACCGCATAAAAGCAGAGTTTAAAATCTGTTTTGCCTAATGATATAGATCTTAGTAATCTGAAAATTGCATGTATGAACCTGGTACATAGTAAGTATTCTCAAAACGTCTTTTGAATGGACCAGCTTCAAATCAAGGCACTGGGAGACTGGAGCAGTGGCTGGGTGGGGTAAATTCAGTTCCCAGCCCCCACATGGCGGCTCACAACCGCCTGGGATTCCAGTTCCAGAGAATCTAACTTCCTTTTCTGGCTTGAGGGGGCACTAAACATGCATGTGGTACACATACATACACGGAGGTAAAACACAAAAATAAATTAATAATCTTTTGAAAGAAATTTCAATCACAACACTGAACTACGGCTGAGCCTTCTGTACTGTTCCGTACCCCATAGTGGGCTGTCATTATGAAGCTTCCACATTGTACCACACTGAAACCGCCTCTGAACTGCAGACAATTACCTACAGAGAGGCCCACAAGAAGACCATCTTAATGTCTCAAACTACTTGGAAAATTACTAGCTAATATATACTACATACAGTCATCTGGACTTTCAGTTCTGGGATGCAACTACCTTGGTTTCACCCTACCTGTTAGTTGCTGTGTGACCTTGGATAAATGACTTAATCTGAGTCTCCAGTCCTTTGTGGGCTCTGACAGCAAATAGTGCATCCAGATGGAACGGAAATGAACACAGGCTAGGAAAGCACTTAAAGGTACCCACCGGGTATGCAGACAGAGCTTAGCAATCACTATTAATGGGCTCCCATTCTGTAACTAGGCTAAAAACAGGATCTGTAATACACTTTCCAATAGCCCTATAGGTCTGTTGATGCTGGCAAGAAATCCCATTTTTATAATTCAACTTGCATTTTCCCAGGTAGTACTTGCAGCTCTTACCAAATATTTGCAAACGAAAGCTCTGACGCCAAGAGCAAGAAGAGCACACCCCACCAATCTGAATATTCGAAAAGAGTCAAATTCCTCCGCTGTGCTTCCGTCCTCCTGGCTGGGCTTCTCACTGATGAGCTGTTTGCGCAGTTTCATGGCTTCCTCAAACCTGGAAAGGTACTGTTCGAGGCCGTGGTGAGAAGCCCTCTGGGCTGCGCCTGCAGTGGGGTCACCTCTGCTCCGCTGGTGTAGCTCCACCCCATCGTTACTACTGCACTCTGGTGGTTGAATGAATGAGTCCAGTTTGTCTCCCAGCTGGGTACCCTGAACATCTGCCACACCACTGGGCTGGTCAGTTGTTCCGCCACTGACCGAATCGCCAAGCACCACCCTCTTTGAAGCTGAAGGAACACTGAGGGAGTTCAGTTTGTCACTGTCCTGGGACTTTGATTTTGTTTGATTTTCTTCTTCTGAGGAAAAACAATTAAAGCCTTATGCATTACAATACTTACAAACATCTTAAACATTAATACTAAAAAATGTGCTGCTTTGTCTCTACATCAAAATAAATACTGACTCTGCAGAAAACAAAACCAGCTCTTCCTTCTTCACCTTTAAAATAATATCACCCTAAAAGGAGATTCTGGCGGGGAAAGCGTTCCAACTCCATGGACAGGAAATACAACTGCTAAGCAAACAAGCAAAGATAGTAAGAGATGGGGCAAGGAGTAAAGACCGACTCTCTCACAGATAAAATATCCCAGAGATATGACTGAATTTCTTGCACTAGCCGGTATGGATAAACATACAAAATCACTGAAGTTTCTTACAGCTTCTATTTTACAGTTACATTTCTGAGTCCAGACTGCACAGGGTGTGGCATGCCCACGGCTGCCATCCTTGGGCAGCCGTGAGCAGGCACTTTTAGGATGCTGTTCTGGTTTTTAAAGAAAGAACTCTAAAAATGATAAAACTCTGCAAAGCAAGAGAATAGATTAAGAAAGCACCCCGAGCCAGGCGGTGGTGGCGCACGCCTTTAATCCCAGCACTTGGGAGGCAGAGGCAGGTGGATCTCTGTGAGTTCGAGACCAGCCTGGTCTACAAGAGCTAGTTCCAGGACAGGCTCCAAAACCACAGAGAAACCCTGTCTCGTAAAACCAAAAAAAAAAAAAAAAAAAAAAAAAAAAGAAAGCACCCCGAGAAAGAAACACACAAATACTTAAAGAATATCTTCAGATTAATCACTACGGAAAATGTTTCTTGTACTGTTTTGAATGAGGTGAAAACGATACCCACGCCTCTCACTTGTATCATCTAGAAGTTCAGAACTTCATCACTAACACCTCATAGGAATCCCAAGAGTTCTACCAAGCTTGCAACCAATGACAAAAAGTCAATTACTAAAGGCAATGCTCAATTAGGAATTTGATCATCAGAAAACCATACACTGGACACAACTTTGCATGAAAGATGGAGTTTCCTTTAGGGCAAATGCAGTTATTGAAATGAGTGATGTAACCTCAGCTAGTCAAAGGAAATCTCAGTGGGGCCATCACCTCTTTAGAAAAGGCCTCTAAAGAACGTCCCCACATATATAGTCACCTCTCCTAGAAGTTCTGTAGGTGACAGTGTTGAAGGCACTGAGCAGAGCCACCAAGATATGACCATAGGGACCCATATCCACAAAGGGTGTACCAGCCAACGGTTAAGCAACGACAAACTGATGTGGGCGGACAAGAGTCACAAAGCAAAAGGCAAAAGGTAGGCGTCAGGGGAGGAACTGGAAAGAAAAGCATTTGGGGCATATGGGGCGCAATGGGATTGGAAGTATGGGGATAAAAGATGTAGCCTTCAAGAAAGAAGAGGAATAAGGCAAAAGAGCAGTGTCTCGAATAACTGGACTCGGAAAATCAGGAACAGAGGCTCTGTAACCAGGATGGAGACACAATCTCAGGGCAAGGATCCAAGAAAATAGGAAGCAGTAAGGAACGTCCTGGGGTTAAGTGACAATATAAAACGGGGACAGTATTTCGCCCTAGGGGGCGGGGACAGAGTACTACAGAGTGCATTTTTGGGTCAAAAGGTTTGCGGGCCGGAGGAGGCAGAAGGATCTTGAAGATTCAAAAGGGTGAGCGGGAGACGCGAAACCGAGGCTCTCACCCGCGCCGCTCCCGGGCCTGTGAAAGCCCATGATGCGGTTGATGCGCTGCTCGGAGTTCATGAGCAGCTTTCTCCTCCGCAGCTCCGCTCGACGCTGAGAAGCGGACAGCCCCGAGGGGCCCGCCGGCCTGTCCCCGCCGTCGGTGGACACAGTCCCGGGCTCCATGCTTTCTCCACGGGCTGGGGCACGGTGACGCCAAAGGCCAGTAGGTCTTAGGGAAGGGCCGCGGAGTTCGGTCCCACTCCCACTGTAGTCCCGCCCATGGGGGCGGGGACTGAGGAGTGAGCATGCGCCGATGGCCTCCCAGCCGCCATGTTCGGTGAGGGCATCCCGAGTTCAAGGTTTCTGGCGACTTAGGTTGGCAGTGCTCTGGTTCCTCACCACCAGCTTACCTCTCGGGTGATCTCGAAGCTCTTGAAGAGACCGACGCCCCCCTGATGGGTGAAATGCCAGGGAGGTGCAGGTCCGTTTTATTCTCTGCCAGGAAGCAAAATGGAGGTTGCAGCGGCAGGCGCTTGCTGCCAGTCTTAAGCGTCTGTGCTCCTAGGATACGTAATTGCGGGTGCGACGCTTTCCGGGAACTTAGTCCAGGGATTTGGTGGTGGGTGCTGGTGATTGTTCTTCCCAGTACTTCTGCCAGGTTTTCCCAGGCACTTCTGTGACCTGTGACCTTCTCTTCTCATTTGCAATCATGCTGCATGCCTAGCTTAAATGCCCTCGTAGAGGAGAACTTTGTGTTATGCTATAGAAAGGAACCTGCAGCATGCACTAGTGGTTTGTTCTGAGTTGTACTGCATGCGTGTATTACTAATAGCGGTTTGTTGGTGGTGGAGCGCTGAAGGAGTGCAGATTTAAAACCGTTCAATAGTAGCCAGATATAGTATTTCGGAAAGCGCAAGCTGCTTAAGCACTTAAAAATAACTGTTTCGTTCCCTGTAAAGCTTTTTCATGGCAGCTTGACATAGAGTGTTAAATCAGTTTTTTAAAGGATTATAATCCTCAGTGTTCTCAGATCTCTGGCCCTTTGAATAAAGCGCACCTTGTCCACCAAGTGCGTTCTGTTTTCTCATAGGTGAAGAGAGCCAACCCTGCCTGATGGGTGAAATGCCAGTAAGGAGCCGGCTCATTTTATACTAATGCCAGGAAGCAAAGTGAAAGTTGCAGCGGCAAGCACTTGTTACCAGAAACTTGCCCCTTTTGCGGGGAGAACGAGGTTCGAGACAAGGTTTCTCCGTGTAACCGCCATGGCTGTCCTAGCCATGTCTGCAGACCAGGCTGGCCTCGAACACAGAGATCCGCCTGCCTGTGCCTCCTGAGTGCTGTTATTAAAGGCATGCGCCAACCAACACCACTCAGATACATTCTCTCTCTCTCTCTCTCTCTCTCTCTCTCTCTCTCTCTCTCTCTCTCTCTCTCTCGTCTTTGTAGCAAATTATACAGTGATATACTGTATATTGAGATACACTGTCTCAATAAAAGATAAAAACAGAAGTTAAAATTAAAAAAAAAAAGACACACACCCCAAAGGTCAAAACATAACATACTGTTTACCTAAATTTTCTTGTTATCTAAAAGACCTTTTATTAGGTGGAATATCCTGTCATATCAACATGCAAGAAAGTTTTCAAATGTCAGAATGATCAAGGAACCTAACTGGCTCCTACTACCCAAAGATGGAACAATTTAAACAGAAAAATAAATAATCACTGAGTGGTGATGGCCCAGAGCTTTAATCCCAGCACTCTGGAGGCAGAGGCAGGTGGATCTCTGTGAGTTTGAAGAAAGCCTCGTCTACAGAGCAAGTTCCATGACAGCCAGGGCTACACAGAGAAACCCTGTCTGGAAAAACCAAGGAGGAGGAGTGTTGGGAGCAGTGGACCCCAGATCCTGAATTTCTTGTAAACAACTTGTTTTCTCCTGGTCTGAGTGCCTACAGCTGCTCTGAGCACGAGACCCTCAGGAGTTCCTGATGGCAGGTTTCTGGAGCGTTTGGCTGGGGTGTGGCTATCCCTAAGCTGCCCCTGAACACAATAAAGGGGACATTCTGGAATCAGGGATGATCAGTGTCTCTGTCTGTGAGTCTTTGTGTGTTTCAATCTCCAGCCCCTTGCCCAGTTCACGAACTGTATGGTAGCGCATACAGCGCAGACAGGCGTGGTGCACCGCAAAGGAGGAAGAGAAGGGAGGGAGGGAAGAGGAGGAAGGAAAGAGAGAGAGAGAAAGAAAAGAAAGGAAAAAGACCAAAAACTACGGAGAAACCCTGTCTCGAAAAATCAAAAAAAAAAAAAGAAAAAGAAAAAGAAAAAGAAAAGAGAGAAAACTGAATCTTTGAAATAACATGGGGAAATTCATGTCTGGGAGTATGACCGTGGACAAATGCAGGTGGCTGGGCTGGAGAGATGTGTCAGAAGCTTTTTAAACCCAGCAACAGGAAAAAAGAAGCAAGCAGGTTTATCTCTATAATTGCTGTTGGTGTGGTCCACTTAGTAAATTCTAGGCCAGCTGGGGCTGTATACTGAGACCCTGTTTCATAAATCAGCAACAAAGTTCCATTCCCAGTTAAAGGTAACTCCATTTCCACAGGATCCAGTGCCCTCTTCTGGCCACTGTGGGCACTGCATGTACATAGGGCATAGACATGCAAGCAAAACACTCATACATAGAAATAATAAGTAATTTTTTTTTTTTTTTGGTTTTTCGAGACAGGGTTTCTCTGTCAATAAGTAATTTTTAAAGAATCAGCAATAACAAAATAAACAAACAAAAGACCTGATAAATGATAAATCTTAAAGTTACAATGTCTTGACTATTTTTTAAAAATATTTATTTATTTATTATGTATACAATATTCTGTCTGTGTGTATGCCTGCAGGCCAGTAGAGGGCACCAGACCCCATTACAGATGGTTGTGAGCCACCATGTGGTTGCTGGGAATTGAACTCAGAACCTTTGGAAGAGCAGGCAATGCTCTTAACCTCTGAGCCATCTCTCCAGCCCCTGTCTTGACTATTTTTTAAACTATTTATAATTGTATTCTGTGACTTTTGGTTGGGAGGGTGTTTTTTCTGTTGTTTGGTTTTTTTTTTTTTTTTTTTGGTTTATCGAGACAGGGTTTTTCAGCTTTGGAGCCTGTCCTAGAACTTGCTCTGTAGGCCAGGCTGGCCTCGAACTCACAGAGATCCGCCTGCCTCTGCCTCCCACTGCCCAGCTTATCCTGTGACTTTTAATTATATCATCTACTTGGAACCAAGTTGGCACAAACATTCATGAATTAACTACAACAAACTAAGTGTATTTCTAGTGGACATCCAGGAAATACAGGCACGTAGGTATTAATTGGCTTTGCCTGCGCTGAGTGTCATCTACAACCCTGATGAACATGGGCCGACTATACAGCAGACCTTTGGGAGGCAAGGGGAATGTTTTACATTGGGTGGTTTGGCTACTTTTGTGTTTCTTCAGTATAGACCTGGTTCCGCTTTTGTGAAGGAGCAGCAGAGGAGAAGCCCCAGTGCTCACCATGGCCAATGAAAATCCCAAGGAAGATGGGCGTTGGTGGCGCAAGCCTTTAATCCCAGCACTTGGGAAACGGGCAGGTGGATTTCCATGAGTCTGAGACCAGCCTGGACTACAAAGAGAGTTCCAGGACAGCCAGAGTCAAGCTTGAGCACAGTGATCGTATTCATTTGAAGGCGATGGAGCAACATGGCTCTGCCTTACAGCTTAAGAGTAGAAGCATTTAGTAAACCAATGAAAGCCTCTTAGGAACAACAATATTTGTCAGCAAGGCAGGTCAGGTTCCCATTTGATGTGCAGCCAATCAATGCAAAACCCTCCCCCCACACAGATGGAAATGGAGGCTCAAGATACAATTGATATGTTCCATCAGCCAACCGGAGGTGTATACTAAAATGAAACTTGCTACTTTACTCTAGAATTGTGTTCTATACCAATAGGTTATCAGTTGGAAACCAGTCATTTGCCTGGCATGGTGGTGCACACCTTTAATCTCAGCACAGGGGAGGAAGAGGCAGTTGTATCTCCATGGGATTGAGGCCAGTCTGGTCTACAGAGTGATTTAGACTCTACATAGTGAGACCCTGTCTCAAGAAAACAGAAACAAGGCCGGGCGATGGTGGCGCACGCCTTTAATCCCAGCACTCGGGAGGCCGAGGCAGGCGGATCTCTGTGAGTTCGAGACCAGCCTGGTCTACGGAGCTAGTTCCAGGACAGGCTCCAAAGCCACAGAGAAACCCTGTCTCGAAAAAAACCAAAAAAAAAAAAAAAAAAAAAAAAAAAAAGAAAACAGAAACAAAACAAAAAGCTGCTGTTTGGTTCCACTCCATCCTGAGAACTACGGCACAGTTTTTTCTCATAATTTCCTTTTCCAGTTCCTTTACTGGAGAGAATAACTGGTGTGTGTGTACAGGAATATTGTGCTTTAAAAAAGCTAAACATCTGGGCTGGAGAGATGGCTCAGTGGTTAAGAGCTCTGCCTGCTCTTCCAAAGGTCCTGAGTTTAATTCCCAGCAACCACATGGTGGCTCACAACCATCAGTAATGAGATTTGGTGCCCTCTTCTGACCTGCAGGGATACATACACTGTATACATAATAAATAAATTAAATTTTAAAAAAAGCTAAACACCCAATGTTGTTGCCTTAGTCAATGTTCTATGCCATAGAGATATCATGACCAAGACAACTCTTTTTTATTTTTAAATTATTATTTTTATTATTTTTTAACTTTTTTCATTTATTTTTATACATTTTAAAATTGTTTTACTGAGCTATATATTTTCTCCACTCCCCTCCCTCTTCCTCATTTTCTACCTTCTCCCAGGATTCCCACAGTCAGAAGACCTTGTCTTTTTCTACTTCCCTGTAGATTAGATCTATGTATGTCTCTCTTGGAATCCTCTTTGTTGTCTATGTTCTTTGGGATTGTGAATTGTAGGCTGGTTTTTCTTTGCTTTATGTCTAAAGCCATTTATGAGTGAGTACATATGATATTTGTCTTTCTGGGTCTGGGTTATCTCACTCAATATGATGTTTTCTAGATCCATCCATTTGCCTGCAAAATTCAAGATGTCATTATTTTTTTCCACTACGTACTACTCCATTGTGTGAATGTACCACATCTTCATCCATTCTTTTGTTGAGGAGCATTTAGGTTGTTTCCAGGTTTTGGGTATGATAGATAATGCTGCTATGAACATAGTTGAGCACATGTCCTTGTGATACGATTAAGCATCTTTTGGGTATATACCCAAAAGTGGTATTGCTGGGTTTTAAGGTAGGTTATGCTGTGAGACAATGGTCTGTATCCTGTCAATTTTATTTTATTTTATTTTAAATAAATCTTTATTTATTTATTACATATATAGTGTTCTGCTTGCATGTATACTTGCAGGCCAGAAGAGGGCACCAGATCTCATTACAGATGGTTGTGAATCACCATGTGGTTTCTGGGAATTGAACTCAGGACCTTTGGAAGACGAAGCAATGCTCTTAACCACTGAGCCATCTCTCCAGCCCGGGACTGTGTATGTTGCTGGATGAGTGCTAGACCCTGCATGCCACAATACCGACCTGCCAGGTAGGACGTGCCCACTGATGCATGACTGTTATGGGGTAACTGAGAGCTTTCTGATTGGATCTGAGGCCTGATTCACAGGAGGGATTTCATGCCAAGTTCTCTTCACTCAGCCAAAACCCATACCTGGAGAAGCCATATGCCCCAGGGTAGAACTTGCTATCATCATTCTCCTGAATGATCACTTTGGGAAGTATTTATGCTACACCTGTAGACCTGGGCTTCTCTCAATCTGGGTCATAGAAACTTCTTTCTGCTGCATGCAGTGGTCAGTGCAAACAGCAGACACCTAACTAACTGGGCAGAGTGCTGCAAAGAATGCACTGAGTGCTCAACTTTAAATGGACCATCCTTATAACCGCTGTCCTCCTCACCCCACCCCTGCTAAGGCCATCCTTATAACCGCTGTCCTCCTCACCCCACCCCTGCTGAGGCCATCCTTATAACCGCTGTCCTCCTCACCCCACCCCTGCTAAGGCCATCCTTATAACCGGTGTCCTCCTCACCCCACCCCTGCTAAGGCCATCCTTATAACCGCTGTCCTCCCCCACCCCTGCTAAGGCCATCCTTATAACCGCTATTCTTCCCCACTCCACCCCTGCTAAGGCCATCCTTATAACTGCTGTCCTCCCCACCCCACTCCTGCTAAGGCCATCCTTATAACCGCTGTCCTCCCCCACCCCTGCTAAGGCCATCCTTATAACCGCTGTCCTCCCCCACCCCTGCTAAGGCCATCCTTATAACCGCTATTCTTCCCCACTCCACCCCTGCTAAGGCCATCCTTATAACTGCTGTCCTCCCCCCACCCCACCCCTGCTAAGGCCATCCTTATAACCGCTGTCCTCCCCACTCCTGCTAAGGCCATCCTTATAACTGCTGTCCTCCCCACCCCACCCCTGCTAAGGCCATCCTTATAACTGCTGTCCTCCCCCCGTCCCCTGCTAAATGGGAAGGAGTGGCCCTTGCATTCATCCATGGACTCACAGCAGCTGTGGTTACCTGAACACGATCTACACGTGAGCAAGCCAACTAACAGCCCACATAGACAGGGTAGATGATCTCCAAGTCTCATCTTACAACGAGGAGCTTTTGGTACTTGATAGCTGCTGGGGAAGAGAAATCATTCTTTGAGGGTGTGGACAACAGTGGTTTCCCTACTCCGGTGGATGCCCCCCAGCCCGCATGCACATGTGAGTTATACTAATTGGATTTAGTGAGTTATCAAATTTAAAAATGAGAAAGAATATACAAAAAAGAAAAAAGTCATAAAGCCAAGAGGGGCAGGTGTTTGGGGATACAGAGGGAGTTGGAGGGGAAATGGGAATGCATATGATCATATTTCATTGTCTGCATGCATAAAATTTCCAAAGAATAGAAATATCAACACATAACAGAAAAATAGATTTCTTTAAATCGGAGGGGCAGCATTTTAAGACAGGGTCTCACTATGTAGCTCTGGCTGTGCTGGAACTTACTATGTAGAACAGGCTGGCCTTGAACTCACAGAGATCCACCTACCTCTGCCTCCCTAGTGCTGGGACTAAAAACATGTGCCACACTGTGTCTGAGAAAAATAGATTTTTGGGGGCTGGAGAGATGGCTCAGTGGTTAAGAGCACTGCCTGCTCTTCCAAAGGTCCTGAGTTCAATTCCCAGCAACCTCATGGTGGCTCACAACCATCTGTAATGGGGTCTGGTGCCCTCTTCTGGCCTGCAGGCAGAGTATTGAGACTACCGTATACATAATAAATAAATCTTAAAAAAAAAAAAAGAAAGAAAGAAAAATAGATTTTTTTATTTTTTCAGAGACAGGGTTTCTCTATGTAGCCCTGGCTGTCCTGGAACTTACTCTGCAGACCAGGCTGGCTTCAGACTCAGAGATCTGCCTGCCTCTGCCTCCCGAGTCCCGGGATTAAAGGTGTGTGCCACCATGCCCAGTCCTTACCCTGGATTATTAAATCTCAAATGATCTCTAGAACACGGATCAAAATCTGCCCAGATTCTGTGTGAAAACCGTGCACCTCTAGAATCAAAAAACCAATTGCTTAGTGTGGCATTCCCAGATCGTGACTCACTATGGCCTTCCCTCTGCCCATCCTCCTGACGCTGAGGGAGCGGGGAGGCTGGAGGCTGGAAAGAACCTCTCTCTGGTTCCTGAGCCCAGTGCTCTCTCCAGCCCCTCTGTGCATGTAGATTCCCCTAGAAGCTTTCCTCATTCTGCCAACTCCCACTCCACCAGCAAGCCTTCCCCAGGTTTGCTAGTCATCACCGTGCAGTGCTCTGGGCAGGCTGTCAGCTCAAGGGACCTCCCTGCTGGTCAAACCAATCATCTTCCTTGAGACAGAAGAGCCGTGGGGCCCAATACTCTGCATCTCCTGTGGCCAGCTTTCATCCCACTGTGGCAGCCCTCCCGGTGGGCCCTCTCCCACCGAGAAGGCAGGAAGTCCTCAAGGATAGGAGGCTGGGGCACTTGTCATGTAAGCTCTGGAGTGGAGACCAGGGAGTTCCATCCCAAGCCCCAGCATTTGTCACCTGTAAGTCAAGTAAACTCCTTGCCTCTGTATGCCCCTGCTTTGACATCAATACAGAAATAAACACTTAGCTCTTAGGTAGTATGATGACCATTCACTAAAATCCAAGTGACTGGCCACTCCTGTGAGGACTTTGCAGATTTGAAGCAGGAAGGCACACCCCAAATCACAGCCACAAATTCTTGTGGCGCGTACATAAAAGGGCATGGAAGGACACTTTGCTTTTTGCCCTCACTCATGCTGGAAAGTTCATCATCCTGCTGCGGCACTCCTTCGCTGGTATTAGAACCTACTTCTTTGGAATCCCAACAGACTGAACAACTATCAGATTCTTCAGAGACAGCCATTTTTGGACTAACTGGATCATAGCCTGTAAGTCACTCTAGTAAGTCCTTGTTTAATATATATGGATTCATTCTATCAGTTCTTTTCCGCTAGAAAACCCTAACAGAGGTAGAGAAGTAGCAATTGCTCTCCCACCCACACCAGCCAGGCAAGCTTATGTCCTGGCACATTTTATCCGCATCCCCAGTAACAAGGTAGGAATGTTAGCTGGGTCCAGTGCATAAAGTGGCAGAGAAAACAGAGGCAGACTGTCACCTGCTTCACCCCGGCCTACCAGGGTTCAACACTTCCATCCTGCAGGAATGGGAGAGAATTGGAAGCAAGGAAGGGAGGCTGCAGATGGGGGGGGGGGGTGCATCAGCTCCTGCCAGGGGTGCCCACCAGCACAATGGTGATGACAGCAGCCACAGGGACTGTGGAGCAGAGAGAGCATCATCTTGGCCTTTCTTCCACGGGCACAGATAGATAGGACCCTCACCTTTTCAGTTTCTTCTACATGCCAGGTAGATGCAGAACTGAGGGCTTTGCTGTCACATTCCAAGGGGCGTGAGTCATTACCCAGGTCACATAAACCCAAGCTGAGAAGACCAGAGCTCAGAGGCAAGGCCTCTCTGTCTCCACAGCCTGTACTGTAAGCCAGTCAGGTGTCTCACTGCAGTGGGTGAGGCTCAGTTCCTGGCAGCCTCAAGTTAGAATCACAATGACCCCAAATTAGACTTTGGAACCTGAAGCTTCACGCACCGCCCACCCCCAGCCTGAAATCAGGTTGTGCAGTACACAAGCAGTCTTCCCAACTGCACATAGCAGGCCCGAAACCATCCCAAGTCTTTGAACCGAAGCTGTGGATTCTACCCTCTCAACTGGATGCAGCCCATTCTTTCCACAGCCCTTTGGGTGTCCCAATGTTAAACCAACCACCTTAACTGCACCAAATGCCCCTTTAGCTCCTGCTCCCAGGGTGAGGCACACGTTGCTAGAGGACTGCATTGTGGAACCACACTCATTTTCTCCTCTGTTGGTGCTGGGTGTGAAGGCTAACATTTTGTTTTAAGTCTAAATTACTGTGCTTAAGAGATCTCAAAAACAGAAATGCCTCTAATCTGCAAGCCCCACTTGCCCAAGGACAGATTACTTCCTGGAAAGCTGTGCACGCAAGATAACCAGCCCAGCATTATCACTTCAGTAAACAAGCTTGGTTGCCCCAACTGCACAGGATGTGTGCTTGCCCGTGATTGGACGAAGGTGGGAGTTCATAGCCTTGTAGGATGTGTCTTTACAAGCAAAAAATGTAATCCTGTGCCATACTCTGCGAATCCCAAGTATGGACCTTGCCAGTGTCCACTGTCCTGGCCAGCATTTAATAAAGCTGGCCTCAAATTTGGCTCAAAAAATTGTGGTAGTGGCCTCGTTCTCTCCTAGCGGGGTTAACACTAGGTTTCCTCCCAAACCCCTCCCAAGTCCCACGCTCTCCTTCAGCATACACCTTCATTCCAGCCAGAACGCTCTAGGGATTCTGCAGTGTCTCCTCAGTCTCTCCCACCCCAGGAACATAGTGCCGTCCGGGCTGTCCTGTCCACCCTCAGCCAGGGTCGGCACTCCCGCCTCCCCAGTCACCTTTCTTCCCAGGAAGGCAGGATGAAGCAGCAAGCAGACAGAAGTGACTCACCATCCCAGGGTAAAGCGAGCTTGGGAGCCGGGAAGGAAGTGTAGGAACCTGTGCCTTTGGCTTTTCTTCCCACCTACACCTGCCACCTTCACCCCTGCCCCAGTCCAGCTCCCTGCCGGTGTATAAGTGAAAGGTGTCTGTCTGGTTGGAAGCGTCACCCCAGCCCCCTGGCATCCACTTTGGAATGTTTGGTGGAAAATCCATTCCAAGCCCCCTCCCCTGGGAGTTGCCACAATCCAGACTCCACCTCCGAGAAAGCCCGCCACAGAGAGGGGACACACACACACTGAACACATGGTCTTTCCGGTTCTCCTTCCCCCTCCTGGAGGGCCACCCAGGAGCGCTGGCAAACTGTAAACCTGGGCTTTTTCTAATTTGGTTTGATTTGATCTGATTTGGACTATTGCATCGGCAAAAAGGCTTATTGGGCCGAAAAATCTTTACAGTGTCATCTTTTGCACCCCGTCTGGTCAACAAAGGTGACAAACCAGTGGTCCACAAAACATTTTGTTTGACCTGCCATAGCCTTTGAAAGTTTTAGTTAGCTGCTACCATTTAAAAATCAGAAAATTCTGCGTAAGAATCCAGCATTCTAGTTTCGTTTGAAAAGTGAGATCTGGTGGCACAAATGGCCCACCGCCAACCCCGTTTCTTCAGGGATGACAACCAGCTAAAGCTAGTTTTAGCTGCTCCTTTGCTCGGGGCTATATTCTGCTTTAAGTTCTAAGCCTCCTAATAGCAACTGCCATACACACTGGCCCCGCGGCTTCTGACTACATCTGCGTGAGGCTGCTCTTCCCAAGGAACAGAAGGGCTAGGACAGCTCCAGCCATCTTTCTTGGCCTCAGGCCTCAGCGTGGGCAGTCAGGAAGAGCAGGGTGGGCAGGAAGGCTGGGTGGAGAATCCCTGTCAAGCCACACCTCCAACTTCTCTGGCGATTTTCCTGCAGCATCCCAGAACTCCCTGTGTCCTGTCTCGAGCCTGGCTGGGGCCAGGTGGCTGCAGCTATGGAGGGCTGGCCCAGGTGGCTGTAGATACAGGGCTGGCTGGCTAGTCCTTCAGGTCACTCTGCATCCTCTCGAGCTGGGCCTAAGGCCTGAGGTTTCCTGAGCCTGAGCAGCACTGAGGTCTGGAAGCACAGGCTTCCTTACTGTTCAGCCAGTTCAGCCAAATATGCACCATGGGGTGGCTGCCTTGTCACAATCCAACATGATGTTGAGGACAGTGCAGGGGGCCCCTCCTACAGACAGCGCTGTGCGGGAATCCACCCGGTACTTCACAGTGTTCAGGCCGCCCTCCCGGTCCACCTTGAATTGTTCCTGGGAAGAAGAGAAGAACATGAACTCACTCTTTATGGTGCCAACTGTTCACCCATCTCCATTAAAAGAGAAGAGCCCAAAGCTGCCATCTTGTCCAAGCCTGCACCCATCAGTAAGGAAAATTCAGACTTTTCTATGGGACTATATACCTCCCAGAAAGGGAGGCTGTGCCTTTAGTTAACCCTTCCCACCCCAGCCTACAGAAGGCTGTGCCTTTAGTTAACCCTTCCCACCCAGTCTATAGGAGGCTGCACCTTCAGTTAACCCTTCCCACCCAGCCTATATGGATCAGGTCTGGGCTGATGCACAGGGCCCAGATGCACACTGCAGCCACCAAGCAGGGCAGGGTGCCCACAGAGAATGCCCATCAATGGGAGGAGGGCACCATTTGGGCCAAAGGGGAGCTTGATGGAATGACAAGGCCTACTAGCTCCTACCCGTGTCCCGTCCCCCGTCCCCCACCAATGAGGAGACTGGCCAGCACCTGTTTCTGAGCCGCAATGCGTTTCTGGTCCCTCTTCCGCCAGGCTGGGTCATGCAAGTGGCGAAATGTCTGGTACCCAGTTGTGATTCCTGAGGGGCGGAAAAGCTAAGGAAAACAAAGGAAGTAGGGGTCAGGCTGCCTCTCTTGTCATCTTGGCCCTTACCACTAACTCTTCTGGGATCCCACTGGCTGCCACAGGCAGGGGCTCTTACTGCCATCCCGCAGGACAGGAGTCTCTGGCAGAAAGCCCTGCAAGTCAGCATGAAAGCAGGGATCAGAACCAGGGCAACCAACTGCAAACCCCAAGATGCAACAAGGAAAGGGACCCTCGGGACAGCCATGTAGCCCAGGGCCAGGCAGCGTGGGAGGAGCCTTACCTGGAGGCCAGCTCCCTTGATGCGCCGGTAGAATTCATCATCCTCTCGGCCCCAGCCCCAGAAGCGGTTGGACATCCCATTGCACTGACACAAAGACAGGCAGTGTCTGTCACATGCCCCTCCTCCCAGGGGTGCACTTCAGTCTCTTACTGCTCAGGAGAATCAAGCCTGAGCCCAGCCAGCCAGGCTCCCCCTTCTTCTTCCTGCCCTGACTGTTCTGAGTGATACAGGGCGCTGGCTGGTCCCTTTACTCTGCGATGGGGATGTAAGGCTGAACGCAAGGGTCAGCACATCTTAGGCCCTCCCCGCTCCTCACAGGGCCTTGAACTTGTATGTGATAAATATCTCGAGGGCCAGTTCCCTTCAGGGGGCAAAAATGCCAACTGCTACAGCTTCTGCCTTCCTCTCAGAGCTGTTCTCCTGAGGTGGCTCTGCCCAGGTCTTTCCCGTGTGTCTAAGGGGCAACCCTGATTAGCATCTGCTCAGGAACTGCAGCCATGGAGGACAGAGAACAGTCACTCCAATCTTCTCACCCGAGTGTCCCTGGGTCCCATCGAGAACCAGTATGCTTTAGTTTGGGACTCCTGTCTAGACTTCTGAGGAGGAGGGGCTCCATCTCCCACCAGCCGGGCCACATTTCACAGGCCGTAGTGATACAACCTTCTCACATGAGAGAGGTGTAAAGAGAAAGGAGGGCCAGGTGACACTGCCGAGGGAGAGTCTGCAGTCAGCACATCACCAGCTCTCTCTGGCCAGCGGGCGCGGGGGCTTCTGTGCTCACAGCAGAGCTCTCCCCGGCTAATGTGCTTGCTCCTGTCCTCCCTCATGTCTCTGAGTCCCTGTCAGGCTCAGGCAAGACTCAATCTGCTAGGCCCCAGGAAGGCTGCTCTACCCCCACAACTGCCTAGACCCAGGGTGGAAGGTCCCCAGCAAATGAGTAGAGCAGGTAGGGCTGGGCCTCACCAGCTGGTAGTGCTGCTTAGAGAGCAGCAGGATGCCGCCCACATAGGTCTTGTAGTGGTAGAGAGGGTGGAGCTCTGGGGAGGCCACGTGGAAGGGCCCAGCCTCCGGGAAGCCATAATCCAGCTCCTCATTGAGAGGGAGCAGATCCACGTCATGCATGGCAATGTAGTCTGTGCTGTTGCTGCTCTCCAGGAAGCCCACATTGATGAGTGCTGCCCGGTTGAACCTACATAAGATAAATGATGCCAGGGAGAGGAAGCCAGCTTGTTCATCGACCTAGCTCTAGCCCTCACTGTGCATGAGAGTTTCTCTCTGTCACCACCCAACACTGACATCACGATAGGGGCACTGTTCCTTCTGCTTGCTGTACAAGTGTTTATAGAACACCAAGTATATGCCCGCAACTGTTCAAACCCACACTGGAAGAAATAGCATTGGGAAACAAATCTCTGTTCTCAAGGGCCTTCGGATAGGAAGAAGCAAGTCAAACAGGGTGGAAGGGAACAGGAAGGGGAGGTGGGCAGCTTTTCTCCCACAAAGGGCTGTCTGAGCCGGGCGGTGGTGGTGCACGCCTTTAATCCCAGCACTTGGGTGGCAGAGGCAGGCGGATCTCTGTGAGTTCGAGACCAGCCTGGTCTATAAGAGCTAGTTCCAGGCCGGGCGGTGGTGGCGCACGCCTTTAATCCCAGCACTCGGGAGGCAGAGGCAGGAGGATCTCTGTGAGTTCGAGGCCAGCCTGGTCTACAAGAGACTAGGGGATGAGGTAGACACTGAGAGGCGAGAAGAGGGGTGGCCTGGCAGCAAAAGGAATGGTGAGAAGTGGGCAGACTCTAGATGTGATTTGCTGACGGCCTGGAGGCTGTGACAGACAGAGTCTTTCTGACTTGCGTAACTAGAAGTATGTAGTTTCCACTTTCTGAAATGGGGAAGACAGGAAAGAAAGCAGGTCTGAGGGAATAGCAATCAGGAATTCAGCTATGATCCTATCAGGCTCGGGCTGCTGCTAAGACCTCTATCTGGTGGTCTCATCATGAGAGGAGGCAGAATATACAAGCCTGGAATTCAAGAAAAAGGGTATGAATGTTCAAACTAGGGAGTTCCCAGTGATTTACTACCAGGAGATGAGATGGGATGGGATTCTCCAGGAGACTGCAGCTGAGGGGAGGGGAGCGCTGAGCTCCAGGGAAAACAACGAGATGAGCAGGGTCGGCCACTGAGATGGAGAAAACCGGAAGTTAAGCAGAGTCGTTAGAAGAAAAAAGTGTACTTAATAAGAGCCAGTGATGGGAGAGAGTGAGGGCCTGGGATTATGGGAGTCACCGTGACCTCATGAAGGCTGTTGCAGATCTTATGAGACGTCTGATAAAACAGTATCGAAGATAATCTCAGCACTCAGGATGCAGAGGCAGGTGGATCTGAGTTCTAGGCCACCAGGTCTACAAGATTGAGTTTTCCAAGACATCTAGGACTACAGAGAAACTCTGTCTTGCTATTTATTTATTTATTTATTTATTAAGCATACAATGTACTGCAGGCACACCTTTAATCCCAGCACTCGGGAGGCAGAGGAAGGCGGATCTCTGTGAGTTCGAGGCCAGCCTGGTCTACAAGAGCTAGTTCCAGGACAGGTACCAAAAACTACAGAGAAACCCTGTCTCGAAAATCAAAAAAAAAAAAAAAAAAAAAAAAAAAACAATGTACTGCAGGCAAGGAAGGAACAGGTCTCATTACAGATGGTTGTGAGCCACCATGTGGTTGCTGGGAGTTGAACTCGAGACCTCTGGAAGAGCAGCCAGTGATCTTACCCTCTGAGCCATCTCTCCAGCCCCCAAGTCTTGTTTTTGTTTGTTTGTTTCTTTTTTTTTTTAGACAGAGTTTCTCTGTAGTTTTGGAGCCTGTCCTGGAACTTACTCTGTAGACCAGGCTAGCCTCAAACTCACAGTGATCCGCCTGCCTCTGCCTCCCGAGTGCTGGGATTAAAGGCGTGCGCCACCACTGCTCAGCTGAGAAACCCTGTCTTGAGAGACAAGAGAGAGAGACTTGAAGAAAGGGAAAGGAATAAAGAAGTGGGGTGATAGCAATGGGGGGGTGTCAGACAGAGAAGCCTTTTTCCCTTCTTTTTTTTTTTTTTTTTTTTTGGATTTTCGAGACAGGGTTTCTCTGTAGTTTTTGGTGCCTGTCCTGGAACTAGCTCTTGTTCTTGTTCTTTTTTTTTTTTTTTTTTTTTTTTTGGTTTTTCGAGACAGGGTTTCTCTGTGGCTTTGGAGCCTGTCTTGGAACTAGCTCTTGTAGACCAGGCTGATCTCGAACTCACAGAGATCCGCCTGCCTCTGCCTCCCAAGTCTTGTTCTTGTTCTTCTTCCTCTCTCTCTCTCTCTCTCTCTCTCTCTCTCTCTCTCTCTCTCTCTCTCTCTCTTCTCTTTCCTTAAAGACAGGGTCTCGCCGGGCGATGGTGGCGCACGCCTTTAATCCCAGCACTCGGGAGGCAGAGGCAGGTGGATCTCTGAGTTCGAGACCAGCCTGGTCTACAGAGCTAGTTCCAGGACAGGCTCCAAAACCACAGAGAAACCCTGTCTCGAAAAACCAAAAAAAACAACAACAACAACAACAAAAAAAGACAGGGTCTCACTGTGCAGCCCTGGCTGTCCTGGAACTGGATAGCTAGCTTTAAACTCGCAGAGACCCACCATTCTCCGACTCTCCAGTGCCGGGATTAAAGGAGTATATCGTCGTTCCTGGATCCCTCCTTTTAAAACACTAATTGAGTATATATGCAAGTCCCAGAGTGGTGGAGGTCAAAGGACGGCTTGTGAGAGTCAGACCTCTCCTACCACCGTGTGGATTCATAAGGCTTGGTGGCAAGCTCCTTGCCTCCCCACTCAATCGTCTTGGGCGCATTATCTCTGTGCATTTATGTGCTCACATGATGACGTGAGTCACCAAAAGAGCAGAGCAGACTCTGTAGAAGAGGCCCCGTGGCTAGAGCACTGACCTGGAGGAGCAGAGAGGACTGGGACAAGGCTTGCTGGGAGGTGAGTGGGGATGGAAGGGGCAGAGGAAAGTGTTCCTCCAGGGACTCTGCCTCATTGCTCCTTCCTGTGGCCTTATACAACTTATTCCACATTCAGTGATCTTCTTGGAGAAGACATCAGATCGGAGCCCACCCCAAAGGCTCTCACTATACCCAGGGAAAGGGGCTGATCTCCTCCCACCATTGGGCCCTTCCTCCCAGTAGCCCCTCACAGGCCTGAGCCCACTGAGCAACAGGAACAAACACTAAGCCATGGGCAAGGAGAGGCACTGGGACCAGCGGCGCTGGCTCAGAGACCGGTCCTCACCTGAAATGGTCCACCTGGTTGAGCACATAGATGTGGTGCTGGATCTTTTTCTTGCTTAGGAAACGGTGCATGTGGGGCACAAAGACCAGGAGCTCCTCAAAGCGTTCCCGGAAGGGTACCAGCACTGCCAAGCGGTGCGGTCCCCAAGACGCATCCTCTTCCCAGTGCTCAGGGGGCGGCTCTGGAGGGCAAGCCCGAGGTGGGCCCGAGGTCTCCTGCCCTTGTCCCCTGGTCACCTGGGCCATGTCTCCAGAGCAGCTGAGCTGCAGCCAGAGCAGGGAGAAGAAGACCAACAGGAGAAAGGCAATGAAGAGGTGGAAGATGGAGCACTTCCACCGGAGGCCTCCAGGAAGCAGCCGGGCCCTAGGATAAGAGCAGAAAGAAGGTCAGAAGGACAGGCCAGCTAAGATCCTTCCAAGGCCCTTTCTCTGGCCTCCTTCTCTAAGGCCAAATGAGTAGCCTTCCCTAAATACCTGGCAATTAGTGAAGAAGCAATGTTTAATGTTTTTGCTCATGCTACTACCAATTATGATCAGCCCATTCACCTCTGTAAGCCCAGCCTGTGCTATCCCTGGGACACTTTCAGACCATTTACCTCTGTAGGTCTAGCCTGTGCTACTGTCCTGTGGTAACCCACGTGCAACTCAGTTTCCATCTGGAGTCGGTTTTGACTTTTAAGTCATTTGAGGTCAAGCTTGACTGCCCTGCTTTTTCCAGTAACCTTGAGGACTGTGAGAAACTTCTGAGTTAGCTCATGGGAAAGAGCATTCTGCCCATGAAAAAGAACACTATCTAGCAGAAAGACTACTGCTGCCGCCAAACCTCAGGAACATCAAGATAGAAAGTGAGGCTGCTTCCGAGCAGCAAGCACGTGTTAGTTAGGAGGCCGCTCACTCAAGGCCAGGAATCATGGTTAGATACTGACTGACTGTGCCGCGCATTCTTCTGCTTTTGCACACAAGCAAGTTCTGAAATAAACTCTGGGCTGTTTTGACATGACTAAATAGACCTCCTGATTCTATGCTGTGTTTTCTGTCTCAGTCTCTTTCATCTGACATTTCCTTAGCCTTAACTTCCCCCCAACCTAGCTGACTTTGTGGGTGCAGGCTCCGACTCCCCCACCCCCCACCCCGGACACTCCCAGACCACTTACAGTTACCCTAGTTCTCCCATGACTTCTCACACTCTGAGGACTCCAGTCAGAGTGCTCAGGGGAAAGGACACGCTCACCGTGCCGTATGTGTTCTCACTAGGGCAGTGTTTTGAGGTCCTTAGCCAATGGCAGGGATTCCAGTTTAGAAAGATTCAATCCACTGATTTCCAAAAGTACTGCTAAGGTACCCAGAAAGCCCCCCAAAAGGTGTGTGTGCTGACATATACCCCAGGCAAAATGGCCGACATTTAGTCTAAGAAGCTCAAAACTGCCCAACATAAGGTACAAAGGGATAGTGGAGGGCTGGAGAGATGGCTCAAAGGTTAAGAGAATTGCCTGCTCTTCCAAAGGTCCTGAGTTCAATTCCCAGCAACCACATGGTAGCTCACAAACATCTGTAAAGGGGTTTGGTTCCCTCTTCTGGCCTGCAGGCATACACACAAACAGAATATTGTATACATAATAAATAAATAAATAAATAAATAAATAAATAAATAAATAAATAAATAAATAAATAAATAAATAAAAAAGGGGATAGTGGATAGTGGCAGACCACTGGGTAGCCCATAGACGGGAGATAAAGATAGAGGACAGGGCTGTGTCAGAAACTGGACAAACAGCTGAATATCTCAGACACTGGGGGATGCTGGGAAACTGCCCTTCAGTGTAACAATTACAACAGAACAGGTGGAAAGCCTTGCCTGCATTTCCAGTTCAAGGTCAAACTGGGTTACATAGTGGTGATACTGTCTCAAAAACACAAAACAAATAAAACAAAAAACAAAAAACAAAACAAAAAAAAAAAACAAAAAAAACAACGGTGGTTTACCTCTGCCTTCTCTGGAAGTTCCTGAGGATACCAGGAATGGCTCTGAGAAATCTAAGAAGGAAGCTCCCTCTACAGTTGTTCCTGCCTTCCTGCCCAAGTGACCAGTAAAGAAATCTACTTTATAACCTCTAAGAGTCAGGAATTGGAACATAATAAACAAATAAATCTTTCCTAGAGAGATGGTTCAGCGGTTAAGAGTCAGGAATTGGTCATCGGGTCTTTTGTGGGGGGGGGGGTTGGCTTTTTTTTTTTTTTTTTTTTTTTTTGGTTTTTCGAGACAGGGTTTCTCTGTGGTTTTTTGGAGCCTGTCCTGGAACTAGCTCTTGTAGACCAGGCTGGTCTCGAACTCACAGAGATCCCCCTACCTCTGCCTCCCGAGTGCTGGGATTAAAGGTGTGCGCCACCACCGACCGGCTCCAGGGTTGGTTTTTTGAGACAAGGTTTTTCTGTGTAGCCCTAGAACTCACTCTGTAGCCCAGGCTGGCCTCAGAATCACAGAGATCTGTCTGTTTCTATTTCCCGAGTGCTTGGATTAAAGGTGTGTGCCACCACCACCTGGCCAGGTATCAGATATTAGACTCTACCTCCTAAATTCTGCAATCATCCTGACTCCTGGTCATTGCCCTGTTCTTCACTTTCAATCTGTCCAGCCTCCGTTTACAAGGTAAAGGTCCTTGTCTGGCAGTCAGACTCCTCTGACAAAGTGCCTGTGACTCTTGTCACCTCTCCGTTTTCCACAAGCATTCCTGCTCACCCTGAGCGACAAGGGCCCTTTCCACTTGCCACATCCTTCCTGCTCCAGTCCTTTCTCACCCCACCTGCTTCTCCTACTTGACACCCCCTTATTTTAATCGTGTATCAGTTCCATAGCAATCTTTCAAGGCCAAAGATCCATGTCATGGCCATCACTGCCCGCACCAAGTTCCCAAGTTCCCTGCTTTGTGTTGCTAGGGTACCTGGCACTTCCTTCTTTACATCTCTGATGTGTGGTGAGCTGTATGAGCCTACTTTCAGCACGTATCGTATTCTTCTCTATGGCTCAGGCCCAGTCAGGGAGTGAGGAGTTAAGGAAGGGTTGAAGCACTTCAAGCATGCTTTAAGTCACACGCTGGAGCCACGACCACGCCTACCTTCTCTCTAAAGACACGAGTGCAAATCTGGAAGCCAGCAGCCCTGCAGCCAGGCCCAGCTCCCACATGCTGCTGCGAGGTTGCCCAGGAGGACAGCCCTCACGGGCTTTCTGACTTACCCCCCATCATCTTGTGGTGATGGTTTCCACTGTGGAGCAGTAGATCCCAGACCTGCAAAAGGTCTGACAAGCCTGGAATCTTTACAGAGTCTTTCTTGCACTCTGAGCTCTTTCTGGGAGTGGGGTTGAGACTTGGACGAGGGACAATGGGTACCAGACCTCCTTCAGGGGAATAAGCAACGGCCATTATCCAGGACACTTCATGCACTTGCTCGGGATGTTTCTTCAATCCAACTTGCCCTTTCTACGAGGATCGCAGTGCCCAGGGGGACTTTCACTCTGTGCTCTAAATGCCTAATCCACTAAGGGTCCCAGGCCTATCAATAAAGCTGATGATAGTGAACATTGAGAAGATATTGTTGGTGCCACCTGGTGGCAGTCTCCAGAACTGCAGTCCCAGGTGCTCCCACACCCAGGTTTTGAGGGACACTTTAAAAAAGGGTTGGTCTCCTTTATCAATCAAAGCCTAGGGCTAATTAGAACAAGCAGGCTTGTTCAATAGCTAGTACCCATTTACTACAGTACTTTATACTTGTTGCGTGGATCTTTGCCACTTTGTCAAAAACACAGAATGGATATCAATATATTTTTCTAAGAAGACAATAAAAAAACGGATCGTAAGATGGAAATTCTCCTCTATTTCCTCCATATATGATCTTCATTAAACTTCAAAGAGCCCTTCCAAGTAGAAAATATGATTCCTCATTTCAGAGATGGAAAACTGAGGTCAGAAAAACTAAGTGGTCTGTTTCTGGACAACATGTTACTGTTACATTTTAACACCAAATCTGAAAAAAAAAAATTGTGTCCACTAAACTCGAATCTTATACCTACTAAACGTGTCATTCATTAAATGAATATCCACTAAGGTGTGTTTTGGTGAAGAAGGATGGGGGAGGGGAGCATATTTCAAGCCTGAAGAATATTGTCCCTATAAATCTAAGCAGAGAAATCACCTCCCCTATTCTGCTTCTGGGAGAAATATCTTAAACTCATCAGGTCAGGCCAGACTCACCACCTAACACTCGAGGCTGGACCCAGGCAAGTACAACAGCACAGGAAATGAACTAATGGGTGTGTCTAGTATAAGCCAGGCAATGGCCAACCAACCACGCAGAGAACACAGGAAGCTTCTGTCTGGTGTGATCTTCCGGGCTAACCGCAAAATATGAAGAAGCATGAAGGAAGGAGGTAGGATCTGAAGTCACAAAGATGTGATGGGGCAGACAGAAAAGAAATAAAGACACTCGGTGCAACAACATAGAGAGATCCTCTGTGAGACGTGAACGGAACCAGCGTGCCGCAGGAAAACAGACGAAGCAATGAGAGAAACCCACAACACACCACAACACACCACATGGGAGAAAGGGACTAGATAGAGGAACAAACACAAAGAGAGATCAAGGCAGAGAGGAAGACACAGAGAGAGTAACCGAGACACAGGAACCGAGGGTCACACGTGCGGAATGGAAGCTGGCAGAGAAAGAGAGCCGTGCAGTCAATGCCAAAATGCCAATGACGCCCTCCCCAAGAACCGCAGACCCTCAGGGTGACCCCCAGAACCGCAGACGCGGCCGCGTCAGGCTCCTGGATTCTATCGGCGTTCAGGAAAAGAATGGCACCCAAGACGCGGCTCCAACTGGTCGCCGCCGCTCACCTGCCGTCCTCCCAGGGCAGCTGCGCCGCTTTCCTCCGGGAGGGCAACATCGTGGGGAGGCACAGCTGGACATGGAGCTCTCGCTCCCAGCCCGGCCGCCCGGCCTGCCCGGCCTACGCGGCGTCTCCGCCTCCGCCCCGCCCCGCGGTCCGTCAGGTCCGTCCCTCCGGCCGGGCCGGCTGCACCCCAGCGCCGCCGCCTGGAAGGTTCTGCTGCCAGGAGAAACACGCCGGCGGGTCTCAGCTTCTTACTATTATAGGCAGGGACCAGCTAGATGTCACAAAAAAGGCAGCTTCCTCCCCTCATCCAGGTCAAGGGTCCCAAACGAGCTGAGCACAGCTAGGACAAGACGTGCACTCCAGATCAGCACTTCCGGGATAAGGAGCGGCTTCCTCCTTTTCCCCAGGGAAAGCTGGCAGCATCGCAGCATTCCTGTCAGCCCAGCAGAATAAGCACATAAACTTGGAGCAACGGGAGATCCAGTTCAGGATTCAGAGCTGGGTTCGGTAGACTCACCAGATAGGAGCTGAGCTCTGAAGACTGCCTGATTGCAATTCAAGCCCTCTCTGACAATTCAACTATGTTCTGAGGCAAGTCAACTTTTCTGGAACTGTTTCACCACTTGGGGATATAAATTGCTCATTTTAAAAAAAGATTTATGTATATGTATTCAGTGTTCTGCCTGCATGTGTCCCTGCAGGCCAAGAGGGAACCAGATCTCATTACGAGATGGTTGTGGGCTACCCTGTGGATGCTGGCAATTGCACTCAGGACGTCTGAAGAGCACTCGGTGCTCTTAACAGCTGAGCCATCTCTCTCTCCAGCCCAAATTGTTCTCATTCTGTATGGTCATTGTAGAAAATGTAAACAGATTGGGTGCAGTGCCTGGCATAGTCACCACTATATAACTGCTTTGTCCAGTATTTAACGAGAGCTGAAACAATGAGCAGGAGACCGAGCTCCCTATCTGCCCTATCTGTGTGTGACTATATCCACTCCATCACCCTTACCCATTGCCAGTTTTCACCTGGGAAAAGAGAGACAGTTACTGGACTTGACCTCTGCTCTTCAAGCAAAATTTAATATTCTAATAAATACTTAATACCCATTAAGTCCTACATTGTGGCAGTCATTAATTTTTGTTTTGTTTTCCAAGACAGGGTTTCTCTGTAGCTTTGGAGCCTGTTGTCCTGGAACTAGCTCTTGTAGACCAGGCTAGCCTCGAACTCAGAGATCTGCCTATCTCTGCCTCCCTGCTGGGATTAAAGACGTGCGCCACCACTGCCCAGTTGGCAGTCATTATCCTTAATTCTTTACTACTGCACCCTTTTATTCAGTCCTTACGAGCAGGCACTGTTTCCACTGAGGTGCAGGCTAATCAGGCTTGTCTGCATATTTTCCACCCACCATCTACAATCTCAAACACATTGCTTCAGGACAGATCTCCACTATTGGTGAGAAGTCAACTGTCTTCAACTCCTTCCCCTCTTAGGCCGACACAAGCAACACAACCCTTGCCCACCCTGTGACTCTGCATTCTACACTACAAACTCAGCATTCAGCTCTTGATGTGGCTGACCTTAAAGGCAGGACTTCCTGTAGAGACCAGTTAGGTAGGGCCGATGAGGAGCAGTGATACAAGGCCATGTGATCTCAGTATCTCAAGAGATTAAATTTTACATAAAACCCAAATGAACCCATTTTATAACACAGCATTCAGTTACATGTCATGTTGACAGTGAACGTCCTTGATATGATTATGGTAAGAATGCACTCTGGGTCTTCCTTTTAAAAACTCAGAAAAAAAAATACCAGCAACCCCACAATTTGTTAATGGTTTTGACAAATTCATTACCATACACCTGCTACAAGCAAACATGCAAGGGATAGAGAGCGTGATGTTCACAGGTGGAGAGTGACCCTGGAATGTGAAGTCCTGTGTCCACTGCAAGAGGTTCCTCTCTCTCTCTCTCATTTTTATTTATTTTTAATTTTTTTCATTTTCAAGACAGGGTTTCTCAGCCGGGCGGTGGTGGTGCACGCCTTTAATCCCAGCACTCGGGAGGCAGAGGCAGGTGGATCTCTGTGAGTTCGAGGCCAGCCTGGTCTACAAGAGCTAGTTCCAGGACAGGCACCAAAGCTACAGAGAAACCCTGTCTCGAAAAACCAAAAAAGACAGGGTTTCTCTGTGTATCCCTGGCTGTTCTGGAACTCACTCTGTAGATGAAGTTGCCTTGAATTCAAAAGGTGTGCGCCGCCACCACCCAGCAAGTCCATGTATTGTCATACCCGCTTAGAGTTAACTGTACACAGGACAATTTTTTCTTTTTTTTTTTTATTGGGAAACAAATGTAACAAACCCAAACTCATTGAAAATAAACTCAGTAACTAAGTGCAGGCTCCGTCTCCAACCAGCACCAAAGTCTCTGCTTGGCGTGTTGCCAGCTGCTCAAACCCCAGAAAGGACAACTATAAGACACCCAAGTCAACCTCTGGGCCCCTGTCCTGCATTGCAATCCCTCTACCCCACCCTTAAACCAACACACATACACCCTAGATCAGCAGGCTGGTCTACGCCCAAGGCAAGGAAAGCGAAGTTCCTGGAATAACAAGCACTGACACACCATGACCTGCTCAAAATCCCATGTAACAAAGGAAGACAGAAGGAAAATCTGCTTGCTGCCCCTCCCACTTCCCTCCCAATCCTACCCCAGAAAGCAGCCCCACATCCCTGATCAGTAACACTGAGAATCTAAGACACCAAGGGCATCACCAGCTCCTGAGTGATTACTGCGAAAGGTCCAGAGGTGGAGGTGGGGAGGGCTTGTCCCACCCTCCACCCCCGCTCAGCATGAGCCAGCCAAGTACTGTCCTCAGCTGGAGCCTGAGCAGCGAGGGCATGCTTGCAGTCCCTCTCCCTCCAGAACATCTACGGCTGAAAACCAGTCCTCCTCCCACAGAGGAGCCGGTTCCAGGAGGTCCTTCCCAAGAGCCTGGAAGAAAGATTGCCTGCGAGGCTTGGGACAGCTACACCAACTTCTTGGCTTCAAAAAAACTCTTAAGGTGCCGCATCTGCCAGACGCCAATGGCCACAAGGATGAGCGTTTGCAGGATGGACCACCACAGCACTCGCTGGTTGGTACTCTCGCTGGTTTGTCGGAAGCGCTCCTCTCGCCACTGTTGGGGAAATGATAGCAAGTTTTAGTCCAGGACTGCTAGAGCCACTGGGTTCCCAGCTTGCAAGGATGTCCCAGGGCCACCCACTCTGCAGGGACTACCTTCAGCATCAACAGGCAGGTGACTGCCAGCAGACTAATGCATTTCCTAAGTCTGTCTGTTCATCTGTCAGCTACAGTCCTCACTTGACCCTTCCTGACACCTAGAGAAGAAGTAAGGTGGTGGTGACAACCACAAGGGACAGAGGTGTTCTGGAGTGCTTAGTGTGGACTTCTGTCCAGGTCTCTCAATCTGCTCCTTCAAGATCATATACATCATATATTCAGACTGTTTGGTTTACACAATACTTTTGTTGTTGTTTTTGCTTGTATTGTTTTCTTTCAAGATGTGGTCTCACTGTGTATCCCTGACTGGCCTGGAACTTATTATACAGACCAGGCTGGCCTCAAACTGCAACTGATTCAACTTTTGCCTCTAGAACGCTGAGATTAAAGGTGTACGCCACCATGCCTGTCACCACACAGCATTTTGTCAACATTTAAAAATCAGGAAAATTTGCCGGGCAGTGTGGCGCACACCTTGAATCCTAGCACTTGGGAGGCAGAGGCTGGCAGATCTCTCTGAGTTTGAGGCCAGCCTTGTCTACAGAGCGACAGTCAAGGATGTTACACAGAGAAACTCTGTTTCAAAAAAAAAAAAAAAAAATCAGGAAAATTTCACATAAAAATCTGGATCTTAGCCTTTAATACCAGTACTTGGGAGGCAGAGGCAGGTGGATCTCGCCAGACCTTTAGCTCTTGGGAGCAGAGTGGGATACTGAAAACTCAGGTTCGCATTTTCTGTAAGGAGGCCCTGGCAGGCACTATAGTTTTTCTTGTTTAGATGGGTCACGGCCCCACAACTCTTTAAGACGACAGATTCATTCAAGGTACCTGTCTGGTTCCTAGTCACAAATAATTTAGAGGCTCTTGGTTCTGACAGCACCTAGGACCTTTATTTATTTATTTATTTTTTTAATATTTATTTATTTATTATGTATACAATATTCTGTCTGTGTGTATGCCTGAAGGCCAGAAGAGGGCACCAGACCTCTTTACAGATGGTTGTGAGCCACCATGTGGTTGCTGGGAATTGAACTCAGGACCTTTGGAAGAGCAGGCCATGCTCTTAACCACTGAGCCATCTCTCCAGCCCCCACCTAGGACCTTTAAAACAGCACAAGGTGCTGGTATTAATTGCCAGGCTATTCTTCTCTGTGTGACTGTGATTTCGCGTGGCTCAACTACAAGATGGATTCTGTACCAGCCACTCACCTTTTAGACCTGCACTCTGCCATAGGTTAAGTCCCGGCTGACCAGCGGCCTCTGAGAAGCCGGCCGCTCCCCGCCAAGCACTCACCCGCTGGTAGTTCTGCTCCTTCTGGATCTGCTCCACTTGCTCCACCAGCTGTCGCACTCTCAGCTGCAGCTCGCTCAGCTTGTCTTTGGCTGCAATTTCTGCATAGTCGTTCGCGTGCTCACCTACCTGGATGTCAAGGTGAACTCTCTGGGGACAGAAAAGCGAGATAAGGGCGTCAGGCAGTCCTGTTGCCTCTGAATGCCTGACTGGCAGCTGAGCCCTCTACTTTCCTGCATTTTTTATTCAGCTCACATACTGAGACCCCACTCGGAGCTGCGGGCATACAAGCAAAAAGAGTCCATCTGGGCGCATGCTCTGACTAAAGCTCGCACAGTTTCTTCTCTGTAAGTGTGGCTTCTGCAGATCAGAAGTCCATCAAAAAGGAAAAACACGTACTCTAAAAATACATATATCTGTACCAAGTATGGAGACTTTTCTGGTCGTTCTCTAAATTCAATATGAGATAGATAAACAGATACATAGATATCACAAAAATTTCATTAGGAACTACAAGTAATCTGGAGATGATAAAGTATACAGCAGGATATGTATGCACTGTATTAAAATACACTATTAGGGTCCTAAGGAACAGCTATACAAACTGGCCAGTCACGGTTATTCTGTATGTCCATTGGAAATCCAATGGCAGGCAGAGGCAGGCGGATCTCTGTGAGTTCGAGACCAGCCTGGTCTACAGAGCTAGTTCCAGGACAGGCTCCAAAGCCACAGAGAAACCCTGTCTCGAAAAACCAAAAAAAAAAAAAAAAAAAAAAAAAAAAAGACACAAACCCAATACCCACCCCACCACTTACAGTACCAAAAGTCCCTGTTTTGGTCCCACACAGATGTACTTACCAGCATGCCTCCAGCAAAGAGAGAGAACTTGGTAGAATTTGAGTGAAGACAGATCTGGTGCTCACCAGGGGTATGGGAGGTGAAGGTGAACCTGCCCTCAGAGCCATACTGCCGGGCCAGGATGACCTGGAGACAGGGGAGGAGTTTCAGTAAGTGATGCTGTAGGGAGGCTGGGAAAACAGGATAAAGGCTCTTCTAAGTACCACAAATGATGTCACAACACCAAAAGAACCAAAGTTCTCAACATCAGTTGCCAGCAGGGTTGAAGGGTCTGACATCATCAGGCTAGCCAGCGACTGCTGCCAGGAAGGACTCGACTCTACTCCTTTTTAGCTCTTTCCGTGTCACTTCACTGTTCCTGCTGCTGTTGTGCAGACAGAATCTCATTATGTATCCTTTGCTGCCGCTGAAATAGATGGTCTGCCTGCCTTTGTCTCCTGAGCGCTGGAATTAAATGCATGCTCCACCACGCCCACCTTGTTGCAAGATTGTCTTTTCTTTATGTATTTTGCCTACATGTATACACTCCATGCACATGCCTATGAGTGGGTGTGAGTCATTATGTGGGTGCTACGAACTGAACTCAGGTCCTGTACAAGAACACCAAGTGCTCTTAAATGTCACTGCGCCAACTCTCCAGGCCCTTGATGAACAGTGACGATAACTGACTACTACAACTATTCTGATGCTGACAACAAACTACTTTGCTTTTCGCTTTCAAAAAATTATTTGTCAAAACTAAAAGGTACTCCTTTTTTGGAAAGTGCTCTGTTTTACGGAGTTCTGGTCTTAACAACAGTTTTAGCATTAGCAACTTTTTGATACCCATCACTACAATTAATCCACTTGCCACTAGTATAAGAGAAGTGAACTTCCATTTCACAAGGTAGGTTAGCGGTTCAAGGCCAGTAAATGACGTGGAGGAATCCTGCAGCAGTCACTAAGAAGTTGAAAACAGCTACCTGCCCAGCAGCCGTGCGCGGCCCAAGCTTGTGGTGAAAACTCGGCATCTTTCCACATCACCAACTGTCTACCTCACTCGACCATATGGAAACTAACAAAAAGAAGTGCCGAAGCTTGCTCGACGCGGGTAATGGCCAGCTCACCTTGTCCTCCGGGTCTTTTACCTCCACGAACATGCCAAGCCCAGGGGTGGCAGGCTGGTACTCCTCCCGCTGTTTGTCATACAGCTGCGTCCGGTAATTTCCTGCAGACAGGAGGAAAGGGGAAGATGAGAGGAGCTCGATGAGGCGCGGGGTTGGCTCCCGACAGGGCAGAGCCAGGCCAGCTACCCCAGACAGTTCGCATCCCCCAGCCCCAAGACCATTGACTTGTCCCAAACGTTCCCCTTCGCCCCCGCACCAATGACCATGGTCTCGTCCGGAATTTCCTCAATAAAGCACTTCTTCTCTGTCTCCCCAATGTGGAAATAGAGCGCGTCTCCACGGGCTGCAAACCACAATAGCAGCAGGAAGGCCCGCATCCCTCTTCCCAGCGAGAGTCCGGGTAGGGTCCCGACAACCCGCATGCCTAGCTCGGTAGCCATCTTGCCCCACCTGCCTGCGCAGGCGCAGACGGCCGAGCCACGTAGCCCAGCGGAGGCCGCCGCGGTGCCTGCCGGGATTGCGAGTTCCGCCGCCTGAACTACAAGTCCCTAAATACCCCACGCCTCCGCGCGGCAGTACCTGATTGGGGCCGATTTCTACAGGACGCCAATGGGATCTCCAAAAAGATAGGCTTTCCTTTGATTCCGCTAAATAGCGCGTTGATTGACGATGGTTGTCAGACTTTTGATATATTGTGAAGCCGAGGCAGGTTGTTTTTTTTTTTTGGTTTTTTTCGAGACAGGGTTTCTCTGTGGTTTTGGAGTCTGTCCTGGAACTAGCTCTTGTAGACCAGGCTGGTCTCGAACTCACAGAGATCCGCCTGCCTCTGCCTCCCAAGTGCTGGGATTAAAGGCGTGCGCCACCACCGCCCGGCCGAGGCAGGTTTTTGAGGTCGCAGAACGAATATAAGTAGAGGCAAGATTCGTACTTCTTTCGTCCAGTAGTATTACAAATTTCCGTCTTCCCGATCCTCTCTCCCTCTTCCCACCTCTCTTTTCTTTGTTTTGAGACAGGGTCTTGCTGTGTAGGTCTCCCTAACCTAGAACTTACAATGCAAACCCCTCTGGCCTCAAGTTTGTAGTGTTCTGCATGTCTCTGCCTCCCAAATGCTGGGATATAAGCATGCAGCGCTGTGTTCAGCCATCCTGCTCCCTTTTGGTTACGATGTGCATGGTCTATACTTTTCCATTAGTATCTTTTTAATTTATTTATGTCCTTGTATAAAAAATGAACCTCTTATGGGCAACATAATTAAGTCATGCCTCTAAAAAGTCACTCTGCCAATCTCTACCTTTTAATTGTAGAGTTTATACCATGCACATATAATTTAATCGTTGATTAGATTTATAGCTAGCATTTGTTATTTGTTTCTGTCTTGTGTTTATTGCTCACCAATACTTTTATACTTTGTTGCACTGCAGCTTGTTTTTTTCTTTCTCATCAAAGTCTCCCTATGTAACCCTGGCTGGCCTGGAACTTGATGTGTAGACCAAGCTGACCTTGAACTCATAGAAATATGTCTGCCTCTGCCTCCCTAGTGCTGATATTGAATTAACCCCTTCATGCCTGTAGGGTTCATGAAGGATACCCATCCCTCTCTAGGCCTGAGGTTGATAGAGATAAGGAAAGCAGGGAATCCCACAAGGCAAAAAGAGGGGCCCCACATTGTAACTCAGACAAGAGTGAATGGAAAATTTCCTGAACAGGCTGATAATGCAGAGATTCCATGAAGCAGGAGATCCAGAGGGCACTATAGTTAAGGCTCATGGGGAAAAGCAGCAGAAAAGCTAGATCTAATCCCCCTTCAAGCCTTTGAGATACAGGACAGCAAGAGACGTAGGTCCACTGTGCCACTGGAGATCTTCCAGATGAAGTACTTGGATAAACTGTGAGCCTCAAACAATTTCCACTATAATCCGTGAGAACCAGCAGCTGCAACAGGGCCGGGCTGCATAGAAGCTCAGTTCCATCATCACCCAATCTGTCAAACACATCCCCCAGGCTTCCTGTCCTTTGGCCCCATCAGCAGCAGCTGCCTCTCTAGGGACAGCGTGTGAGTACAGCTGCTGATTGTTTTCTTAGCCCCACCTTAGATAACCAAAAAAATCTAGTGAGGCAAAAGTTGTTTAGGCTTCTTTGTGCTAACGTAGTAAGAAATTCAGCAGGGAAGGGGCTGTCCTATACAGATTGTTTGGCGACCGTCCCAGACAGGAGCTAAAATGGCAGGGATGGGAGCAAGTTTATGATCTGAACCCGAACGTGGAGGGACCTATGTTTGGGGGTGCATGTGCTAAAGAACTGCAGATATAGGAAGGGTGAGATGCAGCACGAATAATAAGAACCCAGAGACAGATATTGGGGTTCAACCTGAAGATCAGAAAAGCAAAGCAGCCAGCCACTGGCTCTTACTCTACCTCAGACTGAAATGGTGATCCTGCCTCCGTGAACCCTTAGAATGAGACTGTCTCCTCCCGTGTTATATTCCTCTCTAGTGCTAGGATTAAAGGCACGCACCACTACCGTTCAGCATCTATGGATAGCCAGTGTGGCTATTGGGATTAAAGGTGTGTGCCACCACTGCCTCGTCTGTATGGCTGATCAGCATGCCTGTTTTACTCTTTGAGCCTCAGGCAAGCACTATTCATTAAAATACAAATGAACTATCACTACAGTGTGGCATTGATAGGAGAGGCAGGGTTCAGCCAAGTTCTAAAACATGGTTAAATCCCCCAGTTAGGGGAGGGCAGGAACTATTTAGGCAATGAGATTTGGGAGGTCAAGGAAGCTGCAGAAGGACCACGGGAACATGGGGGAGGTAAATTCGGCTGAGGCACCAAGGGGTCACCAGGGGCCAGGTCCTCTTGCATAGAGGAAGAAATCCCATCATCTAGAGATCCAAAGCTGCAGTTATGGGTGGGAGAAGGTGGCAGGGACGTAGTCGGAATAGACAGTGAGTTTGTATTATATAAGACTGAAGCACCGGGCGGTGGTGGCGCACGCCTTTAATCCCAGCACTCAGGAGGCAGAGAGACAGGTGCATCTCTGTGAGTCTGAGGCCAGCCCGGTCTGTGTAGTTAAGTTCCAGGCCATCTAAGGCTACACTTTGAGGCCTTGTCTCAAAAATAAATAGATAAAAGAACTGGAAATAGGCTTTGGAATGTAAATGTTCCCATCATCGTAGCGGCTTTACAGCAGCCCCAAAGTGAACCAATCTGCGTGCTTGCTTCAGTTCGCATCTGAAATACTGCTCACAAGCTTTTGATTGAACACTTGGCTTCTACCTGGTGACACAATCTGTGGAAGTTGTGGCACTTTGGGGATGGTGGCCCAGTGGAAGTGGATCCCAACAGGAGGCCTGGAAAGCAGTGCTGTGTGGGGGAGTGTCTTTGCTCTTGGTCACAGTCCAAGTGTTTTACTTCCTGATCTGCTCACACGACAGCTTCTTTGGAGATGCCCCAGCTGCCACTCCTTCCTTGTCCCGATGAACCATATTCTATGGAACTGAGACCCAGAATAAACTTGTCTTCCATTAAGCTGCTTTGCTGGATATTTGCTCCCAGAGATGTAAAGGTAGAAGTGTTGTAGGAGCCCAGCAGCGTCACTGTATCAAAGATAAACATTACAACAGAATCGTCGTTTTCTAGACTTTAAACTTGAAGAAGTCTTGCTGGAAATCCGCGATTGTTTTCTGTGATTTATAGAGTTGTTTTCTAGGGAGCTTCACGGTCTTTGCATGACTCCTGGCACAGCTGAAGCTTTTGGGTTACAAACAGTACATGATAAAGACTAAAGTGGCGGGTGTGCTGCTTTCCTTCAGATCAGGGACATACGAGGAACTTGTTCACACAGAAAACAACTTTGTGCAACAATCAATAAATGCCGGTGGCCAAGTCAGAGGAGCAGCAGGCGGCAGCTGAGCTTCAGGAGGCGGGGCCCAACAGAATACAAGGCACTGACGGCTGAGCGCCTCATAGGCGGGGCGCCGAGGGCTTCAGCTCCAGGATGCTTCTTGCTCCTGCTGTGACTTTACATGTTGGCTGCTGCTGCCATTTTTCTCTGGTACCTAGCATGGTGTGAATGGGGGTGGAGGATCCCCACTGCCTTTAATGTAGTGTGATTATTTCATGGAAATATCCCATTCTACTGGGTGTAGAAGTTAGCTTGATTCAGGAAATAACCAGGCTAGCTAAAAGATATAAAGCAATTATATATTTATATAAGGGAAAAACTCACAAAACAGGAACGAGAAGTCCAAGTTCAGCTGTGCTGCGAGGGAAGTAGAGAGAGAGAGAGAGAGAGAGAGAGCGCACCTGGGCCTCTCACCCGTTTTTCTCCGGGGTCCCAGAAAGCCTCTTAAAGATAGTTGGTTAACAAAGCTTCCCCATCAACTAGGGGTTTATACCTGCAGATTATTAGGAAGACAATTTCCTCTTATGCAATACTGTTTAACTGAAGTAATGATTTTATACAATGATAGAATTTTGATGATTAAGGATTTTTGACAAATGTAGTCAGGGATTATGATAGAGGTTAGTTTAGTGGGGAGATTAATATAGGTAAAGGTATACATAATATACATATATTAAAAATAACTCTATAGTGTTGACCCCTTCCCTGATAAAGCAGGAGCTGCATGGGGAGAAAACAGGAACAAGGAAGTGTCACACAGCAAGAACCTACAAGTTTCGTGGCTTGGGTTAAATGATTGAAGAAAACAACTGAGTCCCAGGACTCAAGTTCAGGCTTGCTCAAGTGGGGGATGTGTTCACAGGCTTCAGTGTGCAGCACAGCTGAAACAGAGCTTTAAACAATTGACTTCATGAAACCAGAAAATAAAAAAATTGGGCAGTTAGTGAAGATGATTGGAAAGAACTCTAAAATATGAAAAGTGAAACAAGTATTTTTTGAGACAGTTTCTTTGTGTAGACCTGGCTGTCCTAGAACTCGCTCTGTAGACCAGGCTGGTCTTGAACTCACAGAGATCTACCTGCCTCTGCCTCCCAAGTGCTGGAAGATGCCTCCAGCACCCAACCAAAGCGCAATTTTTTATCATATTTTTTATTTAAAAAATTGACTTTTCGGGGCTGGAGAGATGATGGCTCAGCGGTTAAGAGCATTGCCTGCTCTTCCAAAGGTCCTGAGTTCAATTCCCAGCAACCACATGGTGGCTCACAACCATCTGTAATGAGGTCTGGTGCCCTCTTCTGGCCAGCAGGCATACACACAGACAGAATATTGTACACATAATAAATAAATAAATTAAAAAAAAAATTTAGAGTTCTTTGGAGAGAGATCTGCCCTTCCATGATGACCATGTAAGCTGCGTCAGTTGATTCCTCGCGACTCCGTTCCAGTCCAGATAGGGAATCTGTGTTGGACCCACACGGCCTTCAACAGCCATGGAGCCGCTGCTGGAGACAGCTATGCTGAAACTTTGCTGAGAGGCCACAACCTCGTGGTGATGCACAGATTAATGGAGATGGGTTAAATTAAGATGTAAGAATTAGCAAATAGGGCTAGAGAAATGGCTCAGTGGTTAAGAGCATTGCATGCTCTTCCAAAGGTCCTGAGTTTAATTCCCAGCAACCACATGGTGGCTCACAACCATCTGTAAAGCGGTCTGGCGCCCTCTTCTGGCCTTCAGGCAGAATATTGTATACATAATAAATAAATAAATAAATATATATATATATATATATATATATATATATATATATATATAAAGAATTAGCAAATAAGAAGCTAGAGCTAATGGGCCAAGCAGTGATTTAAATAACGTGATTTCTGTGTGAATTTTTCAGGAATCTGAGCTGCTGGGTGGCCAGGAAACAAGAGGCCTCCCTATAACATTGGTAGACCCAAATGGGATCTGATATGTGTTATATACAAGGGATGATTTCTATTTCTGATTACTTCTTGTAACTGAAAAATGAAGTCAATTCTGTATCATCCTGAAAAAATCGAGGAGTTTCAAAATGTAAAACAACACTTTCTGCAAACTGAGAATGAGTAATTATATAGTAAGAGGTTCTGGAGGCAGACGTGGTGGCATAGGCCTGTAGTCCAAGTGTTTCGGGAGGCTGAGACAGGAAGACTGATTGAGTCTAGGAGTGTTCTGAGCTGTAGTGCGCTATGCTGATCAGGTGGCTGCACTAAGTTCAGCATTAAAATGGTGACCTCCCAGAAGCAGGCTGCCTTAAGGAGGGGCTAACTGGCCCAGGCAGAAATGGAGCAGGTCAAAACTCAGGTGTGATCAGTAGTGGGATCATTGCCTGTGAATAGTCACTGTACTCCAGCCTGGGCAACACAGTGAGGCTGTCTAAAAAATAGAAAAAATAGAAGTTCTGGAAAATCTAATAATACCATGAGAATAGAATATAATTCTGACTTTTGAACAGAATCATAAGGGCTCTGAACCACCTTATTCAAATTACCTGATTTATAACCTGACTTTCCTGATTGTTTGCATCAGTATAGAATATATGGACTCAAAAAAAATGGTTTTTCCCATAAAATGTGAGGAAGATCCAGATACTTCTCTTTATGAACTGAATTCTCTTGTTTTGGAATATTTGTTTTGAATCTCTCCCTAAAAATTACCACAGGCTCTTTGCCAATGTTCATTTTCTGCCCATAAAGAGGAAATGTCAGTGTTAGTAAAAGGTACCATAATTTCTGCTGGGTCTATTCCTGCTAATCGATTAAGTCTCAATTTTTCTTTTAGAATTAACTCAGAAACCTTTTCTACATAGGTCTTTAATTTTTTATTTTGATTGAGTGATTAAAGTATCTATTCTATGGCGGTGGTGGTGCACACCTTTAATCCCAGCATTTGGGAGGCAGAGGCAGGCGGCAGGACAGGCACCAAAAACTACAGAGAAACCCTGTCTCGAAAATCAAAAACAAAATTTATTCTAAGATAGTATCTTCTCTCTACATTAAAATTCCTGTGGAGAGTGTGTAGAAGGCAAAATAACAGAACCTAATCCAGTTCTTGATCCAAACACTCCACACGTGCATCCTGTAATCTCTTTTCTACCAAAGCAAATTTTCTTGAACTATTTGACTCCTTACTACCTTTTAAAATAAATTTGAAATAAATTACTTAGTTCTTGAGTTGTTAATCCAATTGTGGGCTACAGCTAGCTAATGTCTCCCAGCAATTTTGAAAGTCATTAAGAGCCTGCAATTGTCTTTCCTGATTTATACATTTTGGGGTTGAAATTTTTTTAGTAAACCTATTTTATGTTCTAGGTAATTAATAGAACCTCTTCTTTGTATTTTTTCAGGATCAAGGTGTAATCCCCAACAAGGCAAATTTTTCTTTACTTCTTCAATCATTTTCTCTAAAGTATCTACATTTTAGTCAGCTAGTAAGATATCATCCATACAATGGTAAATTATAGATTGAAGAAACTGCTCACGTATCACTACCAATAGCTGTTGTATAAAATATTGGCACATGGTGGGGCTGTTTAGCATCCCTTATGGGAGAATCTTCCACTGAGTTCCCTTAACAGACTCAGATTTTTTTTTTTTTTCGAGACAGGGTTTCTCTGTAGCTTTGGTGCCTGTCCTGGAACTAGCTATTGTAGACCAGGCTGGCCTCGAACTCCCAGAGATCCACCTGCCTCTGCCTCTCACGTGCTGGGATTAAAGGCGTGCGCCACCACTGCCCGGCCAGACTCAGAATTTTTATAAGTAGGCACTGTGAAGGCAAATTTTTCTCTCTCTCCTTCTGGTTTGGTTCACACAGTCAGAAATCAAAACCTTAAAAACTTTAATTTTCCTTTCTGCCCTTCTAGTCCTATGCGTTCAACCCATCTCATGCTTCGTTTTACCTGAGATAAAGTTTCAATCCCTAAAAGCTGAACATTTACCTCCTGAAGAGGCCAATTTGGATGCCAAGATTCTGGTGCAATTATTGTTTCATCTGCATCTGTATCTACAAGACTTTAAATTACAATGTCATTTATTCATATTTTTAACTTTGGTCTTTGATCATTTATAGAAGTTTGCCAAAATATTTGCTTTATGGTTTCTCCTGAAATTTTGTTTTATGTTCTATAGCTGTTCTGTCATCCAGAACTGAAGGCGCAAGTCATAAACAATCCCACACCAGTTCGGAATTGTGATTAATAGGGTGGTATTTATTTAAAAGGGAATAAACTTACAGATCACCGTCCCAGACAACAGCCCTCTGCGCACGCAATTAGGAAGAAGTCTAGTCGCCGGAACGGAGCAGGAAGTAAAGAGAGAGAGGAGGGAAGTAGCCGCTTTTTTTAAAGGGAAAGATACCACGCCCCAATGGGCTGGTATCTTGGCGGCTATTGGCTGGAGGTGCGGAAGGACCTCCCGCAACACAGAACAGTATGGTTTTTTTTTTTTTTTTTTTTTTTAAACAATAGGAATTAGGTTCTTTAACTGCTCTGGGAAGAATTTTCCTCCACAGTGACAGAGGATGACTGAATGTATTTGACATGGGGGCCTGCAAGAGGCCCCTCAAGGCATCTCCCAATGGTAAAGAAATACCTTATTTGTCCATTGTTGATCTATAGTCATTGGCCCACTGTTGGCCTTTGCCATACCTTCTGCATACTCCAGAAGGGAGGGGCCTTCTGTTTAGGTTATTCTTAGACAAAAATATTGTTTCTAGGAATGCCCTGCCTACAGTCCCTTTTAGGTGATCTTGTTTGCCACAACTAAAACACTTGACATTCTGATTTTTCTTCAAGTCTCTAGAAATCACCTCTCCCGTCCAAGCATCATCATGATTATGAGATTAAAAATTGACTATATCTCTGATTCATTCTTGTAGGGGTGCTGATTTTGCCTTTATAGGCCTAATTACCCTATTTCATTGTAAATTAGAATTTTCAAAAGCCAGAGATTCAAATATTATTTGTCTAGCTTCTGAATTTGGTATGCTCTATTTACTGCTGAATTCAATCTTTGTTTAAAAAAAAAAATCAGTGATGGTTTCTTTGGACTCTGTATGATCAGTTCTTTTTCTGACTTCTTCAATTCTGTCTCAAGCATTCAAAGCTGCTGCAGGGCATAAGCCAAGATGTGATCATAATATACAGACTGTCTTTGTACATTATCATAATTGCCTTCCCCAAGAAGTTGGTCTTGGGAGATTTCAATACCTCTAACCCTACTTCATTCTTCAATGGTCCTAACCTCATCTCTACACCAGGTCCTCCACTGTAACTGAGTACCAGGTTCCAATACTGCTGTAACCAAGCCTCTCTAGTCTTGATTGAAAATTCTGTTACACGTTGACCTTGAATTGAACATCTGCTTCCCAAAAGGTGAATGCACACCAAATGAGACTATATCTTCCTTGAATCTCCTCAAATCTAACACTTCCATAGGAATCTTGCATAGCTTTGTGGGTACCCGTTGTCTGTCAGTTCCTTTAAGGTGACTGGATAAATTAGGGCTGGTTGTTTGAAGTCCTTGGGCTGTTCCTCTCTAACCTAATAATGCAATGTTGAGATTGGTTCTTTTTAAACTCCTGTCTAAATCTGAATATTTCTATGATCTGTTTTAATAAGCTTTCCTAAGACTTGTATCTTGGCACTCATATTAGCAACTTTTTTAGGGATAAGACAAGAACAATCAAACTGATAATGTTTATAATTCACATTATGTAAATCCCTTCTAAGTTAATCATCTTCTCATATAATTGTTCCATTTAGACCATTCATTGTGTAATCACACAGAGACCTAACTCCCTCCATTGTAATAGTGTTTCCAATGTTTTCTTTTTTTTGTTTTTGTTTTTTTTGTTTTGTTTTGTTTTGTTTTTCGAGACAGGGTTTCTCTGTGGTTTTGGAGCCTGTCCTGGAAGTAGCTCTTGTAGACCAGGCTGGTCTCGAACTCGCAGAGATCCACCTGCCTCTGCCTCCCAAGTGCTGGGATTAAAGGTGTACGCCACCACCACCCGGCTGTTTCCAATGTTTTCAACGTGGGGAAAAATGTTCTCTCTTTTTAACTTTTTTTAAATTCCCCCCTTTAAGAATTCCCAATTGTCTGACCTAATCTGTTGACAATGGTGATGAAGATGATGAAGTATGAGCCTGACCGCTGCTGCATAGAACCGTAGAAGCCCGAGCCAATAGTCAAGAGAGTGACCTAGTTTGGCAGAAGCCCAAGGAGGGATTCCAGGAAAAGCCCACAACCCCCCATGAGAAGGAGCCCACTGTCTGAAAAATGCACACAAGGGATCGTCGGGGAAAAAACACGTGCAGTGGGAGCTGCCTAAGTCCAGACCCAACTGATAGTGAGGATCTAACTCCAGCAGTGTTTGGAGCCTAAGTACCTGTGGGGTTTTTCTGTAGAGAGGCTACAGCAGAAAAACCCAGACCAGCTCAGAGGGCTTGGGGGAAAAAAGAAAACCCAGCCAGCAGGGTGGTGACTCAGGCCGTGTGCAGCTCCCGCCTGTCAGCAGCTACAAAGTCACAGGGAAGTGGCTTTTTCGTAAATTTATGCCCCACGTTGGGTGCCAGATAAAGACTGATTCTAATTAGTCTTAATAATAAAAACCCGGAGTCGGATATAGGGGTAAAAGCTAGTGGTTAGCTCCACCCGATGGTCTTCAGGCAAGCTTTGTTCGTCAGAACACAAAGTATCACTACAGGAACTCTCACCATACCCGGCTGTCCTGAACTTGCTCTGTAGACCAGGCTGGCCTCCATCTCAGACATTCATCTGCCTCAGCTAAGTTCTGGGATTAAAAACACACCCTGCTATGCCAGGCCAGACTTCTCTTTTCTTTTCTTTTCTTTTCTTTCCTTTTCTTTTCTTTCCTTTTCTTTTCTAATATAAGCTATCTAGCCTTAGGTATTTAACAGGACCAGTACAACACTGCAGACCATAGACCCGTATCTATTTATTAACCCATTTAATCACTCAAGTAACTAATTAATTTTAGACAGGGCCTGTCTATGTAGCCCTGGCTGTCCTAGAACTCACTATGTAGACTAGGCTGTCCTTGAACTCATAGAGATCTGCCTGCCTTTGTCCTGGATGCTGGGCTCAAAAGTGTGAACTACCATGCCTGGCTAATTTTAGGATTTATTGTCATCCTCTAGCACATACACACATCATGACTTCCAACTACAGCACCGGCCTGTCAGTCACTAAATTGTCATCTCAGTTATTAGACTGACTGTCATGGTATTACAATACTTGTGCTGAAGTAATCTTGGTCTTAATTGTTGTGAAATAATCTCTTTGTACGCTGAAGATGTGCCTTAGCCAAGCTTCCCTCTGATTGGTTTACTAAAGAGCTGAATGGCCAATAGCTAGGCAGAAGAGGATAAATGGGACTTCCAGAGAGAGAGGGAGAGGTGAAGGAATCTAGGCATGTGCACTGAGATCACACCAACGAGACTCGGAGCATGTCAGACATATGGTACAGAGAAGAGGCCGTGGCAAAACGTAGATTAATAAATGCTGGTTAATTAAGTTGTAATTAGGATAAAAGCCTAAGCTAAAGGTAAAGCTTTCATAATTAATATCAAGACTCTGTGTTGTTATTTGTGAGTTGTCGCTCCAAAGACAAGTCTGACTACACTGAAGGGCTCCAAACACAGGAGCAGTGATGCTTGTAACTTTACTACAATGCATAGTATAATTAATTATAGTATAGTTAATTATAGTATAGCTAATTGTATTTGGTCTTACTCTCCTGTTATTGCTGTTTTGTTTTTGTTTTTGTTTTCTTCCCCCTAAATTACACGTGTGTATCTGTGTGTGTGTATGGACAAATGAGTGTGGGTGCCCTCCTTCTGGGGCCTGGAGGTTGTGAGGCATCCAGTGTGCATGATGGGACTTGAACGCAGGTCGTTCAAAAGCAGTGTACGATCATAACTACTGAACCATCTCTCCAGTCCCTTGCTTACTTAGTTAAAAAGAAACATATACGTTACCATAGCATTTATCCCACAAAACAACGTTTTATACAGGTGGAAGGGTTACTACGCTACAGATTTCAGGCATCCGCTGAGGTCTGAGAATGGCAAAGCAGAGCTCCAGAGACTGCACTGTTCTAGACGGCAAAACCTGCCAGTCCGCTTCAACAGCAACACGTGAAACTGGAGTCTATCAGAAGAAATTTGTCAGAATGTTCTGTCAATTCTGAGCTCTGAAGCACTGAACTACCTCAGGGCTTCCTGTGTGACAAGGAAGTACTCTGCCCTTAAACTATGTCCTCTTCCCTTGGTTGTCTGAGACAGGGTTATACAAGCGGCTCCTGCTAGCCTGGGACTAGAAACCGAATTCTGACTCTGAACTCACCAACTTCTCCCTTGGTTCCTACTCCTGGTGGCTCTATCATTTTTTAAAGGTCACCTTATCTTGGCCACACTAAAGATGTAATGGTTATGACAGTAATTAACCGGAGTCTTCAATTATCTGGTAGCGACACCGATGTCTGTCTGGGTAGCACCCAAGGGTAACGAACACACTTGGAAGCAGAAGTCGGAGAGGATCAATGTAAGTTGGAGGACAGTCTGGTGTACAAAATGAATTTCAGGTCAAGGCAGCTACTTCATGAGACAGTGTTTCAAAGAGCCAGAAATAGGTCAGGAGAGATAGCTGGTGTATAAAAGCGCTTGCCATCAATCCTGATGGTCCTAAGAGCCACAGTATGGAGGGAAAGAACTGATGTCCTCTGACCTCCACATACATCCAAGCGGTGTTTACACACACACACACACACACACAAACACACGCACTTGAAACAATAAAATGAGATGCATAAAATATGATCATTTTTAAATTTTGATTTACTTCTTCGTAGTTAAAGTTCCAGATTCAGTCCTGGCTGATGCTATCAATATAAATTCCATATCTAACTACCAGGAAGTTTCAAAGTTCCACTGGTCAAAGCATAAAACAGACTTCACTTGAAACTTAAAAAAAAAAAAGTTTGTTCCATGTGCCTGTATGTTTCTCCCCCACAAAAATGAGTGGAGATGACATTTTAACAATTAAACACTTAACTGTTAAATATTTCTAATTCTCTAAGTGTCCTAATCGTTCCATTTCTTGTCACACTGGTCGTAATTATATATTTAAGTAACCACCTTTCCCACCACATTCAAGATTGAGCTGGGTCTGGGTACTCCCGAGCAAGAACGCGGGGACTTCCAGTGAATGACTCATTACAAGACGCACGTTTCCCTTGGTGTCCTTCACCTCAAGCTGACCACGAGGCTGGATGATATCTAGCAACCTTAGGTCGTCATCTTGCAGCCTCCACGTTGCTCCCTTGCAAAATGAGAATAATTCGTACCTGCCTCCAAGGGCTGCAGGGAGGAGCCAGGCGATGAGTGAGAAGGTATCGCAGCAGACATTAGTTAATCCACTCAACATTTAATGGTCCATTAAGCTACTAGGCCCACTATCACAGTGCCACAAGTGTTTCTCCGGCAGGTCGTAGCCTAGGACGTGTGCCCGGGGCAGAATCTCACCCCTGGGCTGGTCTCCGACGGAACGCCGGGTAGTGGCCTTATTAAAAATGGCGCAGGAGGCTTCAGTGGCGAGTGCGGCGGCGCGGACTCGGCGTGCCCTCTGACCTGCTGGCAGCGGGCGGGGAGGGGTGCCGGGTGCCGCCATATTGGCTGTTGTCCTGTGAGGGGAGCGGCGGCGGAGAAGGCGGCGGCGGCGGCGCGAGGGGAGCCAGCGAGCGGCGGAGCAGCGCGGAAGGCGGCATGACGCGGAGGCGGAGCAGGCCGAGCGGCGGCGCGGGCCGGCGGGAGCGGGCGCGGGCCGCGGGGTTGCAGAAGCCCCAGGCGCCCGAGCCGCAGCCGCCGCCGAGCCTGGAAGCGGGAGCGGGTGCAGGGCCCCCGGAGGCGCCTGCCGAGCGGGATCGCGACAGCCCCAGGGAGGAGGACGAGCCCAAGCTGACTCCAGGCCCTCAGGTAGGAACGAGCAAGACGACTCCGACTGCTCGGCTGCTTTCACCTCCCCGGAGCGGGAGCGGGAGTGGGAGTGGGGCGGGATTGGGCATGGACACGCTATCGGGCTGGGGCCAGATCCCACGTCCGGAGCAGAAGCTTTCAGTCCCCTTGCCGGGAATGGAGGCTGGACCCCTCTCCAGAATCAAAGCTCAGCCAACCCTCTTGCGACCCGTGTTCAGCCCCTACTCCGGAGCTAAACGTTCTGGCCATCCGGGCCGCTGGGACTGGCGTAGGTCCTGAGACCACAGCCCGATTGTCTGCCCCCCACTTCCCTTCGGACCCATCCGATTCCCCCGGCCCCTAAGAGATCATCTCAGGGCGCTGGAACCTCGGGGCTGCAGCCTGGGTGCGCCCCCACTCCCGCCCCCAGCAGCTTCGTTCCTCTCCCAGCACTGTCTGCAGCCACTACCCTCAACAGCTGTACCTCTGCATCTGCCTTCTGGGACCTCCCCCCTTTCCCCACCCAGTAGAACAGTTGGAGCAGACAGGCAGGCTGCCCCAAAGACTGTTAGAACAACTCCGCCAAGGAGGAAACCCTTGTTCTCCTCCCTACCTCCTGTCCCGTAGGGTGTCCCCCACTGTCCGCCCCCGCCCCTCGCCAGGCCCCTAGTTTCTGAATCCTGTGAGAGTTAAGGGTATACCGGAGGATTCTCAAGCTTCCAGCTTGCCACCTGGAAGGTCACTTTCTTTTGAGCGAGAGAGAGAACAAGAGAGGCGGGGGCGGCGTGGGCCACAGTTGCTCAGGGAGGGTTGTGGCACCCGGGGCTGGGTGGCTTGCCCTAAGCTTGCTCTGACAAAAGAGTTTTGAGTTGGTTTTTTGGCTGAGCCTGCCGAGGAAGGCAGGCCCCTGCAGGAGTCTTGGAGGGTCGGATGCAGCGCCCGGATGAGGATGAGGCGTGGCGGAAGATGCGTTTGGCTCTGCAGACACTGCATCGGGCAGCAGGGGACTCTGGGAGGCTGGTGCAGCCTGAAGGCATGGCTCTTGACAGCTTTCTAGTAGAATCTCTGGAATTGTGCATGTGAGTGGGGATGCCATTTGGGGTACCATTCCTGGAAAGCTTTCCCTGACCTTCCCAGTTACACCAAGTGCCCTCTGTGTCCACAGCCCTCTTTGCTCCCCTCTGGTGGCACCACTCCTTCTGGGATGAAACTTGTTGGTGTGTCTGTCCCACGCACTGAACTGTAAACACAAGGGCCTCAAGGATGCCATGTTTGTGATCCTCGGTCCCTATCACAGGCTTTGCCTTTACACAGTAGCACTCAGTAGATGACTAGAAGGAGAATCAGCCCAGAGTCTGTGCCTAGTGCAACCCAGTTTTGATGCTGGCCTCCTTTGTGTCTCCTATCACGGTGAGAAGATTTTTAATTAATGAAAATGCCACAGCTTCTTGAATGTCAGAGCCTCCCCATCATCCTGCCTTGTAGCCTAGTCAAATAAGACTAAGAAGGTAGACTCCGCCTCTGCTGGGTCTAGCTTTCAGCCAAATGGGTCACTTCCCCTTCTAACCTATTGTGACCACCCCCTACCAAAAGTGCTGTTAACTAGAAGAGAGGGCAGTGAAGCTGTCTGTTGTCCTCTTTCGTTCCCAACAGATAGAGAATACTTCAAGCTACTGCCCCATAGAGAGGCCAGAAAGTTGGGATAGTGTCTTAACATTCAGTTTTATTGAAATACAGCTTTCCCTAAAGTTACAGCCTTTATTAATTCTTCTGATCCAGGTTTTTATAGATTCTTATCTACTCATTCCTTTATTCCTGCCAGGCTGTTGATCCGCCTTCCTTCTAACCTTCCCAGCTCTCCTGTTTCTCCTCAGCATCTAGCACTAATACAACGTGTTAACCTCTAATACAGTTCTTTGTCTGCTTCCCTATGTAACTTGTAGAATGCAAGAGACTTGTCAATCACTATCAGATCCCTGTTCCTAGTGATTAACAAACATTAGTAAACAAACTAGAGGTATGACTGCAATTACTGTGTTTTTCAGACGGAGAAACAGAAACCGACAGCAATTAAATATTTACATAAATGATTCCCACTTAGAGATAGAAGGCAAAAATCCAACAAAAAATTCGATCTTACAGTCTCAAGGGAACTGGAACATCAGCAGATTGCTTTGATTTTGCCCCACTTTTTCCTGGGGTAGAGATGAGATTCAAGAAACAGTCTTTTGTGCCCTGTTCAAAAGTACCTGGTGTCAGGGTAGGGGTTGGTCATTGCTTCTTTGTTCACTGACATGACTTTCTTAAGAATCTTGGCTCCTGATCCCACTCACCTCTGTCTGGATATAGTGGATAAGGAGTGAAATTCAGTGTTAATATTACCTGCTGAACCAAATCCATGGGTGACAAATGAGACCACTTCCAGTCCATAGACTTATTCGAAGTCCCAAACTCATACACTGTTTTATTTTTGTTTGTAATCTTAATGTAAGCTGATATTCTGAAGCAAATGTGTGGCAAGGTGTGGTGATTTGTGCCTGGAGTTCTAGCACTTGGGAGGCTGAGATAGGAGGATAGCTTTGACTTAAAGCTAGCCTGGGCTACACAGGAAGTTGCAGGCCAGCCTAGGCTACATCTCCTGTGTCAGTAGCAATAAGGAAAAGATTTTTCATGCTTGCACTTGTTCCTCTTAAAACCCTAGAGTCTTGGTGAGCTGAACCCATGTCTCTCCAAGCAGTCATCTGTAGTGTCTAAGCGACACATGCTTCCCTCAGGTAGCCTGTGCTCCAGCCTCTGGGCTCTTCCCATGCCTCTTTATTCATTTTCATGACCTGTACACTTTTAGATACAAGCCCTTAAGTTATTTGGGATCCCAAAAGTCCTTTCAGTTGTTCTAGCTCACTAAATCTGGCCTGTTCACCCAAATTCCCCAACCCTTTTACTTCAAGATAAAGCTTAAACAGGTGCTGCCTTACCAGCCAGCAAAGCATGGTAGTAAGGTAGAGACGGGTCACCTCTGAAAACCTAGAAGCAGTCCAAGGTGGCTAGTTTACTGACATAAGATCAACCCCGCTTTTCCTCCTGCTTCGTGTTTTAGAGCTGGTTTCTTCCCTGTTTGAGCCTCATCAACAGAATGTGAAGCAGCCTCTTGTGCAGTCTCTTCTGGGTGACAGGAGCTGCACCGAGTGGCCAAAGCCAGCTTTAGCATTCCTTCTACCTGCTGATTGTAGTCTCACACCATTCATCTTGTAGCCTGTTTGTGTGTTAGCACCCAGGAGGCTTGCTCAGGAGATTGGGTGGGCGGTAGTGAGCTCATTCTATCCTCTCCCCCTTGGCTCTCTGCAGCACCCTGGGACAGTCAGTTTAGTGGAAAGGGCCTCCAGAGACCTGGTTCTTCCACTGCTCAGAGTAAATCTGTTCCCTTGAGAAACTGGCCGGGTGATCAGTCAGTATCTTTATTGAAACCATTTCTTTGTGTTTAATTCACTCAGCAAGCTTCAAAATGATCTCTGTAACCAGGACCATTGTTTGAGGCTCACAGAAGGTCAAGGTAGTTCCTATCCTCAGAACCTTCCCCTGCTGGCTCAGGCCTATACCACGTTCATGGCCAGTGGGAGGAAGTGATATGAGGGCTAACCCTGCTATCTAGGTCTTTGTAAGCCAGAAAAGACTCTCAGTGCAAAAATGTCAAAGGCTTGCCCATTCAGTTTTTTAAAAAAGTAATTTCCTTAAACTGTCTCAGAGTTACTAGTTTAGTGTCTGCTAATAGACAGATGATTAAGGTCATAACACCTTCACTTCCTGTTTCTACAGTTCTTTAGAGCAGGGACCGTTTTAATTAAATCATGTTAGGGTATCTGTTATATCAGTGTGATCTTTATTGCTCAAAATATGATTGTTACAACCTCACCATTCCATTTAGTCTGCCAACACTGAGTGACCCCACAATGCCAGACTCTGGGCTAATTGCAAAATCAGAAGTGAGTGAAACCTGGTTCCTGTCTTCAAGGAGCTTATATTGTATAGTAACTGCTGCGGTACCAGAGAAGGCGCTGTGTCGGCTGCCTTTGAATAAAGGCTCAAGTCCTACATCCCCTTAAGTGGCCTTTGGAAGCATTTCAGCCCTCGTGGTTTGTTTATCCCTTTATAAAAATGACAGTAAATCCAGGTTTACTGGGTTAATGTTAGGAACCAACAATTCCTATCTGTCAAGCACTTAACACAATTGTAGCTATAATTGTAGGTGCTTGTTATCTGGGATCCCAAAACATGGTAACCCAGGGAAAGCTGAGGCAGAGAAGCTCTTCAGAGCCTGTCTTCATGATCAAATATTTCCAGAAAGTAAGGTGGGGAAACGAGGTTGCGTCTACAACAGTGGTTCTCAGCCTTCCTAATACTGCAGCCCTTTAATACAGGTCCTCATGTTGAAGTGACTTCCAACCATAAAAATATTTTTGTTGCTATTTTATAACTAATTTTGCTAGTTACGAATCATAATGTAAATATCTGCTATGTAGGATATCTGATATTCACACCCTATGAAAGGAGTTCTCCCCAAAGGAGTCACAATCCATGGGTTGAGAATCACATTTGGAGAGCAGGAAGAGTAAGGCTAATGCTCCACTCAAGTGGTTTGGGCATCGAGGAGTCAATGAAGTGTGTTAAGCAGGAGGGCAGACTTGATGTGGTAAACCCTCTGTGATACTGTGTGACAAAGTGATTCTCTCTCTGGTCCATGTCTCCCTCATGCTAGCCCTAACTAATGTCCAGATCCTGTGTTCTTTGTTCAGCCCCATCCCAGACCTCCCCAGCTAGGGCTGGAGCCCACCCAGGATCCATTTTTGGATTGTTCTAGGAAATGCTAAGTATGGCTGGATCTGGGAGCTGCTAACTTGAGGAAGCCTAGCATTGTGGGGTTTTTTTGTTTTATTTTTTAAAGGGCTGGAGGCTTGAGGATATAGCTCAATAGTAGAAAACTTGCCTAAGTTTAAGGCCTTGGGTTTGGTCCTTAACATCACTTAAAAAAACTAAAACAGGGACTGGAGACTTGGCTTGGGGGTTAAAAACAAACACTACTCTTCCAGAGAACCTGGATTCAATTCTCAGCATTCACATGGTGGCTCACAACCATCTGTAACACCAGTTCCAGGGAATCTAGCACTTTCTTTTGGCTTCCGTGGGCACCAGACACACATCTAGGCAAAACATATGTTGCAAGGAGAGCGGGTGTCCTCCGGCTGCCCATCTAGCTCTGTCGGTAGAGCATGAGACTCTTAATCTCAGGGTCGTGGGTTCAAGCCCCACGTTGGGCACCAGGTGTGCTGGGAGTTATGGAGGTCAGACGCTTAAAAGAAATCCCACACTAGCTCAGAAATAAGAAATAGGCATTTATTAAGGGGTAAACTCACAAATCAGAATTCTCCACTTGACCGGTTGAATCATGCGACCCAAAGGAGCAGCTGACCGGCACGGCACGGAGCAAGGGGAATGAGTGAGGAGGGGTGTGAGAAGTGGTGCACGTGCTCGGCTTCCCTGTGATTGTAAGAGAGGCCATGCCCCAGTAGGCGGGCTAATACAAGCTATAATATTTCCTGCAACATTCATATGCTCATGTACACACAGAAAGAAACTGCCTTCCTCCACTTCTTCAATTGTTGACTTATTAATAATATTCATCTGCTAGTTTCCCATTGTATATTAGCCTACTGTGTGCCTCTGCTGAATAATTGGAATACAATGATTCTTGAAACACTTTGTCCTTGGAAATCCCATGGTATTGTAGAGATGACAGGTATTGTGAGCTACAGCCATGCATGGTGGTTCCTGCCTGTAATCCCAGCACTTGAGGCAGAGGCAGGTGGATTTCTGTTAGTTTGAGGCCAGCCAGAGCTACATAATAGGACCCTGTTTTTTTGTTTTGTTTGTTTGTTTATTTAAAATAAGAGATCACCTCTGTTTTAAAGAAATACGAAAGAGCATAGGGCAATCCAGAACAGAGCCCCGTTCATTCTGACCATGTACTTGGAGGATTTGAGGAAAAAAGAGGCGGTGCATTGTGTAACTGGGGAGGGGAGTATTTAATGGTCCTTCACAGGCAGGTAAGAACTAAGGAAAGGCAAGCTTGTGTACTAGGAAGGGTTGAAGTTGTCACTTCTATATCATTCTTATCGTTTACAGTAGGTGACTGTTAGCTGAGTAGCAAGAGGGACATGCTGCAGTTTCATAAGCCGTCTATCTCCCTTTTCTCCAGCCAAAGCTCTTGGCTCCCTTTTTGACCACCCTCCTTAGAATGAAAGTAGGTATTTCTGTTCTGAAAAGGGGGTGGGGAAACTAAGGCAGGAAAAGGGGCTAGAGGAACTGCAAACACTAAAAGTCTTTATTAGGAAATGAGGGCCATGTTGTATAACACGGGGGTTCAAAATGCCTTGAAGGTCACTGTTTAGTCCTCTGTCCTGTGCTTCAAGTAATCCATTTGGTTTGGGTAAGTCTCACTTAGTAAGTTTCCCTGTCATTTCTTCCAGGGCAGAAGAGGAAAGAAACTAACGGGTATTGAGCACCTACTGTGTGCCAGACCCAGGCCAGGTACTTTACATAATTTATTTCCTTCTGTCCTCACAACTCTGTGAAGTGTGGTGTTATTCCCATTTCATAAATCGAGAAACCTGAGACTCAGAGAATTTGAATTGTGCTCCGAAATACTGAAAATGGCGAAACAGTGATTTGAACTTAGAACCATGTCTCCAAAGTTCATGCTCTTCCCTGTGAGAGACCTGTCCTGGAGTTAAGGGTAGTAAAGCAGCATTGACCCAAGGATTCAGTTGGGCCTACTCTTGGCTACTTGTTTTGAAGCAGCTCGAGTGGATTGGATAGGCTTCTAGGGTCGCTAGGGTCGCTAGGGTCGCAGACGCAGCCCTACTGCTCTGTCCTTACTCAGCTTGTACAACCAAGGAAGGTTTTCTACCAGTTGACCGCACAGCATGAAGCTGTTTTCTGTCTCCTGGAAGGGCCACACCTGGGTAAGAATTGCAGTAAAAATTCCAAACCACTGAGGTGGGGTTTGCTCAGCCTCCAGAGCATGAACTGCAGCGCAGCTCTGATTTCTAGAATTCTGAGTCTTAGCTCTGGTTGCCATCTTATCAGAGCCATGCCTTCAGCATAACATTTCAGTAAAGGGACTAGGGTTGCCGTTTTAAATTCCATTCTTGATCTTAAATAGTTGAGACATTGAGCTGAAAGGGCATTAAAATTCCATTTATTTAATACCTGCTATGTAACAGGCAGCAAGTCATATGTGGTTTCTGAACATATGTAAATGGTCAATAGCAGTTCGTACCGCAGGAATATGACACATTGTGACAGGTACCATCCTAGAATTCCCTTAACTTAGCTTAGTACACAATTCCCTTGACCTTTGACTTGGGTCTTACAGGATGCTAGGAATTTACCAAGGGCTTTTCCAGTGTGTAGCACAGTGGTTGACATAGAAATTTCAGCTGTTATTGTCATCTACTTTGCCTTGGTGTTTGGTATCTTGAGAGGAGAGTACTCTCATGGGCTATTTCAGAATAGAATTTGGAAGCTGTTGCAGGGCAGCTGGATAGATACAGCTGTATCTTGGGAAATCTGGTGCAAACATATATGAACTCTTGGGACTGGGAGGAGACTAGGCTAATGTTGAAAATCAGTCTAGCTTCATAACAGATTATGGCACCTGCTGGTCTGTTGATCAGGGTTATTTTCTGACACTTGCCAAACTGTGGACAGAAAGGCCAACGTGAAAAACTGAGTCATGCCCCAAAAGCTGTCCGGATACACCACAAGCCATATAATTGTTGACAAGGATTATTACCTAGTACATAGTAGGTCCTGGGTTTGATCTCCAGTACTGGAAAAAATAATAATGTTACCACATTAACATGAATTGCAGTTTTTATTAAAAATAATTATTTGGGGGACAGTGAGATGGCCCAGCAAGTAAAGGCATTTACTGCTAAGCCTGAGGACCTGAGCTCAATCCCTGGGACCTACATGGTGGAAGGAGAGGAGGACACGTGGAAGTTATCCTCTGATGTCCACAGACATGGTACAGTGTATGTGCCCCTGTGCACGTATACTCATATATACAATAATAAGTGTGCTATTTTTAAAAATAATAATATATTTATTTTTATACATTGAATAGAAAATGTTCCTGTTCTAATTTTGGCAAACTTTTTAATAAAGTAAACCTGGGGAAGGAGGCTTGCTGTGTAAGTGTGAGAATCAGAATTTGAATCCTCAACACTTGAATGAAAAGCTACTATAGTCATATGTACTTGTAACCCCAACCAGAGCTGGAGGTGGCAATATGTGAAGACAAGAGGATTGCTGAAGCTTCCTGGCCCACCAGCCAGTTTAGCCAAAAATGACTAGCTTCAGATTCAGTAAGAGAACCAAGCTCAAGGATACAGGCAGAGAGTAGTAGTGGTTACACACATCCACACTCTCCTACACACACACACACACACACACACAGAGAGAGAGAGAGAATAAAGCTGGATTCTCAGGTTAGAGATGGAGTTCAGATGGGAGAGTGCTTACTTAGCCTGCACAAAGCCATGAGTTGGTTTTTGTATTCATTTTACATTAAAAATTTTATTGTCTGGGCCTGGAGAGATGGCTCAGAGGTTAAGAGCACTGACTGTTCTTCCAGAGGTCCTGAGTTCAATTCCCAGCAACTACATGCTGGCTCACACCCGTCTGTAGTGAGATCTGGTGTTCTCTTCTGGCAGCATGCATGCAGAACACTGTATACATAATAAATCTTTAAAAAAAATCCATGGTTGTACATAACTTTAATTGAAGAGGGGCATGAATCTTTGATTTTGAGGACAGCCTGGTCTACATAGTGAGTCCCAGACCAGCCAAAGCTGCATGGTAAAACCCTGTCTCCAAACAAAAGTAAAAAAATAATATGAGCTGGGTGATGATGGTGCATACCTTTAATCCCAGCACTCAGGAAGCAGAGGCTGATGGATCTCTGTGAGTTCTAGGTCTGCCTGGTCTACAGAGTGAGTTCCAAGACAGCCAGGGTTACACAGAGAAACCTTACCTTGTCTCAGAAAAAAAAAAAAAAAAGAATAAAATAATATCTGTTGTGCATCTACATTTTAGATAGATCCTTTCCAGTAATAATTCTGTGAAATCATGCTTTAGTCGTTTGGAAAGTGAATTTCATTTATCATGCCAAAAAAGTAACATTTACTAATGACACATTGATTTCCTCAGACAAGTATTGAAACACTCTAAAACTCATGGTAAGTGAAACAAGTTTTCCAGAATTCCCAGTTGTTTTGTTTTGGTTTTTGTTCTTAAGATAGATTCTCACTCTGTAGCCCAGGCTGGCCACAAATTCATGGTGATCCTCCTGCCTCACCTTTCTGAAGTGCTGGAACTAGATGTATGAGCCACCATGCCTAACTTTCAAACTTGAATTTTTGCTTGAAAGCTTGAATTTTTATCATTGGCCACAAATACTTGACTGTATTTCTTGAAGTAATAGACTTGTTTTGTTTATATATTTATTTTTGAGACAATATTTGTTAATACTCATGTCTGAATAACAAAGACATTCTTTCAAGTTAAAACTGGTATTACATGAAGAAAAACAACAACTTTCCCTTTGATCTGCTTATCCAGGAACTGCTGGTTGCCTTAGCTTACTGCTTCTTGAACGAAGCTGGTAAGGGAGCAGAGACACTGGTTCCAGTGGTTCCACATCCCAGCTTCCTCTGCTCTGCTCTGGGGATGTGCGCACTATAGCAGGATTCCCTGTGAGCAGCCCCACTCTACAGAGATTCTGGCTTCACTTGAAGAGTGAGACCATTATGCTGAAGTCTTTTGACAAGACATAAAACCAACAGAACCACTAGAATTTTTCCTTCTTCGTGTTTTGCTTAAGACTAAACAAACCTATACCCCAGAGACTCTGAAATTTAATCTAAGGTGAGTGGGAACAATTAGTTTCTGCTCAGGGATTCTGGGTCTAAGACTTAGTTCCATAAGCCTTTGTGAAGAAAAAAATGCTGAGTGTTTTCGTCCACTTGATGACCATGTTTTGTTCAGGGATGACAATAGAAGCTTTGAGAACAGCAAGTTGAAAGCCTAGGTTCACTGATTCAAGGCATAAGGGACCGTGTTTGCCAAAATTTAGAAAAATAACAGGAGATTGCAGTCAGAAGAACCCCTAACCAAAAGCTTTTCTCAGCCATAGCATTGATTAGAAGGACCTGTAGCATTTCTAGGTCTTGGGATTCTTATCACCCTTAGCAGTTAAAGCAGAGTTGTGGGGCCAGCAAGAGGGCTCAGCGGAAAAGATTTATGGATTCCTGGACCCACATAGTAGAAAGAGTCTGACCCTGAAAGTTGGTCTCCAGCCTTCAGCCATGTGCATGCACACACACACACACACACACACTGAATGTAATTTAAAATTTAAAGTTGGAAAGGTGGCATGGTGGTTAAGAGTGTGTACTGCTCTTGCAGAGGACCTGAGTTTGATTCCTAGCTCCCACGTTAGGGTGACTCACAACTGCCTATAATTATCTCTAGTACCTCTGGCTTCCAAAAGCACTTGTAAACATACATATAATTAAAGATAATAAAATAAATATTTAAAAAATAAATAAAAATTAAAGCAGAGATGAAAATATCAGAGACAGGTATGGTGGCACACACCTGTAGTTGTAGCACTCAGGAGGCTGAGACAAGAAAATTGTGAATTGACACCCACCTTGGGTTTTTCTAGACAAGGATTTCTCTTGTGTAGCCCTGGCTGTCTTGGAACTTGCTTTGTAGACCAGCCAGGCCTCAAATTCAGAGATCTGTCTACCTTGGCCTCTCAAGTGCTGAGATTAAAGGTGTGTGCCACCACACCCGGCTGAGATCTTTTCTTTTTTTTTTTTTTTTGTTTTTTTTTTTCAAGACAGGGTTTCTCTGTGGTTTTGGAGCCTGTCCTGGAACTAGCTCTTGTAGACCAGGCTGGTCTCGAACTCACAGAGATCCGCCTGCCTCTGCCTCCCGAGTGCTGGGATTGAGATCTTTTCTTAAAACAAGAAAAGAAACAGAAAATCTCCTCACCCCATAGCACATTGGGGCTTTGGGGGCAACCACTCCAAATTGCATGGTCCTGAAAAGTATACTAAACTTAAGAGAGCACTGTGGATAGCTAGTCCCTAGTGTAGACTCGTTAGGAACAAAACATCCAAAGAGCCTAGTTTATAAATTGAGTACTTACTGTCTTGATCCCTTTAGCTGAATGTTTTTTTTCTATTCTCACTTAGCCCTCTGGGCAACTCTGGGCAATGCAGATGGTGTCCCTGCTTCAGTTAAAGCTTAATTAGCTTTCCATGTCCGCTTCTTCTTTACTAGGAAAGACAGCCTGCCCTATAGAGTGACTTTCATTAATGGCTAGTTCATTTATTTTGTGGCTTAATTTAGCGCTACAAGGAGTCACATTGTTTCCTTTGCTGGGAGCACACTGTAATCATTGAAGACTGCAGGCTCCCATTTTTTTCCCTGTTTGAAATTGGAACCACACAGGTAGAAGGGTAGAGAGGTGAGGACCTACCTGCTCTATAGCAAGCACTTCTCAGGGATGGTCTCACCAAGGCAAGCTATGATGCCGTGAGGATACTTCACAGATCTGCCGCACTCTGCTGCACTGTCTGTACCCAAAATGAAGCTGGGCGTGGTGGCACAAGCTTTTAATCCCAGCACTTGGGAATGCAGGAGGATCTGTGAGTTTGAGGGCAGCCTGGTCTGCATAGTGAGCTACATAGAGAGACCCTGTCTCCAAATGAAAGAAAAAAAAAAGACAGGAAAATAAATGAAATAGCACAGTGTCCTGGATGGGCACAGGGCAGAGAGAAAAATAAATGAAATAGCACAGTGTCCTGGATGGGCATAGGGCAGAGAGGTGGTTATAAGAGAACTCTCTTAGATTGTCTAGAGCGTGTGGATTTGTGTGGGGCCTTTAAGGGAAATGGAGATAAAAGGCTCTTAAGTAGAAGACTCTTTAGCAAAGGGAGAGGTAGGTAGGTAAGTGCAGAGTATTTCAGGGACTTAAGCTTTTGATGTTGTGGAGTTAAAAGCAGAAGTTAAGATGTTTAATAGAAACCAGGCATAGAAGTTTATGACTAATCCTAGCACTTAGACAGCTGAAGCAGGAGGATTGTTACAAGGGCAGCCTTGACTACAGTGTCAGATCTGTCGGTCCCCAACCCTCCTCCCACACACAAAAGCAATACCAAACAAGTCATCTTGCATTCATTGTATATGACAAGCTCTTATTCGTGTAAAATTCAGTGACTACATAACTGTTTCCTTAGTCCCTGTCATGGGGCTCGTGCTGCCTGTTTAGCTCTTTATCATACTCCGTTCTCAAAGCTGACCTTGTAAGTTAGGACTTAATCCCAAGTTAGATGAGCAGAGGAGTGGGTAGGACTGGCCAGTATCGTCCAGCTTTAAGTGATGGAGTGATGGTAGCTCAGGATGACTAGCAAAGCCAGTGTCCCCTGTACCACAGCACACCCACAGTTACTCTGGCAACAGTCACATTTGTCACATGCTCAGATTATAAGAATTCCATGTTTGGTTTTGAAAGAATATAGAAAACATTTTTTTAAAATGTATGTGTATGAATGTTTTACCTGCATGTATGACTGTGCACCATGTACATGCCTGGTGAGAGCAGAGGCCAGAAGAGGACATTGGGCACCCTGGAAATGGAATTAAGAGATGATTGTGAGCGTCCATGTTGGTGCTGGGAATCAATCCCAAGTGCCCCGGAAGAGCAGCCAGCGCTCTTAGCTGTTGCCATCTGTCCAGCCCTGAGAGATCTCTGAGAAGGCAGTCTTTGTACTGTGGGGTATTCATTGTGCAATTGAATTATTGTTCAAAACCATTAATTAGCCAGCATGATAACACATGCGTTCAGTCTCAGCATTTGGAAAGAAGAGGCATGTGGATCTCTGAGTTCAAGACCAGTCTGACCTACATAGTGACTTCCAGACCACGCTTGGGCTACATAGACCCTATCTCCAGAAAAGAAATAGAAAAGAAAGCCTCACAAAAACCCAACATTTTTAAAAACCCTGTTTGTTCTACTTTATAGACTGTAAAAATATTTAAATACATAGGACCTGGTTTTGATCTCTAGCACTGAGAGAGAAAAGATTTATTTAAAGAAGATTTTCATTCTTTTCAAAGTATTTTTCATGGCCAGACATGCTGGCTCATGCCCATAATCCCAGCACTTAGGAGTAGATGCAGGAAGATGAAGACTTCAAAATCACCCTTTGATACATGATGAGTTCAAAGCCAGCCTGAACTTCATGAGACCCTGTCTCTAAAACTAAAACAAAGAAGAAAACCCAGCAACAACAACCCATGTAATGATTTTAGGATGCTCACGCCCAGGTGAGACAAGAGCTGTTGTGAAGCTCTCCCATCCTGCTGCTGCCTGTGGCACTCTTGCTGTTCACTGGGAACAAAGTCCCGCTTCTACCTGTACTGACTACAACTCACCTGACAGCTTTGAGAAATGCCCTAGGTATTGTTCTCAGAAAGTGCCCGTTTGGGGCCTGTGAGATGGCTTAACAACTACAGGAGCCTACTGCCAAGCTTGACAGCCTGAGTTCAACCCCCAGGATTCACATGGTGGAAGGAGAGCAACTTCAGCAACTTGTTCTCTGAACTCTACACGGGTGCCCAAATGTGCACACACATACACACAACATATAAATATTCGCATTAAAAAAGTCCTCTTTTGCCTTAATTTCTCAAATCATTTTCCTCCATCATCCTTCCATGCTTGTGGGATGGCAGATGAGTTAACATTAAGCAGCTGCCTTGTACACCAAGACAGCCTCTTGGCAAAGTGTTTCAACTTTGTCTTTTATAGATTCTACTGTAAAATGTCTTCTCTGGCAGTCTTTTCCATATCCCTTTCACTTCCCTAGTGTTTCATTATGCTCCTGGTGTCACTTCTGGTTCCTTTCTTTTTTGAGAAACCAGGGACTCAGGTTAGTGTGATGGCAGCATGGCAGACTTAAGGATCTTCTGATGCCAACTCCTTGTGAGAAGGTGATGTCACATGAAACAGCAGTGGCACACCTTACAGACACATTACCTAGTGGAGGGTAAATCTGAAAGTTATGCAGAGTTGTGAAGCAAACCACCATGCAACCTAGTGGCTTAAAACAGTACCATTTACTATCCTGAGTCTACTGCTTGGTGGGTATTGCTGCTGCTCTTAGAAGACCTGATTGCAGCTGGGCTCACTCACAGATCTCATCAGCTGACTCCCCTTTTCTCCAAGTCCTTCCTATGGGACAGGAGTCTGGCCATTCCCTCATGGTATGGCAGAGGCACAAACAAGATCATGGCAGGCCTTCCATGCAAAGATACAAGAAGTACATGGACTATTCAGATTGGTGCTGTCAACATAGCCGCAGGAAGTGACGGGGCCATGTGCAGTATCAGTGGAAGGAGACTAGAGTTGGAAAATAGAGGAAAACCATTAATTGGGGCTATAAATATAATTAGGTTCCCAGTTAGGACCCCGATATGAAAAGAAACTTTCAAACTTAGATGACTGAATCACATTTGTGTAGGGGAAGAAATAGATCAAGTAATGATCTGAGCTATGGCCTGTAGCATTCTACACAGCTCTGCAAGGTGGGTAGGAAGCAGAGCTCAGAGAAGTTAAATAACTTGCTCAAGGTCGTCGGCTGATCCAGGGTGAGGCTGAGATGAAATTGTACGTCTGTCTGGCTTGGAGTCTCGGTTCTTTTCAGCACCCTTACTAAGAAGAGAAGAGCACCAGGGTCTGTCTTCCTGCTTGTTTACCATGTCTACAAGCCCATCTCTAAAATCCCACTGCAGTCCAGAAACCACATGTCTGTTGTCCTTCCAGGTGTGGACTAGTCTATAGCCTGCGTAGACCTGTGGCCCTTCCTAGGTAATTCAGAGATGGAGAAGCCACTTCTCTTTATTCTTTGATATTGAGGACATCTGAGCATGAGTTTTGGAGTCAGATTTACTGGGATTCAACCATGCACTAGCTCTGTAACCTTGGGCAACTCATTTAACTTCTTGAAATCTGTTTCTTCATCTTAAAAAAATGGGAATAAGAACACCTTGTTTGCAGAGCTGTTACAAGGACTAAAGCTAAATTATGTTTATAAAGTGCCTATCCCAGTGCCTGGCACGTAATAAGTGGTGTTATGAATACTGTTAGCATCATTTCTAAGGACAGCCTTTCCCCCTCCTGGGAACCCCTGTGTCTGTGTGTTGGACAGGTTCCCCCCACCTCCAGTCAATCTGTGCAGACTTGTTGCCTGCTGTGTCACCGCGAGCGCAAAGGCTGGGAAGAAGGCCCTTCACAAAATGGACTGGTGTTGCAGGGTGAGAAGCTGCCCCCTGACTTCATGCCAAAGCTCGTGAAGAACCTCCTAGGCGAGATGCCTCTATGGGTCTGCCAGAGTTGCCGAAAAAGCATGGAGGAAGATGAAAGGCAGACAGGTCGAGAACATGCAGTGGCGGTAGGTAACAGCTGACAGGTGACCCCTGAATGCAGGGCTGCTTCCTTCCAGGAAGTCAGGCTGTTTCCCCTGACCTCAGGAAGCTCTGTCCAAGCTGCTGTGAGAAATCATCCGGCTGCAATAGCATTTGCAAGTTGGTTTAGACCTGAGGGAAGAAGACTTGGGCCTGTCAGTGATGTAGGTAGATCTTGATCCTATGCTGTCACCTGCTGCTGATACTGTCAGCCCTGAGGCTGTTTGGAAGGCCACCACTATGACAAAGATGAGTCAGAGGGTCTGAGATGTGCCTCAGTCTGAAGACATCAGTAATAGCTAGGAGCTGTGGAAGACTGGCATTTGTGAGCCATGTCAACCAGACTTCTTGCTTTCCTTCCCTGTAGACTTTCATTTACTCAGAATCAATTCATTTTCAAGGCTCTTTGCTTGTGGCTGGAAATGTAGCTCAGTGGTAGAATGTTTGTCTTGTGTGTGCAAAGCTCTGGACTCACTTCTTAGTGCTGGGAATAAAAAAGAAAGGAGGGTCAGGAGGATGTCGATGGAGCAGGGCCAGGGAGATGTCATTGCTAATGCATCAAACACCTGCCACACAAGCTTGAGGACCTAAGTGTGAGTCCTCAGAACCCAGAGAAGGTCACATGTGATAGTGCATGTCTTTAATCCCCATGCTCCTGCAGTAAAGTTAGAAGTGGAGACAGAATACTCTTTGGAAGTTGGTTGGCCAGCTTCTTGCTTATACAATGACAAACCAACAAGGAGACCCTGTTTAAAACAAGGTGGAAGGTGAGGACCTGCATCCAAGGTTGCCCTCTAACCTCCACTTGTACACTGTGACACGTGTGCACGTGTACTTACACATGTATGAACACACATCATACACATACACAGGTATTCATCATAAACTGAAGAAAGGGCTTGGTGTGGTGGCACTCTCCTTTAGTTCTGGCGCTTGGAAGGCAGGGGCAGGCAGATCCCTACATAGTGGGTTCCAGGACAACCAGGGCTACATAGAGACTAGAAATAAAAATAAAAAATAAATGAAAGACTCAGGCTAAAGATGGTTAAGAGCTCTGGGGTTTTGATTCTCAGCACCCAGATGGTGGCTCATTAAACTGCTATAATTCCAGTCCTAGGGGATCGGATGCCTTCTGGCCTCTGTCTGCATATGGTGCACAGACATACATTCAGGCAAACACATAAAATAAAAATAAAGTCTCAAAAATTTTAAAAATAAATGGAAGGAGAAGGGGGATGGAGGAGCATGAGTGCTAAACCACACTGTGATTCATGACCTTTCGTCTTGTTGGCAGCCCTCATACTCACAAACGGCCCATGTTTATAGACAGGCTTTGCCCCACGAGAAGCTCTTTACCCGCTATCCACACAGCCATGGAACTGAGAACACGGTAGTCCCTTCCAAGTACTTGCTTGGCCCTTGATTATAACCCAGTGTGACTTGTGCTTATTGGTTCAGTCATAACCTGAGGGCCTTAAGGAGCAGGTCAGTTCCACGGTTTGACCATGAGCCTTTTTCTTTCTCCTTTTCAGATTTCCTTGTCACATACACCCTGCAAATCACAGTCTTGTGGGGGTGACTCTCATTCATCCTCGTCCTCTTCTTCATCATCCTCATCTTCCTCCTCTTCCTGCCATGGCAACTCAGGGGACTGGGATCCCAGCTCGTTCCTGTCAGCACATAAGCTCTCAGGCCTCTGGAATCCCCCACACTCCAGCGGGGCTGTGCCAGGTGGCTCACTTGGTAGCCCTCCTGCCATCCCTGGTGAGTCTTTAAACTTCGGAAAGTACTGGGCCCCTCTGTAAATAGCCATTTGCCTCTCTACTTTGACCCAGTCAGTAAGTAAACATGGACCTGTTCTGATGGCAACAGGGACAACCTAGACCTTGACTATCTCTGGAAGATCTGCAAGACTGTGGAGTTAGAAAATGCTGCCCACAAGGGGGAAAATGCCCTCATGCTGTCATTGCCTTAACATTGGGCCCAGGAGAAGTCCTCATACATACTTCCTAGGGAAAGCCCTAGGAAGTGAGATTTAGATCATCTACACCTGCCCTCTGTACCATTGACAACCTGAGCCACCCCTGCTTCTTGGCTTTCCACACCTTGTCTACCTTAGGGATAGCTGTAGAGCACTGTATTTAACCACAGGAGACTGGCAGGTGGCATGCAGGCTACAGGAGTCTTATAAACTCAATACTAATGCTCAGAGACACAGAAGGAAAATTTGGATTGTTACTGTCATAATTCTTAATGGAGGATGGAGTTCTTCAAAATGGTGCTGTTCTAAAGTTATGTAACTTGAATGCATAACTCCAGTTATCTTGGTCCATGATGGAGTCACCAGAGCTTTTTCCTACTTCAGTCAGAGATCTGTAGCCTCCCAGGAGTCAGGTGTACATACCTTGGCTGCTCTGGTCTACGTGGCTCAGAGGCAGATCCAAGGTTGCTGTAGCTTTCTTTCTCAGGCCTAAGGAATGCCTAAGAAGAGGTAGCTCCTAGAGGAACCCAGAGAAACAGCAGAGATATCCTCTGTTCACTCCACAGCTGAGCCACAGCCTCCTTGGCTTGGGATTCTCAAACTTGTCCAACAGACCTGCTATCCATGTCCTCTTCAGGGGCCTTATGCTGAGAGACTATGCCCTCTGGTCACAGTAAGCAGGATGATGTGGCAGTGAGCCTATGGGCTTTCCTTCCCAGGTCTGACCCCTTTTTCTCCCCTCCACCTACAGGTGAGGCTTTCCCTGTCTCGGAGCACCACCAGCACTCAGACCTCACTGCTCCCCCTAACAGCCCTACCGGCCATCCCCCACATCCAGCATCTCTGATTCCTTCTCACCCCGGCTCCTTCAGCTCACCGTCCCACCCACATGTGTTGCCCTCCACCCCAGAAGCACCTTTCCCTGCCCAGGCTTCAGAGTGCCCTGTGGCTACTGCCACTGCCACCCACCCCCCAGGGCCTTGTCAGAGCCCCCATCTGCCCTCCACCAGCATGCCACTCCTGAAGATGCCTCCACCATTCTCTGGGTGCAACCACCCCTGCAGCGGGCACTGCGGTGGGCACTGCGGTGGGCCTCTCCTCCCACCACCGAGCTCGCAGCCACTCCCTAGCACTCACAGGTAAGTGAGTGTCGTGAAAGGCACCACTCTGTACTCACTGGAGCCAGGAGCTATGGAAACTTGCCAAGAACACTGTTAGGATGGAAATCCGAGTACGGATTGGGCTGGAAGAAGTAGCTCAGCGCTAGAGCACACTCTTAGCGTGCATGATGTCCTGTGCTCAACCTTGGCGCCAAATTCTATAAATTCTAAATTAAGGATTTTTTTCATTATAATTTAAGTTTTGGACAATTCAGGTGTAAAAAAGAAAAGGGTCTTCACAACCTAAAGAGAAACTTCTATAACTAACTGGCCTGTTTTCTTGAAAATATTTTGGTATATAAATGACACAATTAGCTCTATATTTGATAAATACTTTATGTAGCAATTTTTTATTTTCTTCATTTTGAGACAGGTTCTTTCTCCCGCCCCGCCCCCCCCTCCCCCCCCCCCCCCGACAGGTTTCTCTGTCCTAGTTGTCCTGGAACTTGATTTGTAGACCAGGCTGGCCTCAAACTAGAGATCTGCCTGCCTCTGCCTCCAGAGTGTTGGGATTAAAGGTGTGTGCCACCACCACCTGGCCGTGAGACAGTTACTTGCTGTGCAGCCCAAGATAGCCTCTAACTTGTGATTCTCCTGCCCTAGCCTTCTGCTGCTGGGATTACAGGTGTTTCTTACCACCACTGGCCTGCATAGCAACACTTCTTAAATATCATGAGTATTTTCCTAACTAAGACTTAAGTATCTATGGTTTGGGGGTTTTGTTTGTTTGTGGGTTTTTTGTTTATTTCTTTGTTGTTTTGGGGGGTGTTTTGTTTTGGTTTTTGGGGTTTTCTTGTTATTTTTTTTAGTGTTTTAAGACAGGATTTCTCTATAAACCTGGCCATCCAGGAATTACTCCATAGATCAGACTGGCCTCAAACTCAGCTCCATCTGTCTCTGTCTCCTGAGTCTGGGATTAAAGGCATGCACCACCATGCCTGACTCATCCAAACTTTTTCTCCCTCTGATATAGAGTTTCTCTGTGTAGTCCTGGCTGTGCTGCAACTTTGTAGACCAGACTGGCCTTGAGCTCAGATCCACCTGCCTCTGCCTCCTGAGTGCTGGGATTAAAGGTGTGTGCTGCCACCACCTGGCTTTCATTTCCAAATTTTTAACCAAGAAAAATACTGTTGTGATAAGCGTCTTAAGCCTGTGTTTGAATAGATTTGGGCCCTGTAGAGCCCTAGGAGCTCTGTGATTCTGTTGTTTGTATCTGGATGTGAATGTACTGAAGGCAGATGATGTTTAGGTTGACACTGTCTATTATATATCTGTATTCCCAGTCTGGGGTTTCGCTGCCCCACTGCCACCACTCTTGGCTTTGTCATCTCACATGTCTGTCTCATGCTGTTGATGATGTCAGTATTGGCTTGGATCTTGCAGTTTTCACTTAGTAGTACTATTAGGTTCCTGTGTTTTGTTCTTAATGCTCAGTATTTGGGGCTGGAGAATATTAACTGTAGTTAATTTTGCTGGTCTCCAGTTGCAGAACATTTAGGTAATCCTATCATTTTAACATAACCAACATCTAAAGATATCCTGGCCTAAAGCTTTTTCCTCTTTTAAACTTTTTTTTTTTTTTTTTTTTTTTTTTTTTTGGTTTTTCGAGACAGGGTTTCTCTGTGGTTTTGGAGCCTGTCCTGGAACTAGCTCTTGTAGACCAGGCTGGTCTCGAACTCACAGCGATCCACCTGCCTCTGCCTCCCGAGTGCTAGGATTAAAGGCGTGCGCCACCACCGCCCGGCCTCTTTTAAACTTTTTCATCGCTGTTTCTTGGGCGGGTTCTTAACACACATTGGCAAACTGCTTTCCGCCATGCACACCTATAAGCCTAGCAACTGGAAAACAGAGGCAGGAGGATCTAAAGTTCAAGGCCAGTCTCAATTGTATTGAAAGACCTAGAGTGAAGTGGGAGGGAGGAGAGAGCACACAGGAGCCTGTGAGTGCTGAGGGTAGATGCAGCAGGCCCTGTGTTTGATCCCTAGCAGAAAAGAGAATTGGTGGGGGAACTGCTTTTTATAGGATTCTCTGAATCCATATAACCACCAATATGGAGTAGTGGTCTGTCTGTATCCTCAGAAACACTAGATATTTTAAGTTTCCTAAAAGGCATTTTGCTTACTGTAATAGAATTGTGAACTTGGAATAAACTATAGGCACCATTGCCAACAACTTCTGCTGCCTTTTTTTTTTTTTTTTTTTTTTTTTGGTTTTTCGAGACAGGGTTTCTCTGTGGCTTTGGAGCCTGTCCTGGAACTAGCTCTTGTAGACCAGGCTGGTCTCGAACTCACAGAGATCCGCCTACCTCTGCCTCCCAAGTGCTGGGATTAAAGGAGTGCGCCACCACCGCCCGGCTCTGCTGCCTTTTTCTAACCTCTTCCGTGTGTTTGCTGACCTTTCTAACAGCAGACTTGGGCTACACTGGCCTGTCCTAGACTGTCACCTAATTCTTATTTCCTCTGATACATGGGACCAGCTTCTGCAGTGCTCCAGCTGCTGCTGACCCATCATAGGGCTCTGGTTCTTCCCAGCTCTGATTCTGGGACCTCTCAGCCTGTCTCATCTTTACCCTAGGAAAATGTTGTTTGTAAGTTGCCCCAACTTATTGCCCGAGTCCAGAGACAGAATGTAAGTGGAGAAAGCATGAACTCTGTACACAGGGAAACATAGGTTTGTGTTTTACTACCTGTTGGACTGTGCTCTGAGCCTCAGTCTCCACAGCTGTTAAATGGGGAGTGGCACTGATTTTTGCAGGTCTTCAAGGATGGCTAGATGACGTGCTGAGTACATTTCTGGGTCTAGGCAGTGGTTCTTGTAGTCTGTAGTCCCCAGGAGGCACATCTGCTTTTTCTCATCGCAGAGCTCTTGGTTCAGGAGGCTCTCTACCTGCTAAGGCAGATGCCAGATGCAAATGTGTTGTGAGGACCCTGGGAAAGTAGGAGTAAAACTGTTTTCATTGATCATTTGGGGCTGTACCAGAGCCATCAGCCCATGAGTCTGTTCAGATTCCTGTTCCCTAAGCCCTTGGGGTGTAGATTGCCCTGCTGTGTGATGGAACTCCTTCAGAATTTTAAGTAGCGTACTGTCTATCTACCTATTTGAAAGAAATGATAAATAGCCTATTATCACAAGGCTTGATAAAACAGCAAGCTAGAGAGGTATCCACACAGTGCCCTCAAAGAGGTGTGTGCAGGAAGCTTACACAGAGTCAGTCTTTGTGCTGTGACGGCCTAAGAGGCAGTAGAGACTCTTCTCAGGCTCTGTTCTTTGCAAGAGGCCCTGATGTGGCCAGTGAAGGGCAGTGGAATGGTGGCTGGGAATTGGGACACTTTTCTAGGCTCCTGCTGTATTCTGTGCCTGCACCACTTACTCTCACCTCTGGGCCCTTCTCCGTTGCAGCAGGGACCCTGGGTGCAAGGGGCACAAATTTGCACACAGTGGCCTGGCCTGTGAGGCAGATGAGGGTCTGGGCGAGGAAGAGGATAGCAGCTCTGAGCGCAGCTCTTGCACCTCGTCCTCCACCCACCCACGCGATGGGAAGTTCTGTGACTGCTGCTACTGTGAGTTCTTCGGCCACAATGCGGTGAGTGAGCCTGCCTGGGCAGAGAGGGCTGGGCAGCCAGGGGCAGTGGAGAGACCCCTTGCTCATGGCAGTGACTACTGCACTGGGAGTGAGAGTCCTTGCACCTACAGCTGCTTGCTTCCGCCTCGAGGCACACTTGTGAGGTCGGGTTTGCTTAACGTTTTGTTGGCTGTGTTCTTCTCGTGGTTTCTCTTAAGATTGACTTTTTTTCTTTAGGCAAAAGGAAAGGAAGTGGCAGAGAGAAAGCTATGATTCTGATGAGTATGTATATGTGTGTAATCCCAGAGAAGTGTACGCTTTTACATGATGAAGGCAGAGTGGAAGCAAAAAGTTCCCCAAGTGTGACAGCCAGTCGAGGTACAGGCCATGAGCATAGATGCGCCAAGAAAGAGACTCAGATCAGGGTACATGCTGTCTCTAGACAAGGGAGCGATTCAGAAGTCTCAGAAGATGAAAAGGCTGCTGGCTAGGGAAGAGCAGTTGAGGATAAGAAAGGTGGAAATAATACAAAATTACTAGTCACCTTTGAGCTAGGCATTGTTATCTTCATTTTAGAGGTGACAAAATTGAGGTTCACAAAGACTCAGTGACTTACCCAAGGTCATACAGCTTCCTAGTGATAAAGCCTGGGCTCAAACCTGCTTCCCTTGGCTCCCCAGTCCTTGGTCACCGAGCTCTGCCCTCCTACTACTGCTTCAGCTCAGAGCCTATTGAGGATGAAGTCATTTGGTGGCTGATGCTAGAGAGAATAACGGTCTGGCTTCTCACCACATACTTGGTGCCAGCGGGTGGGAGTGCTATGGGCCTCCCAGGCCTAGGGTGTAATGTCAGCAACTCCCCTCCCCCAGCCACCCGCTGCCCCGACGAGTCGGAATTATACTGAGATCCGGGAGAAACTCCGCTCAAGGCTGACCAGGCGGAAAGAGGAGCTGCCCATGAAGGGGGGCGCCCTGGGCGGGATCCCTGGGGAGCCTGCGGTGGACCACCGAGATGTGGATGAGCTGCTGGAATTCATCAACAGCACGGAGCCCAAAGTCCCCAACAGCGCCAGGGCTGCCAAGCGGGCCCGGCACAAGCTGAAAAAGAAGGTGGGTGTGGGGGGGAGCTCAACTCTACTGCTTCTCCTCCCCAAGGAATCTCTCACCCCAAGCCCTAAGACCTCTAGGGCATGATTGGTGCTGGCTGCCAAGAAAAAAAAAAAGTTGGTATGATTCAATTGCTATGGGAAGGTCTGGATGAATCCGGGAGGCATCAGGGTCAAAACTTGGGGCAAGTAATTGGAGAAAGAAATGTCTCAGATACAAGCTACTTGCTCAAGTCCTCCAAGTTGAGGACTTGCTACAGTTGGTCATTTATTTATTCATTCATCAAGTACGTCCACAAATACTGGGAGCCAAAATGTAACACTTAAGTTCTTACCTGAGGGCTTAGTCCAGTGAAGAGACTGACACACAATGGGACAAGCACAATAGAGTGTGATAAGTACCAAGAGTGAGGGACATACCCTCTCTTGCCCATAAGTGGCTTTACAAGAGGTTGGCTGACCCTCTGAGTCCCAGGCAGTAAGGACAGATTCATCAGGAGGGCCTTTCTCCTGGCAGCAGGCACAGCACATCTCACAGGCAGGGTGGTAAAGCCGAAGCTGAAATGGCAGAGAAGTGGGGCAGGTAGTGGAAGTAGAAGATAGCCTCAGAGCCCTATCGAAGAGCAGCTTTGACTTTAGCTCCAGCTGAGCGGCTGTCACCTGACGCTTGACATCAAATAGAGCACTTGTCAGGTCTGTATTTTGATTTCAGTGTGGTAGTACAGAAGGCATGTGGGAAGATGAGGGCAAAAAAAACTAGGTTTGATACCCCAGGTGAGGAAACACAAGACCAAGGGGGACATGACTAAGAGTAGGACTGCAGGAGCTGCAGGCTTGGGTACCCTAATGGCAGCACGATGGCACAGTTGGGTGTCTCAGCCAGTATGCTGATGGTACCTGTGATGGAGCCAACATGGCAGTTGCGGAAGACTGGATGCAGTAGGGGCACTTTGACTCAGAGGTTCCTATGAGCCATTCAAGTGCAAGTGGGGCCATAACACTAGGCGTTGCGAGCGCAGAGATGTAATTGAAACCATGGGAATGAAGCAGTCCTCAGTGGAGGATTAAACCCAGGGAGCTATTCCTGGACAGCCCTGCTGCTAGATGAGCCCTGGGGTTGATGGCTTGTCACCTGCAGCTTCATTACTTCTTCGCCTGCCTATTCCCAGCTGCGTCTGCACGGTACCTCATGCAGGAGCCACCGTCTGAAGAGATTTGGTTTGGCAGCCAGCTAGTTTTATTTCTTGGGTGGTCAAACAACCCTAGAGCTCTGGAAGGCAGAAGTGATTCTCCGTCTTTCCAGCCCAAGGACAACCAAGATCCTTCTGCAGCCTGAAGTAGTGAACCTGTTGTTACTGTCATAGAATGTTCAACCTTCCATTGCTCCCACCCACTTGCTCTGCAGAGGTGTTCAGTAGGTTACAGTGGTCTTTGGCCTCATTAAGCATGTCCCCAAAGGGCATGCTCAGTAGTTCCCAGGTCTGGTGCCTTTTATAAACCTGTATACCTTTCCTGAATGATGTCTCTCCAGGGCTTAGTTCAGGTGTTCCCCGCTTTGCAACCACCCTGGGGGAGTCTGCTTCTCTACTTCCCCTGCAACTTATATCTCTCTAGGCTGCCGTTCATCACACCGTTCTGATCTTAAGCTCCCTGCACAGTCACTGTCTATTAGACCTAGCCTGTAGGTAAGGACAAACATACATAGGTGGTCTCAGTGCCAGATCAGCCTCCCCTGCTGGTTTTAACTAGTTTGGCTGCCATCAAAAAATCCAACTTCCCCATAGGTATTTAGTGATGACTGCTTGCTCTACCACCTCGGGAGGTGGGTCAAAACATCTGTTCACTTTCAGACATTACTTTCTTTTTCTTGCCTTTAGGGACTAGTCCCTGATCTTTTGAAGCTGCACTCTTTTCTGTGCCATCTGCAACCTCACAGCCATTCTTCTTTATCCACTTAATGTTGTCATCTGACCCTTTCGTTTCTTCCCAGGCCAATCTAGCACTCACTCACCTGAGCTGAGTATTGGTAAAGAGAAAGTGATCTGACCCATCACTCAGTCACTCTCTTTCTTACCAGTTCTCGTCACTTCCTTGCCTGTTGCCCATCTGTCGCATCTGCTCAGAAAAACTGCATCCCATCCTATCTGTCCTCTCTCCCCTTCTACACCCAGAGGTAGCATGTGACAGTGTTTATGTGACACTCAGCTGGGTCTCTCCCACTTGTTGCCTGGCTGACCTGTAGTCCCCAGTCCTGTTCCTTGTCATGCACATTCATTCACATGGCCCTTTGTCAGACTGTTTCTCCAGCCTGAGGCTCTCAACTGCCTTCCCTTTTTTTTTTTTTTTGTTTTGTTTTGTTTTGTTTTTTTTTGTTTTTCGAGACAGGGTTTCTCTATGGCTTTGGAGCCTGTCCTGGAACTAGCACCTGCCTCTGCCTCCCGAGTGCTGGGATTAAAGGCGTGCGCCACCATCGCCCGGCCCTTGTTTTTTTTTTTTTTTTTTTTTTTAGCAAGTACGTTCACATCTGTTTTCATCAAGGAAAAGACCATTGGACACACCTCCTCATCAAAAGGAAGTGTTGTCCTTCTCCCACCCCAAGCCCCATATAGGTTTTTTGGTTTTGTTTGTTCTTGTTTTTTTTTTTTTTGCCCACCTTAGGCTGCCTGCTCTATTTTCAAAGCTTTTGATTGGTAAATGTCTTCGGCTCCATCCAACCCAGACTCTACCAAGGAGATCTGTAGTCTCTCCTCTGGTCTGGCTCCCATCCCATGTCTTTGTGCCCACTGTTGAGTTTCAAAGGCAGACAGTTCCTGAAATTTGGAGCCTTTCCTGCTCTCTCCCTGTTTGCTTCCTTCATCATAGTGGTAATTTTTGAAAGCCGTACATCCATGTTCATTGTTCTCACTCCCCGCTTGTCACCTAACCAAAGACTGTTGTCCACACCCTCAGTCACCACTTTATTGCCAAGTCCAAGTTATGTCTTGGTTATGTGCCTGTCATAGTTGTTCACTAAGTGACCTTTGCCCTTTTGTTCGTGCGCCCCTTTAAACCTTGTCTTTAACTCCTTGGCTTTCAGGCAAGCAGGGCCTAGAAAGAGGCAGTGGGGTCACCATCTTCTCCATATTTCTCACCTACCTCTCCGACCTCTTTCTCCTTTGTGAGTTCTTGTCCCTCGCCTAGACTTTACAGAGCACATTTCTCTGGGAAAGAGAAGCCATCTAATTAGTATTATTACCCTGTACTTGACATTGGCATCTCTGCTAACTAGTGGTCCTCTTTGGGGACATCCTGCAGGTACCTCAAACTCAGTATGTCACATAAGAGGCCTGCCTTTTCTTCTCCATTATCTGTTCAGTAAAGGGGGCCACTTCACCCTGTTGTCTGACCTTGAACACTGGCCACTGTCATGGGAAAGTGTATTGTGACTGAAAGCAGTGAGCCTTGGAATTGAACTTCAGTTTGAAGCTCAGCTTGATCGCACTTGCTGTATGACCTTGGGCAAATCACTTAATCTGTAAGCCTCAGTTTTTCCATCTATAAAATGAGAATGACAGGCCGGGCGGTGGTGGCGCACGCCTTTAATCCCAGCACTTGGGAGGCAGAGGCAGGCGGATCTCTGTGAGTTCGAGACCAGCCTGGTCTACAAGAGCTAGTTCCAGGACAGGCTCCAAAACCACAGAGAAACCCTGTCTCGAAAAACCAAAAAAAAAAAAAAAAAAAAATGAGAATGACAGGATCCTAGGTCATAGATGGTTGTGAGGATGAAATGAAATGATGCACGGAAAGTTGGGCAGAAGCCTGGCACGTGGGTGCTTGGATTAAGGGGGCCTCTGTAGCAACTGTAGCGGTGGGTAATGTTTTCTGGACATGTGTCATTTTATCCTCCTGCCTAACCCCAAAAATCCTTCTCCATGATAATCGCTCACCCCCAGCTCAAACCAGTCCACTTTTCTCCACCCACAGTGTCTGCTTTTAGAGCCTTTGGTTGGTAAGCACCGACTGCCTCAGACTCAGACCCAGACTTCTGTACAACCTGCAGAGCTCCTTAGGATCCAGCCGCTGCTTAGCGTACCAGCTTCATCTTCCAGCCTTACTTTTTAACCTACCTTCCTTTCTCCTAAGGTCTCTAGGCACCACACCTCCTCTGGTAAAAACAAAACTACCTCTGCATAGTTTTTGCTTCCCGTTGATGTGCTTTATCATTTTCCATGATTTTACTAGTTCCTTCCACCTAGAATGCATTTATCGCATTTTTTTCCAGGATAATTGCACACACCCTTCAGTAGCGATCCAGGAACTGTTGGATGACCCGGGCTGAGTTAACAGCACCTTGTACTCTCTGCCCTGTAGCATCTGACATTGTCACTCTGAATTAAGCAGTCCATTTATGTTTCTTTTCCTTGGCTGACTGAAGCTGGGAAGCAGAGACCATGTTTGTGTCTTGTATCCAGCTGCACCCGCAGAGCTCAGCCCACTGCCGTACAGTCAGTGAGCAAATGAAACTAAAAAGTCTGGAACTTCTCAGTCACCCCTGTTGCCCTGTCCTGGTTTTGCCTCTTACTAGTCACCTAACCTTGAACTAATTTTGTATTCTTGCCCAAGGTTAGGTTCACATCTGTAAATTTGGCAATATGATGCAACAAGGGCAATGGTGGGGGTTAAAAAATGACTTGCTACACAGAGCCAGGTTTGTGCATGGAACCGCTGTGCATTTCTGTGCTTTCTCCTTTCGATGCCAGTGTTTGTAATGAGGAGGCGCTGCTCACACCAGTACTTTTCAGACTTTCTGGACATAATAGCAAACATTCTGTGAGTGAGTAAAATCTTCCTTATCCATAATAACCAGAAGCCAGGCTGTGCTGACTCAGGAGACAGGGAGAGCCCATCCCTACAGTCTCCAGTACACTGCTCCAGGCCATGTCTGCTCACCTGAGAAGGAGACTTGGCACCAACCCTTATAGCCATCCTCAGAGCAACTTTTTCTCCTAAATTACAAACTTGGAAGGTAGGGTTCAAAGAGAGGAAGTGATTGGTCCAAAGAACACTAAGGAAAACTGAGTTTAGGTATTTAGTCAGTGTTCAGAAGAGTTAACAATACACGCTTGCCCGCTGGGCCAAAGGATCACAATGTTTACCTTGATTCTGAGATGATGGGAAGTTTTCTCTCCGGTTCATTTCCTTCTGCCTCCCCCTCAGTTTGCAAGGCAGTTGGAAATACGTGAGGTGGTGCCCTGCCACAGCCCTCCCATCCGACTCCTAGCTCCCTGTAGAGGCCTTCTTTTAGCCTCTGGTTTCTTGGGTTTAGGCAGACAAATTTGGATAACTAAGCCCACAGACTGATTTTCGATCTAATTCAAGTCTGCCAAAGATGATTTACAGGACCCAGCTTCTTGGGACTGAGGCCTCCCAGTCTTCACCCAAGCTCTTTAATCTTGTGAGGGCCCTGTCACTGATCATGGTACGCTATAGGATACTTTAGATGTGGACTTGGACATACGGAACTAACTGAGCAGTGAGAGACTTTTGTTTAAGACTTATTTATTTTATGTATATGAGTGCTCTATCTGCATGTACACCTTTATGACAGAAGAAGACAGCAGACTATACTACAGATGGTTGTGAGCCACCATGTGGTTGTTGGGAATTGAACTCAGGACCTCTGGAAAAATAGCCAGTGTTCTTATCCACTGAGCCATCTCTCGAGCCCAGTGAGAGACCTTTTTAAGAGATGTCCCTCTTCATTAATACAGCACTAGTCAGCCACTCAGAGCCTCTCAGTTCCTACATCTTATTTCCTTTAAGACTGCATAATAATAACACATTTTCCCTGCTACCTACAGAATTGAAGAGACTGCCTATCCATGGTCATGTATCCCCACTTTGTTCTTTATTCCAGAATTATTGTCTCATGTAACACGAACGGGGCCTGCTTGTTGGGGTTTCTGACCCGCCCGGTACCCACAGCCGGCAAGCCCCAAAGAAAATCACACAGAGATCTCTATAAGTTATAAAGCTGATTGGCCCATTAGCTCAGGCTACTTATTAGCCCTTGTAGCTTATATTAACCGATTATTCTGATCTAGTTTTGCCATATGGCTTGGTACCTTTTTCAGCTGGCAGGTCACATGCTGCTTCTTCGGTGATCTATGCAGGACTAGTAGGAATCAACTTCCTCCTTTCTAGAATTCTCCTGTTCTCATTGTATCATTTCTACTTCCTGTCTGGTTTTCCCGCCTATACTTCCTGCCTGGCCAATCAGCGTTTATTTAAAACATGATTGACAGGTTACAGATAATTCTCCCACACCAGTCTCAACTTTGCAGATGAGTCCACTGGGCCTAACTGGGGAGTGAGTGAATTATTCCAGCTCATGCTCACTCTTGCCTAGGTAGCAGATCCTATCCTTTTCAGGCTCAGAACTGACACAGGCTCATGATGAATAAACTGTCAAAACCCTATCCTCGGGAGCTTATTTGTACTTCACCCCAAAACTTGATATTGTCTGGTTTCATTGCCCCTCATTCCTGCAAGGTTGGGGACCATGTGGAAATCACAAGTCTCTGCCTTCAGCAAGTGATTGGCAAAGCTAGGTTCCAGGCTGATGTGTCAGGTGTCACATTGTACCTGATCACTAGCAGACCTCTGTTGAAACTGCCTCTTCTATTGGCAGGAGAAAGAGAAGGCCCGGTTGGCAACAGAAGCTCTGAAGCAGGTGAATCGTGTTTCTGGAAGCCAGGAGCTAAGACCTGCCAGGGAGAGGCTCCTAGAATGGCCTGACCAGGAACTGGACCGAGTCAATAACTTCTTGAGTAGCCGCTTACAGGAGATCAAGAGCACCGTCAAAGACTCCCTCTGTGCCAGTTTCAGCATGTGTGAGCTCAACCTGGATAGCGGTGGCTTTAAGGAGGGGACTGTGGAACCTCAGTCCCAGACTCTACCCCCTTCAGACCTCAATGGCTCCTCTGAGCAACAGCCTGACATCAACCTTGACCTGTCCCCTTTGACTTTAGGCTCCCTTCAGAGCCACACATTACAAGCTCCAAGTGAGCCAATCATACCATGGGCAGAAAGAAGAGCCCCTCACCCAGCATGGACAGAGGTACGGGGTCCCCCTCCTGGTACCCCTGAGAATGGGCTCGTGAGACGACTCAACACTGTGCCCAACTTGTCCCGGGTGATCTGGGTCAAGACACCCAAGCCAGGCAACCTAAGCTCTGAGGAAAGTTTGAAGGAAGTTCCCAGTTGCAAGCAGGAGCCGGCTGAGCCTGTAACCACAGGTGGGAAGCAAAGAAAGAGCAAGAGACAGGGAAGTCAAACAAAGAAGAGTGAGGCTGGTCCGGCCTCCGGGCCTCCAGGCAACCTAGAGGCGCCCAGTGCCAAGAGCCAGACATCTAACTCCAAGCAGCCAGGCAAGGGCCCAGAGCCTGCCAAAGTGGGTAATTGCGCAGAACCTGGAGAGGGCATCCGGGGGAGCCAGCCAGGACCAAGTTGGGCTGACAACCCCAAAATTGAGAAGAAGGGTAGTTCCTGGCAGAACTGGCCAGGTGAGGCCAAGGCACGGACTCTGGAGCAGGAATCTGTGCAGACCCCAGGCCCAGCAAGGCCACAGAGCTTGTCCCAGGGCAAAGGCCGCAACCGCCGGAGCCGCAAACAGGAGAAGTCAGCCTCCTCCTTGGGTGAGTGCACCAGGAACCAAGTGGCTGAACCCCCACCCCAACCAAGCCACGGGGTGGAGGGCAGTCCCCGTGTATGGGCAGCACTGCCCCCAGCATGACCCCAGAGGCCTGGCCATGGGCACTGAGCCCTCCTGGCTGTGTCTTCCTAGACGATGTGTTCCTGCCCAAGGACATGGATGGGGTGGAGATGGATGAGACAGACCGCGAGGTGGAGTACTTCAAGAGGTAGGTATATGCTGCCTGCTTCTCCCCATGTCCATTCCCGAGACCCATGTTGTGTCTCGGGCCTGAGAAAGTCCATGGGGATCCTCATTACCTTTCCAGGCCCTCCATGTAGCCTGAACCCAGGTAGCCACTTGGCAAGATCTATCATCTGAGAAGGTGCAGGGCATAAGGAGAAGGAGCCAGCTTTATATATTTTTATTTCTTGCTCATTTCAGACAGAATTTTAGTGTAGCCCTAGCTGCCCTAGAACTCATTATGTAAACTAGGGAGGATTCAAACTCCCAGAGATTCCATTCTCTGATTCCCAAGTGCTGGGGTTTTATTTGTACTTCTCTTCTAGTGGGTCAGGATCTAGGAACAGTCTAGACAAGGAGAGATTCAGAAATACACAGCTCGCTGATTGGTACTGGTGGAGGCATAAAGGCGTGACGGGAACACTGTTGGGGGGGGTGCGGTACCTTCACACCAACCTGGAAATTGAGGAGGCCTTTCTGGGAAAGGTGAATAAGACTGAGCTGAGCTCACCAGGTAAAATGGCAGCCACGGGGCAGTGTGTACCAAAGTCTGAGGGTAAAAACCATGTGCAGCGAGGGTGAGGTAGAGATGACGGACAAGTTGTGTCCCACAGCAGTTGTCACGCATTGCCCCTGGCCTTGTGTGCAGTTCTCCAGCCAATGAGGTTCTCGTGCCTGTCAAACCCAAACACCTGGAAACCGCTGTGCCTGTTTAGAGCCAGGCCTCAAATTCATGGCAGTCCCGAGTGCTGAGATTATAGTATACATTAGCATTCTGGACTTGCAGCTGGTTTCTTAGTGAATGGAACATATTTTGTGTAGTGGCAGGATCCAGTGAGAACAGGAGAGAACTTCTTACTATGTTTTATCCATATTTCCTAAACCCAATAGGTTCTGTTTGGATTCTGCAAAGCAAACTCGTCAGAAAGTTGCTGTGAACTGGACCAACTTCAGCCTCAAGAAAACCACTCCTAGCACAGCTCAGTGAGGCAGAGACCTCAGCTGGTACTTGCACCCTATTCTTCCCATGACCCGCCACTTTCTGTGCCCCTCTAAGTCATTCTGATTTCTGTGTCTGGGGAGGAGGACTTGAGGCTTGCTGTCCCGCTTTCTTCACCCCTGTAGCAACCATATATCCAGGCTCAGTGACTGATGATCTGCACCCTGTCTTTTTCTGTGTGTCTGCTCACCCAAGGCCTCTGTTCATCACACCTCCCTAGTCGGGCCCTCCCTGAATCTTGCTGCTGCTTCTCCTGAAGGTCTGCTTCTTAGGATGGCATCACTGGGGCTCAGCCTCCCTCCCAGTAAACTTAACAGAGTTGCACTGTGCTTGGGCATTGGGCTTCAGTCCCATTTGCTTCCTCAGTGCAGATTGTCTGAGTGCCAGCCACTTTAAGCAGTAGAAGAGACCATCCCCAAGGGAACAGTGAGGGCAGGTGAGCTAGAGCAAGACCTTCCAGGTCAATGCTAATCATGGAGGTGTCAGGGTGGGTTCTTCCCCAGTAGGACATGTTCCCTGAGGAACTAGTAGCTAAGCTGCTTTTGGGAAGAAACTGGCCTTCCCTCCAGATACCTGCACAAATCCATTTATCTGAACTATTGATATATTGGATAATGTTTTCGGGCTATGTGCCCAAAACTGGAACTTTACTGCAGAATATCTAGGCAGTTTGTACACTGTATTAAGGCCCAAGGCTATTCGTGTCCTTGTCTTTTTTTTTTTCCTTAAAGATGTGTTTATTTATTTATTAGGTGTAGTGTTCTGCTGCGTGTGTGACTGCATGACAGAAGAGGGCACCAGGTCTCATTACAGATGGTTGTGAGCCACCATGTGGGTGCTGGGAATCAAATTCAGGACCTCTGGAAGAGTAGCTAGTGCTCTTAATCTCTAAGCCATCTCTCCAGCCTCCTTTTTTTTTTTTTAATAATTTATTTTTATGTGCATTGGTGTTTTGCCTTTATGTATGTCTATGAGAAGGTGTCAGATCCCAGTTACAGACAGTTACAAGCTGCCATGTGGGTGTTAGGAATTGAACACGGTTCCTTTGGGAGAGCAGCCTGCTCTTTATGTCTGAGCCCCACAGTTCCATGTTTAATCTTGTGCTGTGTACTTGTATCATGTCTTTTTGTTTGAAAACTACATAACTACCCTGACTACAGTGGGAGGCTTGGACAGATGGCCTGATTCCTATATGGGGACTCTTGAGGTCCCCATCTGTCTCTATGCTCCTTTGTGCTTTAAAAACTTCTTCTCGGGCCGGGCGGTGGTGGCGCACGCCTTTAATCCCAGCACTTGGGAGGCAGAGGCAGGCGGATCTCTGTGAGTTCGAGACCAGCCTGGTCTACAAGAGCTAGTTCCAGGACAGGCTCCAAAACCACAGAGAAACCCTGTCTCGAAAAACCAAAAAAAAAAAAAAAAAAAAAAAAAAACAAAAAAACTTCTTCTCGGGGGTGAAGTGGTGAGCTTCCTGGACCCTGAACAGCTCCCCAGGGCAGTACAGGGGCCTGAAGTCTACAGAGTTGAGGCCCCTGTGTCATGCACAGGCTGCCTCCAAGTTACACTGTTCTCTTCAGAGTCACCTCAGGCTCCTTGGACCACACCAGGATTACCACACCCCAAGGGCATCTTGTAAGGCTAAAGCACCCTCTTACCTTTCTTCCCCACCACCACAAGAACAAGGAATAGCAAAGACCCCAGGCATTTATCTGTTGCCCCTATGGAAAGAAAAAGGTTATACCTCCTCACTAAACCCACATTTCACTGGTTTTCTAGGAAACCTAATCCAGCCATCTTCTGCCTTGGCTGATCTCTTCCAAGATAGGAAGGCCATCGCCCTCCTCCCCACCCTCATGAGTGCACTTGCTTGAGTCTCCCCATCATCTTCAGGCAGTATAGGAGCCTGCAGGGCTGGCAGGCTCAGGGCCCAGCCCAGGCTGTCTCCTTGGAACCTCAGGAGTCTGACCTCGCCTCCACCAGTGTCTGTCAGTGAGAAAACCAGCAACCAAGCTCTCACACAGCCCTGACCTGGACAGATGTGCTGTAGGTTTGGTTTCTCAAAGATTGTCCCGTATGTTGACAGAACCTCTGGACAGTTTTAAATTTCATTTTCCACTGGAAATTTTCAGATCTCCATTCGGGAAGTCTATTGTTTGTTTTCAGTCCAAGAAACAAGAGTAAAACTTATTACCACCTCCACAGGAACCCAGAGCCAGCAGGGGTCTGGCCCTAGGCTGGTGCTGTGATCCACTCCCAACCCAGAGCCAGCAGGGCAGGCTGGGGCCAGGATGGGGAGAGGTGGGGCTGGAGCTGGTTCTCACTGTGATTCTGCCATTTTTCCCCCTCAGCCCTGCCAGGTCGACTTCAGGTCATCTCAAGGCCCCAACTCAAGCTGCAGATATAGTTTCTCCTCCTCCTTCCACCTGAGTTGATCCTCCCTGCTCCCACCACCCTGACCAACCAAAAGCGGAACGGATGCCATGCTGTGCGGGGCCTTTCAGGACCTCAGCAGAGCCGCTTCCTGGTGCTATGCAGCCTTGACACTCAGAGCCCAGGGATGGGCTGGCCTGTGAGCCAAGGGCTGATGGGACTGCTGGCCCAACACTGCTCTCTTTGTGTTTGATTTTGTTGTTTTGTTTTGTTTGTTTTGTTTTTTTAATTCTTTACTTTTGATACTGTGAATATCTTCCTTACAGAAAGATAAAGCAACATTTGGACACAGAATTTAGTGTGATGGTGATCTGCTTGTCTGAATGGGGAGTGGTGGGGTGTGTGTGCTCAGACCACTGTGGAGCGGTCCTCCGTAGAGACAGCCGGTCGTACTCTCACTGAGCCCTTAGAGTCCTCCAGACGTCCTCAGCGGGGCAGATAGTCCACCTACAGAGGAGGAAACTCAGGCTAAGGCAGTAAAGGAACTACTGAACAGTCTAGTCAAGTGTGCTAAGTACAAGGCTGTGGATCCCATGTCCCGGCCCTTCCAGGTACGTGAGCCTGGAACACTGTATGGGCTGAATAGTTCAACAATGGCTGCCTCTCTAGACATTGGAGAGGCTGAGAACCCAGTACCTGATCAGTCCATGAAGCAGTTCCAGTCTGGTGCTGAAGGCCTGGAGGAATCCTGGAGAGCCACTGATCTTTAATTCTCTTTACTATTTTTATTTATGTGTATGGGTGTTTTGTCCACATGTATGTTTGTGTGCCACATGCATACAGTGCCTGTGGAGGTCAGAGGAAGGTACTGAATCCCCTGGGACTAAAGTTACAGTTGGTTGTGAGCTGCCATGTGGACACTGGGAATTGAACCTGGTTCTTCTGAAGAGTAGACAGTGCTTTTAACTGCTGAGTCATCTCTGCAGCCCCCAGGAGAGACCTGATCTTTAGTCCACGTTGGAAGGCAGAAGCTAGGCTTTGACTAGCCTCTGAGGTGAAAACCAACAGGCAGGAAGCTTTCCCCTTGGATCTCCTTATGTCCAGACTCTCACCTAGGAAACGGAGGAGGGCCTTCACCCCTCAGTAAATCCTTCCTGGAAATGCCCTTACAGACCCACCCAGGGGTATGTCTGTTAGTTGATTCCAATATTAAGCCTTACACTTAGTTTTTCCCTTTCAAGATGGTCATGTGGATGCAGGTTGGATATGGTCTTCCTACTTTAACAGATAATGAACATCTATAAAGTCAAGGAATCCACTTCTATCTTCCCAATTCATATTTAAACATAATAGGTTTGATTAAAAAAAAAAAAACCTCACATATGCTATGTCCAAACTGCTCTAGAGTAGTTATTTTCTATTAAATGCAATTCTTTTTTGGTTTTGTAGCCCCAGCTGTCCTGGAACTTGCTATATAGACAGCTGGCTTCAAACTCGGAGAGATCCTCCTGCCTCTGCCTCTGGAGAGCTGTAATTAAGGTGTGTTCCACCACACCAGGCCTAAATGTCTTTTTTTTTTTCTCCTTTAAGATTTATGTGTAATCTTGAGTGTTTTTCTTACACCATGAGCCTAGTGTCCAAGGTCAGTAGAGGGCATTTTTATTCCATGGGACTGGGGGTGTAAATGTGTGAGATGCTGTGTGGGTGCTGAAAATCAAACCTGGGCTCTCTGCAAGAACAAATGCTCTTAACCCCTGAGCCACCCCTCCCTAAATGCCATTCGTAACTGAGCTTCTGTGGATAGCACAGTATCTTGAGGTGTACTCTGCAGGCAAAGAGCCCTTCATAGATGGGCCCGTCCTCGTCCTCCAGGCCCCATCATGGGACTGGGTGTCAGTTTCCTTCCAAAGAAAGAGAACAGGACACAGACCACAGGCTCACAAATCCTGCCTCTTGGCCAGTACAAGGAAGGGAAAGCAGGTGAAGCCTTTCTCTGTATTTGTTAGCTGTGTTTCTCACACTTCCAACGGCTACACACCTTTAGTCCCAGAGGCAGGTGGAGCTCAGAAAGTTCAAGGCCAGCCTGGTCTACAAAGCAAGTTCCTGGACAGTCAGGATTGTTTACATAGAGAAACCCTGTCTTGAGAAAAAAAAGGGGGGGGGAATTCACTGTGTTGTCCCAGCTGGCCTCATATTTAGAAATCTGGCTTGCCAAGAGTGTTGAAATTAAAGGTGTGTGCCACCACATCTGGCTTTTCTCTCTCTCTCTCTCTTTTTTTTGGGGGGGGATTTTTCGAGACAGGCTTTCTCTGTAGCTTTTGGTTTCTGTCCTGGAACTAGCTCTTGTAGAACAGGCTGGCCTCGAACTCACAGAGATCCACCTGCTTCTGCCTCCCAAGTGCTAGGATTAAAGGCGTGCGCCACCACCGCCTGGCTGGCTTTTTTCTCTTAATCCCTGCTCATCCTTTACCTCCTACAAGAGAAGCCTTGAATATCTTGAAGATCGATTTGCATTGCCTTTGTGGGATTCCATGCTAGGTATTGTGGCACACACAACCCAGCATTCCTGAGTTGAGGCAGGAAGACCACAAGTTTGAGGGCAGCCTTCGCTAGAAAAACAAATCCTGATAGTCTTCACACCGTGTCCTGTCCCTCTGCTCCCTGTCTGGCACTACTGTACGGTGATCATTGCACCCATTGCAGATACAGGCTTAGGAAGGGGCTGCCAGCTCTAACTCTATCCTTCCTCCTTAGAGTGAAGTTGGACTCATGACATCCTGAGCCCAGTCTCCTTTCCCCCTACCTCACTCCAGCCTTGGAGATCTCTGTGCCCTGAAGAATTTGTTTTTGTTTTTGTTTTTTTTTTTTTTGTTTTTTTTTTGTTTGGTTTTTCGAGACAGGGTTTCTCTGTGGCTTTGGAGCCTGTCCTGGAACTAGCTCTTGTAGACCAGGCTGGTCTCGAACTCACAGAGATCCGCCTGCCTCTGCCTCCCGAGTGCTGGGATTAAAGGCGTGCGCCACCATCGCCCGGCGCCCTGAGGAATTTGTGTACTTCTCTACATGCTCAGCCCCCTTCCTGCTCTCTTGGTGCTGATTCCTTCACTTCCGGGGAAGCCCTTAGCCAGTCACTCTGAGATTTATGTCATTGACAATAAGGCTTCGGTAACACTGACTGCCAGGTCTTTAACTCCTGCACTCAGGAGGCAGAGGCAGGTGGATCTGTGAGTTCCACGACAGAGAAGCCCTATCTCAAAAACAAACTCACCGTGACCATTATTTTATTTCTGAGCCCTAGGGTGAGGAGTTTCATCTATTTTGGCAGCCCCGGGAACCCCTCTAGCTGGGCTGGGACTCCTGGCCATCAGAGGGAGCAGCATTCTCCCCGGGCGCGAGCGGGGAAGAACGCCTTGCTCCGCTGTTGTTCAGCGGGTTATTTCACGACACAACTTGAGTCTTCTGCGCATGCCTCAAGTCCTCCCGTTACCCACAAAACTTTGCCAGACACATTGAATAGGCTCTTGCGCCCGCCCACAAAAGCGCAGGAGGAAGTTTGTCCCTGTACGCGATCCGTTGTTCATGATGTTGCTAGGCGACAGCTACAGTTTTTTCCCGTCTGATTGGAGCTCACATGAGGCGTGTTCCCCCGGCATTGCGCATGTGTGCGACCAACGATGGAGGAGTCGGAACCCGAGCGGAAGGTGGGGACGAGGCTGGGTCCACGCGAGGGGGATCGGGCAGGGGGAGGGGCCGCGGGCTGACTCAGGTCTCTGCAGCGGGCTCGCGCGGACGACGCGGCCGCGGGAGGGAGCCGCTCCGAGGATGAGGATGAAGACGACGAGGACTATGTACCTTACGTGCCGTTGCGGCAGCGCCGGCAGCTACTGGTGAGGGGCCGCATTCCAGGGGCAACGGGGGGCGTGTCAGCGGGAGGGCGAGACCTTGGGACGCGGTTCTGAGACAGACGAGGGACTGGGGAAGCTGAGTTCCGGGCAGATGTGCGCTTCCGTGCACACGATCCCCTTCCCGGAAAGAGCCAGGGACCTGGCGCCCACCCTCCCTGTGCTGTTCCCCACCTACCGAGTCCGGGGCTTGACTCTGAGGGACACTGGCGGGACCTCAGCTCCAGAAGCTGCTGCAGCGAAGACGCAAGGGGGCTGCGGAGGAAGAGCAGCAGGACAGTGGCAGTGAGCCCCGAGGAGATGAGGACGACATCCCGTTGGGCCCTCAGTCCAACGTCAGCCTCCTGGATCAGCACCAGCACCTCAAAGAGAAGGCTGAAGGTGGGCTGAGCAGAAAGGAGAGGGACTGAGCCTGAGGCGCAGTGCTTCTGACTCTCTGACATCTTTGCCTTCTTTTGTCAGCGCGCAAGGAATCGGCAAAGGAAAAGCAACTGAAGGAAGAAGAAAAGATTCTGGAGAGCGTGGCTGAAGGCCGAGGTAAGATTATAGCTGGTGCAAAGAGGAGGTAGGCTGAGCCACCTCCTCCCAACCTCAAGGGGTCTGGCCTTTGGGAAGCAGTCACCCCATTGAGCTTTGTTTGTCTCCCCAGCTTTGATGTCAGTGAAGGAAATGGCCAAAGGCATCACATACGATGATCCAATCAAAACCAGGTATGTCTTTGTGGCTGAAGACTGGCAGCGATACCCCAAGGCCCAGCTATACTAACAGCCCTTGCTGACCTCTCCTGTGTGCTGCCTACCTATAGTTGGACACCCCCACGTTACGTCCTGAGCATGTCGGAAGAGCGGCATGAGCGTGTTCGGAAGAAGTACCACATCCTGGTAGAGGGAGATGGTATCCCACCACCCATCAAGAGTTTTAAGGAGATGAAGTTTCCTGCCGGTATGCGGGGAGAGGGAGTTGCCATGCTTTTACAGTAATGCCCCTGAGATTGTGTAGCCCCACTAGCCCCAGCTGAGCTCAGCAGTGGGAATTTCCCTTGGTGGTTGGTGGTGGTGGTGCATTTCAGGGCAGAAGTCCTTTTGTGACAGAATCTCACTCTGCAGCCCAGACTGACCTCAGATTCAAAGCTGTCCTCCTACTTCATCCCTCCCGAATGCTAGTGCTCACATTGTAGGCGTGGCCTATCACACCGTGTGTGGAGGTGACGAGGTGGATTGGTTGAAGCCAGGTGTCCTCATGGAGTCCTAGTTGTCTCAGAACTTGGTCCAGGCAGGTTCTCTTGAGAGATACACTTTGCTGTGCTTCCTGCCTTCAGGGTTACAGGTGTGGACTCCGCTCCTGGCTAGAGAAAGGGTTTCTTTAGGCTTGTGTGCAAAGGCCTTGGCTGTACGTGTTCACTGTCTTCTGCGTAGGCAGAGCCCTAGTGAGAATGCTGTTAGGCTCAGGTAGATGCGGCTCTGTACCCGCTGTTTCATGATCTCAAGCCTCTGTTCCATGACTTGCAACTTAGAGGAAGAGCTAATTTTACAGGATTCGGGACTCTAGTAGACACATTATTTTTACAGCCATCCTTCGAGGCCTGAAAAAAAAAGGCATCCTCCACCCAACACCGATTCAGATCCAGGGCATCCCTACCATGTGAGTATGGGCTGTGGGCGTGTGGTCCTTGGGGCCTACAGCAGAGAAGCAGTGCCCATTTGTCCATGGTCTTCCCTGGGCCCAGTCCTGAAGCTGTCCTCTTCCAACAGTCTGTCCGGTCGGGACATGATTGGCATTGCCTTCACGGGGTCAGGCAAGACACTAGTGTTCACACTGCCTGTGATCATGTTCTGCCTGGAACAAGAGAAGCGGTTGCCTTTCTCCAAGCGTGAAGGGCCTTACGGGCTCATCATCTGCCCCTCGGTAAGCTAGGCTAGCCTGGGGGCCAGGAGAAGGACTGGGGCTGACTTCTGGTACCAGCTTTGTCCCTCCATCTTTAGCGAGAGCTGGCCCGGCAGACCCATGGCATCCTGGAGTATTATTGTCGACTGCTGCAGGAGGACAGCTCACCCCTGCTGCGCTGTGCTCTCTGCATTGGGGGAATGTCAGTGAAAGAGCAGATGGAGACCATCCGACAGTATGTACAGGCACCCTGTTCCACAGGCATCCCCAAAGTGCCCAGAGATGCAAAAGAATCCTTTAGTTTAGCTACCATATGATCCTCACAGAGTCCTGTGAGTCCAGCCCTTGAGGGAAAACGGGTTGGAGCGGGATGGAAGGATGTGGCTGGGTATTGTGGAATGTGGTAGATGGGATGTCCCATTCTCTGGGATATAAGAAGCCGAAGACAACTTCGCAGGGAAGGTGCTATTTGAATTTCTCAGAGGGTAGTTCATGCAGAAGCTCAGATACTGAAACATAGGGCGTCCAGAAAAATCGGAGCTATTCACCATGATTAACCAAGGAGACTAAGGTACCGATAGGGACCAAACCCCAGCAGCAGTAGCACTTCTGTTCCATTCAGGTAGTGCAATCTCCATCAGATATCTCCAGCACTCTGTACAAGGCCCTGAGATCATAGTCATACCAGAACCCATCCCTGTGTCTGAGGTATCCACAGGCTCAGGGAAGATTCAGGCACAGAAAAGATAACGTCAACTTACCGGGAAAGCGAGCCCAGCGAGGCCAACAAAGGGATGTAGGAATCAGGGGTCTTGGAGGCTCAGGGCAGCCCTCTTGGGAAAGGTGTTTCAGGATAGGTGCAGGCCAGAAAAGTGCAGCCCCTACCAAATCAGTTCACGCGCACATGCTGAGAGGCAGGGAACGAAACAGCGCTGTGCATAGGCTAGCACGGGGGACGTGCTGAGAGGCAGGGAAGGAAACAGCGTCAGCAGAAGGCAAAGTGGGCCTCTTAGCAGGTGATGTGGAGAGCCAGGCAGCCCGAACTGCAGGGTTTCTTCCTTTTCAGTGGTGTCCACATGATGGTAGCCACGCCCGGACGCCTCATGGATTTGCTCCAGAAGAAAATGGTCAGCCTGGACATCTGTCGCTACCTGGCCCTGGATGAGGCTGACCGCATGATCGATATGGGCTTTGAGGGTGACATCCGTACCATCTTCTCCTATTTTAAGGTGCCTGACCCTTGCCTCACCCAGGCACTCATGCACAGACATGTGCACACTTGACCTGCAGAGGGTCTCTGCTTTTCAGGGTCTGTGTCTCAGCTGTTCAGCATCCTCAGACCCCATCCCCTGGGTGCCCTCTATCTACCCCTGCATGCCCTTAGCTCAGTGGTTCTCAACCTTCCTAATGCTGCAGCCCCTTAATACAGTTTCTCATGTCACAGTGACGCCCAACCATTAAATTATTTTTTTAAAGATTTTATTTAATTTTATTTTATGTGCATTGGTGTTTTATCTGCATTCATATCTGTGTGAGGGTGTTAGATCCCCTGGAACTGTAGTTACAGATGGTTGTGAGCTGCCATGTGGGTGTTAGGAATTGAACCCCAGCCCCCAATAAAATTATTTTTGTTGTTACTTCATAGCTGTAATTTTGCTACTGTAATGACTTGTAAATACCTGATGTGTAGGATGTCTGATACAAACCCCAAAAGGGTCGTGTCCCACAGGTTGAGAACCACTGCCTCAGTCCCTGTCCCCACACTCACTCCCTCAGGGCCAGCGGCAGACCCTGCTCTTTAGTGCCACCATGCCGAAGAAGATTCAGAACTTTGCCAAGAGTGCCCTAGTAAAGCCTGTCACCATCAATGTGGGACGTGCTGGAGCAGCCAGCCTGGATGTCATCCAGGTAGGCAGGCACTCCCAAGGAGCAGAGTCTTACCAGTACAGACTGAAGCTAGCCACTCTCCCCTGATGTTAACTGAAGAGCCCACCTTCTGACCTTTAGCCAAGGCCATTCTTAGACTGCCCAGCCCCTCAATGGCAAGAGGCTCCTGGTCACCTAGCTTGGGGACCTAGCTGCAGTGTCAGGGCCGTGGCTGGTGAGCCTAGCCTTGGGATCACCTGACCTGGCCCTATGGCGGCAGGAGGTGGAATACGTGAAGGAGGAAGCCAAGATGGTATACCTGCTCGAGTGTTTGCAGAAGACACCCCCACCTGTGAGTACAGCTGGACTAGGCTGGTCCCTAGTTCCCAGAGTTCCCAGGATGGGAGATGATGGTAGGGATCTATGCTGGGGGACTCGGGGTGATACCCTCTGACTAGAGCTGGCCTTTTTGGGCAGGTGCTCATCTTTGCAGAGAAGAAAGCAGATGTGGATGCCATTCACGAATACCTCCTGCTCAAGGGGGTTGAGGCGGTGGCCATTCATGGGGGCAAAGGTCAGGATGGTTACTTCACTGGCATAGACCTGCTGTCATGACGGCTCTGTGCCTTCTCATTCCCTGCCCCTACCTGGCCAGCCTTTGCTACTCCCAACATTGCTACTATAGTTCTGACACATAGCTCACCCACCCTAGACCAGGAAGAGCGGACCAAGGCCATTGAGGCATTCCGGGAAGGCAAGAAGGATGTCTTAGTGGCCACAGATGTGGCCTCCAAAGGCCTCGACTTTCCTGCCATCCAGCACGTCATCAATTATGACATGCCTGAAGAAATCGAGAACTATGGTAGGAGCCCGGGATATTGGTGGGCTGGACAGGATGAGGGCCAGGCGTCCAGGTAGTGGGCTCAAGGCTGTTCCTTTCATTGCAGTGCACCGGATTGGCCGCACCGGGCGTTCAGGAAACACAGGCATTGCTACCACCTTCATCAACAAGGCCTGTGGTGAGTCTGTCTGCACAGCTACTGTGGTTCTACTTTGGGTCCTCCACATTTAGCTATCTGGGTTCTAGTTCCAGTTTGGAACCTGATGGTGCCTGTTATCCCTTTTCCTTAGACGAGTCAGTGCTCATGGACCTCAAAGCCTTGTTGCTGGAGGCCAAGCAGAAGGTGCCGCCTGTCTTACAAGTGCTGCACTGTGGGGACGAATCCATGTTGGACATTGGAGGTAAGTGTAGAGCAGGAACCCCGGTCTCCAGTGTGCGGCTGGGTAGCCTGGGGCTGGGAACCAGGAAACCAGTCCAGGCCTGTAGGGTCAGTCTGGGGTCAAGATCAAGATCCTGTGACCTTGCTAACCCTTCTCTCCATTCCCAGGAGAACGGGGCTGTGCCTTCTGTGGAGGCCTTGGCCATCGGATCACTGACTGCCCCAAGCTTGAAGCTATGCAGACCAAGCAGGTCAGCAATATTGGCCGCAAGGACTACCTGGCCCACAGTTCTATGGACTTCTGAGCTGTCTCTTCCCTCCTCTCCCCAAGAGGCATCAGTCACAGGACTCCAGCCAGGCATACACCAGCCCTCAAGACAAGAAGCCAGCTCCCTTGGCCCAGCTGGCCTGGGCAACCCCAGTGCCCCCCAGAATTACTATTTTTGTTCTCCTTTCCCGACTGCCATTAAAGCACAATCCCTTCTATCTCAGACCAGTGCTTCCTCTTTCTCACCCATTGCCCCCTGGTTCCTGTACAAGCCTCACCCTCTGCTCCAGTACCATCCTGAGGCAAGACATCAATATTTTCCAGAGTTGCCAGACTCCTATAGAAGGGACTGCCTGGCTGCTGTCCCCGTCTGGGGGCTCACGATAATTGGTCAGGAATGCCCAAAAACTCAGAGGAACCACAGCTGGGGCCCATGGGGAAATGGTGGTGTCCTTGGTCTCTCTGCCACCTGACACTGCTACTAGTGTCTCCTGTGATGACTCCAGAGCCTCTGAAGCCTCTGGCTACCCCTCCCTGCCGTGCAGGCTCCCAGCCAGAAATCCTCTGTTCCATCTGCAGAGGAAGTGGTAGATGCCACAGAACTGCCGGTCTGGCCACAGACACCCCCTGCCTCTGTTCTGCCCCACTCTTTACTGGGCTTTAAGGACAGAAATGAACCAGGTAGGTGCTGCCATAACTGGGGAGCCTCCGGTAAGACTCAGACATGCAGATGCCTGTTGTAAGAGTAGCCCACCAACCCCGACTTTAGACTTGCAGCAAGAGGGGGCAAAGAAACGGCATAGCAGCAGCCAGGTACCTCGGTTCCTCTGCGCCAGGAGCATTATGCCGATTCAGCAAAGATGGCAGTTGCTCAACCCATGTTTGTCACTTAGTGTGTGGCCTCTGGCAAGTTACTTAACCTATCTGAGCCTTAATTTCCTCATTGTCGAAATGTCGATGAGAATGCAAAGGCTAAGACAGGCCGTGTGAGCTCAGCCACCCAGATCACTGTGGGCAAGGAGCCAGGAGCCCACGGCTCCTTGAATGTATTTCCATGTCTGCTGTGTGACCCCAAAAGAGCATTCCTCAGTCTGGTCACAGCGTCCTTTCCCAAGGTGACATTGCATGAGTGACAAGACACATAATTCATACTCATGCACAGCCCCAACAGAGAGGGCTCCAGCAAGGCAAGTGGGGCGGTGTGGGGGAAAGACTGGGCAGGAAGCAAAGCTTTGAGGAGCATGTGACCTCCCTGGGGAGCATACTGGGGGCCTGCCACCCACAGTCAACGTGACAAGCAGTGACCCTGGATGTGTAGAGCCTTGTGGACTGCTGCCTGGTGTGCTGTGGGGGTGCTTCGCTCTCCAACCTTGGAAAGTGGTCAGGGAAGGCCTCTGGGAAGAAGCAGCCACCTCTGGCAGGAAGAGCAGTGGTAAGGGGCGCCCAGAAGGGACTGGTGTGAAAAAATACAACTCAGGAAGTAAAGGCAAGAACACGGGATGGAGTGGCCCAGACTAGGCTGAAAGGGAATAGGAGGGTTGGTGGACGCAGCCAAGGTGGGCCAAGGTCGGGTGAGGATGAAGAGGAGAAACTGAATTTCAGAAATGTTTATGATTGGGCTGGGAATGTACTCGGTAGTAGAGCAATGTCCTTAGTGTACCCAAGGTCCTGGATCACGCCAATACTGCTAGAGAGGCTTGTCGACCTCGGAATGGCAGACGAGAGTTCAGCAGTCTGGAGAGAGGAGGGTCCAAGAATGGGCCAGGGCTGTGTAGTTCCTATCCTCGGGGTGCACAGCTTCCTGGGGATGGGGGAGGGCTCAGAACTTGTGACTCAGGGCATCCATCCTGTGGTCAGACACTCACGGCCAGCTGATGCAGGTGCATGCGCAAGAGGCCGTGGCCCCCAGTGGCCTCATGCTCCTGTAGGCAGGTGTGGTCTCAGAACACGAGAACCCCAAGGGAGAGATTGGTTCTGACGGCTACCCCTTCAGTGAAGACCAGGCTCCCCTCCCCCTGTCCCTGCAGCTGTCACTGGACAGAGGGAGGGGGAAGTGGCCAGAAGGGGAAGTAAGAGGGTTCCCGTCCAGCCAGTCACCAATCTCCTCGGGTCTTCAGAGCAGCCGTGGCCATGGAGTCTGTGGAGACCCCTGTCAAGGATGGCGTCCTTTACCAGCAGCACATGAAGTTTGGCAAGGTGGGAGCCCCAGGCTGCCTGACAGCCGTGGGCAGAGGAAAAGACCTCTGCCTACCTAGACAGCCTGTCTAGACCTGCGAGAACTGGGAAGGGAGTCTGGGTGGGCTGAAACCTGAGAATTTGGGAGTGGAGGTTCTTGGCCTGAGATTAGGGCTGAAGCTTCCTTTCTAAGATGGCCTCAGAGATGCCAAGACCATGGTCCTAAGAACCGAAACCTATGTGTATGATGGCTCCAGAGCTCCTGGAGAAGGTCAAGGTCTGAGGGGCAGGAGTCTCCCAAGGATGAAGCAGCATCCTGCAGACCAAGACAGGGTCTCCAGATACTGGGAAGGAGAGGGGTTGGGGATTCATTGTGCTCCTTGAGCATCAGACTCTACACCCACAGTTCAGCTGCAACTGTTCCCTGGGTAGAAAAACTGTTTCCTTTGCTAGGTATCATTTGCATGTTTCCTTCCTTAGCAGCCTGAAGCTGAGGCCTCCTTCCCACCACACCCAGCCCATGGCCTAAGTGCCCTTTTCGGTTGGGACTGGCAATAGATAGCTTAACGGCGGTGTCAGCTGACCCGCCCCGACCACTAGATACTTTACAGACAGTCCAGTAGAAGTCCAGGCTTATATTCTCATGACCTTGAGAGGCGAGCTATGAAGGTCATTCAGAAAAGGGCAGGGAGGGTGGGATTTGAACTCGGGCATGACCAACCCTAAATACAGACTTCTTCCTGCTTACCTTTGCCCGAGCAAGGCCTCCTCCTTCCTTTATACCCTAAAGTCTTAGGGAGGCAGAAGCAAGGCGGCCAGTTGCTCAGCAGCTTGTACACAGCCAAGTGGCAGGGAAGCCTTCTTCCCAACGGTCTCTCTCTTTACAGAAATACTGGCGGAAAGTGTGGGCTCTGCTGTATGCAGGAGGCCCATCAGGTGTAGCTCGGCTGGAAAGCTGGGATGTTCGTGATGGTGGCCTGGGGCCAGCAGGCGACAGATCTGTAGGGCCTGGCCGTCGAGGCGAACGTCGGGTCATACGTTTGGCTGACTGTGTGTCTGTTCTGCCGGCCGATGGTGAGAATTGTCCCAGGGACACCGGTGCCTTCCTGATTACTACCACTGAGCGAAGCCACCTGCTGGCTGCACAGCACCGCCAATCATGGATTGGCCCCATTTGCCAGCTGGCTTTCCCGGTGAGTGTAAAGTGAACTGGCCTGCGGGGACCACCTCACCCCTCCTACTCATGTCCTTGCTTAGCCAGATTCTGCCACTTGGTAAGCAGTGCCAAAGTCTGGCAAATCTGGGCAACAGTTCAGAAACCCACAGAATGATCTCAGATCCCCATGTATGCTATAGGAAAACCAAACATTAGATCAGGAGACCTCTCTAAGGAGGAGACAGTGGGCTGAGCCTGCATAGCAGGTGAGAACTCACCCAGGCAGAGGTTTGAGAAAGGTGTCTAAGACACAATGACAAATATTGTAATGCTGGTGTCATGGGCAAAGGCCCTGGGGCAGGGAAACATGGCATGTTTGAGGAGCAGAAAGTAGGCCAGCCAGTAGCTGAGGCACACAAGAGTCAGTACATTTGGGAAGTTCAGTGAGCACCTGTTGAAACCATCTTTTTTTTTATTAAATATTTTTTTAAAGGTTTATTTATTTATTTATTTAGTATCCTGTCGGTAGGCCAGAAGAATGACCAGATCTCATTACAGATGGTTGTGAGCCACCATGTGGTTGCTGGGAATTGAACTCATGACCTCTGGAAGAGCAGTCAGTGCTCTTAACCTCTGAGCCATCTCTCCAGCCCCTGTTGAAACCATCTTGGACCATGTGTGGGTTGAAGGTTTTATACTGAATCAGAGGAATGGCTTTGGAGTATTAAAACCAGAGGCTACTGGTTCTGAAGATTCAGGGTTCATGACAGAAAGACAAACAAGCCTGGTAGTTTCTCAGAAAGCTAATCTTAGAGCAGCTGGAGAGATGGCTCAGCGGTTAGAGCACTGGCCCCTCTTGCAGAGGGCCTGGGTTCAATTCCTAGCATTCACATGGCAGTTCACAACTGTTAAGTCTCAAGGGATCAGACCCCCTCTTCTAGCCTCCATGGCTACTGTACACTTGTAGTCAACGGGCACATATGTAGGCAAAAAACCCATACACTTAGCAATAAGTAATAAACGTTTTTTAAAACCAATCATGGAGTTACCATATGGCTGCAGTTCCAGATTCATGCATAACCAAGAGAATGAAAGGAGATGTTCAGGCAAAGTGTACCCACCAGTGCTCGTGGCAACACTAGTCACCATTGCCAAGAGATGAGACCACACAGGGCCATCCCCTGATGAAGACTTAAACAGAACCGTAAGCTAGGCAAGGTGGTCCAGGCCTGTGACCCCAGCGTTTGGAAGGTGGAAGTAGAAGGTTCAGCAATGCAAGGTTATCCTTGGCTATATGGCCAGTTCCAGGCCAGCCTGGGCTACTTGAGATCCTGCCTCAAAAAAAAAAAAAAAAAAGCCTGGGAACAATATGATATGAAAGAAGCTAAACACAAACGGTAGCACATAAGAGCTTTAAAAATTCATATGATATATCCAGAACAACCAAATCCATACAGACAGTGCAGGTGCACGGTTGTCAGGCGCTGGGGGGCGGGGGAGTGGGTAGTGACGGCTGATGGGCACTGGACTGTCATTTGCCATGATGATGAGCTCTGGAATTTGGTGCTGCTATGGCTACACAACCTTGTGACTATACTAAAAACCACTGAATTGTTCCTTAAAATAGTGATGTTGGTTTGTACCAATTGTTTCTAAATTAAGAAATGAACAGGATGAAAGGAGGTGGGGTTTGGCTTTGTCTGTGCTCATGGATCAAGATAGCTATGGTGGACAATTAGAACCTGAAAGAACTGTGGGACCGGCCATGTAATGGAAGTCAGGGAAGGTCAGGGGTGACCTGCAGATGGCGATAGTGAGATGATTGGCGAAGGCTGGACTATTACTTGAGGCTGCCCGCCCCCCACTTCCTCGCCTCTTCACTGAAGCATGCTGTCAAAGCCATAAGGAAGCCAGCCCAGCCCCTGGCCACACATAGGGGCTGTAGAAACATCCCCTTGGTACGTTAGAGCACTAGGAACACCCTGCACTACAGAGATGGCTGTGCTCCAAGACCAGCACCCTCAGGGGAGCCCAGTGGGGATTGCTGCCCCATAGTGCAGATGGGAAATGACGCAGGAGAGCCCAGAGCACTGCAGAGTGTGAGGCAGAGTGCATGGGAGCTGTTGCCTGATCACCCCGACCCCGTGGGAGAGGTGGCCGGAGGAACAGGTCGGGCTCTAACTGACAACGCAAATCTGTTCCTCAGGGCACCGGAGAATGTTCTACATCAGGACAGGCTGAGACTCCAAAAAGAGGCTTTGTTCCCATGGAGGAAAACTCTATCTACTCCTCCTGGCAAGAAGGTGACTCAGGGAAGACCCCGGGGCAGCCTTACACCCACCCCAGCAGTGGTCTCTAAGAACTGATGAAATGTCCTTGCTTCCTGAGTACAGTGGCCGAGTTTCCAGTGGTCATACAGAGGACGGAAGCCACCACCCGCTGCCAGCTGAAAGGCCCCTACCTCCTGGTGCTGGGCCAAGATGACATTCAGCTTCGGGAGACTTCTAACCCCCAGGCCTGCTACAGCTGGCCCTACCGTTTCCTGCGCAAGTTCGGCTCCGACAAGGTGAGGTGCTGGCCAACCTGACGGGTCCCTGTAGGGAAAGGTGGTCAGTGTCCTGGCTCCTCAGCCACTGACCCCTGCCTGTGTCTCTCGCGTGCAGGGTGTGTTCTCTTTTGAGGCCGGTCGCCGCTGTGACTCGGGTGAGGGCCTTTTTGCCTTCAGTAGTCCACGTGCCCCAGACATATGTGGAGCTGTGGCTGCAGCCATTGCCCGCCAGCGGGACCGTCTTCCAGAGGCAGCCACATCCCCGCCCTGCCCTCTGCCTCGGGCCCTCTCCCTGCCCTCCCTAGAGCCCCCTGGAGAGCTTCGGGAAGTAGCCCCAGGGTTTGAGCTGGCCACTTCCAGAAAGTTGCCTGTGGCCGATCATGGGCCTCAAAGTCTGCCGCTGCTGCTTAGTCCTACACAAGAAGAAACAGTATCCAGTCTCTATGCGTCTGTGTGTAAGCAGACCAGCAAGCCCACAGCCACTAGAGAGCACCTCTATGAGAACCTGTGTATGCTGGAGGCCAGTCCTGGGCTGTCCAATGGGGGTCCTAAGTCCCAAGAGGGCCCTCCTGGCCACAGCCCCCTATCCAGCCCCATCTATCACAACAGTGAGGACCTGAGTTGGCCTGGCTCGGCCCAGGATAGCAGCTTGGAAGCCCAGTACCGGAGGCTGCTAGAGCTGGAGCTAGATGAGGCTGGAGGAGCTGGCCGCTCAGGTGCACAGGCAGGCATCAAGGCCAAGCTGGTGACCCTGTTGACCCGTGAACGGAAGAAGGGCCTTGCTCCCTGTGACCGGCCCTGAAGGCCTGTGCAGTGACCGCAAGACAGAGGTGATCTCCTAGGAGCCAGAGGGAGCAACTTTAAACATAGCCTCTGTCTGCTCTGACTTGCAGGGAGAAGCCAGGCAGTGGGGAGGAGCCACCTGCTGCCCCACCCACTCCCAGTGGACAGTGTACAGATTAATGAATAATAAAACTTGCCTACCAACTTCCCTCCCTTCTGCCTATGGCCCACAATCCACGCTACCTTGCTTTCGCCTGGGTCCCCACTGAAACACCGTATGCTAGTGTTCATTGTAGCAAACTCCAGGCCCTTATGCTAGGCCCAGAGACTGAGCATCCTGAGCTGACTTCAGCCACCACTGAGCTAAAGTCTGCTTGAGCAGATGGACAAGAGGTGGTTTGGGCTCTGTGTGGTTCTGTGTAGCAGGAACAACAGCCAAACAGAGGGAGACTCGGGCTCTGTTAACAGAAGTGCCCCTAGGGGCTGGAGAGATGGCTCAGTGGTTAAGAGCATTGCCTGCTCTTCCAAAGGTCCTGAGTTCAATTCCCGGCAACCGCATGGTGGCTCACATCCATCTGTAATGAGGTCTGGTGCCCTCTTCTGGCATCAGAAGAGATATACACACAGACAGAATATTGTATGCATAAAATAAATATTTAAAAAAAAAAGAAGCGCCCCTAAACTGAGTCAGAAGGGTAAGCATGGCTCATCCGAGCAGAGTCACTACTTGGTTGTTGTCTTCAGTAAACTGGGTGTCAGCCTTGGAAAAGATAACAGTGAGGCTTGTCAAGGAACGGTAAGAAGACTGGGCCTGGGGATAGAGGACCGCAAGGCAGCTAAGCTGTGGAGAGGGTGGCAGGCACGGGGAGGAGTGGTGTGGTGAGGAAGGCCAGGAAAAAGGATTGTAGATTGTACGCACCTAAGACACTCGTGCCCAATAGAACTCAAGTAGTGTGCAGAGCAGACACATCTGGAGAACCTCTGGCTTGCTTCATCAACTGTAAATAATAAAAATTAAAAAATAAAATGGGACAAGAGGCAGAGCTCAGTGGTACAGAACATATCTAGGATGAGGTAGACCCTGGGTTCAATCTTCAACACATGCATGCACACACGCATGCACACAAGTAAAACAAAAAGACTACATTATCCAGGAAGCAGAGATGAAGATCTCTGTGAGCTTGAGGCCAGCCTCGTCTCCATAGTATGTTCCAAGACAGCCAAAGCTACAAACGAGAGTATACCAAAAACAAACCAAATAAACACACACACAAAACCCCACCACTAAGAGCAACAACATCAAAAGATTAAATCATATATTAAATTATATATTATACTTAAGATTTCTACTTGGGGTGGGCAGGGGCGCTAGAGGGGTGGCTCAGCAGTCAAGAGCACTGGCTGTTTGCTCTTCCAGAGGATCCGAGCTCATAACCACTCTCTAACTCCGGTTCTAGAGAACCCAATGCCCTCTTCAGCTTCCACAGGCAATGCATGGATGCATGCCCTGCACAAACATACATGTAGTTAAAGCATCCAACACACACACACCAATCTTTTTTTTAAAAAGAGTTTTATTGAAATTGTGGGTAGGGAGATAACTCAGTGGAGTTGGGATTCCCAGAACCCACATAAAAGCTGAGGTGTGTCGCTACCTGTAATCCCAGCTCCAGGGAGGCAGAGACAAGATTCCAGTGGCAAACAGGCTGGGTAGACTAGCCAGAGTCAGCGAGCTCCAGCTTCAGTGAGACTCTCAGCAAAGTGGGAGGCAATGGGGAAAGACACTCAGTGTCAACTTCTGGCTTACACACACACACAACACACACAGACATATGCATGTGAAACCCACACATGCACACATACCACACACACACACACACACACACAAACCCTAGTGCCTACACTGTTCCCAGATACCAGGGAGCATTCTGTGTCCAAGACAGCTTCAGCTGTGCTCGCAAGGAGCCAGCATTCCACAGCAAAATGAGCAAATTAATTTTAAGACTCCAGTGCCCATTTTCCCCTCGCCGTCATTTCCGGGCTCTCTGCCTATGCATAAAACGCTGTGCCCGCTTCCCAGTTCTGGCTTCTCAATCTCTGGACTTGCTGCGTTAGCTGCCCACACGTTATAGACAAGGTCTACAGAGCCTATGCTTGCCTTAAACCCATGCCTCAGTCTCTCACTACTGAGATTCTAGACATCCGTGCTCAAGTTGTCTACACCTTTGACACTCCCAAGCCTCCTCCTCACGACAGTGACAACCAGTCTTGCTTCCTAGAATCTCCACATCACCTCTTCCCTTACACTCTCCTCTCCCACACCTCACTCTTGGAGTCCCTCCTTCCCTCCTCTCTGGTTTGACTGTCAAAGCCCTCAGCTTCTGGTGAATTCACTGGCAGCTGTCCAGCTGGAGAAATCCACTTAGGAAAGCTTGACTGTGTTCTTTCACACAGGCAGGCTCCCTTCTGTGCTGGTTTGAATGAGAATGGCCCCTGTAGGCACATATGTTTGAATTCTGGTCCCCAGTTAGTGGCACTCTTCAGTAAGGATTGGGGGGTGTGGCCATGTAGGAGTGGGAATGATCTTGTTGGAGGAGGTATATGAAGTGGGCTTAAAGGTTTCAAAAGTCCATGCCAGGCCAGGCGGTGGTGGCGCACACCTTTAATCCCAGCACTCGGGAGGCAGAGGCAGGTGGATCTCTGGGAGTTCGAGGCCAGCCTGGTCTACAAGAGCTAGTTCCAGGACAGGCACCAAAGCTACAAAGAAACCCTGTCTCGAAAAACCAAAAAAAAAAAAAAAAAAAAAGTCCATGCCAGGCAGAGTCTTTCTCTTTGTTTCTGCTTGTGGATCAGATGTAAGCTCTCAGCTACTGCTCCAATACCATGCCTACCTGCCACCCTGCCATGCTTCTCATTATGATGGACATAGAATAACCAACTCTGAAACTATAAGCAAGTCCCCAAGTAAATGCTTTCTTTTATAAGCTGCCCTGGACATGGTGTCTCATTAAAGCAAGAGAACAGTAACTAAGACATCTTCAAACCTTTCCGTTTCTACCCACTCACCTCCTAGACACTGTCGGAAATCAGCAGTCAGCAGACATGGCCCTTCCACCTCCCTCTGCTGCGCTGACAAAGGAGCCAGCATCCTAATCTTCTTCCAGTCTCTAGAAGGAGCTCCCACCTGAGACATCCAGTGAGTTTCTCTTTTCAGCTTTTCTCATGTCCGTCCCCAGCATCAGCATCTTGCTGTCCCCATGTCCAGCCATACAGGAGCTGATTGATGCTCTCTGATTCCACATCGGCAAAGAGACCTTCCTTTCACCCCACGCTCTCCTTCCGCCACCTCCCCGTTTCTCTGTTCTGCTCCCCAGCGAAACTCCTCAAAAGAGTTGAATTACTCTCATTTCCAGTTTCCCGCCCCCACTCTCTTCCTGACTTGTTTCCTCTTTATCTACTGCCCCATTACAGAACTGTTCAAAGTCAACAACTATCTACCAGACCAGGCTGCATACGGGGACACTGGAACCCCTCTGCTTCTTGGCAGCATTCCTTGCCCCGTCTGAATGCTTCACGGAGCTTTCCCGCCCTTTTCCAGTACCTCCTTCACAGCGAGTCACTTTTCCTTAGTGCTCAGGATTGAAGCTAATGCCTTTTGTCCATGTTGGCTGTGTTCTTCCACTGAGCTGTGGAACCAGCCCCCATCCTCTTTTGCTTCTGGTCTCTGATCCTCTCAGAGTTCTTTCAGATAAAAGTGAGTTCAGCCTGGCTTTGTGTGAGATCATGTGGAGGCCTTTGAAGGAAGCCCGTGGCTAGGCTCACACACAGCTTGATTTTTATCTGTTGAATACATGGAACCTTGGCATCAGTGTTTCATTTTTCAAATTCTGGCATTATCCTAACATACAACCTGAGCTGAACCACTGGCATAAGTGAGTTAGTTAATCACCTGGTTCATTTTATTAAGATTTATATTTATTGTGAGCCGGGCAGTGGTGGCACACATCTTCAATCCTAGCACTCAGGAGGCAGAGGCAGGCAGATCTCTGTGAGTTCGAGACCAGCCTGGTCTACAGGAGCTAGTTCCAGGATAGGGTCCAAAGCTACAGAGAAACCCTGTCTCAAGAAACCAAAGAAAAAAGTTATATTTATTTTATACATCTGTGTGCTTTGTGTATATGTGTGCACCAATTGTATGCAGTGCCCATGGCAGCAGAAGAGGTGAAGGGTTTGGATATTCTGGAACCAGAGTTATAAACTCCAGTTCTGTTAGTCATTGTGTGGATGCCAGGAACCAAACCTTGGTCCTCTGCAAGACCAAAAAGTGTTCTTAACTGCTGAGTCATCACTCCAGCCCCACACATCACTAAAATTTAAAGGCCATCTAAATGTTGATAACTTCCAAAGGCGTGGTCACCTTCAACATAGACTTTCTGGGCTTAAATGGCTAAAATTTAATTTAATGGCTTTAATTTTACACTTAATGGCTAAAAGTGCTTACTGCCCTTCCAGAGGACCAGTGTATGTATGACAGCAGCCACGTGAGGTGTCTCAAAAATGCCTGCAACACCAAGGAATAATACAACTTCTGGTCTCTAATAAATCTCTACACACACAGCAATACCCACACCCACACACCCTACACACACCACACATCCACACCACACACCCACACGCACACACGTGACACACCCATACACACATTCCACACACACATCACACATACCACACACACCACACTCACACCACACACCCACACGACACACACCACACTCACACCACAACCCATATGACACACACCACAACACACACCACACACACCTCAATGGTGTCTACTTCCTCTCTCTGCCCTCAAGTCCCGCCTATCTCTCCTGCCTAGCTATTGGTCATTCAGCTCTTTATTAAACCAATCACAGCATTACATCTTCACACAGTGTACAAATACCCCACAACACATTTCTATAATCTTTATGCCTCCTGAGGCTTGTTTACCTTGTTTACATACTGTTTATCCTGCTTTCCTGCTTCCCCTAAGTCTGGCTTTCCACCTGAAAGCTCTGCTTATTCTGCTTCTGCCTGTTCAGCTCTTTATTAGACCAATTGTGTACCTTAGGTAGAAAAGGTGAAACAGCAACACAGCTTTACCTAGTTAAACAAATGCAGCATAAACAAAAGTAACACACCTTTATATAGTTAAAGAAAAGTAGCACATCTTTACATAAACAAAAGTAACACACCTTTACATAGTTAAACAAAAGTAACACACCTTTTTTTTTTAAAGATTTTATTTATTTATTAAGTATACAGTGTTCTGCCAGAAGAGAGCACCAGATCCCATTATAGATGATTGTGAGCCACCATGTGGTTGCTGGGAATTGAACTCAGGACCTCTGGAAGAGCAGCCTGTGCTCTTAACCTCTGAGCCATCTCTCCAGCCCCAAGTAACACACCTTTATACAGTTAAACAAAAGTATCACATCTTTACATAAACAAAAGTAACACACCTTTACATAGTTAAACAAATGCAACACATTTTTACATAGTTCAATATTCTATTCCACAATGCTCCAGATTTAAGAATCCAACAGCACCCTGTACATCTGTATATCTAAAAGACATTTCTAGGTTTAGGGCTGTAGCTCAAGGGTACAACACTTATCTAATATTCTTGAGGCCCTCAATCCCCAACACTGCCAAAAGAAAAAGTGTCTCGCTGGGCGGTGGTGGCGCACACCTTTAATCCCAGCACTTGGGAGGCAGAGGCAGGCGGATCTCTGTGAGTTCGAGGCCAGCCTGGTCTACAAAGGGAGTTCCAGGACAGGCTCCAAAGCTACAGAGAAACCCTGTCTTGAAAAAACCAAAAAAAAAAAAAGTGTCTCCAAGCTTAATGTGTGAAGATGAGTAAGAAAGTCAGGGCTCTGTGCAGTACTGTCTCTAGGTGTGTTCAGAGCACAGAGAAAAGTCTACAAGGACGTTAGAACCATGAGAGGCAGGTTTGCATGCCACTCACCAAACACTGACCAAGGACGTCATCCCCGACTGACAAGGCCAGGAAACTCCTGTCAGATTAGCTGCAGGACATCTTCCCCCACAGTGGCTAGTCCTAGCCCTGGCTAGCTCATTAAGTACTAGACACACAAGTCACGGTCACGACCAAAACTGGAATCCAGAACTCTTGAATCCTCAGTCTGGTGACCTTTTCCTTAACTGAAACTCCAAGTCTCAGGACTGGGTATGTGGCTCAGTGGTAGAGATGTTCCAGGATGTTCAGGATCCTGCAATGGTCCCCAACACTGCAAGAGGAGAAAAAATCTAAGCCTTAGTGGGGGTCATGGACCACTGTAATTTCTGATCTAAAGGCTGAGACATGTTAATGAGTTCTGGGCCAGCCTGGATATTCCATCATGTTCCAACTATGCTGGAAAAGATAGTCCTTGGACGTCTTCAAGGCTAAAAGACCTGGTCCGCTGGCTGGTGGGTGGTGGTGCCTTTAATCCCAGCACTGGGGAGGCAGAGATGGGTGGATCACTGAGTTCGTGGTGAACTTGGTTTACAGAGTGAGTTCCAGGACAGCCGGGACTACACAGAGAAACCCTGTCTGGAAAAAAATATAAATTATATATAGAGGTGGGGGCTGGCCACGAAGCTGCAGGGATTCTGGTCACCAGGGGGCGCTGTATCCTTTCAAGTCCAGTGCCTGTTCCAACCCTGAGGCTGTGTGTTCATGGGAAGATCCCAACATATCACCTAGTCCTAAGCCTTTGTGTGGATCAAGAAAGGGGCCTGGAGATCTTTCCTGTTTGCTGTATAAGCAGGAGCCACCAGACTGCCAGTTCCTCTTTTGTTCATTTCTTGCAAACCCTCCTTCCTTCCTTCCGTTCACTCACCTCAGGCACTGCAGACAGGAGAGAGGTTTCCCTGATCTCATGGGACAATAAAGACAGTGTGTCAGAGGGCGGAACGTGCTGTGGGAAAATAAGGTAGGTTAAGGGACTAGGTGCGATACAAGTGTCCTGTCAGGGGACAACTGTTTTAATATTTTGGTGTCGTGTGTTGTGTCCTCCCCCTGCTGTTTCCCCTCTCCCTCATCCCCGCACCCCCAGGGTTTCTATGTGTAGTCCTTGCTGGCCTGAACCAGGCCTGGAACTCAGATATCTGTCTGCTTCTGCCTCCCAAATGTTGGGATTAAAGGCATGTGCCACCACTGCCCGACTAAATTTTTTAATTTATATTTTTATTATTTTATGTGTATAAGTGTTTGTCTGCATGTGTATCTGTGCACCGTGTACATACCTGATGCACATGGAGATACAGACACCTATGAGCCTCCTTGTGGGTTCTGGGAATCAAACATGGGTCCTTTGGAAGAGCAGTCAGTGCTGTTAACTACTGAGCCATCTCTCCAGCTGGGACTGAGGTTTTAGACAGGAAGGTTAGAGAAGCCCCCATGGAGGAAGCAGTGTTCAAACAGAGAATATTTTTCTTTTTTTTTCTTTTCTTTTTTTTTTTTTTTTTTGGTTTTTCGAGACAGGGTTTCTCTGTGGTTTTGGAGCCTGTCCTGGAACTAGCTCTTGTAGACCAGGCTGGTCTCGAACTCACAGAGATCCGCCTGCCTCTGCCTCCCAAGTGCTGGGATTAAAGGCGTGCGCCACCAACGCCCGGCCTCAGAGAATATTTTTCTAAAAGTCTATTTTTCGATCTCCAGTGGGGAAAAAAAGTGTTTTAAGCAAAAGGAATTGCAAGATGGGAAGGGACCCTGAGGCAAGAGTGTGTTTGAAGGTGCGGAGGGAAGGCCAGGAAGGGATAAATGGAATGTGCCGGCCTGGGAAGGAGGCTGACCCAGTTTCACTGCCTCTCTTTTTCCCAGTATTAGAGATTCAGACCTCCTGTCTCACGCAACTTTCTCCCCTCCTTTGTATTTTATTTATTTATTTTGAAGCAGGGTCTCCCTACATTGCCCAGGCTGGCCTTGAACATGCAACCCTCCCCCCAGTAGCTGGGACTACACAGGCCTGTGCCGCCAGGCTTAACACTTGACCCAGTTTCTTAGTCTTGCGTAGGTCTTGAGGATTTCAGTTTTATTTTAAAAGTATTGTGAGCCCACTGGATGCTAAAAGATGAGGTGTGATCTCTGCTTTAAGAATATCACATAGGCGACTCATGAAGCCTGCAGCGGTAAGGGGGAGAGTGGGTCGATCAGCTCGGGGACTGAGACTGGTAGGTGTGGAAGCATAAGATGGCAGCGGAACAGCGGCAATGATTAGCTGTGAAGAATCTTTTTTTTTTTTTTTTTTTTTTTTTTTTTTTTTTAATAAGGGGTCACGTGTGGAAGCCATCTCACCAGCCAGCATACTTTGTTTTTAACTCGCTTTCCCATTCTCTACTGATAAATCGTGACCATCTTTTTTTTTTTTTTTAAAGATTTATTTATTTATTATGTATACAACTTTCTGCCTCCATGTATACCCACACACCAGAGGAGGGCGCCAGATCTCATTACAGATGGTTTGGAGCCACCATGTGGTTGCTGGGAATTGAACTCAGGACCTCTGGAAGAGCGGACGGTGCTCTTAACCACTGAGCCATCTCTCCAGCCCAGCTGTGAAGAATCTTAAAGGTGGAATTTGCAGATTTGGGGGATGACGGAGATGAGAAAAGACATGTAATTTCATAGGCTCTACTGAGCAGATTGGGTGAATGATGTCACTGACTGGGACCAGGAAGGAGTTAGAGGAATTTGGATTGGGACACAGGGTTTGAGATAATGGCCTAGCAGACATCCGGACAAGGTATTAATTATTGACGCTTGTGGTTCCTCAGGGAGAAGCATGGGCTGGTCATTTTCGGTGTTATTGAAAACCAAAGGACAATATGGGCTCTTACAATGTGAGAATAGTGATCAGATGGCGCAGACAGGAGGCAGGCAGATGAGGAGCTAGTGGGGGAAGACAGCCTTAGAGCCAGGGAGAAAGGTCATTTTAGATGAGGAAGCTCTGGGCTTGGTGGTGTGATCTCAGCACTCAGGAGGTATAGGCGAGAAGATCTGGAATCCACGCATGTTCAAGGACAGCCGGTCTACATCAGCAGACTTTATTTTATTTTACTTTTATTTTATGTGTATGACTGTTCTGCTGACATGTAAGTGTGTGTGCTACGTGTGTGCCTGGTGACTGAAGAGGTCAGAAGAGGGCATTGGATCTTGAAAGAGAAAAAAATAAAAGGAAGTAGCACAGTCTAGCCTTGACTAGCGTTCCTCAGCAGGGCAGGATGAAACCTGAAGGCTGCAGTTGACTTGATGGAGGCCATGGAGACCTCGGGAAAGCGGCAGAGTTGGGAGACAAGGGATCGCCAGAGGAAGAACAATTAGTTGCCTACCGAGGATTTCTTCAAAGGTGACAACTCCCCGGAGGGAGTTTGAGTAGTCAGGACCATGGTGGAGAAAGGGGATGTACTGGTGGTCCTGGGAGGGGCAAGGGAGGTTGTGCACCCCACCACTCAGTCAAACACTCAGCAGAACTCAGCTTTCCCTTCTGCCCTTCTGCCTTGGCTAATGCCAAGGGTAAAAGTAGGGGCTCTGAGAACACCCCATGGCAGCCCCTTCCACCCCAACCCCATAGGAGGGACTGTGTACTCCGGTTGGGGTACAAAGGGGATATAATCCATGCCGATAGTGGTGCTGGCAGCTTAGGTGGAAGTCACAGGACCGTGGACTGCTGGTTCTGTCTGGATGGACTCACACTGCCAGGCCCCAAGTGGAGCAAGGGGCCCTCTCCAACTCTGTTGTTGGAGCAGCAGAGACTGTCGGCTCTTACTATTTACTTACTCACTCACTTCTTCATTGGCTTCCAGATTGTCCTGCGAGCCTCACTTTGGTTGATTGGTTTTGGGGATTGAACCAAGGGTTTCCGACAAGTTAAGCAGGCGCCTCTACCACTGAGCTACATCCCTAACCCCCGGAAAGCTAACTTGAAACTACCCTGTCTCGCTCCATTTCCTGAAATTTAGGCAGTCCGAAATCTCTGATGGTGCCGTCCATATTGACCTCTACATTATCCCTGACATAAGGGTGTTATGAGGCCATTTTTCCCCACAAAGGGAGAATAAGGAGAGAGACCACTAAAACCTGGGTGTTTTAAAAGGCTGCTTTTTCTTCTCTTTCGCCAGTGGGAGGCGCAAGGGGCTTGGGTGAAAGCCTGGAGCAGGGCGCAGGCTGGGCGGCGATCGGGCTCGAGAGAGTAAGTGCCCGGGTAAATGCCCAATCTCTCCTTGCCTCTCCCGGAGACTCAGGGCTTATAGACTGGGTGGGTCCTCCCACCGACCCCGGGATGTCCACTCGCGTGGCCTGGGGAGGGCGTGGCCTAGGACTCCGCCCCCTTCCGCGGGCTCAAATTGCGTGGCGTCCGCGGAGGCGGGGTCAGAGCACAGCACCGGATCCCAGCGCGGCTCTGGGAGGCTGCGGAGCAGCGGCCCAGCTGGGCATTCAGGTACGGGCGGCCGCGAGGGGACTTCGTGAGCTGCAGCCCGTAGGGTCCTGTGGCCTTCCGAGGTGCTGGTGAGGGCGTGGGCGGTCGTGGCCTGTGCCAGATTTCCTCGGTTAGCTTCGGCCGCAGCCTCCGCCCCCGCCTTCCTGCGGCGAAGTGGGGCTGATTGGCGCCTGCGCCACCGTGTGCGGTGGGGAAGCGGCCAAGCGTCGGGCTGGGGCGGGAGACGAGGGGAAACAGAGTCACGTTGGAAAGGAAGGGAGCTTCGTGCGTGGGTGGCACTACTTTCTCTGGCTTCCAGAAAGAATCCCGTCCCTGGCCACGCGCTAGGGACTTGGCCCCGTCACTCTCCACAGAGTCAGCACCCCTCTTCTTCCCCCCCTTGCTGTGCCCAGGGGTCCCGCCCTGGCTGCCTGCAGCCTCGACCTGTCCCAAAATGGCTAGAACCCATTCCAGCGGTCTCCTTCCCACCCCTCCCCCTCACATCCCAAGCCCCTAAAGTGCTCCCTCCACGGGCTCTCCACAGTGTCAGCTTACAAGCCTTATATAGTCTGAGCAGGCTCCAGCGGCCTGCTGGGACCCGGAGAAGGAGGGGGAGTTGGCCCCTGACTCACCCTGCCGCCCTCCTGAGATTCCAGGTTAGCTTGGGCCAAGCAGTGCCAATTAGTCCCACAGCCCACCCCTGGAGGAGAAAAGAAGTCGAACTTGATGAGGACTTTCCTCACCCTGCCGGTAGCAGGGGGCAGGGTGGAGAACTTGCCTGTTGCCTGTGAGGTCTGCCTGCCAGGAGCCCCGCCAAACCCGACGAGATACCTGCCTCCCAGTGCCTGTGTGTGCTGAGCAGCCGCCTGTGCTTTCTGGTACCTGGGCAACGCTAGAGATGAGATCTGGACCTGCCTGCCAGTTTGCAGTATTGACGCTCCCCTTTCCTCACAGGAACAGACACCATGGATTCCTTCAAGGTAGTGCTGGAGGGACCAGCACCTTGGGGTTTTCGGCTGCAAGGGGGCAAGGACTTCAATGTGCCCCTCTCCATCTCTCGGGTGAGCCTAGACTGAGGAACGTACTCCCCAAGGGTTCTTGGGTGCTCATGTTTCCAGGAAATGATGGGAATGGCAGGAGCAAGCTGGGGCCAACGGGACAGGAGTATCCCGGTCCAAACAGACACTTATTCCAGGGACTCCCACCTAGGTGGCTAGTAGAAGAGGAGCCCCCGCCCCCAGCCTTCCTGCTTTGACCTGGTACTCAGTGCTATCCCACCAAGCCCCCTTGGCGATCTGTGAGTGCCAAGGAGAAACCGATTCTGCAGTATGGGATCCCGGCTGATGTCTCTAAGAAGTGTCTTAGCTTGAAGAGCAGTGTGTGGAGCCAGTGCCAAGCAGCACCTCGCTTTAATGTCACTGCTACTCAAGGATAGCAGTGGTCATCCTGCTTTGCCAAGGGACAGAACTGGGAGGGACGGAAGAGCTCACTCAGCAAGTCCCTGGCAGAGCAAGGGTATAAACTGAGGCACAAAACGGCTTGTCCCTTCTGTAAGTTTAAGGAAGAGGATCTCTTCCCAAGCTGAGCCAGGACCCGAGTCTCAGTCTGTTGGTTCTAGTCAGGCTGTAGTGACCTTTGACCCTAGGCAGAGGTGTAGTGAGGCTGGCCTCTTAGATTCTTGTTCCCATTCCTCTGTCTGATGGGGGGGTGGGGCTGGAGCTGACTCCTCCCTGTGGCAGGGGGATTGCCTTATAAGCCCAAGAATGCAGCCCCAGCTGGGATGGCCAACAGTGGCTAGTTAACAGAACCCAGAAGGGTTGGCCTACGTCTGGGCCCCTCCTCACCTGATCCATCCGTCAGTCATTTGTGTCAGTAGGGCTTAAAGCAAACTTTGTGCCAGAGTGGGTGAGGCAGCACGCCAACTTGGTATCTCTGACCGACCTAGGGGGTCAAAAAGGGGGCAGGGACTTCCTGCCCTGATATCCGCCTGCCTAGGAAGGCCCACCCAGCCATGGAGTAGGCAGGCAGCTGTTGGCAGGAAACCCAGGGCAAGCCCAGCCCAGAAGGGCCTGAGAATTTCCCAGCACTGCTCAGCCTGAGAGGGATGTCAAAGCTGCATCTCTGTAGGAGTCAGACATGGTGGCCAGGGGAGGCAGGCATTCAGACTGCATTCTCCCTAGGATCCTTCAGGGGTAGGCAGGCACACAGGCTGTCTTCTTCCCAGGACCCTTCCCTGGGGCTGTCTTGGAATCCGCCCCAACCAGCAGGGTGACTAAGAGCAATGGACCCTTCCCCCACACATACATCCTACATCTTCTTCCTCCCCTCTGGGAAAGTGCTGGCCAGTGTGGTGTAGGTTTTGGTTTCTTTGTCGGTAATGATGGCCTCTGAGATGTTGCCTGTTGGGGGCACTCTGGTCCCTGGGCTCCTTTGTCAGCAGCCTTAACGTGTGGGTGGGGCCACCAGCTGAGCCCTGCCCTGGAATGGGGCCCTGATGGGTGGGGTGGGCTTTTCTAAATTGGGCCAGCCAGCTTGCTATCCCTCCCCTGACCCCAGAGTAGAGGGAGGTAGGAGGGGCTAGGGCTGGCTGTGGGCCCAGGCCTGGAAAATGAGGTAATGTCTGGGATTTGGGGGTTGGGCTGCTCAGTGGAGCTCCCAGGCTGACTCACCCCCATCTGTAACACTGTCCAGTCCCCTGCCTTCTCCCCTAATCTCACTAGCCACCTTTCCCAAAGGGCCCCCCATGCTGCCTTCTCCCACTCTGCCTGCTGTCTGGCCCCTCAAATGCTTCCTCCTGCCTCCTCACTCCTCCACTCCTTTAGGGGCCAATTGCTCCTCCTCAGAAGACCCCCCCCTACCTCAGTCTCACCCCTCACCTCTCAGGAAGCAGCCTGTATAGGAAGGAGTGGCTAAACCAGGTTTCCATCTATCGGTGACTCACTGTGACCATGCGCAAGTCACTTCCCCTTTGGGGTGTCACTTCCCTGTCCCCATTATAAGGCACTGATAGGAGTGAAATAAAGGTGAGAGGGGCATGAAGACCCCAAATTAGCTAAGGCATGAAGGAATCTCTTTTCAGACAAGGTCTGGAATTGAACTAGCTAGTCCTGCTCAGTGTGCCCGAGTGTTGGCATTGTGTGTGTACAGTGCTAGCCTTGGTACCTAAAGTCTTTTTTTTTTTAATTTCTTAAAAATTTATTTATTTTGAGACTTGGTCTCTTTATAGTCTTGGCTGTTGTGGAATTCAGTATGTAGACCAGACTGGCCTCTGCCTCCTGAGTGTTGGGATTAAAGGAGTGTGTCACCACCGCCCAGCTCCCCAGAGTCTTTATGGGGAGCTCCCCTCACTTGCGTCCTCCTGCACAGCCTAGCTGCCCTGTTCTGGTGGAGATCCAAACCCTGGCTGCAGCTCTTGCTGGCTGCATGACTTGAGTTCAGGTGTTGGCGGTGCTGTGTCTTTTCTGAGTGTGAGCAGGGTGTGTCGCCAGACTCCTCTACAAGCACGCTAGGAGATGCGGTGTTAGTCCTAGGTGTTCTGGGAGTTGCTATTCTTACCGGTTGTTAGCAGGTAAAGAAAGGACTGTGACTCACCCTCTCTCTCCTCTGCTCACCTCCCCTTCAGGCACAGAATAGAGCTGTCAAGTCCAGCTCCCCCTAGTGTCTGCAGTCTCTGAGTCAGAGACTGTCCTTAGTATCCCTGGAACCTCTGCCTTCCCTCTGCTTCAGTACACGCTGCACCAGCTCACCTGAGGAGCCCGCTGGGCCTCTGATAGCCTGCACCCCACTTTTCCTACTACCCGTGAAGTGTAAACTCGGCCTGCTCTATGTGGTACCAGGCCCTTTGCCAGATGGCCGAGTGGCCCTTGATTTCAGACCTCTGGAAGACTACCATGTCTCCAGTCCTTTTGGCTTTGAGTTGGGAATTTTCTGGTTTGGGTAGCAAATGAGGGAATGTAGTAGGCCTGGTGGAATGGTGGTCACCAGCACTGGCTGACAAAACAAAACAACAAAAAACAAAACAAAAAAAGAGTATGCAACAGTGAGAGCAAGAGTACATTTATGAAGACATTCAGTGCCTGGGGAAGGAGCCTCCAGAGCAGACCAACAGAGACCTCAAAGGCTGTGGTCCTAGCTTGCAGGTGTGGCCTTTAGCCTGAAGGTGACTGTCTGCCAGCTGTGTCTGGACTGTGAGGGGGGTCACAGAGGAGAACAGACAATCAAGCCATGGGATGACCAGTTGTGCAGCTTGGGTGTGCGTGTGTCTATGGGCCTCTGACCTTTCCTCCCCCAGCTCACTCCTGGGGGCAAAGCTGCACAGGCTGGCGTGGCTGTGGGAGACTGGGTGCTGAGCATCGATGATGAGAACGCAGGGAACCTCACACACATTGAGGCCCAGAACAAGATCCGTGCCTGTGGGGAGCGCCTCAGCCTGGGTCTTAGCAGGTACGGGGGAGGGTGGGGGATGAGACAGGATGAAGGGGTGAGGGCATCTCTGGTCTGGCTCACCCGCCGTCACTCCTTTCTCTTCTCCAGAGCCCAGCCTGTTCAGAGCAAACCACAGAAGGTAGGTTGTGCGGGCAATATCTAGGCTGAGAAAGGGAGGGGCTTGAACTAAAGGGCTGGCCTGCCCTCCCTGACCCAGCCTTGGTACCCTCTTCCTGGCTAAGGGCAGAGGGCAGATGCCAGTATAGGCAGTATGTGGGAACTGAGAGTGGAGCTAGGAGCTGCCGCACGGTCTGGGCGCACACGTGCCTGCCTGTCTGTCTGCCTGCTTCTTCCCACGAGCCTGTGCTGTGTGCGCCTGCCCATCCTTGGTCTCCCTTGGCACAGAGTGGGTTGAGTTCATCACTTCCAAATGGATTTGAAATCGTAGTTACCCCTCCACCCTTAGCCTCTGGCCAGATGTGTAAGCGGAGCTTGACCTGTCACTGTCCTTGGTGGTGGTGACTCTGCTCCCACCTCAGCCCCCACTCCCACCCACCCTGCCCGGCTCTGTCTCTGCCCAGGCCCTGACCCCTCCCGCCGACCCCCCGAGGTATACTTTTGCACCAAGCGCCTCCCTCAACAAGACGGCCAGGCCCTTTGGGGCACCCCTACCTACTGACAGCACCCCGCAGCAGAATGGGTATGTCAGCCCCGCCCACTCGCCCACTCACTCCTGTCTGTGGTCCACACTGTCTAGCCCTGTCACAAGCACACACAAGTTGCCCGCTACTGCTCAGTCTGTGCTGTACCCCAGCCCCTTAACCGTGTGGCAGCAGTCCCTGGCGGCTGGGTAGGGCTGTGGGCATAGAGCCCCACCTAAGGCTGTTGCTCTTGCACAGGCTCCGCCCTCCTGGGCAGTCTGGGGTTGGGATGTGGTATTGGGCTGGCCGAGTCTCAGACACTCATGGCCACCTTGCCTCTCTCTCCACTGCTCTGATCTCCCCCACCTTTCTTCTCCCGTGTCTGTCCCTTTATTTGTCTATCTGTCTTATTTCCTTCACAGGTGCAGACCCCTGACAAGTCAGTGAGCCCCCTCTTCCTCTCACTTTTTTCCTTCCTTTTGGCACCTTGGGTGGTAGCCCCTCCCCGCCCTGGCTACCCTCCTCCTAGCTCTCCTTTCCCTACCTACCCACCTATCCAGCAGGGCCCTTTGCCCCATCCCCTCACCCTTCCCCTCTCACCTGTCACTGTAACCCATGCACATCAGATCCTGGGAGGGGCTGCCCCTGGTGCTCACCCAGAACCAGAGGTTCTGAGCCACACCCTTCCCACAGACAGTTGCTCAGACAGCTGGTCCCCAATGCCAGCAAGCAGCGGCTGATGGAGGATACAGAAGACTGGCGGCCACGGCCGGGGACAGGCCAGTCCCGCTCCTTCCGCATCCTTGCCCACCTCACGGGCACAGAGTTCAGTAAGTGCTGGCCCAGGTCAGGGCGGACTCTCTGGGCCTTAGCCTAGGCCTGACTTTGCCAGGACTCGAGGCTGGGTGACCGTTGTTTCTCTTGGTCAATGCCTGCCTCTGTCCTCCCAGTGCAAGACCCGGATGAGGAATACATGAAGAAGTCAAGGTAAAAGCGTGGGCACTAGCCCCTCTCCCTAATCTCCCACTCTTCCATTCCAGCCACTTCCCCGCATCTGCTCCCAGCCCTCCCCTGCCAGTGCTCTCTTCTCTCCCTTCTGCCTTTCCTTCCCTCCCTCCTCCCTGCCTCCCTTCCATCTCTCCTTCCTTTCACTTCCTCCTCCTCCTCTTTCTCTCTCTCTGCCCCTCAGGGAAAAGTATGTCCTGGAGCTACAGAGCCCACGCTATACGCGCCTCCGGGACTGGCACCACCAGCGCTCTGCCCACGTGCTCAACGTGCAGTCGTAGCCTGGCCCTTGCCAGCCTGCTGCCCTCTGCTGTCCTTTCTCTGCTACTTCCTCCCAGGGCACCCCATTGGTGCCCCAAGCTTTGCCTACTGCTTTCATGTTCCTGACCTGAACCTCCTTCTGGCCTGGTCCTGGCAAGCCCGCCTGGCACAGGGCCTAGCTTCGTCTGACACTGCCTTCCCTCTTGGCCCTGTGGTACTACTATCTGCCAGGTCTGCCCTGCCTTGAGCATGAAAATAAACGTTCTCAGCCCTGCTTCCTTTGCCTCTGTCTTCTGTCTTGTTGGGTCTGGTTATGTTTTGCATACGGATGTTAAGTGGTTTAGACTTGGCGTGGGTCCTATGGTCTGCTTCTTGGTGGGAGGAAGTACCTAACAAAGATAATGGTGCCTTACCGTGGTTCTCCCATATAAGAGGAGACTCAAAGGCTGCCATAGGAGCAGGAGCCCCGCTCTGCTTCCACACTCTACACAGCAGACCTATTCTAACCTACTTGGGGGAAGCACCCCTTCCTACCTGTACCCTGGAGGGACCCAGAATCCATCCCAGCATCTCTCATGCCCTCACACTTTACCCATGGGGCCAGCACAACTGAAGTTAGGGGGTGGGACCATGCCCAGAGCCTCAGCCAGGCAGGGCCTTGAATGGCAGATCTTGCAGCCAGGTGCCCAGGACAGAAGCCCCAGCCCCAGCCCCAGCCTCAACTATACCCCAGGAACCCTGGCCTGGTAAGAAAGTGGGCTTGGGTCTGAAGAAGGGTGGGTAGCCTCCACAATCATAGGGGTGGTGGGTTTTTGTAGGCGACCCTGGGCTCTACCCTCTGCACTTTGGGCTCCCTGAGTACCCCTCTGGATCTACTTTCCTTGGCTATCAGGCCCCACCACCCCCAGCCCTACCAGCCGCCCACCCTGGGCCGTGGACCCTGCATTTGCTGAGCGCTATGCCCCAGACAAAACTAGCACAGTGTTGACCCGGCATAGCCAGCCAGCCACACCCACGCCTCTGCAGAACCGCACCTCCATAGTGCAGGCCGCAGCTGGAGGGGGCGCAGGAGGGGGCAGCAATAATGGCAAGACTCCCATCTGCCACCAGTGCCACAAGATCATCCGGTGAGTGGTCCCCCACAACCCTGGCTTTCCTGCACCGCAGCCTGATCCTGGCTCGCTTTATCCACCTGCCATACCTTGGCTGCTACTCTGAGAGAATTAAGAATTTGGTTGAAGCAGGGTGGGATCTAGCGTAGAACCTCAGATCTTTTTAAATTTATTTTGCTTTTCATATGGGTGTGTAGCCCATGTGTGTATCTGTGCACCACTTGCATGCCTGGTGCCCACAGAAACCTTTAGAAAAGGATGTTGAATTTCCCTGGAAAACTGGATGGAGTTATAGAAGGCTGTGAGCCTTCATGTGGGTGCTGGGACACAAAGCTGGGTCCTGTGGAAGAGCAGCAAGTGCTTTTAACTGCTGAGCATCCCTGCAGCCCCCAATCCTCAGGTTCTTAATCCTACACTTCCTACCACACGCACACCAGTCTGTAGCAGGGAGAGCAGGGAGGTGCCAGCGGCACTCTGAAGCTGTGCCTCTCACTTTGCCACACTCTGGATAAAGAAGGCCTCCCTGTCTGCCGCTTCCCCCTCACGCTTGGGCTAAGCTGCTGCTCTCAGAACCAATAGGCCACAGATATCTCCCTCTGTGCACTGCTCCCTGGAGCACAGCCAGTCACACAGTCCTTCAGAGCCAGATTCTAGAACCTTCCTAGTTGGCCCTAGTGGGCTGCTCTTGTCTCCCATCAGCCCTTAGGCAAAGGATATGTAAAATATCCCCTCCATTTCTCTAGGGCCTCCAGGCCCATGCTCAGGCAAAATGGAACAGGCAAGCAAGATGGTGTTCACCACGGTCTGTTGAAGGTTCATCTTCGCAGTGGACAGTAATCCCCCCAGGAGTGTCTTGGTAGTCTCAAGCTCCCTCCCAAACCAGGGCACCAAAACAGCTTCCATCGTCAAGAGAGGTTGCCCTTACGTTTGGTCCCTCTTCTGTATGGAGAGACCAGGCCTGTCTTCCTCCTGGAGTGTCTACCTCATTTGCATTCATGCCCTCTCCTTGCAGGGGCCGCTACCTGGTAGCGCTGGGCCACGCATACCACCCTGAAGAATTTGTGTGCAGCCAATGTGGAAAGGTTCTGGAAGAGGGTGGCTTCTTCGAGGAGAAGGGGGCTATCTTTTGCCCCTCCTGCTATGATGTGCGCTATGCACCCAGCTGTGCCAAATGCAAGAAGAAGATCACTGGAGTGAGTGGAGCTGGAGGAGAGCGGTGGGCAGGAGGGCGGAGGGCAGGTGGGCAGGAGGGCGGAGGGCAGGTGGGCAGGAGGGCGGTGGGCAGGTGGGCAGGAGGGCAGGTGGGCAGGAGGGCAGGTGGGCAGGAGGGCGGTGGGCAGGTGGGCAGGAGGGCAGGTGGGCAGGAGGGCGGTGGGCAGGTGGGCAGGAGGGCAGGTGGGCAGGAGGGCAGGTGGGCAGGTGGGCAGGCAAGAAAGTAAATGTTGAGCCTGTCAGTGTGTTCAGTGTGGGGCTCTGAGCAGGAATCTCCAGGATCCTAACCACCTGACAGCCGAGACTATAGTTCAGTGGTGGAGACTCGCATAGCATGTCCAAGGCCCTGGTTCCATTCTGTGTACAAACAACCTCATCAGGCATGGTGACATTTGCTTCTAATCCTAGCAATTGGAAAGCAGAGGCAAGAGGATTATGCGTAACAGGCCAGTCTGGGTTATATGGTGAGACTCTGCCTGGAGAAAACAAAAAGCATTCTAGTAATGGCTTTAGTTTATACCAGCCTGGATCCATTTTTTGTTTGTTTGTTTGAAATGGGGTTTCTCTTTGTAACAGCCCTAGCTGACCTGGAACTTGCTCGGTAGAGCAGACTGGCCTCAAACTCCTAGATCTGCTTGCCTTTGCCTCCCGAGTGCTAGGATTAAAGGTTTGCATCACCACCACCAACTAGCCAGGATAGTCTTAAAAGACCAACCTTTTTTTTTTTTAATTTTGGTGTATTTATTTTATGGGCATTGAGTGCTTTGCCAGTATATATGTGTGTGCATCACATTCACTCCTGGTGCTCTCAGAGGTCAGAAAGACAGTGTCCCCCGGAATTGGAGTCACAAGTGGTTGTGACCTACCATGTGAGTGCTGGAAAACCAAACCAGGGTCCTCTACAAGAGCAACAAGTGCTCTTAACCACTGAACCACCTCTCCAACCTGAAAGAGTAGAAGAAAAAAAGTAGAAGAGAACTGGAGAGATGGCTCAGAGGTTAAGAGCACTGCCTGCTCTTCCAGAGGTCCTGAGTTCAATTCCCAGCAACCCCATGGTGGCTCACAACCATCTATAATGAGATCTGATTCCTCCTTCTGGTGTGCAGTCACAACACTGTATACATACTAAATAAAAAAGTTCTTAAAAAGAAAGAGCCAAGTGGTGGTGGCGCACACCTTTAATCAGCACTCAGGAGGCAGAGACAAGTGGCTCTCTGTGAGTTCAAGGCCAGACTGTCTACAAAGGGAGTTCCAGGACAGCCAGGGCTGTAAGATGCTAACTTCGGGCACAGCCAAACACCATGGTCTCCCGAGTTTGCCTGTTTTTACTTTTGTTGGCTTGATTCATTCCCGGCATGCTCTTCTCTGGAGAAGGTTTCATTTCCCCAGTTTAGCTCCACAGTAGAGACACCACCTCAGTCCTACTGGTACCTGGAGGTTCTGATGCTGCCGCTCATCGGCTTAGCTTGAGTTGTGTCAAGTTCCCCTTGTCTGATTGCCTGGGGCTGGAGTCTGCCTACCCCTGTAGCTGTCAAGTGAATCTCCATCCTGTCAAAATGGACAGGTGGCTTTGAGCTCCATCTGAACCATGGTAACTGAGGGATGGGTAGTGCCCTGAAATACATCAGGCTGATGTTACCCTAAGAAGGGAAATGGTTGAGACAGCTGCTGCTCCAACTGGAACTGCATTTGGCTGCAGTAACAGAAAAGACCATTGCACTGCTAGAAATAGGGTTATTTATTTCAGTCAAAAGAATTCCTGGGCTAGAGTGATACTCAGGGGTGCCTGGTATTAGATAATGCTTGTTAGGTGACTTCTGAGGCCCAGGCAGGAGAGACAAGGCAAATACCGTTCTTCTAGTGGGGTAGGGTGTGCTGGGATCAAGTCTACGCCTTGCATGTAAGGTTTTGCATTTGAACCCAAAAAATACAAACTAACTTCCATTATTGGCTAGAAATACTATCTGTCCCCCTTGACTACATGGGAAGTAGGAAGCCCAGTGTGCTTGTCACATTAGCTGTCCATGGGGGAAGGGATGTTGGTCCCGGCCGGACCCCATAGGTACTGGTGCCCAATTTTCCTACATAAAATAGCATCGCTTGCATGTGACTGATGCATGTCCTCCTCTATACTTCAGCCCATCTCTAGATCATTTATAATCCCTGATAAAATATAAATGTAACATAGAAAGTTGTTACACTGTATTGTTTAAGGAATAATGACAAAAACAAGAAGTAGCATCTATACTCAGGAGGCAGAAACAGGTGGATCTGTTTTTGAGGCCAGCCTGGTCTACAGAGTGAGTTCAGGGCAGCCAGGATTGTTACACAGAGAAACCTTGTCTTCAAAACAAAGAAACAAAACAAAAAGTCGGTGTTTGCATCTGTCCAGTTCAGGCTTCCCAAGTATTGTTGATTCATTGTTAATCAAAGCCGCAGACTGGACCCGAGGACTCTGAGGGCCACTTGTGCTTTCGCTCTCCAGTCTGGGTTGCAGCTGCCAGCGGAAGTGAAGGGAGTGTTCAAAGCCACGAGCAGCCGGCTCAGTGTCTGCTGCTCCTAATGTACCACGCTGAGACTGGAAGATAACATGCCAGTACTTGAAACATTTGATGCAAACCCTATTTGTCCCTCAAAGGCTAAACACAAGAGCATAATCCAACCAGGTTTTCTCTGCACAAGCTTGGCTACCATCAAAACAGGACTTGAGACTTCATTGGTTTGTGTAGCAAGAGTGTAAACCTGGCAGGCAGGTCTAGCCTGTGACCCAAGGGGAGCCCACTCCCAGGTGCTCTCATTGGGGAAGTGCGGGGACTGTAGGTGTCCTGGGCTCAAGGTGGGGAGCAGAACAGGTACGGGTGACAACCTGAGTGGGTTTCTGTTCTGCACTATAGAGACTGAGACCTGGAAAGGGGCAAGAGAGAGCTGGGTGGTGGTGGTGCACGTCTTTAATCCCAGCACTTGGGAGGCAGAGGCAGGTGGATCTCTGTGAGGCCAGTCTGGTCTATAAGAGCTAGTTCCATAGTTCCAGGACATGCTCCAAAGCTACAGGGAAACCCTGTCTTGAGAAAACAAACAAACAGAAAGTGTGATGTTGAGCCCAGGGCAACTCCAGTGTCAGATTTTCTGCCAGTTTGGGCTTCTCTGCTTTCTGCTTCCTCCTCTCTGGATACAGAGGCAAGGCTGCTGGGTGTGGCCAAAGAGTTCCCAGTGTGGCACTCAGATTAGTGAGGAATAGAGAACTCTTAGGAGCTTCACCCAGAGGTGGCCTGGGACTGAATGGTAGGTAGACTGAGGCTACTTCATTTTGTTGTCCAGCCATTCTCAGCATGGACTCGTAGTCCAGGATGCCTCTTGAGCCTTGGCCAAGGTGTCCACATTCCAGCTATCCCCAGATCAGAAAAGGAAGAAGAGACGGGAGGCACCCATCTTTAAAGGATGCTGTCACTTCGCCCTTCTGCTGCCAACCTGCTAATCAGAACCCAGTCAGTGACCACACCGAGCTGCAAGGGAGGCTGGGAAACACAGCCTTTATTTTGGGTGGCCACATGCCTGAAAGGAAGGAACTTACCTTACCAGGGATAAAAGTGTGACCTCATGCTGGGCGGTGGTGGCGCAGGCCTTTAATCCCAGCACTCGGGAGGCAGAGGCAGGCAGATCTCTGGGAATTCGAGGCCAGCCTGGTCTACAAGAGCTAGTTCCGGGACAAGGCACCAAAGCTACAGAGAAACCCTGTCTCGAAAAAAAAAAAAAGTGTGACCTCATCAGTCTTCTGGGTGTTCCAGTAAAGGCCCTAAATCCTCCCTGCTCCTGACTCCACACCCACACGCAGGAGTTAGAGAGCAGAACAAACCTCAGATGATGTCAGCATTGACAGTAGGGGGTCTACTGCTGGACACCTGGCACGATCTAGGGATAGCCTGACCTGACGGCTCTGTTCTTGTCCAGTCACGGACTTCACTGCTCGCGTTCATGCGGCAGTTCTCCAGGCTCTCCATCTTCTCAGAGAGCTCCCGCAGAACCTTGGCATCCTAGATCCTCTTAGCACCGCCTTCTTCCTCAGCCTGGATTTAGCTTTCACTTCCTCACGAACCTCTTCATCCTCCTCTTATTTTTCTAAATACTTTTTAATGGTTTATGCATCCGTGAATGAACGCAAGTGCCCTTAGAAACCAGGGGAGCGTGTCAGATGCCCTGAACCTGGAGTTACAGGTGGCCTAAAATGGGTGCTGGAAACCAAACTTGGGTCCCCTTTAAGGAAGTACATCCATTTCTCCAATCCCAGGAATACCTTTTAATTAACTAATTAGTTAATTTGTTTATTTACTTATTTGTTGAGATGGGGTTTCTCTGTGTAGCCCTGGCTGCCCTAGAACTCACTCTGTAGACCAGGCTGGCCTCAGACTCCAAGATCCACCTGTGTCTGCCTCCTCAGTGCTAGGATTGAAAGGCGTGCACCATCACTGCTCTCCCCACCAATACCTTCTCTTCCCATCAGACCGCCCTCCACAGTCACCTCACTGTCCCGTGTCCTTTGTCCTGTCCTGCTCCCCTTGCTGTGGAATCTGAGTCAATAGCAGAACTGTTTGATTTAAGGACTGTGCCCCATGGTGGAAGGTGGTCAGTAAACGCTTGAGCTAGTGACCAGAAAGTGACCTCAAGAGGAAGACCAGCACAAATGGGAATTCCCTCAGAGAAGGCCACAGGAAGGACAGTTTGTGTCGCAGGTGGCACTTGAGAGGGGGAGGGATAAGAGGAGGGGAGAGTGAAGGCAGGTCTGATGAGCTTCAGAAAGCTTTGGGGGGGACCAGGGCAATAAGATGCCAGACACAGAGATGACTAGTCGGTGTAGTTTTGTCCAGTACAGATGTACTGTCATCTCAGAGCTAAGATGTCCCCCAGAATTATGTTTGGCATAGCCACACTTGTATTTCTGAGTCAGTGAGCATCATTTACAGATCTGGGCTAGGTATAGTTCAGTGGTAGAGTAGCCTAGCACACGAGGGGCACCAAGAAAAAAGGTTTCATGTCATTCGGACTGAACCTGTCAGAACCACAGTTTGAATCAGTCCAGGTAATCCCCAAGTGACCCAGGCTCCACTTGGACCCATCTGGCTTATAAGAACCTGGGGTCCCTGGCTGCAAACCTGGGGTCATTTTCTAAACAGTCCAACAAGACTGGGTTCAGGTACTTAGTTCCCAAGATAGGTAGCCATGTTTTACAAGAGGATAAAGCTCTTGCCGAGTGCCCCTCCACAGCCTCTGGCTGAGATGAACTTAACAGTTCCAGGATGACCAGTCTGTCCCTGGGGAGAGCTCATCCTCTGGGGCCAAGTTCACTGAGGACCCACAGTGGGTTAGGCACCATTGGAATATATCCATTCACAGAGTGGGTCTTCCTCGTCTAAGAAGGATGGGGGAAGAGGGAAGGTGTCAGTGAAGTAAATGTTCCAGGATAGGAAAGGGAGAGGCCCTGCCAGTGTGGAGTGCTCACTGGTGTCAGACTGGGCTCTGTGGGGAGAATGACTTCTACACAGAAACTCAAAGTCAGAGTTGGGGAGACTTCAGGTGGAGACGACCTGTGTGGGTAGAAGGATAACTGGGATGTAGCCCCAACAGGGTGTGCTTGGCGTGAGTGAGTGAGAGGAGGGGACAGGACAGGCCTGACTGCTGGATCCTGCACAGGGCTTGGCTTAAAGACAGGACCTTCAAAAGCTGTGTAGGCCATTGAACTCTGTACCCAGCAGGCCTTTTAATTGTCACCAGGCTGGGTGTGTCTCAAAGGTGGACCCTTCGGTACTCACTGATGTGGGCTACGAGAGAAAGGGGGAATTTCGAGTCAGACATGGCGGCACACACTTGAAAACCCACCCTCAGAAGGTGGAGAAGAGCTTCAGGAGTTCAAAGCTTGCCAGGGCTACATGAGACAACTTAAAAAATAAAACAGAGGAGGTGGATTTTGGCCTGAACAGATGGAAGGATTGACTGTGGGAGGAGCAGGTTTGGGATGGAAAGTCTGAGGAGACCTAATACATGCGGACTTGGAGAGTTGGCAGTGGCTCTGGGAGCTGTACATATGTAAATGTAATATTTCACGCAGTGCGAGGGCCCATGCCAGCTTTCCTGTGTTCTGGGGGTTGGTCTGAACCTGACATCGACTGTGGCCTCTTCCAGGAGATCATGCATGCTCTGAAGATGACCTGGCACGTGCATTGCTTCACCTGCGCTGCCTGCAAGACACCCATTCGCAACAGAGCCTTTTACATGGAGGAAGGGGCGCCCTACTGCGAGCGAGGTATCCGGTGGCCTAGGCAGTCGAGGAGGGCCCGGGTGGGGGGCATTGTGACTATAGACCCTCTTTTCCATGACCCCATTACCAGACTATGAGAAGATGTTTGGCACGAAATGTCGAGGCTGTGACTTCAAGATTGATGCTGGAGACCGCTTCCTGGAAGCTCTGGGCTTCAGCTGGCATGACACATGCTTTGTTTGTGCAGTAAGCACACCCATCCCCCCCAACGTGTGTGTGTGTGTGTACGCACGCCCACGCCTCACCACCCCACACCCATCTCCTGCCTGCCTGAGAGATGTAGGTCAGGTTGGGAAAGGGCCTCTCCCACTCCCACCTGCCTAGTGTGACTGGACCTTCATTGTTCCCAGATCTGTCAAATCAACCTGGAAGGAAAGACCTTCTACTCCAAGAAGGACAAGCCCCTTTGCAAGAGCCATGCCTTCTCCCACGTCTGAGTGCCTTCCACATACTGTTGCTGCCCCACCCTGCCTGAGGGGTGAGAAATCGAGAGTGATCACCCTCAACATTTCTGGGTAGGGCTGACAGTGGTTGTCCCAGCCCCGACTCCTGGCCAGATCCTGGGGTTCCCTGAATCCTGTTTCACCTTCTTCACAATCCCCTTACTTCACTTCCTCCACCACCGTCACTCATTGGTGCTGGCCATACTAGGTCCAGTTCCAGTGCCACAATAAACCTGTATCTAGCTGTCTGCCTCCCCCTTTGCATCTGAAACAGTAGGACTTCAAGTAGAAAGAGGGTAGGGGTTAAGACGGTTTTTGGAGCTGAGCCTTGTGTGAATGTCGAAGCTGCATGGTCACTGGGAAGAAGGTGCAGTGTGAACCCCATGTGCTGGGCCCAGTGCCCACAGCTGGGAAGGAAGCCGCTGGTCAGGCCTGCCTTGGAGGCTGGAGTACGTAGCTGGGGGTGGGTGTGCAGATGTGGGACATGGCCAGCAGTGACTACCAGGTGAGCCCGCGTGTCATCTGCTGGAGAGGGGAGCCAGAGTGCCAAGCTCAAGCCCTAGATGGGGGTCTGAAGTGTCCGAGGAGGTTCCAGGGAAAGGCAGTATTGGAGACGGGACCCCATGACAAGCCGCAGGGATCCCTGGACAATGTTGCTAGGAATCTAGTATGTACCAGAAGCTACCTACCCGTCATATGACCATCCCACCCACCTTGCCAGGTGCCTGCAATTCTTTTTTTTTTTTTTTTTAACTATTTTATATGCATTGGTGTTTTGCCTGCAAGTCTGTCTGTGTGAAGTGTCAGATCCTCTAGAGCTGGAGCTACAGGACAGAACTGCCACGTGGGTGCTGGGACTTGAACCCAGGTCCTCTGGAAGAGCAGCCAGTGCTCTTTAACCACTGAGCCATCTCTAGCATACAATTTTTTTTAAGACAGGGTTTCTCTGTGTGGCCCAGAACTCACACTGTAGACCAGGCTGGTCTCAAACTCAGATTCTACTGGCTCTGCCTGCTGAGTGCTGAGATTAAAGGTGTAGACCACCACTGCCCAGCTTTTTTTTCCTTTTAAGAGTTTTTTTTTTTTTGATTTTTCGAGACAGGGTTGCTCTGTAGCTTTTGGTTCCTGTCCTGGAACTAGCTCTTGTAGACCAGGCTGGCCTCGAACTCACAGAGATCTGCCTGTCTCTGCCTCCCGAGTGCTGGGATTAAAAGCGTGCGCCACCACCACCCGGCTTTAAGAGTTATTTTTATGTATGAACATTTGCTTGTATGCATGCATGTATGTATGTATGCATCTTGTGTGCCTAGTGACCCTGGAGGCTAGAAGAGGTCATCAGATTCTCTGGAAGTGGAGTTTAGATTTTTAGCTTCCATTCAGTGCTGGGACCCAGACCTCAGTCCTCTGAATGACTCGAGCCTTCTCTCCAGCTTGATGCAGTTGTTCCTTGTTTGGTTTTTGAGACAGGGTCCTTCTATGTAGCCTTAGAGCTCTATGCTGTCCTAGAGCTCTCTGTGTAGACCAGGCTGGTCTCTAACTCACAAAGATCCACCTGCCTCTGCCTCTGGAGTCCTGAGATTAAAGGTGTGAGCCACCATGCCCAGCCTTGTTTTCTGAAACAGGTGTTGGCCTGGAACTCACTGTCTCCTGGCCAGCTTCAACTTAAGTTGGTTCTCCTGTCTTAGCCTCCCCAATGCATCATGACTTATCTGTTACACCCTGGGTCTCTTGGTTACCTCTTTTATTTTTATTTTTTATTGTTTCGTTTTTGAAACAAAGTTTAATGTATCCCAAGGTTGGCCTTGGACTTATTATGTAGCCCAGGGAAGATCTTGAACTTCAGATTCCCCCATCTCTACTTAAGTGCTGGGATAACACCTGGTTTTTATACAATGCTGGGAATTGAACTCAAGGCTTTGTACATCATAGGCAAGGCAAGAACTCTATCAACTAAGCTGTAGCGTCCAACGTTGGTTACTCATTTTCTAGGTGCGGCCCAGAAATGTTAAGATATGTAACCAAGGTAACCAGTACAGCCTCTGGACCAGGAACAAAGCTGGCTGAATTGCTCTAAGACTGGTTGATACTGAGTTATGTTTGTAAGCCAGTACTCCTCCAGGAAGCCTTCTACCCTGTACCATTTATGACTTTTTGGTTGGTTAGGTTTTGTTTTTGGTTTTTTTTTTTGTTGTTGTTGATTTAGTTTGGTTTTTTTCGAGACAGGGTTTCTCTGTGTAATAGCCCTAGCCGTCCTGTCTGGAACTAGCTCTGACCTCGAACTCACAGAGATCCACCTGTCTCTGCCTCCTGAGTGGTGTGTGTCACCATTGCCTGGCTCATTTATGGTCTTTTAATTTATGTGTATGGGTCTTTTACCTACATAGATGTATGTATTCCACTATCATGTGTGGTGCCTGTGGAGCCCGAAAGAGAGCATTGGATCCCTTGGAACAGGGCTTACAGATGGTTGTTCACGCTAAGTGCTGGGAATTGAACCCCAGTCCTCTGGAAGAGCAACAAGTGCTTTTAACCACCAAGCCATCATTGCTGCGGTATTTGATGGGTTTGGGTGGATTTCCATAGAGGCACATCATTCCCCAGGGGTTCCTACTTAGGGCTGATGCCCTCTACCATTCTAGAGGAACTGTCATCTCCTGTCTCAAACCTGAACAGGTGAGGAGCTGAAGAGGGGACTCAGGTCAGAACAGCCTAGTGTGCTCATGGCATGTGCTCTTTGCGGGGTGGGGGGTCCCTGTCTTAAGTACCTTCAGGATGATCCCTTTTTATGAAAACAAGGTCTCAGAGGGCTGGTCTTTGCTCCTGCAGAGCCTAGAACATCTGCTATATAGAAAGTAAATGTTTGCTTAAGGAGTGAAGTGTTACAGATGTTTAGAAGATAGTTCTCGGAAGCAGCTGAAGATGCCCGCTAGATTCACCTTAGCTTCAATTCAGGACTGAACCTGGGGCAGGGGCAGGCACTCAATATAAATGCTTGTAATTAACACCTTTGGAGAGCCGAGGCCCAGGCCCCAGCAGGTAACAGCAGAAGTGAATCAGGTAGGATGTGTTAGTCTTTCAACACAGACATGCTGAGCATATTAAACACAGCATCTCTTAGTTCACAGGGAAATGTACTCTCCTGTTTCTCTTGAACTGTGAAGCCCTCTCCGTCCATTCTCAGTTTCCATGGATACCAAAGAGCAAGAGCACAGGGTGGGTGGCAATTATTGCCAGACGCCCTTCTGGGGGTAGCCACCCCTTGTCCTGAACACAGGGCCGCCATGTCCTCTAGGCAGGGAAGCCAGATTTGCCAGATAGCAACAGTGTGTGCGCGTTCACGTGTTTTGTGTGGAAGCTGATTTTTTAGTATTGGCAGCTGCGCTTTATTTTTTTAATCCTGTTTTAAAAATAATAAATGCCAGCCAGATCCAGTGTGAGGATAGCTAGGGACTCGGCACAGAAAACGGACAAGGGACCTGAAACTGTAACACAGAACTGGGCACAGAAAGCAGAGGGAGCCGCCAGGGACAGCATGGCAGCCTGCAGGGCACCCCTGCAGGACCTCCACACAGGCCAAGAGCATGTCCAGAAGTTGCCAACAATGTCAACCAGGCAGATAAGGCCAAGGAGTCCCCGTGGTATTTCAAAACAAGGTGACATTTGCCAGATCAGTTTAGCAAAGAGCTGGGCCCCTGCCAGCATTAAAGAGGAACAGGTGTATGTGTGGAGAGCATGCAGACAGCTCTTGAGAGGCTTGCAGGGGTGTGGGGGGTGTAGAGGCCCACAGTCAGCTAAGCACAGGATAAGGGTAGGGAGCAGAGGTGGCTGCAGGAGTGTGACTGAAGACAGACAGCTAGAGGGCTCACGAGGGATGTGAGGACAAGCAGTGAGGGCCACATCAGAGGAAAGCTGAAGTAGGGGAGAGAAATACCAGACACTATCAAGCAAGTGCTTAGGACCTAACCGCTCTGTCCTGTCACCTGTTAAGAGTGATGGTTCAAAGCCTGGTGGTGGTGGTGCATGCTTTTAATCCCAGCACTCAAGAGGCAGAGGTAGGCAGATCTCTGTGAGTTCGAGTCCAGCCTGGTCTACAAGAGCTAGTTCCAGGACAGGCTCCACAGCTACAGAGAAACCCTGTCTTGAAAAACAACAAAACAAAGAGTGATGGTTCAAGCCAGGCATGGTGGCATTGGTCGAGAAAGGAGGACGGTGGGAATTCAATGGCAAACTGCTGCAGAAAGCTAGGCAGGCCATAGCTGTATGTTAAGACTGTCTTTAAAGCTGGGCGGTGGTGGCGCACGCCTTTAATCCCAGCACTTGGGAGGCAGAGGCAGGCGGATCTCTGTGAGTTCGAGACCAGCCTGGTCTACAAGAGCTAGTTCCAGGACAGGCTCCAAAACCACAAAGAAACCCTGTCTCGAAAAAAACCAAAAAAAAAAAAAAAGACTGTCTTTAAAAACCAAGAAACAAGCCGGGCGGTGGTGGCGCACGCCTTTAATCCCAGCACTTGGGAGGCAGAGGCAGGTGGATCTCTGTGAGTTCGAGACCAGCCTGGTCTACAGAGCTAGTTCCAGGACAGGCTCCAAAGCCACAGAGAAACCCTGTCTCGAGAAACCAAAAAAAAAAACCAAAAAAAAAAAAAAAAAAAACCCAAGAAACAGGAACCTAGGCTCAGAGAGGCAAAGATGGCATGTCCAGAGCCAGCCTGAATGGCAAGACTGCTATTCTATGGACTAGAGGTGCAGGGACTTCCACTGAGCTCCTGTACCTCCCCCCACCCTTTGGTAGCCTAGCCCCCCACCCCCCCAGCTCCGAGTTCACCCTGTTCCCAAGCTGGAGTGTGAAGCTGTGTGACTCGAGCCTACACTTGGAAATCAATATCTATGCCAGGCAGGAGAGGCCATTAGCTCCCTTGGAGAGAGAGCAGCGTCCCCAGCCAACAGGGCAGAGTCCATAGCAGGGGTTGGCGTGGGCAGCCGGTGAGAGAGGGGCTTTTTCCTACTTTAGGCAACTTGAACTCCTTTGCAGTCAGCAGGGAGGGGTGGTTGCGGGCGAGGGACTGCTTCTCCAGAACTAATGCTTCTCTGCTGCCTCTTCCGGGCTCAGCCCCACATGGCCTGGGTACACACAGAAGGCGTACATCCGCCTCTCCGAGCCTCGCTACAGGGAAGGAATGGAGGCGGTAGGCTAAGGGCTTGGTGGCTGCCTACCCCGGGAGCAGCAGGTACAGAGATCCACAGCCATCCTTGAAAATATTGAAAGGGGCCAGGTGGTGATGGCGCACACCGTTAATCCCAGCGTTCAGGCGGCAGAGACAGGAGGATTTCTGTGAGCTCGAAGAGTTCCAGGACAGGCTCCAAAAAACTACAGCAAAATCCTGTCTCGAAAAACCAAAAATAAATAGAGACTATTGGAAGGGGCCCCATACCAATGGGAAGAAAGAGGCTTAAACTAGAGTCCAAGATCATCATAGTGGGAAGCAATGCTTACCGGCTCAGAGCCAGGAGAGCACTCAGGACACCTAGTGCTTGGGAGATTTCAAGAGTAGTCCAGGAGGACCCAGGACCTTTTGCTCAGCCCTGGGGCCATTAGGTCAACTCAGGTTTCAGCCACTGACAAAAATGACCCGTACTTAGGGACTGTGTAGATGAGGAAGAATTATTGCTGAAATTCAAACTCACTTAAGAAAAAAATGGAGATAATTTTCCAAAACTAGCTAGTGGCTTCAGCCATGGCAGATGCTGGATATAGTGATGGTGGCTTACTCTTTCTCTTAGCTCTGCTTCTTCATGGGGTCCATCACCAGGGCACAGCCGGTTAAACTGAACTGACATGGGTCACAGGTCCCGAGGGTACAGGGAAGAACCCAGAGATAAAAGCAGGAGCAGCGAGGAGATCTGAGCGCAGATAAACGGCCAGGGTGCTGTAGCCCTCCACAGCAGGAACCTCTGATCCTTGACTCTGTTCCCACACCTCTCAGCCTAGCTTCTGGGACCACTGAGTGATGTTTAGTCTATGATCAAGGAAATCCCTGTGCTGGGGAAGGAGTGAGCGTGTGTGTTGTGTGTGCTATGCCATGCTGAAGGCACATGGACTTTGCCACTCGATTGTGGGCCTCTCGGCAAGTCACTGTTCAAGCTGTCAACTCACCCGGAGCACCTGGTGTATTTTTGCACTTCAAGTACTTCCTAGATAGTGTTGAAAAAAACCAACTAACTAGCCACATTAGATTATGTCCCAAGGCTCTCTAATCCTAGTTACAAGAGTGGCTGAGGCAGGAGAATCACAAATTCAAAGCTTGCCTGGGTTACAGAGTGTTTCAGGCCAGTTTGGGCAACTGAGTGAGACCTTGACTTTAAATTAAAAGGATCAGGGCTGGAAGATGGCTCAGCAGTTGGGAGCACGGATGACTCCTCCAGAGGACCCAGGGTTCAGTTCCCAGCACCCACAATGCCACTCACAACTATCTGTAACTCCAGTTCCAGCGAGTCCAACACCCTTAACAGATGTACATTCAGGCAAAACACACAAAAAAAAAATGCATACAAAATAAGAATAAATGCATTATTTAAAAAATTAAAGTCAGGTATTTTTAATTAAAAAAAGGAATAAAAAGGGTCCTATATAGCTCAGATCCATCAAATTACCAGTAGGCAAATCTGTGGGACATTTTCTTGGTTACTAATTGATGTGGGAGGACCCTGCCCACTGAAGGGGTGCCACCCGTTGGCAGGTGGTCCTGGGTTGAATAAGAAAGCAGGTGAAGAGAGTTAGGAAGAGCAAGTCAGTGAGCAACACCCTCCATGGCCTCTCCTTCAGCTCCACCCTCCAGGTTTCTGCTCTGACTTCCCTGCATGTTGGATTATAACCTGTGCGATGGAATAAACCCTTTTTCCCCAAGTTGCTTCGGGTCATGGTGTTTTAGCACAGCAAACAGAAAGCTAACTATGTCTCTTCCAGGGCTGGGGGGTGGGGCAGAGATCACACTGAAGGAGTGAGGTAGGCATTTGTGCTGTAGACCCTGCCTCAAAGCAAGCCACATACGGACATTTCGGATCCGCCTAAGGTCACACCAATGGCAGGGCACATTTGGGTGAGGACATTAGTGTAGTGAGAAGTAGAGCTGATGTGCTTGGCTCAGAGCCAAGACACTGGGATGATGCCTGGGAAGCACTAAGTGTCTCAAAGATGAGGGGGGTCTGGAACTCAGAAACTACCTAGATTTACTAGGTAGGATGTTAAGGGGCAGGATGAGGCCAGGGAAGGCTCCTCCCGCTGATGCTGGAAAGTCCTGTAGCCCACAGGCTCCCCTCAGTGTTGAAACCTCTGAAAAGTGTGGGGGAGCACAAAGTGAGAGGGAGCTGGAAGGTGGGGAGGAGAGCAGGGGGTTCTCATGCTCTAAGTTGCCATCCAGGCCCATTTTATCCTGCCAACAGCCTCTTAAAAGGCAACACAGAAGGGGGATGTGTTCTAGCCACAGGCACACAGCAAGGAGCTGGTTTCTGGAATCTGGATCCTGCCTCTTCTCATCTTTTCCATTCTAGGGACCCAAAAGCCATGAGACCAGCCTCCTAGTGTGTGGGGGGAGCTCAGGGGGTGGGAGAAACCGACATGTCAGTGATGTGAAGGGTGATCAATGCCAGGGGTGGCAGACAAGAAGCCTGGTGGGAGGACCTCCAAAGTGCCACCCACCAAGACTGGGTGTGGTTTTCAGGGGCAACTTAGTGGCTGCAGGGGGCAGGGTCTGGGGGGGGAAGGGTGGTGAGCAATGGCTATCCTCTCCTGCAGATACAGTCAAGGAAACAGCTACAATAGAAGACTGAATTGGTAATTGAAAATGATGACCTTGGTCAGAAAAACTCAAAGAAACTTGGTGACTGGGGGTAAGGAGGAAACTCCATGACTTACAAGCAGTGGAACGCTCCATCCTTTGAAAATAAGAAAAGCAAGATGGAAGGCTGTGGGATTTACGCACTACAGATTCTTTTTGCTTTTCCCCTTCAGTGCTAAGGATCTAACGCTGGCTGGACATGAACTCTTTAGCTCACTCAGCTGTATCTCCAGAACTGTTTCAGTTCTGGGTTGTTTGTTTGATTTTGAGACAGGGTCTCTCTGTGTAGTCGGACTGTCCTGGAGCTTGATATGTAGACCAGACTGGCCTTGAACGCATGAAGATCTGCTTGCCTCTGCCTCCCAAACGCTGGGATTAAAGGCTTTTGCCACCACCACTCCAGGCTTTTGTTTTGTTTTTGAAACAGGGACTCCTGTAGCCCTTGAGCTCCCTGTGTAGTGGAGAATGTTCTTCCTGCCTCCCTCACCTAATGCTGGGATTACGGTCACTATTATGCCCACCAGGCCTGAGATGGCAAGCCAAATACGCTGACTTACGCCTACGATTCCAGCATTCTTACCCAGCGTTTGAGGCCAGCTGGGGTTGTAGTGTAAGCTCTGTTTTTAATAGCAACGAAAGCTAAACAAGGGCCAGTGGTATGGTGCAGCTGGTACCAGTGCCACAGCCAGGTGACCTGAATTACATCCGTGGAGCCCATGGTGGAAGGAGAGAACTGACTCCCAAAAGATGACTTCCGACCTCCACAGGAAGACTGTGGCACATGTGTGTGCCTGGACTCACACACATACACTAAGACAATTTTGTTTCTTTTTTTGAGACAGGGTTTCTCTGTCTAGCCCTGGCTGTCCTGGAACTCACCAGGCTGGTCTAGAACTCAGAGATCTGCCTGACTCTGCCTCCCATGTGCTGGGATTGAAGGTGTGTGCCACCACCACCCGACTAAATAAAATATTTTTAAAAACTAAACAGAACGATAGATACAGATGGGAGGTGAAGTGGGCATGGCTAGAGACAGTTGGTAGTCTGGTGGGGAGGCGGGGATATGAGGAAGGAGCCCTGCATGGTGTCTGCGGGGTATGAAATGAACTAAGCAGGAGGCTGGGGAGACAGGAAGGGTGGGAAGCAAGAAGCAGCAGAAAGGGGCTGGGGCCAGAGGTGCCTAGGCCTAGACCTGTACCTAAGCCTCCAAGCCTCCTTCCTCGCCAGGAGGACACTCTTTCGCATCTAGTGATACAGCAAACTGAAGCTCTGTCCTTGCCCTTGTCTTGAATCCTCACTGTCTCCTTCTACCTTCAGCACTGTGTTCCACCTGCATCCAGGGCCCAGGACTGACCATCCCTGAAGCTCACTGTAGGTGTGAGTGGTAGAGAAACTGCCAGCAATGGGGGTCCAAGGGTATGGTAGGCACCCAGCACTCCTGAGGCAGGGGACTGTGAAATGCAGAGGGCTTTTTGTTTGTTTTTGGTTTCTTGAGACAGGGTTTCTCTGTGTAATTATCCTGGAACTTGCTTGGTAGACCAAGCTGGCCTCGAACTCACAGATCCACCTGCCTCTGCTTTCCAAGTGCTGGGATTAAAGGTGTGCGCCACCACTGCCTGGCAAAACTTAGAGGTTTTAAAGCCTCCCCTCCCCTCTGTCCACTTCCAAACATTGCAGTGGATGTACATACTGGCTTCTGGGTATAGATGATTAACCACATCGGAACCAGGAGACCCACAGAAAACTACCACCCCCTCTTCACAGATTAGCCCTGGGCAAAGCTTGGCGGGATCCTTGGTCCTCTGGTCTACAGGAGTGTCTGGAGGCCATTTCTGTGCCTTCACTTCCCCATAGGAACTTCTCTGAGGCTCTGGCCCTTCTGTGCTCAGAGTTTTGGGAAATAAAAGGTGCCAGAAATTTCACTCTGGAATGGCTTTGGAGGTGCCCTGCCTTGGAGACCATACTTGGGGTACCTTTGGAGGTATGGAGTTTGGAAAAGAAGACGTGATTTCCTGGATACCCCATCCAGGAGGAAGAAAATGATTGGCGTGGTAAAGCATGAGCTAGGGTGGGGTGGGAATGGCTGAGACGAGGTCATGGGCAGGGATTGGAAGGAAGGGCTAGGTTTAGGAAGAGGGATCAGAGTGGGGTTCAGACAGAGGGTGTGGTGTGCAGTGCTAAGCATGGGCTTTTAGCTGGGACAGGATGTGCAGTTGGCCCTGGATGGCCCTGGAAGTGATGGTGGTAGACCATAAAGGGTCCTTAGAGAGGAAGTGGGCTATTGACAACCCAGGCCTGGCTTGATGGGGAACTGAATTTGGGGGCAGGGACAGGGTAAGGACCAAAATGGATTTAATGTAAGGTGGGATGGACCCGGGAATGGGGTGAGGCTAAGCTGGAGTTAAATGAATCAAGGGGTTCAATGGACCAATTATTTTGGGAAGACAGAGAAGGATGAACCTGGGCCTGGGTAGGGCCTGGAATCTTGGTGGGTTTAGGGCTGAGGAAGGGGGTGTGCTACTAGGTTGGTGACCAGGACAAGACAGGTGCATGAGACTGGCTCTGGGAGCAGAGTGGAAGCTTAGAGTCCCGGTACAGGCTAGCAGGGAGAGGGGCATGGGGGCTCCCCGGGGCAAGCTGGTAAGGGGGGGAGCGGACCTCCCCCTGGGCCCGGCCGGGGCGGCGCTAGGACCGAGCGAGCCGAGGGAGTGAGCCGGGCGGAGCCAGCGCCCCCCGCCCCCCGCCCCCCGCCGGCCGGCTCCCCTCCCCCGGCCGCTGGCTCGCTCGGTCTCAGCGCTGCAGAGGCTCTGAGGCGGCGGCGGCGACTCCCTCATCCCCTCCCTCCGGTGTCGGTCGGTCAGTCCGTGCGTGCGTCCGTCCGTTCGGTCTCGGTCCGGCCCGCAGCATGGCCGGCGTCAGCTTCAGCGGCCACCGCCTGGAGCTGCTGGCGGCGTACGAGGAGGTGATCCGGGAGGAAAGCGCGGCCGACTGGTGAGCCCCCCGCCCCCGCCCCCGGCCCCTTTGTCCCCAGGCCGCCACCGCGCCTTTGTTTCTCGGAGGCTCTGCCACCGGGAAGGGAGGGGGGATACCCCGAAATGGTGCAACGGCCCGGGAGAGCCAGGGAGGGGCTGCCTTTGTGCGAGCCGGGGGAGGGGCCGGTCGGGCCAGGCGGGGCGCGCAAGCCGGGGAGCCCTGAGGCCGCCCTAGGCTCACTGGGGGCGCGGGAGCCGGATGCCAGCCACGCGGACGTGGAGCTCAGACGTGGAGCTCGGGGTGCTACGGCCCTGCCGGAGCCCATCCCCCTCTCCCCCAGCCTCCCTCCACGGGCCCGGGGGACAGGTGTGCACGGGCCAGCCAAGGGCACCTTCGCCACCTTCGAGCGGGCGAGGACCGGGTGGGGACGGGGCGGGAACCGAGCTAGCGGAGCTAGAGCAGCCTGCCCGACCACAGCACAAAGGAAAGCTAGGGCGGGGGAGGAGCGCAGAGGGCCGGGGGGGCCAGCGTGCCCCGCCCACCGGGGGCTTCTCAGGGTTGTCTCCCCCCACATCTGAGGTTGGGGTGTGCTAGATGGAGGGTTCACTGCCACATGGTAACCACGAAGTGACTCTTTTATCCCTCACGGGTCGCAGAGGAAGAGAGGTAGGGTTGAGCCCTTCGCAAGGAGGAGATCGCTAGGACTAGGCAGCTAGGCAAAAGAGACCCAGGAGATGGACCCAGGCAGCTTGTCTAGATGGTCAGCTAGGAGGAAGCTTGGTGGGAGCCCCCACTGAGGGATACCAGAATGATATCTGGGACCGTAGCCTCGTCACTCCCCACGGGGCTGTCAGCCTCTTAGGGAAGTGTGGACTTGATTCTCTCCCCCTCCCCAGCTGTTATCTTCCCCCGAGGTGGAGGGGGCTGTGAACCACCTGCTCTGGGCTGAAGCCCCAGGGTGTAAGGGCAAACCAAGGGGTTTGATGCCCCCATTCTGAACACAGCCCCCAAGTGTTCTTTCTTCTCAGGGGGCAAATCCCCATTTTGTATTTAGGTCTCTTTTCACCTCGGGCAGGAAGTAGCCTCTTCTTGAGAAAACTGAGGCAGAGTTGGGGCTTGTCTGAGGGACCCCACTTGGGCTGGCCCCACTCTCACCCTGGGAGGGCAGCCAGGTAGGGGGCTGGAGGAAGGCACAAAATAGCCAAGCCTCCCTGCCACGGTACTGCAGCACTGGCGGGCAGCCAGGCCGAGGGATGGACTCGGGAGACAAGTTCTTGTGTCTTGCAGGTCAGTTATAGGAAAAGCTGCACAGGCCGAGCAGGCGATTCCCACATTGTTGTCCCAGCCCTGTCTCTGGGGGCGCTGAGATCATGGGAGGCTATCTGGGCAAGTGGCCTGCTTGGCCTGGTGGAAGAGCGGTTTAGGGGTATGGCCCTGACTGTGGAGAAACACCGCTGCTGAGAACCCTGCCTTTTTCTCTAGTTTAGGGGGTGTAGACAACCTCATATCTCTTAATCCCTCAGATACCGGCGGTCCAATGCTGGGGCTACCCAGCCACTGCTGCCCCACATCCTGCTCAGCAAGGCCTGGGCTTTCACCACCAGCTGCATCCATGTGGCCAAAGGGAGTTAGTTATGCATCTCTGGCATGCGTCAACCCCATCTGGGTGGTGTGTGGGACACACACAGATGCACATATGCACCCTCACATGCATGCATGTTTGTTTACTCCCAAGGGCCTAAGCCTAAACAGCATGTTGTCAGAAGGACATGAGGATCACATCTTCCTCTTTTCACACAGCCGGAAGCTGGGTGAGACCTCCAGGTTCAGTGCAGACCCTGCTTTACTAGTTCAGGGGGAGGGGCAATGTTCTGGGTTCAGATGTTGGGCCATGAGTATTTGGTGTCTTCCTCCTCTGCCTTGATTTTGAATGTGGGTGTGGTGGAGCTTGGGGTGACTGTCCCCTAGGTGGCAGGGTCTCTGACATGGGCCACTGCTCTTGTGCTGGAAGCGGAACGCTGGGGAAGTCCAGATTGGAAAGGCCAGCAGCAGCACCCTGGTTGTGCTATGATTCATTGTGTGAGAAGTTCCTGCTCCTCTTGAGTATTCTGAGAAAAGAGGAGGCTGGGCACAGTCCCTGCAGGGTTTTCAGGGCCTTTCCAGTTCTGGCTCCCTGCGAGGATCCTGGTCCTCAGCCTTACCTTCCCCTCCCAGCAGGCCTGGAGCTGCTGAAGTCACGCTGTCACCTTGCCCTAGTCTCGTTTCCGTGGCTTAGATGCTTGATAAGACTTTGTGTCAACATTACAAATCCCTCCGGTGCTACTTCGTGCTGGGCCCAGGACTGAGGACAGTGTGTGTTAGCGGAGTCCATCAGAGAGCTGACAGTCTGTGGCAGTCACTATCCCCAGGGTTTGCTGCTACTGAGCGAGCCCACCCACAGTCCCCTTGTCCCCATCTACTTTTCCCTGCTTGCTCCCCAGCTCCCACCAGCCAGGCACCGGGTGCTTGTGCTGTGCTAGAGAAACATTATCTGGCAGGGTCTGGGGCGTGAAGCTCAGGCTGAGGCTGCCCGTGGAGCTGGCAGTGGCATCCCGCGTGGTCTTCGTGTAGAGAGCAGCACAGTGCAGCTCTGGGCAGAAAATGTTCTCCAGAAACGAACGTGGGAACCAGTGTGGCCCAAGTGTGGCGATGAACACAATGGTCGTTTGGAAAGGAGGGCTGAGCAGAGCTGAGAGACGGAACTGAGTGAAGAAGGAAGGGTTGTGGCCCTCGCCGGGAGGAAGGGCTGTTTGGAGGGAGGTGGGCAGGCTGGAAGGGGCCTCAGAGGCTTGAGGCTGAGACAGGCAGCCCCTCCCAGGGAGTTGTGATGCCCAGAGCGGTGTCTTGGAAGCAGCCAGGATTCCTGGTGTTTTCTCCCTGTTTCAGCTGCGAGTGGAGAGGGCTACACCCTATTTCTTTGAGGGCTCTTTGTTCCTGGCCATGGGTTAGGGCAGCCTGACAGGTGGTGGGACAGCTGTGCTGGGAAGCAGCTGTCAGGGCAGCGGCTGGGGCAGCAATTGCCCAAGGGCTCCAAGACCTACAGCCCACCTGTGTCCCTTTGTGGAGAAAAGCAGGGAGGGGTCCATGAAAGGGAGGGGCTGCAGGGCCCACTTGGCCCTCCTAGCAACTAGGGCTAATGACCTCTGGGGGAGTGGGTGAGACCCTCCCTCTTTTTGCTCCTTTCTTCCCTCTTCTCTTCCTTCCCCCCACCGTCCTCTTCCTCCATTTTTCATTCTCTTGTTTCTCTATTTCCCTCCTTTCCCTTGTCTGTCCTCTTCCTCCTCCTCTCTGTTCCTCCCTTTCCTCCATCTCCCTTTTTTTCCCGTTTCTCACGCACCCCAGCCTCCTGACTTCGCAGATGGGAAATGGGAATTGAGAAAGGGTCTGAGCCCGTCTCAGTCTCAGGGACCACGCTTCTCTCTTCTCCATGTATCTCCAGCCTGTGCCTGTGCCAGGATGGGGGGGGGGGAGAATCTCGAGGTTACCTTCCACGAAATGGATGCTGTGGTGTGCCTGCCCAGAGTGAATGCAGAACAGAAAGAGCTGGGAGGGAAGGAGCCCTGGTCTACACGGCAGTCCTAGGAGGCGTCAGTTAGGACAGAGGCAGCCTAGGGGTTAGAAGACCGGAAGATCTTAGTGTTAGAGTCTGGGAGTGACCACAGTGACCTCATCCTCATCTCAGAGAGGGAGAGATTGAGTCTGAGGATGTCCCCGGGGTCCTTTGTGTTCGAGGAGAATACAGCTCTGGTGGGCTGGTTTCTGTGCCAATTGCTGGGTTGCCATGGTTACCAGGGGATGCTCAGCATTGAGCATCAGATTCTTTTCCTCCTCCCTCCCAGTAGGGGGAGGGGCAGCGGGTACCAAGGCACGCACCAGGTAGATTCCTGGCTCTGGCCAATGAGGGATGAGACTCATGGTCGCCAGGGAACAGTAACCAAGGAACCGTTGCCTTGGAATCTCCATCGCACACCCGCTCCACTGGGTTGTGGGCTGCCAGGGCTAGGGCCGGACGCTGAGCTGACTAGGCAGAGATTTCTCCTCCAACCATTCCCTGATTGCCATCTGACCCAAGTCTCCGGCTCAGCAGAAATGATGCCTTGTTATCACAACCAACCAACAACCAAAGCTTTACCCCTCCTTGTCCTGTTCTCTGCCCTGCCCTCCCCCCCATCACTTTTCTTCCCTCATGCCTTCTCCACCCAAAATTGGCTGCCTAGGACCTGACAGTTCTATGAGCCACCCCTCCCTCTCTCCAGGGCTCTGTACACATATGAGGATGGCTCAGATGACCTCAAGCTTGCAGCATCAGGAGGTAAGAATTCCAGCCATTCCTCTTCCTTCCCACCACCTACTCTGGCTGTTTTGTTGCCCTCCCTGGCTGCAGTTCACTTTCCTGCCTCCGTCCAGCAGACCCACTTGTCAGATGGTGTCCTTCCTCTTGTCCTCCCTGCATTCTTCAGGGTGTAGAGGGAGGGAGCCTTGTTTCCCGTTTGGCTTCCGGGAAAGCACAGTGAGGAAAAGGAACTTGCCTGACATCACACAGCTAGGGAAGGGGCCTAGGAGGGTGGCCAGGCTCAGCACGACTTTGTTTAGCGCTGGAAGACTTCCTTAAAGCTTCATTTACCTCGCTGGGCACTAGCACCCGGTAAGACGTACGAAGTGTGATCGCTGAGAGATGAAGACGTGTGAACAGACAACTCTTCAGTCCCATCTCAAATCAGGCCCAGGAGGGTTCAGAGGCAAAGCACCCCTTCACCTCATTACACAGAGATCTGGGCCTCTAGCTCGCGGACTAGAAATCCCCTGGGCGTTTTAGGCCCTTTGTAGGGTCAAGGGTGTAGGAGCTTGGCAAGCCCTGACACCTTCCTGGTTCCCCTAGAAGGGGGTTTGCAGGAGCTTTCGGGCCACTTCGAGAACCAGAAAGTGATGTACGGCTTCTGCAGCGTCAAGGACTCCCAGGCGGCCCTGCCAAAATATGTGCTCATCAACTGGGTATGCAGCTGTGGGATGGGGCTGGGAGCTGAAGGCCCCAGAGTGGTCGGTCGCATTCCACCCGGAGCCGCTGCTAGGGAAAACCCCACACTCGTTCTTAGGAACATAGCCTGGGCTGCAGGATATCCGGCCGGCAAGCTGTTGCCTTCCTCTTGCCCTGTCCTGAGCACCTCTTCACCGGGTATGTTGTAGGTTGGTGAAGATGTACCTGATGCCCGAAAGTGTGCTTGTGCCAGCCACGTGGCTAAGGTGGCTGAATTCTTCCAGGTATGTGGGGACTGGGTCCAGAGGGGGCAAAACCAGTCAGCCAGGACCGGGTTTGTTTGCTGGGGGTGGTGATGGGAGTTTGGATGCCATCTAAACGCTGCTTTCTTATGGAAGGGTGTTGACGTAATTGTGAATGCCAGCAGTGTGGAAGACATCGATGCTGGTGCCATCGGGCAGCGGCTCTCCAACGGACTGGCCCGGCTCTCCAGCCCAGTACTGCATCGACTGCGGCTTCGAGAGGATGAGAATGCCGAGCCGGTGGTCAGTGCATTCCTGGGACCTGTGTGACATGGTCCCTGAGTTGGGCCTCCCCAGCCCCTTGTAGCCCTCACTCTGCATGTGTGAGTACTGGACCATTGAGTCTCCTCCTGGTGCTCATTGTCAGGGCACTTGACTTTGCAGGGCACTACCTACCAGAAGACAGATGCAGCCGTGGAAATGAAGCGGCTTAACCGGGAGCAGTTTTGGGAGCAGGCCAAGGTGCGCAATGTTGACCCTAAGCCTTCAGGCCCAGGTGGCCCTGCTTGAGCCTTCAGGGTAGCTCTGACCTCTCCCAGCTGAACAAGCAATCCCTTTTCAGTCTCTGCACATGGGACTCATTACCCCCAATTCCTAGGTCACCTCCCCAGCCTGGGTGGGAGTAGAATGGAGGGACCAAGGCTGGCCTAAGCTCAGGGCTTGTACTTCCTGGGTGTGGAGTGCAGAAGGAGGAAGAGCTGAGGAAGGAGGAGGAGCGGAAGAAGGCCTTGGACGCCAGGCTCAGGTTTGAACAGGAACGAATGGAGCAGGAGCGGCAGGAGCAGGAGGAGCGGGAACGGCGCTACCGAGAGAGGGAACAGCAGATCGAGGAGCACAGGTGAGGCCTGGCCCGAGGCAGAGGGCCGCCTGCCCCCCAGTCCACCCTGAGGGTGGGCTTGTGCTTTTCATTCCAGGAGGAAACAGCAGACTCTAGAAGCGGAAGAGGCCAAGAGGAGGTTAAAGGAACAGTCTATCTTTGTAAGTCATTTTCCGGGGCTCTCCTGCCTGGCCAGGAAAGTGAGGGTGGTCCGTGTGTTCTGGGGTCCTCTGGGGACATCAGTAACCCTCTAACAATGCCAATACTGGATATTCTGGGAACATACATGAACATCAGTGTCATGGAGTGTGTTAAGCCCAGCACCTGTTATGGGGGTTGTGGGCTGGTGTTTGAGAGGGAAGGCGGCGGACAGACTTCTTTTAGATGCTTATCTCCGAATTGGAAGAGAAAATTCACGTTGACCCAGCCCCTCACTGACCTGACTCCTCCATCCCTTCCCACTTGGGGTCTTGGGACTTGGGGTGTATTAGTCATGGGCTCTGCACTTGGGGGAGGGGCTTGAGAATTAGGCTGTGTAATGAAAGTGACTCAGATGTCCTGAATGTGTATAGACTGGTGCTTCCCATACGCAGGGTCTCTAGAGCCCCTTCTTTCACTGCTGCTGTCCTAGTCTGTGTTGTGTGTCCCCAGTCATAGCAAGGTCTTTTGAAAGTGGCTTAGTTTCATTGAGATTTCAGAGGTGTGCATGCACACAAAAGTGACGACTGTAGTGACTTTTTTTTGTCCTTGCCAGTCACCAACATCTTAAGCAGTGGCTACAGGTTCTTGCTGTTACCTTACAGTCCTTCCACTGCTTCAGGTTACCTCACGGGAAGGTAACTATGTATCAACACTGTAACCAGCTGTTAGGGTGGCCTTTTGATTTCAGGTCCTTTAAGGAAGGTCCCTTGGGACATTGGAATTTATCACCAGGTAGCGTTTTCTTTTTAGCTTAGGTATTCTGGGGAGCTGTGCTTCCTTGATTCCTGTTAATAAGAGTTTATCTGCTTAGATTTACTTACTTTACTTACTGCGTATAAGTGTTTTGCCTGTGGACCATGTGCCTGCAGCATTCCAAAGATGGATCTTCTGGAACTAGAGTTGCAGGTGGTTGTGAGCCACCATGTGGGATCTGGGAACCCAACCTGGGTCCTCTACAAGAGCAGCAAGAACTCTTCAGCACCGAGCCACTTCTCCAGCCCCATGGTTCCCTTTTTGTCTTGGGTTCTAGGGAATTCTCATGTATCAAAGTGCTTAGGCACAACAAACAGTGCTCCTACCCATATTGCTAGAGCCTTGCTCTCTCTCCTAGCCACCCTGGTGTTCACATTGTTCACAGTGAAAGCCTCTGTGATAAGCTGCTCTGTTCCTTTATTATTTATTTATTTAGTGCGCACATGTGTGTGTGTGTGCGTGCATGTGCATGCATGTGTATGTGCGTGTGTATCTGTGGTATGAACAGTGCATTCACCCATGCATGCACCTGTAGTGGCCAGAGGTTTACCTCTGGTGTCTTCCTCATCGCTACCCGCCTTGTTTTTTGAGACAGGTCTCTCTATGAACCTGGTGCTTACTGTGTTGGCTAGACTGTCTGGCCAGCGAGCCCCAGAGGTCTTCCTCTGCACCTCCAGCTGTTACAGATGTTTGCTGCTCTGCTGGGCTTAGTATGTGTCTGCTAAGAATCCACACTTAGATCCTCATGCTTTATCCACTGAGCCATCTCCCTAGCCTGCCTCTGTTCCTAGCTTTGATTGAAACAAAGTAAAGGAACCTGGTGAACTACACTAAGCAAGGTTTAAGTTCTAGGTTATGTGCTCAAAAACAAAGAAGGTCTAAGCCAGGCGTGGTGGCTCGTGCCTATAATCCCAACACTAGGAAAGCAGAGGTAGACGTATCTCTGTGACTTTGACTGGTCTACACGATGAGTTCAAGGCCAGCCAGTGTTACAAAGTAAGACCCTTTTTCAGAATATAAAACAAAGGTTCAGTTCTTTACCTAGCTTTTTTTCCCTTGCCCAGCAGCCGCTTCTGCCCAGTTTGCCCCATGAATGGCAGGAGATGTGAAGTGAGAGGCTTTGGTATAGTGAGTGTCCCACTGAACACATACCGACCTTTTGCTGGCCACTCACACAGACTTGGGTCTTCATCCTGTGTTGCTCACAGAGGATGAGGGAAGTGACCCCAGAATGTAGTGCCATCGGCAAATCGGGAACTCCCTGTGGGGACCCAGAGAAGGGGGAAGGAAATGACCTGAGTGAGCCAGAGACTTGGTTGTGCCCAAGCCGAGGTCTTAAACTGGAGAGGCTGAACTACAGGGGTGATGATAGGTCAGGCATTTGGGAGGGATGGACTGATCTCCATGGCAAAGCATGGGCTTGGGAAACAGGCTGACTATTCTAGGCACTGTGACTGTAGCATGCAGAGTACATTATGTCCACATCTAGCACAGTATGTGGGCTGGAGCTGGCCTAGATGGTGGGGCTGGAGGCACGAAGAAGACTAGATAAGACCGGGGGAGAAGAATGTAGCTAGGCAAGGGGCCTGCCCACCTATAGTCTTTGGTTTCAGTCTTGAAACCTAGGTTGTGAAAATGGGAATAGGGACTCGGGGGACTACAGTGGCACACTTCCAGGGAAAGGCAGCTTCTGTGTAACTGGCTGCCATGGTGTTGATAATCTAGGGTCCCGAGTATGCACTCTGTCATACAGCAGTGGCCCAGCATTTACAAGGCCCCAGATTTTGGGGGTGGGTGTCAGGGGAGGGGGACACACTGAGACAGATAAAATACAAACTAGATACTCACGGGCCTGTGAGAGACCCCATCTCAAAAAAACAAAAGCCCGGTGAGGCAGGAGAATCATAAGTTTAAGGTCAGCCTAACAGTTCAATGAGATTTTGTTTCAGAATAAAAACAAAGGACTGTGGGTGTAGCCACTGGTAAAGCCCTGGCTTGCCTTCTGTGAGGGCCTGGGCAACATCCCTACTGTGACAAAATAAGAAACCAGATTCTATTTTCAGTCAATATGAGACACTTTATTTTTTTATTTTTGACTTTTTTGAGACAAGGTTTCTTCCTTTATGTTTTTTTTTTAATGATTTATTTAACTTTATTTTATGTGCATTGGTGTGAAGGTGTCAGATCTCATGGAACTGCATTTTCAGACAGTTGTGAGCTGCCATGTGGGTGCTGGGAATTGAACCCGGGTCCTCTGGAAGATCAGCCAGTGCTCTTAACTGCTGAGCCATCTCTCCAGCCCCTGAGACGAGGTTTCTCGGTGTAGCCCTGGCTGTCCTGGAACTCACAGAGATCTGCCTACACCTCTGTGTCCAGAGCTAGGATTAAAGTCATGCACTTCCACACTGGGTTCAGAACTGAACTTTGGAATGGCAGCAGCTTAATTTATGTGGTTTCAAAACCTGCCATGGGGGCTTATGATCTGGCTCAGCAGTGAAGAGCACTGACTTCTCTTCCATAGGACCTGGGTTCAATTCCCAGTACCCACATTTTGGGAGCCACCTGTGGCTCCAGTTCTAGGGATCTGACACCCTCTTCTGGACTCTGAGGACACTGCATGCACATAGTGAATGGACATACATGTGGGTAAAACACTGACACACAGAAAAAAAAGTTAAAAGTGGCTTTAAAATATGGCCTCAGGCCGGGCGGTGGTGGCGCACGCCTTTAATCCCAGCACTTGGGAGGCAGAGGCAGGCGGATCTCTGTGAGTTCGAGACCAGCTTGGTCTACAGAGCTAGTTCCAGGACAGGCTCCAAACCACAGAGAAACCCTGTCTCGAATAACCAAAAAAAAAAAAAAAAAATATGGCCTCAGAACAATATCCCGTCCACAGGCCACATTCAGCCAGTGCTTGCTGTAGCTTACGTTAGCTAGAAGGCAAGGGATACTCCAGATGGCCCTGGGTGCCTGGTTAGATGTGGAAGTGAGTGAAGGAGGTTCCCAAGGCCTGGCCAGTCTGTGGATAGGGTGGCTGGAGACACTGAAGATGCAGAGAAGGCTGTGCAGCTGGGTACCAAGGGAGCAAAGTGCCACCTTCAAGATCCTACTGGGCTGTAGAAGAGATGCTCAGGACCCTGTCCATTTGGTTTCCAGGGTGACCAGCGAGATGAAGAAGAGTCCCAGATGAAGAAGTCTGAATCAGAGGTGGAGGTGAGAGCTGGGAAATAGCAAGTGAGAAGGGCAAGGGCTGGCTCAGCAGCTGACCCTGTCCAGCTCTCTGACCCTTTCCTTGTGCCCTCAGGAGGCAGCTGCCATTATTGCCCAGCGGCCTGATAACCCGCGGGAGTTCTTCAGACAGCAGGAACGAGTTGCGTCGGCCTCTGCTGGCAGCTGTGATGCGCCCTCGCCCTTCAACCACCGACCAGGTAGTCCTTGGCCCTATCCTTGCCTGATCCATGCTCCTCAGACTATGGCCCTAAATCCCTTTGGAACGACTTCTTGGAAAACAAGCCTTGCCCAAGGACTCCTTGGAGAAGGCAAGACCCCTTCAGTGTGCTTCCAACCACAGCTTTCCAGGTGGCAGCACCCACAAAAGGGCTGGGTTGAGGGGCAATGACAGTGCTGGGCATTGGCTGAGCGATGGATAACCCTCAAGGCCTGCTGGGCAGCTTTGCTGTAGATGCAGACACGCTGCTGGCGTTGGGAGCTTCCATGCAGGGCTGGACTAGGTCTGGCCTGAAGGCTGTGGATGCATGTAGGGTGGGGTCTTGCTCTGGCCTTCCGTTTGAGCATCCTGGAGCAGCTGTGCTCCGGGGTCCCCTGTTTGGCTTCTCCTTGTGTAGCTTCTGCCTCCCCTTGAAGTGCCCTTCTGTTTCTTGTCTGCTGGTCTGAGTGTTTGCATCCACTGTGAGCTTGGTCATGTGCTGGGGTCCCAGGAGCATGACAGACTAGACTCACTCGTGCCGCTGCTCAGAGGCTGCGTGTGCCCGTGTGTGTATCTGCTGCTGGCTGGTGGGAGGCATCAGAGGGCTTGAGGCTGTGGCCTAGCTTGGCTGAATGTAGACCCTGGCTGAAGGTGGCTTGGACATCCAGGGCTGGCCCTGGGGGTGGGTGAGGCCTTGGGGCAGGGGTGGGGGAGACTGACCCTCTCTTGTCCTCTGTCTTTCTCTGTCTGTCTCTCTTGGCAGGTCGTCCGTACTGCCCTTTCATAAAGGCATCGGACAGTGGGCCTTCCTCCTCCTCCTCTTCCTCCTCTTCCCCTCCACGGACTCCCTTTCCCTATATCACCTGCCACCGCACCCCAAACCTCTCTTCCTCCCTCCCATGTAGGTAGCAGCCCCAGGCCTCGGCAGGGTGGGGTAAGGAGGGCCCCGCTTCCCAGCAGCCCCCTCGCCCTTTCTCCCCCAGCCTGACTGCTGACTGCTGGTGTTTATCCCCAGAGCAGGTACTACCTGCCACTTGTCCCTGGCCCTGCCGGGCACTGGCCCCTAGGGGCCTGGTTTACAGGGTCTGGAGCAGTAATCTGGCCCCTGGGGGGCCTGGGGAGCTCACAGCCCCCACCCATAATCAAGACAAGGTGTCTAGTCCTGACTCCACCTGGCTCCCCAACCTTCACTGACTAGCCTGGGCGTTTGTTCCACAGGCAGCCACCTGGATAGCCACAGGAGAATGGCACCTACTCCCATTCCCACCCGGAGCCCATCTGATTCCAGCACAGCCTCCACCCCTGTCACTGAGCAGATCGAGAGGGCCCTGGATGAGGTTACATCCTCACAGCCTCCACCCCCACCTCCACCACCCCCACCAGCTCAAGGTGAGAGAAGGGTTCCACCTGTATCCATCCTTCCATCAGTCTCTGGTTGCCATAGTAACATAGTTCAAAGAGACCTGGACCACTCATCAACAGCACTCCACTGCTAAGGGAGTGGCTTTAGCTACGAAGAGCTCTGGTGTTGCTATCAGACCTACCTTCTCCTAACCTCATTAGCTCATCACTGAAGTGATCATGTGGCCTTCCTCCCAGGGCTCCCCAGTGGTTTAAAAACAGCTGGTGAAAGGGTAGTGAGGTAGAGCTGACCATGCCAGAAGATGCTCTGTGGTAGTTCTCTTCATCAGAAGTCCCTAGCTTCCTACTCTTCAGTAGGTGGGCAGGACACTGTAGATTGACTCAGGGCATCTATCCTTACCCAAGGGGGGTTGACTGCATTGTGTCCTTCATGTGTACTGTGACAGAGGCCCAGGAGTCTACCCCGAGACTGGATGGTGAGGAAACCAGCAAGGGGGCCGAAGCTGCAGCAACCCCTCTGGCCTGGGCTGGCTCTACAGAGGAGCCCCCTCGGGCACAGGAACCTCCTCCAGTGCAAAGCAGCCCCATGGAGGACTTGATGTGCACAGAATCCCCAGAGCAGGCTGTCCTGGCTGCCCCTGCAGAGCCTGCTGCTTCTGTCACCCCAGTAGGTGATGCCCATGCAGCTGACACCATTGAGAACACCACTGCCACTACTGACACCGCTGTTGCCAACGATGTCACCCCTGCCACTGCCAGCCTCATTGATCTATGGCCTGGCAATGGGGAAGAGGCTTCAGCACCTCAGGCTGAGCCCAGGGTGCCTACACCACCCTCAGGTGCCGAGGCGTCCCTGGCAGAGGTACCTCTGCTGGATGAGGCAGCCCAGGACCCGCTGCCGCCAGCTGGTGAAGGCTGTGCCAACCTTCTTAATTTTGATGAGCTGCCAGAACCTCCAGCCACGTTCTGTGACCCAGAGGAGGAAGTAGAAGGGGAGCCGCTGGCTGCCACCCAGGACCTAAATATGCCCTCAGCTCTAGAGGAGGTAGACCAGGTCCTGGAGCAGGAGCTGGAGCCAGAACCTCACCTTCTGACCAATGGAGAGACCACTCAAAAGGAGGGGACCCAGGTGGGACGGGGAGCCTGGTGGGAGGAACAGTAGCGAGGGCTGAGGGCCTGGGCTGATGGCTTGTAGATCCGTACTGAGAAGCAGCTCTGTTCTGACTCCCCTTTCCATCTCTGCCTTTGTTCCCTGGCAGTCAACTGTGTTCCCCCAGCAACCACTCTTGGAGTCCTTGGTTGCCAGAGAAACAGGCTCAGGCCTGATAGATCAGCTGTTGTCCTGGCAGGTGGGGCCTAGTGGCCTATGCTTTTTTTTTTCTAAAACCCAACAGGCCAGTGAAGGATACTTCAGTCAATCACAGGAGGAAGAGTTCGCCCAATCAGAAGAGCTGTGTGCAAAGGCTCCACCTCCGGTATTCTACAACAAGCCTCCAGGTAGTTCTTCCGTGGATGAATGGTGGAATTCTGGTGACAAAATGGGATTGGAGGGCTAGCGGTGTCACTAAACACAGTTGGCACAGCTCTTAGAGGGTGGGAGTGAGGGCGGGGACACACTACCCAGCCCTCTCCTCTCCCAATATATCCTAGAAATTGACATCACCTGCTGGGATGCAGACCCCGTACCTGAAGAGGAAGAGGGCTTCGAGGGTGATGATTAATCGTGGCAACTGTTCCCTGGCTGCCTTCGCCAAGGCTGCCCACCTGCGGTAGCCTCTGGCCAGACGGCTTGCAGCGCCTGCATTAGCAGCGGCCCCGCCTGGCACCCACTCTGGACTCCGGCGCTGGCCGGGGATCTGTCTGCTTCCTTACCCACAGGGCCTGACTTTACAGCTTTTCTCTTTTTTTTAAAGTTGATAGACTTGTACAGTTGACTGGTTTTCCTCCCGTTGGTAGTTGAGATAATGTTACTGATTTTCCACCCCCTTCCTGCCCAGACCAGATTGTAGCTTAGTCTCTGCAAGGCCGACCAGGGTGGAGGCCTCACCCTGCTTGGGACCTGGTGGGGGTTGGGGGTTTTGGTGGGAAAATGTTCCCCCCATCACTTTTCCTAGTTTTATGTTTCTTGGAAAAATATCACTTTGTATTCTCTATCCAGGGCTTCAGATATTTTGCACGAATTTTAACACATGGCAATAAATGGCTCGTGGGCTCTGGCTCCCTGGGACCCCTCCCCTTCTCTTCATCCTCGCTCCTTGGTTGAAAGGAATTATCAGGCCTACCTGGGGCCCCTTGGCTTCCCGCCCTCTCCTGCCGGGCAGGTCCCAGGCTGGAGGTCCTAGGCGAGACTCAAGTCAGGGCTTATAGATGGATCCAGGGGTTTGGGTGGCCCCTCCCTGATTCCTTCCTCTCTGCTTGGGTTCTTTTTCACATTAACTTTACCCCTCCCCCTTTTTCTTTTTTTTTTTTAAAGCACAAACTTATGTAATGAGTCGTGCTCATGTCTGATAATAAAGAAATCCAGATCCCTTTGGGCCTGCTGCTCTGGGCCTCCAGGGGTTGATCTGGCGTGGGCGCCGGCTCTCAAGACCCACTTCCCAACTGCTGTTACCTCCGAGGCTACAGGGGGCGCACCTCTCTGTTACCCTGTGGTATCAAAAGCAGGCTAAATGGAGAATGAACATCCTGCCCCTGAAAAGTAAACTTCGGTTCCCAAAGGCCTGCACATTTCTGTATACACCTCCCCACACACACCAGGTCCAACATGCCTGGTTATTAGCACCTTGGGCGTAAAGCAGCTGGCGTTCCCCTCCGCTTGTACCAAAGCAGATCACACACCTTTATTATCCTCAAAATGTAACAAACAGGGTAAGAAATCCCACCCTCCCCCCACCCCTCCCTGCAGTCCAGGGGAAGCATTTAAAAAGCCCCGCAGTCAGGCTAGGAGTTCGCCTGTGGGGCTTGGGACGCCGGGCGCCCCTCTATACGGCTGTAGTCCTCCCGAACAAGGGGATGGAGACCGGCAGACGCCAAGCTCCGTGCTCCAGGGGCTCGCGGCTGCTGAGCTCTGAGTCGGTCCAGCTGGGGAAGACCCGGCGGCTGCGGTCAGCCTGCAGGCAGAGGGCAGGGCAGGGGGCGGCGGGCCGCGGGGCGCTGGGAAGATGCAGCGCCGAAGTATAGCCCCGGTCCAGGAAGAGAGGCTTGTAACTCGGAGGCGGCTGCTCCTGCTTCTCCGCGCTGTCGCGGCGGCTCAGAAAGGGCGTGACAATCTTGCGGTAGAGCCCGCGAGTGTCCGTGAGCACCTCGCTGTAGGGCGGCGGCGGCTCGGCCATCAGCACCGCCTCCTCGTAGCACGGCGGCTTAGACATGTCCGATTCCGCTGCGGGACGGGAAGCGGGCTGTGAGGACGAAGCCGCCGGCCCCAGCCTCCCGCAGCCACCACCACCCTAGCCCGCTTCTCCCGGTGCATCGGCAGGGAGCGCTCGCCTGCCGAAGCGCAGCCTTACCTTGGCGTGGGTAGCTCCAGGGCCGAGGCGGCACGGAGAGGTGCGGTGGCGGTGGGTGCGGCAGTGCGTGATGGTGTGGGTGCGGATGCGCGTGCGGCTGCGCGGACCCGTGGTGCAGCAGCGGGTGCACGTGCACGTGCGAGTGCGCGTGCACAGGAGCCTCCAGACGGCTGCGGTGCGGTGGTGGCGGCGGCGCCAGGCCCGGAGGACTTCCAGCCAGGCTGCCCTCAAGCTCGAGGGGCTCCAGCTCCAGAGCACGCAGGTTCTGCTCCCTCAGTCGCTCCTCCTGGCGCCGTTTGAGGCGGCGGCGCAGGAAGCTGCAGAAGCAGCAGAGCAGGACGATGAGACCCCAGATGAGCCAGAAGCCGGCGAAGCACGTGAGGAACGTGTAGGTGCCCTGGGACATCACCATGGCTGCGGCGCAAGCGGCAGGTCCTCGGCAGCTTTACTGGACGCTGGGCTCCTCGGCGTGGCCCCGGGGCCGCGCCACGCTCCCAGGTGCCGCCAGCGTCACTTGGGGACCTGCGGCCGGGGGCTGCTTGCGGCGGGGCTCAATGGGCGCGCATGCCGGCGGGGGGCAACTTTGGTTCCCGCTCCTTTCCATGGCGCCGACCGGCGCGGGCCTGCTTCACCCGGGGCCGCGAGCGACCTGCGGGGCAGACACAGGGCTCAGCGAGGCTCGCCGGGATCCCGGGTGACTCCCGGACTGCACCCGCGTCCCGCACAGGGCCAGGGATGCCTCCTTGGTGGGAACCCCCGCACTCCCCGGGGGCTGGGTGACGTCACCGAGAGATGACGTCACGCCCCGAGGTTTCCCTGATAGGGTTTCCCCGAATCGAGACCGGGCCACGGCGTACCGGCGCGACCCAAGGCAGGCCAGCAGGGGGCGCGCGGAGTCCGCCCGCAACCCCAGGGTCCAGCTTCTAGGTGGTTTCCGTGGCTGTGAACACTTAGGGCACAAGATGGTCTCGGCGCGGTTACTTTGGGTGGAGAAAAGGACAGTCCATCAACTGGAAGTCCACTAGCAGCCCGCTTGGCGCCCAGCTTCTGCCCTGCACTGCTTCCAAATAGTGGCCACGCCTGTAAGAGACTGGCGGGTGCCTGCCCCTGCATGCCACCGACCCAGCCTTTGTCTGCTCCTGACGCGGTGTGCTGGGCGTGGGCCAGGCGCTCTTTCCTTCCTCCAGGCGCCACTGCCAGTCGGATTCCAGCCCCAACTTGACTTCCCTCACCACCTACTCATGCGCAAACTCCACTTGGCTGTGCCTCTCTTACTTCCAGCCCTCCCTCTCCCTTCCACCAATTCCTTTCCCTCTTTGGAGAAGGGTGGAAAATTAGATGAGATTTGTCTTTAGGACCCACCTCCTATCCCAGCAGGGGGCTGAGGAAATCTCTGAACGGGGAGAATTTAGAAGCCCTGACTGCTTAGTTAAGGGCAGCAGGCAACAGAAAGGTCACCATCCATGCCCACGGCCCTTTTGGGCATTGTTAAAACCCAATCCTTTGGATAACGAATTATTTCTAACTCACAGCTGAGAAGGGGAAGCAGCTAACTGCACAGATGGCAATGCTAATTTGAACCTCGGCCTAGCAGCAAAACCCTGGCCGGAGCTTGTAGGAAGGACGGTTTTCCAGGAGCTGAGGAAGGGCCTGCCCTGGTCACACCAACCCTCACTCAGCTCTGGTGCCCACAATCATCTTAAGACCCAGGCTGAAAGGATGCCAGGCCTAGGCCACCTCACCTTACCCAGATGGCTCCTGTCTGCCTCTCTGGCTGCCTTCAGCCATGTGTCACTTGGGGCCCATGCCAGTCCTATCCTCCTGGGCCCGCGTTCCAGAGCAGACAAGGGTAGGAACAATAGCTCTGCTCGCCCCCTCGACAACCCCACCATGAGGCTGCCATGGTGACGCAGCCCAGATAAAAACACGATGCTGCCAGTCACTGGGAGTTAATTAAATCTGTTGTTCTCCTTTCCTTGAGCCCTCAGGAACGGGAATGTTCTGAGGGAACAGGCACTAGCTCGAGGTTTCGGCCAAAAGGGCAGAAACAGTCTTGGGGCAGAAAAAGTGTTTCCGTGGTTGGAGGTAATGGCACTTGCTAAATTAGAAGCATCTGTCAAGAGCCAGGTGGGGGACAGCACGGGTGTGCAACTATGAAGATGGCTTGAGCCCAAAAGACACAAGGCATCAGGGTTCTGAGTATATAAACTAAAGGAAGCTTTAAATGCCTGTCTAGGTCATCAGAGCTTGTCTCTTCTGTCCATGGACATCTCTGTTGTCTTTGAGACGGCTGTCACTATAAAGTACAAACTGGCTAAGCTCAGGAGCGGTCCATCTGCCTCTGGCTCCAGGCAGAATTGTAGGGACATTAACACCACCTTGTCACTTCTGGTCATGCCACTGTTTGAAGGATGAAGTGGCACCCTTAGACGACTCCTTTCATGTCCTACAGCTTGTAGGAGGTGTTAAGGGTCAGTCTGTATCTGCATCAGTCGCTGTCCACTGTCCACGTGGTGAGCTGGGGATGAAAATTCAGTGTGTGGTAGCGCTCAGCACGTGAGAACTTGGTAGTTGGGTTAACTAGTAGCCAAATGTGTTTTCCTGTTCCTTCCTGTCAAAGGTCTTGGACCACCTGTTAGGCATAGCTCAGGGAAGTACTACAAAATGGAGACTGGCAGCTTCAGGCTCAACAAGGATCAAAGCACAGAATCTGTGCCCAAAGGGCATCTAGCTCAGCAGACTGGGCTTTAGGCCAGACACCAAAGACTAAACCCCGAATCTGTGTGCTGCTCTCACTGATGCAAGTCATTCTGCCAGGACCAAGAAACAGCGTTCACTTCACTGTGTGCAAACTGTGGGTCAGAGAGAAATCTCTCCCTTGAGAACACACCGCCGGTCAGCCTCTGAGGACATTCTGACTGTCCACCTAATGCTAAGTACACGCTGTCACACCTAAAGTTTCCCTCCTGTATACTATCTACTCCACAGCTGCTCAGTACACAGGCACCAAGAAGGGCATTCAGATCTTTTGAATGTTCTACTGATCAGGCCAAACTTTTCGAACCCCGCGGGGTCCCAGGGCTCTTCCCTGCCTCTGCATGCTTTGACCCTAGCTGGGGGAAGCTGCGGACTCAGACCCAAGTGTTCCTGCCTCCACACCGTTGACAGCAAACACCTGCGGCTTGTCTGCCTCCCGTTGGGAACCCTGCCCACCAGATGGACTCATCTTCCCATCTGCCATGTTAATAATTGTATTTCCTCTTTCTCTTTATTCTTGCAAATTACTAAACACTGCCCAGGATTCCATGTTGATTTGTGTAGCATTCTGGGCATATGCTTTGCTGGGTTTTCTTAGACCATCCTGGGATTACACCAGGGGATGAAAGCAAGACCCACCAGGCTTTCCTACCCACTCTGCTGCCTGTTTCCTCATGGGTCACCATGGAAGGGAACGAGCTAGCCTCTGCAAAGGGTAGAGTTGTCTGCTTCTGGGCTGAGGGTGAATGTTTCAGACTCGTATCTCTGAAACTTGTACAGTGCCTGAATACACGAAGAGGGAGCTTGTCCGGACCCAAAAGCTAGCCCCACCGTCACTTCATTCGGTAGGTCTGGGTGAGACTCCAGTTCTCATTTTCTCGTCTTTTATCTCACTGAGTAGCCCAGGCTGGCCTTAACCCCATGATAATCCACTTGCTTCCACTTCCTAAAAGCTGTGATTACAGGCAAAAGCCACCACACCTGGCTTCAAAGTTCAAATTTCTAACAATTTCCTAGTAGATTTGAAGCCAGAGAAACTCTGTGACCTAGATCTTGGCCTCCAGAATGAGTTCCTGCCAGGGCCTCTTGGCCTCCTCCTTGCCCTGGGCTGGGTGAGGACAAAGCCTAGCGATCTTGGAATGCTCTAGAGGATACTGAAGGCTCGATCAACCGGCACACAGAAGCTAAGCGCCACCCACTGAAGTTACTGGAGGTGTCCAGTTACCTGTTTGATATTTTAGGGGTACGAGAGGGGAACATTTTAGGCACTGGGCCAGCATATATTCATTCTTGGGAAATATTACTGAAGAATAAGCCATTGCCCAGTTTTTAGCCCTCATGGGGCTTTTGTTTTTTTCAAGACAGGATTTCACTATTTAGCTCCTGCTGTCCTGGACCTCGCTATATAGATCAGGCTGGCCTTGAGCTCACAGAGATCTGCCTGCCTCAGCCTCTACCTCCCAAGCACTGGGATTAAAGGTGTGCACCAGTACACCTGGCCCTTGGAGTGGCTTATAACCAGGTCAAAGCTCTAGTCATCTATGAGTAAAAGAGAAAAAATGATGCAGAGGCAGGGAGTAGAGAGAAGTCTGGTCACAGGGACTCTGCGTGACAGGGTGCAACTCTGGGCATAAGCCTGAGAAGGAGCGAGCAGGCAGGAGACAGAGTGGCGGAGTGCAGTGTGGTGCACTGATGGGTGGGGGAGGAGAGCAGCTGCCACCCTGGCCCTCCAGGCATCACTGGCTTCTACAGCTGTGATCTCAGCAATCCTTGAGCAGCCCAGTCCTGACAGGAAAGGGCATATCAGGGTACATAGGTGACATGTCTACATCTCCTCCTCACACGACCCTGGATGCACTGAGGCCAGAGCGAGCTAAACTTGTCGCAGCTCCCAATGTCATGGAGCTGGCCATAACCTTACTTTTAGTAGGGCTCAGTACTGGCTGGGACCCTGGCCTTCAGAGTCCTGACCTAGGTCTGTGACCTGACTATGGCACAAAGAAACTGCGGGACATCAGAGACTGGAGCCCCAGTGGATCTGCAGACACAAGTACTTCTTTATGCACTCATTTCTCAGGTCTGGCCCTGCTAGGGCAGTGTGGGAAGAAAGGGGCAGGATATCAAAAGCTCATACTCTGCCAGGCAGTGGTGGCCCTCACCTTTAATCCCAACACTCAGGTCTACAGAGTGAGTTCCAGGACAGGCTCCAAAGCTACACAAAGAAACCCTGTCTTGAAAAACCAAAACCAAACCAAACAAACAAACAATATTCATATGAAAACCCTGTTCCTGTGGTTTCTTGTTTCCCTTATTCTGCATCTTTGTTCTTGCAAGGGAGGAAGTCTCGTGACAGGGAAAGCTAACGCTCACGTCTCTTAAGGAACAGCCTGTTGTAACACGTCAAGCACTCAAGGAAGGTGTGAATTCAAATCCTGTTTCTTTGCCTGTAGAACAGGGATGATAAGACCTGCCTTAGGGGCTGGAGAGATGGCTCAGTGGTTAAGAGCATTGCCTGCTCTTCTAAAGGTCCTGAGTTCAATTCCCAGCAACCACATGGTGGCTCACAACCATCTGTAATGAGGTCTGGTGCCCTCTTCTGGCCTGCAGGCATAGACACAGACAGAATATTGTATACATAATAAGTAAATAAAAAAAAAAAAAAAAAAAAAAGACCTGCCTTAGGGGCTAGAGAGATGGCTCAGCAGTTAGGAGCACTTGCTCTTCAAGAGGACCTTGGTTAAGTTCCCAGTACCCTTAAAATACTTTAAGCCCAATGTACACACCTGCATGTGGCCAACTGACGGCCAGCACCCTGCATCATGGAGGTGGTCTGGCAGAAATCACCCCACTTTACCATGGAGTGCATGCAGTCTAAATAGAGCTAAGACCTTCAACTTTAACACAACTCATGCATGTGTTTTGTTGGCCAATGACTAACAATTTTGAATATTCATTTTGTTCCCAACATTTGCATAAAGGCCAGTTTTTATGTTTGATCTCAAAAACTGGATGATCTAGACACACAAAGTCCACATATTGTATGGTGACATGAACGGACGAGCAGGTACCTGGTTACATCCCTCATCCCCAGTGCTCCTGTGACCTGAGGAGGCATTTGGGTTTCCAGCCTCTGAGCTGGACTGGCTAATCACTGGGCCCAGCACTGTGAGGCCTGTATTTGCCAGACTTTCTCATAATCACAACAAGCTGTGAAAGTCAGAGAGCTATATGTTTTAGAGACTAGAGCTGGGGGTTTCCCTGGGGGTTAAGGCAGTCAGACTGAGGCTTGGGCTCAGTTAGAGGAGAAAATGGAGGACGGAGAGAGGAAGGCAGCTATCAACCCTCTACTGAATGTGATGGGGGAGAAGCCGGCTGATTCAGCGGGAAAGGTGCGCCAAGGCTTGAAATGGGGAACTTCCTCGCTGGAGGAACATGAAGGGTGGCTAAGAATGTTCCTCTGGCAAGCTCCAGGATCCTTTCCTGCCTGGATCACATGGGAAACAGGGGCTGTGTCAGCAGGAACCTGCGAAAGACCCAGCTCCACGGCCCACTGGGTGTTTGACCTTGGACAAGTCTCTGCACCTGCTGAGCCCCCTGAGACTTCATCTCTCAAACAGGGGTAATAAACTTACCTTGTACAAGTGCTCAAAGGATTAGGAGATTATGAATGTAGAGCACTCAGCTCACACACAAAGCAGGCAGAAAAAGCATGAAAGGGACCTGTGACTAATTCCCCAGGTCCCTGCCTCTGGGAGACTCAAGCCTGACTTCCCAGATAGCATCCACTTAAGGGCATCTTGTGCCAAGGCCTCAAATACCCCAGGTCCCGGGCACCGGATACTCCACTAAATAGAAAAAGAAACCTAGGGTGGCTGTGGTCTCAAGGATGCTGTATCTGAAGCCTGTGGTCAGGGCTGGCATCTGCTGAGTCAGGCCCTACTGGAAGGGGGTGCATTTCTGTCTCCAGCACATCGCCTGCTGAAGGGAGGTTGGGAGGGAAGCCAGAGGTCATTTCCTCTGACTCAGCAGCCATTCGGGGGGCTTCCTTGGACAGGGTACTTCCATGTGGCACTGGCCTCTTTGCTGGCCAGCCTCCATGCCACTACACACAGTCAAGGCATTGTGCACAGTCAAGAAAGGGGCACTGTGGTCCAGACAATGAGCTGGGTCACTCCCATCTGGCCTGGGACTCAGCTTCCTCGGGTCAGCAATGTTCTTTGCTCTGCTTCTATCCCTCCCTGGAGAATGGGGGCCAGGAACACCAAGTGGAGGCCCATCGCGGGCCCATGATCTGGCACATGCCCTGGCCATGAGGGGAGACGCTGGCTAGGCTATTTCCTTTTTCCTAGTAAGAAAAATCACCTCCGAAGAATGCGATTTTGGGCCAGGTCGTGTAGCAAGGGAATGAGAGACTACCCTAGTGGTGGTATTAGTAATAGTAGTCACCCAGCAGAGACCCCCCCAGACCCAACCTCCAGACCTCCTCCTCCCGAGACAGGCCCAGGGTCTGGGCCGCCTCCAGGTTTGCAGCCACCCTGGGAGTCCTATTGCGACGACTGCAGCCACGTGGGAGCCGGCTCGTGCCCACGGAGCCGCTCGCCCTCACCCCCACCCTCGACGTGCTCAGGCACACCCAGACCGGCCAAAGGAGCGAAGCTCTCTCCACAGTGCACCCCCTTCCCCCCCCGCACCCCCGGCCGTAGTGGGGGAGGGGGCGTCGCCACCCCGCAGTCGCGTTGCTGGGGAGCGCAACCCCGTTGCTGTGGCAACGGTTTCCAAGCGAACTGGTGGCGGCTCGCGCCCGGCTCGGGCTCCCTCGCTCACTGGCGCTCTCCTTCCCCTCCTTCCTTCCCTCCGGTGTGGGCTGGGGGAAGGGCTGCCTGCTGTCCCGGTAAGGGTCCGGGTGGAGATACCAGGTTAAGGCTCTGAGCCACCCACAGGGAGGGTCATTAGCCCGAAGACCATCTTCCGCCCGCACCCGGTTCCCGCCCGGCCCGCAGCCGTCGCGGTACTCACGGGCCCAGGCATCCTCGAACTCGTCTTCTTGCCTCAGGGCTAGCGGCCCAGCGGACAGAGGCCCCAGCTTGGAGCAGGCGGCAGCCCGAGGGAGCAGACAAGAGGCAGCGAAAGCCGCTCCGAGCGCTGGGCTGGAGGCGCGGGACGCGCGCACGGGCGCGTGCTGAGCCTGGCGTGCGCGCGCGCGCAGCCAACAGAGGCACCCCCCCCACCCCTGCCACACGCCGCCGAGGCAGCTGCGAGAAGGGGTGCCCACCTGCCGCACCCAGACACGGCACACGCGGGTGCGGGCTCGCACTACCAAGGGCATCCTAACACAGAAAGTACACTCTGAACAGCGCCTGGCAACAGGCTACCCAAAGGCAGCTTCGTGGCACAAAGCGGCCATACACGCAGATTGCTTAGCAGAGTAGCTGAGTTCACGAACCCAGACACTCACACAGCGTAACCTGTACATGTCCAGACATGTAGTGGGGGCAGGGGCTAGCGCAAGCCAGCACCCCAGTGTGGCCTTCTCCTAACAGGACCCCACCCACTCTATTCAAGAAGGTATACATTACAACGTTAGAGCCTACTGAGAAACAACGCAGACCCCCACCTGAGTGCTGAATCTCCAAGGCATGCTCACCGCAAGGGAATACCTTGTAGAGCAGAGCAGGCTCCATCTCAAGCTTTACCCCAGCTATACTACTGACCTTTCTGTTTCTACTTCAACTTCTCTATGGCATTAAGGGTGATCTTCTGTAAGTACCTCCCACCGCATCAAGTAAGGGACAGTGAGGGCTGTGAGAGTCAGAATCTTAGCCCTTAGAAAAAGGCTCATAAAACCAGTGAACCCCAAACTAGCTTTGGTCACAGTTGGTTCCAGGAGTTTTGAAAGTTGGCATCAAGCACATTGCCCCCCAAAGATGGTATGAATGGTGCCCACAGTTCAATTTAAGCTGTGCCACTCATCCCTAGTGAGCCAAGAACTCCTAGTAGTTCTATTAAAAACAAGTGAGAAAAAACACAAAATCCACAAGTGATGCTGAGGACTCGTGCCCACCACGCCTTAGGATAGGAAAGGATATCTACTTCAAATAGCCACCAAGTGTCCAGCTCCTTTCTTTGAGCATGAAACCCCAGGTTTCAAGGGGGTTGTCATTGCCCCCACCTATTCATGGGTACCATCAAGGGTTAGATGCCAACAAAAATTCTGTTCCAAGATACACTGGACACGTTTCAAATCCGGCCACTAGGATTCCAGAGATTTAAGAGTTAGATTCAATGATGCCAAGACAATCAATCAGCTGGAGAGGGTTGCTTCTGATTGCCATACCCTCCTGCGAGGAGTTAGCAACTAGCAGGGGCCCCTTTTGTCTGTTTTTTTTTTTTTTCCCTCACAGCTCAGGCGATCAAACCCAGACCTTTCACACGTGCTAGGAAAGCACTTCCACCCTTGAGCTACACCCACCAGCCTCCCATGGCTTTTGTTTGTCAAGACAGGGTTTGTGTACCCATGGCTGTGTTGGAACTCACTTTGTAGACCAGGCTGGTCTTGAATTGAGATCCTCCTGGCCCTGTCAGGAGTGCTGGGATTAAAGGCATGCGCCACCACCGCCCAGCTATCTTCCATATTCTTAACAACCTACAGCACTTCTACCTGGACCACGTGTTTGGCTGCACTGTGTATACAATGAGATAAAAGCCCTGCACTATGTAATGTGTGTGGATGGGGATAAGAGAGAATGGTTGCCAAAGATACAGTAGGGTGCTCTTCTACATGGTGGGTTAGGTGCTTAACAAAACCCTTCGTGACCCTCCCAACCTCCAGCAGAATCACCCCAGTATAGCTTCCAAAGGTGGCTGATTCTTACCAGCTTCAGCTGCAGCCACTCCTTTCCCAATCCATGCTCATCAGCCATTTGATGGGCGCAGCTGGCCTTGTCCTGGAGCATAGCACCTCTAACCCCATCACGCTCAATGTTGACCCCCAAGACTTAGCCCTCTAGAACCCTCTGCCACAATGCTGATCATACCAAGCCCGCGTCTCCTTGCCTACCACATTAGCTCAGAGCTGGCAGGGACCTGATCTCCACTTGGGTCCCTAGTTCTCACTATAGGACTGTATAGGGAGTGGAACTTTGACAGTGTTGTTGGGAAACTTTACAAAGGATTTAAGGTGACCCTAACCTTAGACAAGAAGTTTCCTGGATGCCTCTTAGCCCAAAGGAGGTTGCAGGGCCTGGATCAAGTAGCAGGCAGAGGATTTCGTGGCCTTACACTCACCCTTGCATACTTTCCTTCATCTGGTTTGCTTTCTACCCAGTGCAAAACCCTTGCACACCCTTATTTCCTTTGCATGGATAGAAGCATCGGCAAACATTCTATATGCTAGGAGGCCCATGCTGAAAAGACACCTGTTGGCAACTACTGGTGTGATGGCACGTACACATAATCCTAACACTACACAGGAAAGCCAGAAAAAGTGAAGTTTGAGGCCAGCCAGCCAGGGAGCACCAGTGACTCCCCAGCTGTTTCAGAGACTCCCCAGCTGTTTCAGAGTCTCATAGTTGGTATGCAAGGAAACGGGCACCCTCAGACAAGAAAGGGCCAAGCAGAGTCAGCTTCAAAAGTTGCCAGACTAGAAGTATAGCCATGGCTGTCATGTTCACAGCATGTGGTGCCCAGCTCACAGGCAGGGCGACTCCATGGAATCCTGGGAAGTTAAGGACCCTGGGAGGAATTTGTAAAGTCTGGGAGAAGTTTTTTGTTAAACAGCTCTTGCTCCTCCTTCCCCCGAAATTTGCAGACTCCTCCCTTCCCCTAATGGATCTTGCTAATTCTTCAGGTGACTGCTTCAGGACCTGGTAGTCACTAACTTCAAAAACTCAGGTGGTTGGTCCTTCCTACCCCTGCCTCACCGTTCCTACTCAAACCACCCAAATAACTCAGATCATCTTTGGTCACCCACAGGAGAAAACACACAGCAGGCCAGATTAACAGACTCAGGACTGGTGTTTCTCACAACACCTCCCACTGGCCTCTCTACACCTCTCAAGTTTAAAAGGCCACTTTGGCCTCGGAAAGTCTAAAACCCAACCAGATACATCTACCTCTGTGTAGCAGTCAAACATACAACCTAGCTGGTGTCCAAGGCTGTGTTCCACCTAGGAGTAGAGAAACCCAGAGACTGAGTTCCCACACCAGGGTCTGGTTGCTTGTAAAGTCCTGAAGATTCTTGGGCTTTTGAAGGGCAGCCCCTAGTCCCATTCCAGGTCCGCCTCCAATCCCTTTTGACTGTGCCAAGAAACAGGAAGAATCCTTGAAACACCAGAAATAATTTTAAAAAAGAGACAGGCGGGGTGGCTGGCCAGGCTTGTGCTCAAGACTGTATTCGCACAGAGACACGTGGCAGCTCACATTGGTCACACAAAGACACGTGGCAGCTTACATTGGCTTTAAATATGCAAAAGCCAGGGCCTTTTATGGTCCCACGTTGTCCTAACACTAACATCAGGATGGCCATCACAATCTGGGACGGGCCAGGGCTAGGGTCTGGGCTTAGGCACAGCCTTACCCCACCCTCTTCACACACTGGTATACACTCAACCCCTACCCCCAGCAGGCACACACAGGGAAGGGTGGATTATTGCTGGGCACATGTCTACTTTTATGAGGGATTCTGGAATGTTGGAGGGGTAATTCTAACCCCTCCTATGGCCTGGGCTGGGGCACTTCTGAAAAATGTATCTTCAGGACATGACCCAGAATAAGGGATCATATGCAGGTGATCCATCTCATGGTCTAATGGGTCCCAGTCAGTTCAGTCTGTGGTTACAGCATGGCCCAGGCCTAGAGGATACAAAGCCCCCGTTTCCAGCTCTAACAAATGCTGAGAAAAAGTGACAGCACTGGGCAACCAGAAGGTGGTGGCTTAAGTCCATGACAGGCAGAAACAAGGCTAATTTGGAGGTTGGTGGTGACCAGTGCAATGCTGGGGTCAGAGGTCTGACCTGGCCCATACTCTGCTCATCTGGATTGGGCCCAAGAAGCCCAGAGTTTGGCATTGGCTCCTCTGCCAGCTCCTGGCTCTCCCAGCCAGGGCTAGATGCCCTGGGGTGCCAGGCTCAGGGTGGAATTAAGATCGCTCTGGTAGCTATATACATTCGTACAAATACATAAATACATAAAGCCCCGAGCTCCACAGAGAAGAGCTGAAGGGACGCACCTTTGTCCCAAGATGACCCAGGCCTTGTCAAACTCAGCTGGGCCAGGGGCCGAGGGACGGAGGACACTGGGGACAGTTCCGGCTGTGTTCCCCAGACCACGACTTGAGTGGACAATGGGGGACACCACTGTGCAAAACTGTAAACGTCACTGAGAGTAGCTGCTACCGCCAACCACTGGTAGGGGCCTCCGCCTGGGGGCTAGAGGCGGGTGGGGAGCTCTTCCTCACTGTCGCTGCAGTTCCCACAGCAATCCTGGAGGGACAGGGAAGACATGAAGGGAGAGAGGCACAGCAGGTGCCATTAGTCACCATTACGGCTGACCAAGGCCAGTGTCATGCCCAGAAAGGGGGTGTGGGGTTCCCACAGTCTCAGAGTAGCAACTCGGTTCAAACATGGATGGTATCAGGGTAGAGCTTTCTAGCGACAGACTGCAGGAGACTAGAAACCTCCCAGGATCCACAAGGGCAAGGCCTTTGTCCATCCCCTGGACAGACAGGCACAGGGAGATAGATGCTAAGTAAGGTTAGCAGCTGGAAGGGGTCAGGGTGCAGGGGAGAAGCAGCAGGGAGGGAGCGGGTAAGGTGGGCACCAGACTTCTTTCTCCTACATCTCGCCTCTGCCATGGAAGGGCTGCCTGGGGCTCCCCACAGTCGGGCAGCAGCCAACCCATGAGGAGCCCACACTGCTCACCTCTGGAAAGAGAAAAGAGGCCATGAGACCAGCCAGGCGTGGGGGACAGGCAGGAATGAGGCTGGAGGATGCCTATTCCCAGTGTAGGTGGGCACCAGCTCTACCTCCCACCCACTATGGAACAGGCTGGGGGCACAGGTCAGACACTGGCAGGACTTACTTGGCGACTGAAGAGCCTGTGCAGCAATCCCTTCTTGGGGGGTGCAGGTGGCTGGCCCTTCCAGTCCAGGTCTGGGGGAACTGACCCATCCAGCCCAAAGACATTGAGTTCCTGGAAGCACTCGGTCTCCACCATCTACCCAGGAACAGGTGGCTGTGAGAGGGGGCCCCAGGGATACCCCTCCCAGAGCCTGCCCCACTTGCAGGGTAGTCCCTACCTCATTCTGCCAGGGGATGGACACACTACCCGTGGCAAACTTCTGGTAGAAGTCTTGGTCGGTGGGTTCCAGATCCACCCCTTTAACTGTAGAGAACTGCTCGATGTCCAGAACGTCCTTGCAGTAAATGGCCTGGGGCTGGGGTGAGCAGAGGGGGGGTCAGCAGGCCTCGATCTCAATCACCCTTGACCTGGATCTGCCCTGACACCTGCTGCGCCCTGGTTTGGAGGCAGTGGCAAGGCACCCCACACATTATTCTCTGAGGCAGGTTTTACCCATCAACTAGGGTCATGACCCTTTGCTGAGCAGTGACTTAATAAGGCTCGGCACAGGCCTAGTAGTAGGCTGGGCTGGCTGCTTGCATGGGACTGCTTGGGTATGTGGCTAGTGGTTGGGGTGGGAAGGGGAGTACTGGCTCCCTGTATAGAGACTGGTGAGGGTCTTTAGAATGTGCAGAACTGGAGTGGTTTTTTAAATTCCTCCCCAGTTCCTCTGCATTCGAAGGCCACTTTCTTTTCTATCTCTACACTGCTTTCAAAATCTTACCACAGGGGCTGGAGAGATGACTCAGCCGTTAAAGGCTAGGCCCACAACCAAAAATATAAGAGTTCGGTTCCCAGCACCCACGGCTGTCTCTCAAAATCTTACCACAAAGGAAGTCAATTAAAAAAATTATCATGAGCTAGAGGTGTAGTTCGGTTGTGTAGAGCATTTGCTCAGTATGCTCGAGGTCCTGGGTTCCATCCCCAGCACACATACACTATCTACCAACCTACCTACCAATACACACATTATCATGACCATCATGCATTTGTGTATCTGACCTGGGAAAGTCCAAAGCTCCCTACAAGACATAACATGTATGACTTTGTAATTTTATATCAATGTATGTACTAAGGCAGAGAGAATGCTTGAGTCTGCGAGTTCAAAACTGCACAAGGCAGTACAATGGACCTCATCTCAAAATATAGCATTATTCCTCATAGCCCCGCCCCCCAAAAGAAAGATACCCTCATGCCAACTATGAATAAAATTTATGTTCATATAATAGAATATTATTCAGCTTTGAAAAAGAACAAAGTATTGGTGTATGCTTCAACATGGATGAACCTTGCAAGCATTCTTAGCAAAAGAAGCCAGTCCAAGTATCCATCTACTCACACAGAACTAGTGAGTTCCTGGGACAAGAGGGAGAAGCCAGTGCCAGAGTATCCATCTGCTCACACAGAACTAGTGAGTTCCTGGGACAAGAGGGGAGCATTCGGAACCCTGATGGACATCAGGTCTTGTCTGGGTTCTGAAGAGGCTGGTGAAAACATCTTGGCCTTATGCGCTGACAATCACATGACTCTTTCAATTGAACTGCATACTTTAAATGGGTTACCTTTGTGAATTCCCTCCTAATAGAGTTGTTAAAGATGTATTGTCAGCTGGGCATGCTAAGCACACCGTTAATCCTAGCACTCAGAGGCAGAGGCAGAGGCAGGTGGATCTCTGAGTTCATGGTCTACAGAGTAAGTTCCTGGTCAGCCAGAGCTACAGAAAGAAACTTTGTCCCTAAGAACAAAGTCAAAAACAAACAACAAAAAATTGTCAAGTGCTGGTTCAGAAGTTAAAAGCTTACACTGTTCTTCCAAGAGGATCTGATACCTCTGGCCTTCCACAGACTCCTGAATTCACATGTACACACCCCCACACAAACACATGCAGGCCATTGCTTTCTTAAAAACAACAACAACAACGAAACAAAAAGGCAGTGCTGGAGAGGTGGCTCAGAGATTAAAAGCACTGACTGCTCTTCCAGAGGTCCTGAGTTCAATTCCCAGCAACCAACCACCACATGGCAGCTCACAACCGTTTGTAATGAGATCTGATGCCCTCTTCTGGTGTGCAAAACAAACATGCAGACAGAACACTGTATACATAATAAACAAACTACTTCTTTTTTTTTTTTGGTTTTTCCAGACAGGGTTTCTCTGTAGTTTTGGAGCCTGTCCTGGAACTAGCTCTTGTAGACCAGGCTGGCCTTGAACTCACAGAGATCCACCTGCCTCTGCCTCCCGAGTGCTGGGTAAACAAACTACTTCTAATGTTAAATTCCAAGACGCCGACTTTATTTCTAAATTTGAGCTACTGACCCATAGGCAGTGTGACTACCTCATTAGAGAATACGCAGAGTGGGAATCAGCCTGGCAAAAGATGACCACAGTGTGACTCCTTCATTAGAGGAGACAGAGTGGGAATCAGCCTGTGCAGATGATCACAGTGTGACTCCTTCATTAGAGGACACACAGAGCAGGAATCAGCCTGCGCAGCAGCTCCAGCCTGAGGCAGCAGGATGAAGTCAGACCTGCTTGGTTCAAGTGCCAGCTCACTAACAGGGCTCACCCTCTCGGTGTGGGTGAGGTCTACCATCTGAGCCATCACTCAGCCTCCATCACCACCCGCCCACCCCCCACTTACACGCCTATCCTCTATGACCCATTCCCACACCTTATTTAGGGCTGAGCCCCCCCAAAGGTAGCCTGCCGTGCTTAGAGCATGGCATTGTTCCTGTTCCAGCCAGACAGCCCTCATAGTTGTCCTTCCTTGTCCCTAAGGCTGATCCTGCCTCAGGGCTTTGGTGCCTGCCCGCTCCTTTTGCCTGTACTCCCATGTTCTCAAATCTTGGCATGATTCTCTCTTCAGTTCTACTTAGGCATCAGCTTCTCAGAGATCACCCTATCTAAAGTGACTACACCTCCTCAGAGCTGCCTTCCTAGCTTGTTCTCTTTCCTCTGTCACTCAATTGTTCACTGTTTTATTTTGGTGTGTCTCTCCATTAGAGCATAGGGATGGCTTGGCTCTGTGGACCTCATTATCTACAAGGCCTGAGACATATGGTATCCAGGTATTTGTAAAAGCATAAACACATGTGGTTGACAGCCACCAAGCTGGTGAGCCCATCGCCTGAAGGCTTTCCCAGGTGCTCCTGGCAAGCTGTCAATCACAAGACCCAGTCTCCACAGACTTTGGGGGGACGCAAGCTCCCACTGGGACAGAAGGCATGTGATCCAGGTACCCAGTGAGGCTCTTTGGCAAACAGTCTCAGAATTTCCCTTCGAGTTCTTGAACAGAGTTGCTCTCTGTCCACTGGGTAGCTGGCTAGCTAAGAAGATGTGAGCTTGAGCTGCTAGGCCACCAGTGCCAGTCCCTGAGAAAGATGCCTGAGAGGAATCGAGTTGCTGTCATGTTCCTGGAGCATCCCCATGTCCACCCCCATCCTATCCTAACACTAAAACTCCCACATGCACATGCACACACACAAATGCTCATACATACACTTTCTGGAGGGCAGCCCAACCATTAGATGGGTTTTTCTAACATTTGCACTGAAAGCGACCTGACCATTGCTCCAAGCCCTCCTGCATCCTGGCTTGGCCTGACCCCTGGCCTGACCATTAGCAAGGGTGGGTAGGACTTACATCAGGCTTAAAAGGTGGTTCCAGCATCCCAGCTCCCAGCCGCTTGAAATTCAGTTTCTTGAAAAGGGGGTGCTCCTTTACCTCACGGGCACCACCTCCACGACACCCCAGGCGCTCAGCAGGGTCCTTGCTGAGAAGCTGTAGCAGGGCATGGGTGGTTAGGGTTTCTCTGGGCAGCTGAGGTACCCCTGGCTCCAGCCCAGGCCAGGCCAGGCCCACCTATAGCTTGCAGTAGTACCTGAGAACAGAGCGAGCGCGCCTGTGGGGAAAAGTGCTCTGTGTATTCCTCGGGCACCTCCTTGACCAACCTCTCTACTTCTTCCCGCTTGATCTTCTTCTTCCTCTGCTGGAAGGGTGACTGGCCTGCAATCATCTCATAGAGGAGGCAGCCAAGCGCCCACCAGTCAGGGCTGAAGGTATACCGCTCATTCTTCACTACCTCCGGAGCTGGGCAGGGGCACAGGAGTCAGGGCTCGGTAAGCAGTAGGGAACAGACAGCCCTCAGGCCCCAGAAACAAAAACCAGGGGATCAGTCCAAACACTCATTGGCTGGGCAGGCATTTCACTGGCCTGGTGGGACTCAGGCTGTATAAGAAACCACATCTCACAATGGAAGCTAATGTGGCTCTGAAGAGGGTGGGTGTCACATCAAGGTCCCCATGTCTGACTGTTCTTTTTTGTTTGTTTATTTTGCTTTGCTTTATTATTTTTTTTCTAGAACAAATTGGGTTTTGTGTGTGTGTGTGTGTGTGTGAGTGTGTGTGTGTAGATCCCAATGCTGGAGTTTGGTGAACACAGGACCATGCACACGTAGCCTTATGAGCTACCTCATACACACCCAGCCTCAAACTCCCCACTACTTATTATTTTTTAAACATGAAGTTGTCTGACTTATTAAATGTTGGCAGTCAATTCAAATTATTCTAAAAACAATTAAACTTCAGGATTCATGTAGGCCCTACCAGGACCATGTAGCCACTGACTTTAGCTTCTGGATTTCATGAGGGGAGGAAAACACCCACTTGCTGGTACCTCCACCTGCCGGGCACCTCCTGCAGAGTCCCCCCTCCCCACATCTCTAATCTCAAAGCCCTCCAGGAGGCAGTTCTGAGGAGGTTTACAGCAGAAGAAAGAGAGGCTAAAAGTGGAGTTATTAGCTCAAGATGGAACCTGAAAAACCTGGACTGCACTGGGTTCCACAGTCACACGCTAGGAGGGCTCCACTGCCTAGATCTTAGACATGCATGCTAGTCCAAGCATGGGCCATGCAGGGGAACAATGGGCCATGGAAATGCATTTGGCTTCCTTAACCTTCACTCCAACAGGTCCACTCAATCCTAGGAGTTCAATAAGCACCCAGCAAATGACTAGCAGGTTCACAATGGGGAACTGGCTAAGTCCTGGTCTCTTAATACACAACAACAACAACAACAAGAAGTAGCAGTTTTGGTATGGGTTATCTACTCTGAGATGGAACACACACACACACACACACACACACACACACACACACACACTGCCAAACAGCAGTGGGTAGGCCAGGCTTAGGACAGCATGGGGACCCAGGAGACTGGACTTACCCATGTAGCCCACAGTGCCCACACGGCCTTTGATGGTCTGGCCCTCGGGCACATGCACAGCCAGTCCCAGGTCAGAGATGCGAATGTGGCCTGGGTGGGGTATGGAAGCAGGTGGGTCCACTGGCAGGCCAGGCCTCCCATCACATCCCTCCCACTTGGGCCTTCTCTTCTCACCCACCATGGTCATCCAGCAGGATATTCTCTGGCTTTAGGTCCCTAAGGGGAGAAAAAAGGCAGGGTCAGATGCTGCCGTTTTCCAAGAAGCCAGACACAGCCAGCCTCTCGTAGCTCAAGTGCCTGCTGGGATTGGGCATGGAGCAAGGTGAAGGGCTCATTTGCTGCCAGGGTAAAAGAGCCCTGCTCTCCCCAGGCTACAGTGGGGAGCAGGGCAAGGACCTCCAGAGCCGGTACTTTAGGAGCCTTTTAGGGCAGTGAGAAGTGGCTCAAATCCAAAGTACTGAGGACTCCCACCCAGTGGGGGGAACCCATCTGGGAGGAGGGAATCCTTGGACTTGGTCACCCTTGATGGTGCAGCTCCCTTCCCCTGGTGGCCAACTCTACCTTCTCTGTCACATGAGGCTACTCTTCCATCCCCTCAGGGGCCGCAGTGAGGCTCAGGGGAAAGCGCCATCCATAAGCAGAGCTCTCTACTACTGAGCCCACCTGCAAGGCAGGAATGACGGTCTCCCAGAAAAAGAACTCATGCTGGAAGCAGGGAGTTGACTAGCTCAAGGTCACACAGAGAAGGGCGACAAAAAGAATTCACACCGTGGTCCGGCTAGATCCCAAAACCTAGATGTGAAGCACTCCAATTTATCAAGTGTGGGTAAGTTTGTACCTAGAGCCAGTGTTGGCTTGTGGCTAGACAAACCCCCAGCACACTGTCCTTCCACTGGCTGGCTTGATAGACAAACTTATCTGCCACTATCATCTAACTGCTGCCCCTGTCCAGGAAGGACCAGTCCTGGAGCGGCCGTCCCAGAAGCTCAGCCCCACCTGTATACAATGCGTTCCCGGTGCAGGTCCTCCAGGCCGCAGCAGATCTCGGCAGCATAGAAGACAGCTCGTGCTTCAGGAAAGCCAGCCTGGCCCATGTGGTAGATGTGGAACTTGAGGTCTCCTCCATTCATCAATGTCAGCACCAGACACAGCGCATCCTTTGTCTCATAGGCGTAGGCTAAGCTCACCTGTGCTCAGGAGAAACAAACCTTCAGGCAGGAGCTGTGGGGGGTGCCTGGGGTGTGTGCGTGAGTGTGTGTGTGCGCGTGTGTGTACACATGTGCTAATAGCAGCCACCCAAACAATCTTCTCTGTGCCACTCCTTAGGGCTCAGCAGGCTTCCTGAGCCTGAAATAGCTCCTACCCCACCCTTCTTAGGTACTGCCCAGGGCAGGAAGGGCAGTCCCTCTGGCAGCAGGGAGGGACTTTAGCCTGGTGGGAGGGAAAGGCAGATGACGGTGAGACCGCAGGGGAGGGAGAGAGCTCCTTGTGTACTTACTACAAACCTACTGTTCACTTTTTCCAGGATCTGCTTCTCATTGAGCGCCATGGCCTCCCCTTTCCGCTTCTTGATTCGTTTCTTTTCCAGTTTCTTGCACGCATACATCTTGCCTGTTGCCCGCACCTGGCAGGCACATACCTGTAGCCGGGGTAGACAGGAACAAATGGGGGCCAGCCATGCTCTTGCTGGAGGCCGGAAGGTCAAGGGCTACCATACCCCATCTAGTGTACTCTGCAAAGCACCAGGAGGTCACTCACCTCCCCAAAGCCACCTTTGCCCAGAACTCGGTACTGCCTAAAGGTGTTTTTGGTCACTGGCTGCCTATAGGCAAGAGTAAAAGAAACAAATATTTATGCAGAGATTCCCACAAGGAAACCCCACAACCTTGCCTACCCCAGTCCAGCCCACAAGGAGCGCACCTTTCCAGCCACTTCCACTGCAGAAAACGGTTAAAGTAGATGCTGTCGAGGTAGTCGGCAAAAGGGGCCATGCTCAGGTACTCGTGGGTCAGCCTGTGGAGAAAGGAGCAGCCCATAGGGATCGGTCCCTAACAATCCCAATCTCAGCCTGAAGGCCCAGGCCTCCCATTATAAGTGTGCTCAGCCCACAAAGTATCATCCTTCTCACTAACGCACTGAGCAGAAGACATGCATCCCATGCTGAAACACAGAGGGAGGCCACTGCTAAAGTCCAACAGCATGGACAGGGAGAGGAGCTGAGCTTGCCAGGGACTTCAAGGACCACAGAAGCCCCTTTCCTTAGCACAGTTCTAGACTGGTGGGGATGGAGCCTTACCGGGTCAGCTCTTGGAAGAGGTCTTTGCAGGGTCCCTGCTCTAGCCGCTGGGCACAGTTACTCACCAGCTGCCGGGGAACTTCAGGGATGAGGTCAGGACCCTAGGGACAGGCCACGGACAGGTCAATGCAGAGGCTCCCTTGGACAGCTGCCTACACCCAAGGCAACACTGCCAGGTCTGTGGGTGCCAAGGGTGGCTGTGGGTAGGTAGTGCACTGGCTGCGTTTTTGCTGAACTCCATTCCTGCCCCCTCCCACTTGAGACAGGGTGCGTGAGACAGCCGCTGGCAGGCTGCCTGACCCAAGCTCAGCCCAACCCCTGGGCTCTATGCCCATGGTGCTGCCTGGAACAGCTCCAAGGCACTCACTGCCCAGGCTGTGGTCACTCCTCTGCCTGTTGTCGTCATCTCTCCATCACCGCTCACTCACCGTGTGGCTCAGAAAACTCTGCATTAGTCGCCGCCCACACGCCTTCCGTTTTTCATCAGGGGTCACTTCATACTCAGCCTGCAGGGTGAGAGGCAAAGAAGCTGGAGGCTGAGCAGGGTGACAGATGTGGGGGGAAAGGGCGTGGCCAGGACCTCTGCCTGCCCTCAGCGTTGGGCTGGGCCTTGTGGCTGGGTACTCACCACCCCATCCAGGAAGGCAATACAGCGGGTCAGCTCAGGCCTTGTGGCGCAGAACTCACGAAATAACAGGCGCCCAATGGGCTGACGCTCACACAGGCTGTGGTAGTCACGCTCTGCAGGCCAAGAGGGGAGCTGCTGGGTCACAGGGCACTGTGGTCTATATACCCCCACATCTGGGATCCAATAACTTCTAGCTCTAAGAGCGGTAGCCATTATCTTCTTTAGAACCCTCACTGTAATCCTTAGGCGGGTACCACTGTTACCCCAATGTAACCTGGGGGCTATGGGACCCAGAGAGGTTGATCAATTCAACTCTCACACAGCCAGGAGTCTGGACTCCAGAGCCCAGGTCTCCGGGTTCACAGATGTGCATGTTACAGTTCTGGGGTTGGGTGTGGTCTGTGAGGTTCCGGCCCAGCCCAGCCCAAGCCTACACCTGTTGCCTGCCTGGCGAAAGTGCGAGAGGAAGCTGTGGCTTCCGCTGCTCTCAGCTGGGCCTCCTTCCCAAAGCAGGGTACATTCTACCCACATGCAAGCCATCAGCAGGGACCTGGGACACCTCAAGTGCTGTTCAGATCCTCACCCAAGAAATAGCATCGGGGTGAGCCCTTGTGCCCCTTCTAGAAATAACCGGATCATACTTCTCTAGCTTTGATGGGTGCTCTCAGGTCATAAGCACAGGACTGGTGTTCCAAACCTGTTGGCCCAGGCTGCCTTTCCTCCCTCCAGTCCATCATACCAGCTCTCCTCTTCCCCATGCCCACTCCACTGACACCAGTCAAAACCGATTCTCTCCCCTCCACCCATTTCAAACCCAGGAACCGAAACTGGGCTGGATCATGTAGTCTCAGTCTTCCTGGGCATTGGACACCCTCTTCCCCCATGGTGCTCCTGTGACCCAGGGCAAGGTCTGGCTGGAAAGGATCCTGCTGGGTAGCATCCCTTCTGCTCTGGCAATCCGGGGCTTTACCCACGCCTCACCAAGGCTGAGCCGAAGCTCTTCACACTGGCTGATATGGGGGAATTGCAGCATCTGACGCCATTTCTTGCTTTTGCCTTTGCGATTCCCGCCACCACCTGCAAGAGTAACCAGGAGCAGGGTCTTACTGGAGTCCTGAGCTACCACACACTCCTGCACACCCCAGGAGCAGGGTCTCCCTGGAGTCCTGAGCTACCACACACTCCTGCACACCCCAGGAACTGGGTCTCCCTGGAGTCCTGAAGTACCATAGACTCCTACCTGCCCCTTACAAGTTCCAGTATACACATGGTCCTTCTGGGCAGCCATGCTAAGGGCTCCCAGGATGAGAACCAGAAAGAGCAGTGAGGACATTTCTGCAAGAGGTTTGCCTCATTCACTCCCTACTCAGCAGGAATTCTACAGGTTAAGAAAGTAGACAAGAGCCTGGCCACCTGCATGCCTTTAATCCCAATACTCAGGAGGCAGAGGAAGGTGGATCTCTTGTGAGTTCCAGGATAGCCAGAGCTGTTACACATATAGAAATCATGTCTCAAAAAAAATAAATAAATAAATAAATAAAAGAAAAAGAAAAAGAAAAAAAAGAAAGAAAAAAGCAAACAAACAAAAAAGTAACCAAGGGCACCACAGTGGAGAGGGTCACCAAAGAAGCCAAGGCATACCAGCCTGAGAATCTATGTGGTACTTGATACCAGGAACAGCCCAGGCAATCCCCCAGGCCCTTAACACCAAGGGTTGCACCAGAACTATCTCCCTGCCCACAGGAGGGCTGGCATTCAGGATGCCCCTACCCCTGCCTTGATACCTGCCTACCTAGGTGAGCCCCTAACTGTAGCTGCTGGGACGCCTCCAGAACCTGAAAGGTAAGGTAAATGTGTGCTTCGGCAGTTCCCACCCCAACATGCTGAAATAGTGAGGGGGGCGTGAACTGGAGGTGGGGTCTCTGTGAGATCAAGGCCAGCCTGGTCTCACAGTGACTTCCAGAACAGTCAGGCCTCCATAGGCAAGGTCTCAAAAACCCACACTGCAGGAAAACAGAGCACATCAGAAAGAAAGCCACACATATCTTTGGGACAACACACTAAGGATGGCAGGAGAGGACCAGGATCGGGAACTCCAATGCATATTTTTGGCAGTCACTGTAGCACCCACACTACCCAACTGTCATGGCACCTCCAAGGTGAGTGGGGGGGGGGACTGTGTCCAGCACTCAGTAGACCCATCTCTAATTCACTGACAACCTTAGGCAATGAATTTCCCTTGCCTGGCCTCAGTTTCCCCAGTATTGTCCTCCCCTTGACCCAGTGTAAGCAGTACAGGAGGAAAGGGGCAGGGCTGGGTCCCTGACTGGGAAGAAGGAAGTGCTGCAGTGTCCCCTTGAGAAGCCCTCTGGTGGCCCTGCTACAGCCTGTACCCCATGTGCCCCACAGCCATTGCTTCACTGCAAGTAAGAGACCTCTGCTCCTGAACCAATGGCAAGGCCTCCCCTGAAGAGGAACTCCTCCCACTCCCCCTCCACCCGGGTCCCTCACCAACCCTCCATTTGCTTGCCTCCCCCAGAAGTCACTTCCTCCTCTCCCTCCTCCCAGCTCTAGAGCAACAAGTCACATGCAAATAGCCTGTCCTAGAACTGTGGGGCTATCTGTGGGGCTCCCCTCCACCCGACCCTGCCCTCCTCCTGTGTGCCTCTGCCACCTGGGAAAGGAAGAAAATCCAAGTGAGGGTGCACACCCCCAGGGCCATCCCCCCCAACCAGATAACACACAAGTTCCCAAGAAAACTAAGTCTCTTAGTGGTGAGTTCAGAGCCTTAACATGACAGTGGGAGGAAATTCAAGCCCAATTCCAAATTCAAGTTCCTTTCCCACCTCTATCTAACATGAGTGGCATTTATTAAACGCCAACTGACCTTTAATCCTAGCACTTGGGAGGCAGAAAGCATGTGTTCGAGGCCAGCCTGTGGTCTACATAGCAAGCTCCAAGTAAGTCAAAATTATATAGGAAGACCATCTCAAAAACAGAATCAACAAAAAAGAGTCAACTGTACACATAAACCACAGGTTTGCCCACTGCTGAGGGTCACTTGGAAAGCTGATCCCAAGCTGCCAGCTGTTTGTGAAACGATTGACACCACCAGTTAGTTCAAGGGTAGTGGGAGACTCCATGACAATGAGGCTTTCCTCAAAATTTCTATACAGAAAAAAAAAAAAAGGAACAGTGGTGTTAAGAGACAGGAAGCGTGCCAAAGGCCACGCAGGTGTGTATGGGTGGGGGTGGGGGAGCATAGCCAGTTCACGAGACAGGTCCTCGAAGGGGAGCCACTAGTCCCCGCTATGGTCACGCTATCCTGTGCCTCACCCAACCCGCAGCGCTGGCCCAGTAAGGCAATGCCCTCAGGGGCCTGAGGCTAGCCCTAGGAAGTGAGGCCTGGCCCCAGCTCTCCTTACCCCTCCTCCCGGGCAGGCTGGATGACAAGGCAGAACAGACTTACAGATGCCCCCAGAGGCTGAGAGGAAGGCCCAGCCCCTGAACTTGATAAGGGACTGGAGATAAGATAGCCTCCCTTGGGCACTAGGGACTCAGTCTGACCATCCCATTTCCAGACAACACCTCCTGGGTGTAACATGCCCTGGGTAGTCAGAGGGTATCAGGTGCCTCACCACACAGGGGGCTTCTCAGAGGTGCTGTAGACTCTACTGGGCACCTTTAGTCCTAAGCCTGGGTCAATTACAATCTTGCTGGGTAATCTGGGTTTAGTCGCTGGTTTGAGCCTCAGTTTCCCATCTGTCACCTGATTTAGAACAGTGAAGCTAATAACCCCGGCAGCCCGCAGCCCATCAAAAACTGGGAAGCTGCCACCACGTTCCAGGTGTTGGTCCCCCAGCACCCTGGACAGAGTGGGGCAGTACAGGTGTGTCTGGTGATTATGTCGCTGAGGTAGGGAGGCAGTGAGTTTAATGTCTGGTCCTGGGTCACCTAGGGCCCTCACAGAGCAGGTGTAAATTAGCATCTGGAGTGAAACCAATAAGCAGACACCCCGAAGCACATCCATGTGCGCACGCACTAATTCCACAAGACTGGTTTCCAGCCAGGCTTTTCAACGAACAACCCAGTATGCTCGGTCCCATTTATTTCTTTGTGTGTCTGCCCTAACAGGTCGTTGGCTTGCTGTATGCAAAAATCGTGACCCATTCACCCGTTTATAGTATCCAGAGTCTCCTAGTGAGTGGTGGTTCCGCTGGTAATGTACGTGTCCACAAGTTTCCCCATGTCGGCTGGGCTGTCCATGCAAAGGCTTGGTTCATTCATTCTCCAATCTTTACAGATTACCAACTTTGTGCTGTTCAGGGCATCTGGGCCTGGGGCACGTGGGCACCTTCCTGCCTCTCACCTAGAAGAGGCCTCAGATACACGCTCCTGGGGCTCGCGTCCCATCTTTTTCTCTTCCTTCCCTTTCTCCTTTCATCCCCCACACCCGCCGTGACGCCCACAGCGCGACCCCCGCCCCTCTTGGGCCCTTGGTTCCGGGGGCAGGTGCCGGGTCAGGCCGGAAGGGCTCGTATCAGCGCTAAGAGTCCGGGTGCAGACTCCAGGGCACGAGGTTAGCTGGGGCCCGGGCGACCCGTGGAACTCCGAGGTCGCGCGCCCGCGATCCCCGCACCCGGGCCTGGCCGCCCGCCTGCCTGGCCTCACCTTCCCGGGCCTTGAGTAGCACCGTGTTCGCTACGATGTTCTCGAGCTCCATGGGCTGCAGCGCCGCCCGGCCCGCCAGGCCGCGCCGCCGGCCGGGACCGCCCGCGAGAGCCGGAGCCGATGGTGATCGGCTCGGCGCGGCTCGGCTCGGCTCGACTGACCGCGCCGCGGCCTCCCGGGCCTCCCGGCCTCCCCGGCCGCCGCCGCCCGCCGCGCACTCTGCGCCCCTCCCGGGCCACCGGCGCCGTCCCGCCCCGCCCCGCCCCGCCCTCTGTTTACTTGGCTCAGTCAATAGGCGAGCGGACGGTCCCCGCGCCAGACTGCTATTGGTCAGTCTCTTCGTCCTGCCCCGCCCACGGAGCCGGGAACTCGCTCCGCGCGGGGAGGGGGCGGGCCCCGTTACGTCGCTTCTTCCTGGTTGGACTGCGCGCGGGACTCAGCCCCTAGGTTCGAATTTCTAGGCCTTCGTAGGATGCTGAGCTGCCAATTAGGGCCGAGCCTCCGGCCGGGGAGTCGGAGGTGGGCTCTGGGGGGCCACGCCCAGGAGACAAAGCGTATGTTTGGATTAAGGAAGAGTCAACCATGCAGCAGTGCAATCTGATTGGGTCATCGGATGGGGGCGTGACCGAGTGCCTTTGGCTCGCCGACGGGATTTCTAGGGTTTTGTTGCGATCAGGCTGTGTAGCCTGCCGGCCAGCAGGTAACTGACTTAGCATGTGCGTCCTGTCGTCGTCTCTTGGGTCAGCTCCTGCTGAAAGGAGCACGTCCCACAGCGAGCAGACGACGGAAGGAGGCTACTGCCTCCCCACCGGCGCCCGCCTCCAGCCCAGCCGCCCCCGCCCCCGCAGCCGGATGTTGTGATTTCTCTCCTCCCACCCTCACGGCCGCCTTCGGCTTCTACTGCCTTATAAGGCAGCGCTACACTCCCAAATCGATGAGGTTTCGTTCACACCCATTATACAGGTGGGGAGCTGAACCGCTGGACGTTGAGTGGCTGGCTGCACGCCGAGACTGCAGGAAAACAAGTCCCAATTTTTTGCAGCTCATCAACGCAGTTTAGTTCAATATCTCACCCCCTCCTCCCCATCCCTTTTCGCACAGCAGGAAACAGAGGCTTGCCCAAACTCGGGAATTAAGGATCAACCGGATTCAACTAAGTGTCTTTGATCCATATTCATTCATTCCTGCAAAAATACTGCTTCTGTCCCAGGCTCCCAGCCAGGTGCTGGATATAGTGGTGACAGAAAAAAAAAAAAAAAAAATGAAACTCTCTTTGCTTACATGCTAGGCGGGAAGAAAGGTGGTAATAACCCTGTAGGTGAGCACAATAATGGCTGGTTTTAGAATGACGCGTGCTGCTAAAACAAAAGTTCTAGGGATATAGCTTTGTGGTAGAGCCCGCTTAGGATGCCCAAGTTCATTAAAGAGACTAGAATGGATCTCAGGATGTGACATTTGAGACGATCCAGCTGAGGCTTTGCACATAAAGTAAGTTTAGCCAGGGGAAAAATGTGGGCGGCTTCAGAGTTCAGTGGTCTGAGGTGAGACAAGAAGCAAGGGTGTCAGCTAGGTCGTGGAAGGTATTGTGGCTTACAAAGAGGGGTTTATTCAATGATATATGAAGTCCATAGACCGATTACTTGTACTTAGAAACGATAGCTCTGACTAGTGACTATTAGGCACCAAAGACTGTTGTGTCCAGATGAGACCTGAGGGCTGGAGGAGAATGGGCTCATTTGAAGTTTTGGTGGCATGGAGGATGCAAAGAACCATCTGGCCAAAGAAGACTATGCATTCTCAAGGATCTGTAAAGATGACTGCTGAAATGACTTAGCTCGTAAAGGCACCTTTGGCCAAGCCTGACTAAAATACGAAGACCTGAATTTGATCCGGGGTTCACATGGTGGAAGAGAACAATCAGCTCTGCTTGTGCTTTACCTATGCACAGTCAATTAAGTAGTTAATAGAAGTAAAGAAATACATTTAAACAAGTGCAGCACGAAGAAGGAGCTGTAGAGGAGGGAAAGGCGGCTGACTTATGTAGCACCCAAGGGCAGAGCGTCTGTGCAGTTTATGGGTGGGCATTGGGGAGATAGAGAGGTGCATAAAATGAGGTTAGCATCTTGGATGAAGCCTAGATCAAAGAGGTCCTCAGACTTCATTTTGAGGGTGCTGGGGAGTCATGGAGCCAGATTTTTAAGTAGAAGAGTATATTTGCTTTGCTAAGGGGCTCCAGGTTGCTCTGTGGAGGTGTGTTATGAAAGGCAGGCACTCTGGTTTGGTTCCCTCTGGGAGGAGTCCTTAAGAGATGCAGAGGCAAGCCCTGAAACAGACTAGAGAAAGGAAAACGTTTTACCCACTTGAGGCCCTGGTAGCATGACATGTTTCCAAGCAGATCTTTGAAGCCAAGGAAGGAACCAACACAAGATAGCTGGAGGTCAACTTGCAATTCATTGAGGGAGCAAAGCAGGGGTGGAGGGTCAGGAGAGAGGACAGAGGTGTTAAGCCCCCTCTTCCTGGCATGGGAAATTCAACAGAAGCTGTCCAGTCTCTTCCTGGTCTTCTTAAATTACCCAGAGTCTGGTTTAACTATTTGCAACCTAGTATTTGGCTAAGACAGGGAGTAGGCTTTTTGGGATAAACCTTCAGCAGAATGGTGGTACCCTGGGGTCGCAGCAGCCAGGTCATGTGAACAAGTAACTTGAGAGCATCATTGAGCTGGAATTAACAGGAGGTGAAGAGAAGATACCAGTCACAACTCCCAGCTTTTAGAGATGGTTGGTTGGTTTGTTTATTATGTGCATAGGTGTTTTGCCATGGGTGCCAGGTTCCCTGGAACTGGAGTTACAGACAGTGATGAGCTGCCATGTGGGTGCTGGAAATTGAACCCAGGTACTTCTGGAAGAGCAGTCAATGCTCTTAACTGCTGAGTCATCTCTCTAGCCCCTAGAGATGTTTTTAAACAAGGGAAATTTGCCAGCACCCTTATGTGTTGAGCGACCTTTCCTGGGAAGATATAAACAGACATCTATTCATCTGAGATTGGTCACTAACAGCAGACCTTAAACACTGTCCTACCCAGTTCTAGCCTCCTGAGCCAGTGGCTAATTACATCACAGGTGACTCAAAGGCAGATGAATCACCTAGAAGCCCATCAGCATGAGTGAGAATTTGGGAAAACTACATACCTGGAGCTCCCTGCCCAGCGTGAAGGTCGCTCCACTGAAGTTCCTTCTGCTTACATTACCCTGGGAATCCTGAAACTGTCTAAGCTTCCTAAGAAGAGGTCTCATTAGCTTGTGTTAAGTTGGACAAAATAATCACATGACAATGCGAGAGGCGCATTTCCTGGAATCTGACTACAGAAATCATTGCACTCAGGCCAAAGAATAAACATTCAATGCTATTGATTGCGCCATTATCCAAAAAGCTGCACTAATTGAGTAAGTAAAAGTTGGTCCTTTCTTGTGATGTATTGTATAGCTTCTCCCTCTGCCCTCCCTCCCTTCTTTCCTTTCTATCTTTTTCCAACAAGCTCTTGCTATTTGTCACCCAGGCTGGTCTTGAACTCTGACTGCAAACAATCTTGCTTTAGTCTCCCTAGTAAGGACTGTAAGTATGTGCCATGGCACCAAACAGGTTGCTTATTTTCATTTATTTTTTACTTTATTGGTTTTTCAAGGCAGGGTTTTTCTGTGTAGTGCTGGCTGTCCTGGAACTCACTCTGTAGTAGTCCAGGCTGGCCTCGAGCTCAGAGATCCACTTGCCTCTGCCTCCCAAGTGCTGGGATTAAAGGTGTGTGCTACCACTGCCAAGCTAGGTTCCTTCTTTTTAAAACTACCAACTGTGTTAGATGTGTGGCCCACACCTTTAATCCCAGCACTTGGGAGGCCGAGGCAGGCAGATCTCTGTAAATTCAGGGCCAGCCTGGTGCAAAAAGTGACATTCAGGCCATCCAGCGTGATGTAGAGAGACCTTGTCTCAAAAAACCAAGCAAACAAGAAAACAAATAACCTGTCCTTGTCATTCTCTTGTTCAGAACCTTCTGTGAACTATGGTGGACAACCTCTAAGGTGTCCCTGGCCCCAACCATCTTTGCCTTCTGGCATTCTTACCCTAATATCCCCACCCCTGAATGTGGCCACATTGCCTGAGTTCAAATGAAAACAACACAGCAAACATGACATGTCATTGCAAAATCGAAGTCACTGAATGATGAGGCTTTCAGTTTCATTTCCAGTGCCCAAAATACTCAATGAAATAAAATGCAATAAATAAAAGAAACTCTAAATTCCTGCAGATGGCCTACAAATGTGCTATTTGATCTGGGCCCTGTTTTTCCCTCCACTGTCTGCAGTCCTTGATTGGTGTACACAAATCGCCACACCATACACACTTGCTGTGGGATGATCCTTCTGTACACTATGAAAATGTGTTGCTCTGGGTTAATAAATAAAGCTGCTTTGGTCTATGGCAAGGCAGTATAGAGCCAGGCAGGAAATCCAAGCAGAGATACAGGAGAAGAGGGGCAGAGTCTGAGACACACCAGTCAGCTGCTGAGGAAGCAAGGCATGTAAACAAATGAGGTAGCAAGCCATGAACTATGTGGTAAAGCATAGATAAAAAAAATATGGGTAATTTAAATGTAAGAACTAACTAACTAATAATAAACTGAACCATTGGCCAAACATTTATAAGTAATATAAAGCCTCTGGGCAGTTATCCCGGAACTGGCGGGTGGGAGAAAATTTCTGATTTTACACACTCCTCCCTGCAACCCTGGAACGCACATCTCAGTACGGTAGCCACCAGCCACAGGTGGCTGTCAACATTAAAATAAAAACCAGAATCCAGTTCCTCAGTCCCCCAAAGCCATATTTTGTGTACTAGTAGTTGATACAGTCTCCATCAGGTTGAGCTGTTTGGAGAAAGGATAGCTTCTGTGGCTTCTGTGGCTTCTGCCTTGGCAAAGGCTTCACTGTGGCAAGCAGTGTGACTGGGGAACAGTGGAGCCAGCTACACGATGTGGAGGATGATAGGGTGGATACCTTCTGATTCCTCAACTGCCTTTGAACAAGTAGATCTGTAACCTCTTGAAACCTATGCCCAAGTCCCTACTGACGAGGAATGTTAGTAGGTATGGCACAAACGGGCTATAATCCTACTTGGAAGACTGGGGCAGGAGGGGTTAAAGTTCAAAGCCAACCTAAGTTATACAGACAGACCCTCTCATGAAGAAAAAGAATATTTTTTAAAAGAACAGGCTCTCTGTGTGTTCGTGAGTATGGTATCAGACATCCCGAATAAAACATGTTTCTCCATCCTGTGAGCCGCAGCCCAGCTTTACCAAGACAGAAGCCAAGACACAGAGAGGGTGTGCCCTGGTCTGTCTGCCCTGTCTACAGCAGGCACTGGAAGGGAACCAGATGGTCAGAGGGACAGAGGACAGGTGTGTGGCAATTGCCGGGAGAGTGTGGCCATGTGGTAAAACTTTTCTGTTAGCTCCTCCAGTGGGTTAAACAGTGACAGGCTCTGCCTCCCGTGTGTTCCCACCTCAGCATCTCAGTGAATATGCCCACTATTGGCAGTGTCCACCCTTTCCTAAGGAGCCCTGAAGATCAAGGTTCAGAGAGGCTGACCCTTGACCCAGCAGCATGCGCAGGCATTGGCCTCAACAGGACCTACGGCTACCTCCCTGACTCCTGTGGTTCTCACCCTGCTCCCAGGTCAGTGTTTTATCTTCTAGCTACTTATTTACACAGTAGATTATAAAGAGGTTGTTTTGTTTTGGTTTCAGAAACTTCCTTGCTTCATAACTCTTGCATCAATTAAGACTTTTGGTTTTAAATAAAATTGGCATAGTCAAAAAGGCATCTACTGCCAGGTTGTTGTAGTGTGTAACAAGAAGCCACAAGAGTCTGTTAAGGGTTCTTAAGAATTTATTTAGTTATAAAATAGGGGTAAAAGGCTGGGTGGTGGTGGTGTATGCCTTTAATCCTGGCACTCAGCAGCAGAGGCAGGTGGTGAGTTTGAGGCCAGCTTGGTCTACAGAGAGAGTTCCAGGACAGGCTCCAAAGCTACACAGAAAAACCCTGTCCCCCCACCAAAAAAAGGGAGTAAACACTCACTAATACCGAATGGTTTGGATGCCGCCACTCAGCCAGCATCCAGTTGCTCTGTCCAGGGGTAAAGAGCAAGTTGTCTGTTCCTCACCAACCACCCAAGAGAGTGCGGGAGCAGGAGAGGGTGAGGCCATCTCCCTAAGATTATAAACTGTCATGTCCACAGATAAGACCACTCCCTAGGATTCATAATCCCCAAAAGTCATTGACTAAAGGGATTGAAATCCCACAAGAGCTGTTAATCCCAGCACTTGGCAGGCAGAGGAAGGAGGATCTCTGTGAGTTCAAGACCAGCCTGGTCAATTAAGCAAATTCCAAGACAGCCAGGGCTACACAGAGGAAATCCTATCTCAAAAAATAAAAATAAAACAAAGGCATCTACCTTTCAAAGCACCTGTAAGAAACAGGTAGTGGTTCTGAACTCAGGTGTCTCGGAAGCCTTGGTTTTAAATGCTATCACTCAAAAATCTCTATCCCACATATGACTCCAGTTTTAGGGGTTTTGTTTGGTTTTGGTTTGGCAGTTCTGGGGAAAAGCCCAGGGCCTCAGACATTTTAGCTAAGTGCTCTACCACTGATCTATCCCACAACCTTCTCCTCTGCTTGTTGTGGAATATTACTTTAACTATGTAAAGATGTGTTACATTGTTTATGCTGCAGAATATTACTTTAACTGTGTAAAGATGTGTTACATTGTTTATGCTGTAGAATATTACTTTAACTGTGTAAAGATGTTACATTTGTTTATTCTGCATTTGTTTAATGAGGCAAAGGTGTTGCTTTACTTGCCTAATGTACCTGATTGGGCTAATAAAAAGCTAAATGGCCAATAGCTAGGCAGTAAAGGGAGAGGCGGGGCTGGTTGTCAGAGAGAATAAGTAGGAGGAGGAATCTAGGCTAATGAAAGGGGAGGGGACCGGAGGATGAATGAGACTGGGGAGCCAGCCAGTCAGGAAGCCTCCAGCCAACTAGGCACAGAGTCGAATGTACAGAATGAAAGAAAAGTAAGAAGCCCTGAGGCAAAATGTAGATGACGAGAAACAGGTTTAATTAAGTTATAAAAACCTGCAAGAAGCCGGGCGGTGGTGGCGCACGCCTTTAATCCCAGCACTTGGGAGGCAGAGGCAGACGAATCTCTGTGAGTTCGAGACCAGCCTGGTCTACAGAGCTAGTTCCAGGACAGGCTCCAAAGCCACAGAGAAACCCTGTCTCGAAAAAAACCAAAAAAAAAAAAAAAAAAAACCTGCAAGAAATGAGCCTAAGCTAAGGCAGACCGTCCATAACTAATAATAAGTCACCGTGTCAAGATTTGGGAGCTGGTTGGCAACCCAGAAGAAAGACTGCTATATCTGCGTTTAATCTGTTGTGCTTATTCTCAAGCATGTTCTCTGTCTGAGATGCTAAAAAGGATGTCAGTATCTCTGAGTTAACAAACATATGTACAGCCGGGCGATGGTGGCGCACGCCTTTAATCCCAGCACTCGGGAGGCAGAGGCAGGCGAATCTCTGTGAGTTCGAGACCAGCCTGGTCTACAGAGCTAGTTCCAGGACAGGCTCCAAAGCCACAGAGAAACCCTGTCTCGAAAAACCAAAAAAAAAAAAAAAAAAAAAAAAAAAAACCAAACATATGTACAAACCTCCATAGACAGACAGGCAGACAGCTCTCTAGCTTGACAGGCTCCAGCACCTGGACCACCTTTTGTTTCCAGGAAGTCAAAGAAAGAGCTGTGGAAATGAAGATGGGGAAGTCTGAAAGTTCAGCCATGGGCTGGAGAGCCAGCTCAGTTGATCAAGGGCCTATTGCTCAGGCGTGAGGACCTGTATTCAGATCTCCAACATTCATTCAAAAAGCCAAGGGTGGCAGCACCCATCTGTAACCCAGGACTGAAGAGGCAGAGAGAGCAGGGTCTCTGGAGCTCACTGGCTAGCCTCCATGAGCTTCAGGTTCACTGAGAGACCATGTCTGAAAGAGAACGACAGAAGGCCTGGAGAGAACTTTTCTCAGTTAAAAACACTTGCTGTTGTTGCTGAGTTCAGTTCTCAGCACCCATGGCAGGCAGCTCACAGCCAACTGTGACTCTAACTACAAAGGGCCTGATGTCCTCTTCCAGCCTCTGCAGATTCCCTCACACAGGCACATAAGCATACACAGACATTAAAAATCAAGGCGGCAGCCGGGCAGTGGTAGTGCATGCCTTTAATCCCAGCACTAGGAAGGCAGATGCAAGCGAATCTCTGAGTTCGAGGCCAGCATAGTCTACAAAGTGAGTTCCAGGACAGCCAAGGACACAGAGAAACCCTGTCTCAAACAAACAAACAAACAAACAAACAACAAACAAAAAAGCTAAGGTAGCAAGCTGGGCAGTGGTGGCACACACCTTTGATCAAGACATTCAGAAAACAGAAGCAGGAGGATCTCTGTGAGTTTGAGGCTGGCCAGCCTGGCTTATATAATGAGTTTCAGGATAGCCCAGGCTACGTAGAGCTACCCTGTCTCAAACAAACAAAACCAAGCAGCAACAACAAAAATAAACAACAAGAAAGAAAGAAAATAATTGAGGAAGATACTTGACATCTCCGGGTGATGGCACACGCCTTTAATCCCAGCACTCGGAGGCAGGAGGATCTCTGTGAGTCAGAGGCCAGAGGCCAGCCTGGTCTACAGAGCTAGTTCCAGGATAGCTAGGGCTGTTACACAGAGAAATCTTATCTCGAATAACCAAAAAAATAAAAATACAATAAAAAAAACTTGACATCAACTTCTGGTCTCCATGGACTCAGGAACATGTACACCACACACACACACACACACACACACGCTGGGGATGGGTTTACACATGCACTGTATAACAGTGTTTTAGTTGACAATGAAAATGAGCTTCATGTACAGTGCAGTTGGGGACCTCTTTAGATTCTGTGAGCTAGTGATTCAGTGGCCATCTTAGCTTGCAAAAGAACAGTCTGTGGCATTCCCATAAATACTGTCACCCAACAAAACATTTCTCAGGGGATGTGTCCCTGTCATGTGACACATGGCTACGGTCAGGCGGTGGAATAAACAGACCTTGGTGCTGCCGGTCCGGCCTGCCACAAACAGAAGAGAGAGAGTTCCACCCTGCAAACAAAACCCTCTGTAAACAAAAAGGAATCCACTAGAAAGCTCTCGGGGCTCACAGAGTCAACTGGAAGGAATACATTTGGAAATGGGAGTTGCTAAGGGCCCTGGGAGGACTGGGAAGCAGGAAGCACAGGGCTATTGGGGAGCGGTTGGTGGCCTGCATTTGTCGTCATACCCAGGCCGTTCCACCCGTCTGCAGTAGCTACTGTTCGTCACAGCTCTCCAATCTAGCTCCGAGATAACTGCTCTAACCCAGCTGTGGGAATTCCCCTTAGTCTTGATAGAGGTGGTTTCAGGGTGCTATGTGACCCAGGAAGGCTAATGACTCATGAAGAGAACCTGCTCGCAGTGCAGTTCTCCCTCCCTCCCCCACTCTCCTCCCTTCCTTTCTTTTTCCTGTGTGTGTGTGTGCGTGTGCACTTGCTATGGTGGAGGTCAGAGAACAGCTTGCGAGAGCCAGTTCTCTTCTTCCACCATGTGGGATCTGGAGGCCAATCTTGGGACTTTAGGGTTGGTGGCAAGCGCCCTTCCTACTGAGCTGTCTTGGGAGCCCTGCTTCAGCTTTCTGGAGAGGATCTTGATCCTCTTGCCTCTGCCTCCCGTGTGCTACCCCATATCCAGCTTCTGCTTAGCCCTTTGGTGGAACCACCCTCATTTCTCAGAAGCAACTAGAAGGGACAGCACTTCTTCACCTGAGCAGCCCTGAGCTTAGATGTGATTCTCAGAACTGTGGGAGCTGTCATGTGACCATGAAGGAAGCCAGCCTGAAGATTTTCATACTGAGGGCCAGAGAAACCAGATAGGAATCAACTCATAATGGATCAAAGCCTGTAACAGAAGACCTAAAACTTTGATATTGTTAAAGGAGAATATAGGTTAGACTCATATGGGCATAGGCAAGGACTTCCTAAAAAGGACGCCAAATAACACAGGAAATATACCAAGTACTGATAACGAGATTAAGTGAAATTAACAGGTTTCTGAAAGTGGGGTGGTGGTGTCACACGCCTTTAATCTCAGCACTAGGGAGGCATAAGCAGGCAGATCTTTGAGTTCAAGGCCAGTCAGGTCTACCGAGTGAGTTTCGGGACAGCCAGGGCCACACACAGAGAAACACTACCTCGAAAAGCAAAACAAAAGAAAAAAAAAAGCAAAGAAAGTTTCTGCATACCAAAGGAAACAATCCCCAGAGTGAAGAGACAGTCACCAAATGTTGCCAACTGCATATCAGAGAGGGAATTACTATCCAAGATACATAAAGAGCTGCAGAGACCCCACCCCCCAGTGAACAAGCCATCTAGTCGGCCAGTTAATGAACAATTTTCAAAAGAAACATGTAAATGGTCAAAAAATACATGCTACTACAGAATATAACAGTTTCTTTTCTTTTCTTTTTTTGGTTATTTTGAGACAGTCTTTCTCTGTAGCTTTGGATCCTGTCCTGGAACTAGCTCTTGTAGACCAGACTGGCCTCGAACTCACAGAGATCCACCTGCCTCTGCCTCCTGAGTGCTGGGATTAAAGGTATGTACCACCACTGCCCAGATATAACAGTTTCTTTTATGACTCAGTTTATTAAAATAGCTTAAGCTTAACAAAGTTAGCAAAGACAAAGAGGCCAGACATAAATTTTTAACATAAACAGACCTTAGGTAAGGAGAGACATTCTCAAAGCCAGTGGTTCTCAGCTTTCCAGGTGCTTCAGCCCTTCAGTATGATCCCCATGTTATGGTGACCCCCCATGCTGTGGTGACCCCCCATGTTATGGTGACCCCCCATGTTGTGGTGGCCCCCATGTTGTGGTGACCCCCATGTTGTGGTGGTCCCCATGTTGTGGTGACTCCCCCATGTTGTGGTGACCCCCATGTTGTGGTGACTCCCCCATGTTGTGGTGACCCCCATGTTGTGGTGACCCCCCCATGTTGTGGTGGCCCCCATGTTGTGGTGACCCCCCATGCTGTGGTGGCCCCCATGTTGTGGTGACCCCCATGTTGTGGTGACCCCCATGTTGTGGTGACCCCCATGTTGTGGTGGTCCCCATGTTGTGGTGACCCCCCATGTTGTGGTGACCCCCCCATGCTGTGGTGGCCCCCATGTTGTGGTGACCCCCCCATGCTGTGGTGGCCCCCCCATGCTGTGGTGGCCCCCATGTTGTGGTGACCCCCCCATGTTGTGGTGGCTCCCCAATCACAAAATCATTCCCGTTGCTTTTTCACAACTGCAATTTTGCCATTGTTATGGATCTCAGAGCAAACATTCAACATGCAAGTGGTCCTGGGCTACCCCTGTAAAAACGTCCTTCATCTGCAAAGGGTGGGGGCTCAGGTGGAGAAGCTGCTCCAAGCTCTTTGCCAGACTGCATAGGTTGGTGTTTTGCTGCATCCTAAGACAGAAACGTCCACATTTTGGGTGTTTAGTATTTGGTGCTCATAGATGTGGCCTTAATTTTTAGCCTTTTATTTATTTTAAAGTTCAAATATCAATAATGTAAAACATTTTATAAATTTAAAATGTCCAATGGCCTTATAAATTTAAATATTTTTAAAACTTTTCTTAAAAAATTTGTAGTTTTTTCAATTTTCTGTAAAACTCTAAAAATTTCCTCTTAAAGTTTAAAATCTCTCAACTGTGTGTTCCTGTGATATCAAAAATAATGGACTTTTTAAAATTATTTTTTTATTTATTTATTTAAATTTTTTTTTGATTTTCGAGACAGGGTTTTTTTTTTCTTCACGAGAGAGAAAACAGGGCAAGCTCTTCATAACGCAAAATCAAGCTCCAAAAGTGCAAACCACCAAAGCCCAATTTCTGGGGACTCATTCACAATCCTTTGGTGTAGTAGGAGCTGCAGGCTGTGTTCCTGCCGCCCCAGCTCCTGGTTGCCTGGCTAGCTTATGCCCCGAAATAACAGCACACAAACTGTATTCTTTTAAACACTGCTTGGCCCATTAGCTCTAGCCCTTACTGGCTAATTCTCATATCCCGATCAACCCATCTCTAATAATCTGTGTAGCACCAGTCTTACCGGGAAAGATTCAGCATGTCTGACCTGGTGGCTTGCTTCATCGCGTCTGGCCCTGAGAGAAGCTGCCCTGCATCTGAGCTCACTTCCTCTTCCTCCCAGCATTCTGTTCTGTTTACTCCACCCACCTAAAGGCTGGCCAATCAAATGGGCCAAGGCAGTTTCTTTATTAGCCAATGACCTTCCTCCATCATTTCCCCTTTTTCTGTTTAAACAAAAAAAGGAAGGCTTTAACTTTAACAGCAAAATTACATATAACAAAACAGTTATCAAGCAAGAATTACAGTTACAATATTTACATCTACTTTATCTTTTATCATAACAAAGGAAAACAGCTATAACTAACTATCTATTCTTCAACTCCATCAAAGACTCCAGAAGGATATAATATTACCTAAGCAAACAAGAAATAAGCAACTTCCAAACTCTAGAAATCACAGAGACATCTCGCTGCCTGGACAGTCACCCAAAGTTCCTCTGTACCGTTGGGGCATTCATCTTTGACCTAAAGGCCCATGGTATCCAGAGACATTTCCATGAAGCAGGAGATTTCAAAGGCAGTTCAGTCACTATCTGCTGTATCCTGCAGAATGTCTCGCAGACTCCTTCATGAATTAGGAACCCCGAAAGATCATCTCACCTTTAGGCAAGTTCAGCAGTCCTCTCTCTGCGGGTTCTCTGTGTCCAGTTTATACAATAGTCCAGGCAAGAGCAGTTTCTTGCCCAAATGGCTATCAAACTCCATAAGGTGCCTCTTCGATGCCCATCTTCCACTTGAAGTAGATTGGTGCTGCCAGGAGCAGACATGTCTCATTGTCATGAAAAACCCTAAGTTATTAAAACATTAAATAGCATATTCCGTAGTCTTTGAAAGATATGAAGAATGTTTATCTAAAATATATCTATGTACATCTAGAAAATCTTAACTAACATGACTACAAACTTGACTATTATGATTATCTATTAACAACCTATATACATTACATTTTTAAGTGAACTACACAATCACAATACATTAATCAAGATCGGAAATACATATACATATAACAAAATTGACCTTAAATCTCTATCAATAAAGCAAAATCTATACTAATGCAAATTATTCATACCTCTATCATATCCCCCTTTAAATGTAAAAGAACATTTATAAACAATATTTGGGAATATGGGCGCAGATTTTTCTCTCCAAACTGCTTCCTGCTGTATAGGGGCGCTGTTAATTAGGTCTTTTATGGTGTAACCTGTCTGTTAGGTTCATCTCAGTCGGCAGTTGAGCGAAGTAATTTTTTGAAGGTGTTCACTGCAACCTTTCAGGAGGGTGTGGTCTATCATACCATATTGGGATGGAAGCAATCTGCAGGGTGTTATCATCTGTGAAAACAAAAGAAGAATCTCTTTTCCAAAGTATCATATCCTTAGATCCAAATTCTGAAGTCAAGGTATTTTCAAAATATCTAGGTTGGATTAGTTCAGTAGCATTTATAAACAAATATCTTTTAGCATCTGTTGCTCTTTCCTCAGCATTCAAACAATTCAAAGAGAGCATAATAGCATATAGTATCAAGATTCTCTGTGTATTTTCCATCTTTGTGTGGCTTTATTTTAACCTCTATTTCATTTATTTTTACTTTTATTTTATATTCTCTGTATATCTTCATCCTGGAATAACTCTGTAGACCAGGGTGCTCAGTGTGTGGTAGTTGGTTATACAGCAGAAGAAAACAGCATGCTTCCTGATAGACTGTAAGATTGTGCAGTAGGAGCCTTCTCAGCCAGCTCCCCAGCTGCTAGGATGCCGCGTCATGGTTCCGCCAGGCTTTCCGTAAAGCCTGTGCCCCTCGGACCCAGGAGGGAGTTTGACCAGTTTCACCTTTCATGCTTCATTGAACTTTGCCCAGACCTATTGATCTGCCCTCCTGGGCAGGCAGTGGGACCATCGACGACAACATGAGGGCTCTGTGGCTCCTGGGGTCCCTGCTGATGAGCCTGGATATGACACTTTCGGTGAGGGCTGTGGACGCTAGGATTGGACCAGGATGGTACCGAGGGGTCCCTGTCCCAGCTCTGGCCTCTGCCTATCACCTGCTAGTTCAGGTCACTGGGAGACGTGTGTGGGGGAAGGCACGGCCAGCCCAGCAAGCCCAGACAAAGGAGAGAGCAGCCCACACTGGGGATATGACAACGCAGGCTACATTTGTAGGGGAGACAATGGGAAGAGGGAGGAGGGTCGAGTCTTGTGAGGAAATCCTGTACTTTGGGGAGGTGGAAGGAGGCTGGGGCCTAGCATAGGATCAAGGAAATTCTGATGTTCCTGCCTGCTGTCCTCTGTAGGCTCCACCATGGAAAGGACCTAAGGAATTCAAGCATGGCCCTGATGAGCCCACTGTGGGTAAGTGATGTGCTCGTCTTCCTAATCTACACCTGGCGGGGTTGAGTGTGCTTTAGCCTGTGTGGTCTATGCAGCCTCAGGCCTCTGGCAGAGGAGGGATCCTGAGCAGAGCTGTTCAGAAGACCTGCAGACCTGAGAAGTGCCTACAGATCCATAGCAAGCTGTATGCGCAGAGGGCAGGGCTTGGGCTGTACCGGATGCCTCTCTTAGAGCCTGGCAGGTGCTTGGTGGCATGGGGCAGTTTGCTATGGGTGCCATCACACCTGGGTGCTCACCAGTCTTCCTTAGTGTCCCGGTATTCCCCCCTTTTCCTTACAACACCTCTGGAAGATGTCAGTCATCACTGATGGAGCTCAGACCTTCCGTGGGTGATGGGAGCCAGATCAGGGCTTCAGACTCGCCCAAGGTCACAAACACCCCAGTTGCCTGCAAACCCTCCCTTTCTCACTTGTGAATTTCCTGTGTGGGCTTCGCGTTCCCCGTCTGTAAAGCTAGACAGGTAATAGTGAGTCCCTCAGGGTTGCTGCAAAGGAGAAAGGAGCTGCTGATCCTAGTAAAGCGGTCACCTAAAGGCAGGAAAATGCCTCTAAAGCCTCAGCTCTGACTTAGCCCGGGGCTGTAGCTCACCTGTAGAGCACTTGCCCAACAGGTACACAGTCCTGGGTTTGAGCCAAGCACAAAATGATAAGAAGTTCCTAACCCTTAGAACACTCCACTTAGGTGATGAGTACCCCTGACAACTCTGCCCTAGAGCTGTGAACAGGGAATCCTACCCTAGTGAGCTACATCTGGTGAGGCCAAGCTGAGGCTTGCGGCATGATGTCTCACAGTGAGGCCCAACACAGTGTGAGCCTCTAACCTTCCCTCCCAACCTCACACTAAGCCAAACAGCTGCTGCCCCTTTCAACCTGACCCAACAATGGTCCCCTGCCCTAAAGGTCCAGGCTCCTTTTCTTTTGTCACCTTGTTGCTCAACGCCACTAAAAACAGACTTGCAGCAAATGTTTGTTGACTGTGTCCTAGGCGCTGGGCTTAGTGGTCCCAGCACTGCCACTGTGACTCATCCTCCAAAGAAGATAGCTCTTCTTTTTGAGATTACAATCCTATTTCCCCTTTCCCTTTCCTCCCTCCAACTCCCCCATATCCCTCTGACACAATTATTTTTTCTGATTAATTATATTCTATACAGCTACAGGGACATCAGATTCGCAAATTCTATTAGGTTCCCGTGGACCTCTGACTGCGACATTTTCATCAGTTATCGACATGTAACCGTGTTTCATATGTGATTCTGTTCAAAGACATTGTATTCAGTGTCCATGAATGTTGTTGCTCCCTCAGCGCTGACCTCTTGGCCAATAGCACGGTTACCAACTGCCTGAACAAGACATCTCTGGCTCAGTTTCTCCCTAAGGTCCAGGACAGCTTTTTTTTTTTTTTTTTTTGGTTTTTCGAGACAGGGTTTCTCCGTGGTTTTGGAGCCTGTCCTGGAACTAGCTCTTGTAGACCAGGCTGGTCTCGAACTCACAGAGATCCGCCTGCCTCTGCCTCCCAAGTGCTGGGATTAAAGGCATGCGCCACCACCGCCCGGCCAGGACAGCTTCTTGTGGCGGGAGCTCTAGATAACACTTCAGCAGATCCGCCTGCCTCTACCCGGCTACAAAGAAATTCTTACAAGGCAGGCAGATTTGCACACACAAAGCCAGGGAACCATGAGGTTTGGCAGTTCTGTTACTGTTGCCATTTTACTAATGAGTCAAAAAAACTGTAAGTGACCTAAATGTTTATTTTTTTATTTTATTTTTTTTTAAATATTTATTTATTTATTATGTATACAATATTCTGTCTGCATGTATGCCTGCAGGCCAGAAGAGGGCACCAGACCTCATTAGAGATGGTTGTGAGCCACCATGTGGTTGCTGGGAATTGAACTCGGGACCTTTGGAAGAGCAGGCAATGCTCTTAACCACTGAGCCATCTCTCCAGCCCCCACCTAAATGTTTATTAAGTGGCAACTTTGTGACAAGCTCTTGGGTTTCAGACTTGACCCGAGGGCACAGAGCTTGTGAGGGTTGGAGGCAGAAATCCACTCCACCTGTCTGACTCTGGAAGACCGTTCTCTAAGCCCAATACAGTCTTGGATGCAGAGTGCTCTCATCTGTAAAATGTTGGTCTCTTTTCCCAGAGTGCTCTCTTTGAGGATTCCTCTCTCCAGTCAGGCCCCATGAGGCAGAGCATGGGCAGCTGGGCATAGGGTAGGCCTCCTCAGAGGTGTGTTATTCCCACAGTTCTCACCGTCGATGGGAACCTCTGCCACTTTCCCTTCCTGTACCACCGCCGTCTGCACCACAGATGCATCCACAAAGGCAGGCCGGGCCGGTCCTGGTAAAATTTCTCATGGGGGTTGGAGGAGGGGCCTAGAGAAAACGGATTCTGCCTGTCTATTATCTGCCTAAGAATTGTGTTTGGGCAAAAGGGCGTGTGTGTGTGTGTGTGTATGTGTGTGTAGTGGGGAGCTGCGGGCTGCGTTCCTGCCACCCTGCTCCTGGCCACCCTGCTCCTGGCCACCACCACCCGGCTTGGTTTTTGTTTTTTTTCTTGTGATATCTTGCACATGTTAGGCAAACACTACTGCTAATCTATACCCTCAACCTGAATCACAAATATTGGTTTACGGTTACAAAGAAATTCTTTTTTTTGTTGTTGTTGTTTGTTTTTTTGTTTTTTCGAGACAGGGTTTCTCTGTGGTTTTGGAACCTGTCCTGGAACTAGCTCTTGTAGACCAGGCTGGTCTCGAACTCACAGAGATCCTCCTGCCTCTGCCTCCCGAGTGCTGGGATTAAAGGCGTGCGCCACCACCGCCCGGGGAGCTGCGGGCTGCGTTCCTGCCACCCTGCTCCTGGCCGCCTGGCTAGCTTATGCCCCAAAATAATTACACGGAAACTGTATTCTTTTAAACACTGCTTGGCCCACTAGCTCTAGCCCTTACTGGGTAATTCTCATATCCCGATCAACCCATCTCTAATAATCTGTGTAGCACCAGTCTTACCGGAAAGATTCAGTATGTCTGACATGGCAGCTTGCTTCATTGCGTCTGCCTCAGAGAGCAGAGCTATGGCATCTGAGCTCACTTCCTCTTCCTCCCCGCATGTGTGTGTGCTAGTCAGCCTTCAGGCAAAGCAGAGGTCTCGTTTGTTTTCCCAGGTGTGCGATCACCCCTAACTTTGACCAGGACCAGCAGTGGGGATACTGCTTGGAACCCAAGAAGGTGAAAGGTACTGCATGCAACCCATGGCCCAAGGCCGCCTCCTGCCCTTCACTCCCTTCCCACCCACCTACTAGGTATCATCGGACCCACACACTTGGGATTCTGGGTCCAGCCCCTTTTCTTCTCCTACAGCATCCTTTCAAAGGTCAGAGGGAGAATTCTGGGAAAAGAGACCAACATTTTACAGATGAGTTTAAGGACCGGAAACTTGGGGTTCCATGGTCCTATGACAAGCAGGTTCAGGCTGGGGCTTGACCCCTTCATGTGTCACTCAAACTCCCTGTTCTTCCTTCCGATGTCTGTCTGTCTCTCAGACCACTGCAGCAAACACAACCCCTGCCACAAAGGAGGGACGTGTGTGAACACCCCCAATGGCCCCCACTGTCTCTGTCCAGAACACCTTACTGGGAAGCATTGCCAGAGAGGTAAGGGGAGCTGCCTGCCCAGGAGAAGTGCCTGGAACCGTAGAAATTTGCATGGTCCCACTGTCCTCTTTTTGTCCCCCAGAGAAGTGCTTTGAGCCTCAGCTTCTCCAGTTCTTCCATGAAAATGAGATATGGTTTAGAACGGGGCCAGCAGGTGTGGCCAGGTGCCAATGCAAGGGTCCTGGGGCCCACTGCAAGCCGCTGGCCAGTCAGGGTAAGTGGGTGTGTAGAGACTGTGGGGAGGAGGGCACAAAGTCAGGAGCCCCTGGTAGGAGGCTGGATGGCATGGTATGCCCAGGTTTGGAACAGTGTGCACGCACCTTCCCCAGCCTGCAGAACCAACGTGTGCCTCAATGGGGGCAGCTGCCTCCAGGTGGAGGGTCACCAACTGTGCCATTGTCCTGCGGGCTACACTGGACCTTTTTGCGACTTAGGTGAGTGGGGCTCTATGTGGAAAAGACTTGGGGGAAGTGAGTAAGGGAGAATGGAAAAGTGAACCAGAGGGCATCAACAGAGCCATCCCCTGATTGCAGGGAGTCCCTTTCTTCCTAGATAGTAAGGCGACTTGCTATGAGGACAGGGGGCTCAGCTACCGGGGCAAGGCTGGAACCACTTTATCGGGGGCGCCATGTCAGCGGTGGGCCTCGGAGGCCACCTACCGGAACATGACTGCGAAGCAAAAGCTAAGCCTAGGCCTGGGACACCATGCCTTCTGCCGGTTCGCTGGAAGGGATTGGGCAGGTCAATTTGCTTCCCCTTAGGGCCCTCAGGGGCTCTCCTTACTCTAACAGTGTTCCCTCTTGAGATTGCAGGAATCCGGATAATGACATGCGCCCATGGTGCTATGTCTGGAGGGACGACAGGCTGACCTGGGACTATTGCGACCTGGAGCAGTGCCAGACTCCAACCCAGGCACCTCCTCGAGTTCCCCCTGAGCGTCAGGACCTGCCGGTGCCCCAGCCTTCCACACTGCAGAAGCCTCAGCCCACGTCCCAGGCGCCACCTCCGTCCCACGCGCTAGATGGTTAGGCAGAGGAGGGGGTCCCGGCCCAGAGGATGTGGGCCCTGCTTATTCCAGGCAGCCTGCCGAGGGTGTCCCTGGCCTCAGCTAATCTTTCCTTCCACAGCCTCGCCTGAGCGTCAGAATCATGTGTCCAGGATCAGCTCAATGGGCTGCGGACAGCGGTTCCTCAAGCGACTGTCCCCGCTCAGCCGCGTGGTGGGCGGACTAGTGGCTCTGCCTGGGTCTCACCCGTACATCGCTGCGCTGTACTGGGGCGACAGCTTCTGCGCCGGCAGCCTCATCGCCCCCTGCTGGGTGCTGACCGCGGCTCACTGTCTGCAGAACCGGCAAGCGCCACCCTCAGGGACCCCTTGGCCGCTCTACTGTACCTACACCCTACGCTCCTCTCACCCCGCACTTCTCGAGCTCCCCCGGGGGTTTGAAAGCAGGGGCGCCCCCAGAACGTCTGTATCCAGCCTGAGCACTTTGTCTCCTACCCGACCGCAGGCCAGCGCCCGAGGAGCTGACGGTGGTGCTCGGTCAAGATCGCCATAACCAGAGCTGCGAGCAGTGTCAGACGCTGGCTGTGCGCTCCTACCGCCTTCATGAGGGCTTCTCCTCCATCACCTACCAGCACGACTTGGGTGGGATGACCCTGCAGGAATAGAGAGAAAAATGGGGAGGGTTGGGGCCCCAGGTCGCCGTCTAACCCTTCCCTCTTGTGGTAGCTCTGCTGCGCCTGAAGGAAACCGAAAACAACAGCTGCGCGATCATGTCGTCCTACATCCAGCCCGTGTGCTTGCCCATCAGCGCGGCCCCACCCTCGGAGACAGTGCTCTGCGAGGTGGCCGGCTGGGGTCACCAGTTCGAGGGTAGGCACAGCGGTTGGGAGCTGGCTGGAGATTTTTGGCTATCTGGGTGCGCACTTTTCGTAGCCTTCGATGAGCCTGGGTACTCGTTTCACTGACCTGACAATTTTGAAAAACAAAAACAAAAAACCGTGCAGGGGCCCTTGTCTCTGAAGTACGACTTCCCAGAATCTAGAACTCGCTGTCGAGGTTCCCAAATCCCTTTGGGTTTGTCCTAGTTTGCTTTCTGTTGTGACGATAAACACCATGGCCAAAATCAGCATAGGCGGGAAAGACTTTGTTACTTATAAGGCTGCATGCAATCCACCATGGAGGGGGAGGGGGGCCCGAAGCAGAAACTGAGGTAGAGAGAGGGAAGGAACTTGCTGCCTTGCTCTCAGCATCTTGCTTAGCTCTGTTTTTGCTGTTTGTTTGTTTGTTTTGTTTTTTTGAGTCAGGATTTCTCTGTAGCTTTGGATCCTGTCCTGAAACTAGCTCTTGTAGACCAGGCTGGCCTCGAACTCACAGAGATCCTCCTGCCTCTGCCTCCCCAGTGCTGGGTCGACTTCCTTTTTTACACAACCCAGACTCACCTGTTCGGGGGTGTCACTGCCCATAGTAGGCTGGGCTCCCTTACATCAATCGTTAATCAAGAAAATGCCCCCATAGACATTTCCAAAGGCCAATCTTAAAAAGGCATCTTCTCCATTGAGGTTCCCTGATGTCACGTGGACCCAGCTCAGGATTATAGAGAGAATTCAACTTTCTCTTCTCTCTGGGCTCCAAGTTACAAAGGCTTAACTAGGACTTTGTCCCCATGCCGGAGCAATGGGGACAACTATTTTGGGAGCCAGGTTCTGAGACATTGCGTGGGAGAGGGTAAGGGGTGTCTTCCTGTTCATTCTAATCCGGGCTTCTCTGTGGGCCTCAGTTTCCTTGCCTGAGAAATTGTTACCGGCAGGTCCCTACCACTCAGGCTTGCTGTGAGGGAGCCAAGTCAGGGTAGGTGTGGAACTGCCTGGTAGCCCGGCCCACGCAGCAAGCTTAGGTCCTCTTTTGCAGGGGCGGAGGAATACGCCGACTTCCTGCAGGAGGCGCAGGTACCCTTCATTTCCCAGGAGCGCTGCTCCAACTCTGACGTGCATGGGGACGCCATCCTGCCCGGAATGCTTTGTGCTGGCTTCCTGGAGGGAGGCACAGATGCCTGCCAGGTCAGCCCTGGGGTCCTGGTTGGTACTTTAACCCTACCTGTCCACCACAGAGCAAGAGTGATGAGCTTGCTTGTCCCCCACCCAGGGTGACTCCGGGGGTCCTCTGGTATGTGGAGAAGGGGCTGCAGAGCAACGACTCACCCTGCGAGGTGTCATCAGCTGGGGCTCCGGCTGTGGTGACCGCAACAAGCCCGGAGTCTACACAGACGTAGCCTACTACCTGGCTTGGATCAAGGAGCACACCACTTCCTAACTAACCAGGGTTAGTCCTTCCGGTGTGTGTGCCCCTGGAGTGTGAGGGTTGACTATGGTATGATGGACACAGTGGAGATAGTGCCCAGGTAGCATGCACACAGAAATTCAATAAAGTGCTTTGAAAATGTTCCCCAGAATTCCCTCTTGAAACGCCAAGAGAGAAAAATGGTACACCCATTCCCTCACTGCCTGGGCAAGATCTTAGATCTCTTGTCCAGGCCACCAGGCTTTCTTGGTCTCACTTTGAGCCAATCCCTGTACAAGGAGGTGGCTCATTCTGTTTACACAGTAACAGGTTCTCAGCCTGACACCTGGGGGAGATTCTGGAGTCAGTGTTCAAGCCCACCTGAGATCAGTAAACTGGACCCTCTAGGCAGAAGGCAGTAGCGAGATGTTTGAAAACTGCAGGTGATTCCACACACAGTCAAAGCTGAGAAGCATTGTTAGGGGTGCTCCAGATTGGGCTGGTAGTGGTAGCTGAGCATATATGATGTCCTGGCTTAGATTCCAGCACCACCTTTTAAAAAAGGGTGTTTGGGGGTTTGTTTGTTTGTTTGAACTTTGAGCCTGGCATGGTGGTGCGAGCTGGTGGCAAGGGCCGTCTGAGGCTATGAGAGCCGGGGTGGGAGCCAGCAATCCATAAGCCTTCGGGGACACCGTGACTCTTTAGGTGTGGTTAGAGGGCTCCCTTACAGGACAGGTCTAGCTGTCCAGACTAGCACCTTTCTTGCTCTTAAAAATGTCATTTATTTGTTGATTTCTGGAGACACGTCTTCCTAGTGCTGAGATGGCTGGGTTGTGTGGTGCTGGGGGGTCCATCCCAACACTTGGTGCATCATTGGCAGGTACTCTGTCCACGTCACTCAACTGACTGAGCTATAGTCCTAGTCCTTACACCCATCTCTTTTATATGGGGGCTATTTCCCCCTTCATTTTTGGATATAGCATCTTACTATGTAGCTCTTGGCTAGCCTGGGACTTGCTATGTAGAGTAAGCTAGCCTTGAATTTACAGAGATCTATTTGCCTCTGCCTTCTGAGTTCTGGGATTAAGTGTGTGCCACTATGTCTGGCCTTTTAAAAGTAAGAAAAAATGTGGTTTGTGTGTGTACAATGTGTTTGAGTGTGTCACAGTGTTGTGTGGAAGTCAGGACAACTCTGTGGAGTCTGTGCTCTCCTGCCTTTATGTGGGTTCCAGGGATGATGCTTAGGCCACCAGGCTCACAGGGCAAAGCACCCTTACCTTCTGAGTCATTTATATTAATAGTTTAAAAAGTTATAATTTCAAGATTGTGTGTGTGTGTGTTTGAGACAGGGTTTCTCTGTGTAGCCCTGACTGCCCTACAACTGGTACAACTGGCTTTGTAGACCAGGCTAGCCTCGAACTCACAGAGAATCACCTGCTTCTGCCTCCTGAGTGTTGGGATCAGCTAATTTTAAGATTTTTAGTTATGTGTTTGTGTGGTTCTGTAGCTATGAGTGCAGGTGCACAAGGAGAGCAGAAGGGGGCAGCAGTGAGCTGCTTTACCTCGGTGCTGTGACTTGAACACTAGTCCTCTGTGTGAAAAACAGTTCCAGCTGGGTGGTGGTGGCACAAGCTTTTAATCCTAGCACTCAGGCAAAAAAAAAAAGTTCCTGTTCTCCCACCAATTCTTTTCTGTTTGTTTGTTTTTTCTTTTTCAAGACAGGGCTTTTCTGTGTAGCCCTAGCCGTCCTGGAACTTGCTTTGTAGACCACCCTGGCTTTGAACTCACAGATCCGTCTGCCTCAGCCTGGGATTAAAGATGCGCACCACCGTGCCCGCCTTTTTTTTTTTTTTTTTTTTTTTTAATCTTAATTTCTGTCTGTGTGAGCTTGCCCAGAGAGGTCAGAGTTGAGGCCCTTGTATGTCAACAGAAAAGCAGTAAGTGCTCTTAACGCCACCCTTCCAGCCCCTCACCCATCTTCCCTTTCCTCCTACACGCTTCTTTTAGAACTGCCCCCCCCAACTCCACCGCCCTCACATTCTCCACCCAAAGAGATGTTCTGTGACGTTTGCCCCACGTCACAGCCCCGCCCGGCGAACTTCACGGAGTAGAGCCGGTGTTCTTAGCTCTCGGTCCTGCGGGTCACCCCCTCTAGCGCAAGCACAAGGAATAGGGGGCGGACTCTGAGCCGAGATGGGTGACTGGAAGGGCTACATCAGCGCGGTGCTGCGGGACCAGCGCATCGACGATGTGGCCATCGTGGGCCACTCGGACAACCGCTGTGTGTGGGCATCACGACCCGGGGGTCTGCTGGCGGCCATCTCCCCGCAGGAGGTGGGTGTGCTCACCGGGCCAGACCGACACACCTTTCTGCAGACGGGTCTGAGCGTGGCAGGCCGCCGCTGCTGCGTTATCCGTGACTTCCTGTTGGCCGAGGGCGACGGTGTACTGGATGCACGCACCAAGGGGCTGGACGGGCGTGCAATTTGCGTGGGCCGCACGCCGCGGGCACTCCTGGTGCTGATGGGCAGACGAGGCGTGCATGGAGGCATCCTTAACAAGACAATGCACGACCTGATTGGTGGTCTGCGGGAGCAGTGCTCCTAGCTGGACCGCCAGGCCACCCGTGGTGGTAGGAGGACCAGAATAAACCTTGAATGGACAGCTGTGGGTTTATCCTCTTGGTGCATGTGCGAGGACGTGCAAACAAGGAAACTAGCTTATGGGGAGATCCTTGCAGAACAAAATAATCCTGGTGGGCTTCCAGGCCTCCTGTGCCCTGTCCATTCCTCTTGTGGTAGATGCCTTTGGTCTGGGTGTTATGGTACTGCCCCAGGTCCCTAAACACGTCACAGCTGAGAAAGCATACTGGGGTAGCAGGCTCTCAGATTTTACCTCAGGTTTTAGTAGCATTTCTCATGGAATTTTCCACATATGTAGGCATAAAAATGAACGAAGTCATTCCCATCCACCTCCCTCCCCAGCACACACCAACAGCCAAGGTCTGTGGGGTTTCAGGATGGCGTTGAGTGACCCTCAGTATGTTGGAGATTGGCCCCAGGATACCAGTGGGTACTCAAATCTTAAGATGCTCTTGTATAAAATGACAGTGTTTGCAAAGAATCTACCTATAGCCCCTGGTGTGTGATCTCCAGGTGACTTATATACCTAATATACATAAAAGCCTGTCATCACTGTGCTGATTGGGTAAGGAATGCTGAGTTTTAAAAACGCCCATGTACGATCAGTAAAGACGGAACTTTAAACATTTCTCTCTCAACGGTTGGCAGAATTGGCAGAGGTAAAGTCCAGGTATACGAGGGCTAGCTGTATTTCTGCCCCTGCTTGGCACAAGTATGGTGACTAGGTGACAGGATGTAGCTGACTATTCTCAGAAAAGCTCTAGGGTGCCGGGCGGTGGTGGCGCACGCCTTTAATCCCAGCGCTTGGGAGGCAGAGGCAGGCGGATCTCTGTGAGTTCGAGACCAGCCTGGTCTACAAGAGCTAGGTCCAAGACAGACTCCAAAGCCACAGAGAAATACTGTCTCGAAAAACCAAAAAAAAAAAAAGAAAAAGAAAAAAGAAAAGAAAAGCTCTAGGGTCCCCAGGCATCTGCATCCCACACACAGAGACCTCCGAGGTTGGTCCACTGAAGGCACATGTGTGAGGATTATCATTGGGCCTGACTCGGCAGTCTTCCTTTTCTTCTGAGGCCCAAAGCCCCCAATAGAAAGCCTTAGCCTACAGGGAAGAAATGTGGTACCCTTACCCACTGACCCCCACTCTGCAAGCCTCACTCCAGGACCCTGCATGGAAGAGGCAGGACCGCAAAGCTCAGGTCTGTTTAAGAGCTGCCTAGCTTATTCCCCAAAGGCACAGGACAGAGGTGGAGGGAGGATCTGTCCTCTGCCCTCTGTGACCAGTTCAGACCTCTCTTGCCCACAGTTACCATCCTGCCCCGTTTTCCACTGGCCCCAGCAAGAATCCACTGGTCACTCACTCAGGAGCACTAATCTTAGGGAGAATGAATGTGGGATTGATGTGGGTGGGTTTACAGAACCAGGGATACCAGAGTGTGGAGGTGAAGATTCACCTCTGGGGAGGCTCCAGACTGTAGGGAGGGACTTGTGGGAGCTTTAATTGCGGATGAGGCTCAGGAAGGCAGGGCCAGTCAGACTCTAAGTGTGCAGGACTGAAGGCTGTTGGTCCAGTGAGTGTTTGAAGGAGGATGGTGCTGCCGACCTCCGTCTTGATCTTCTCTTCGCTCAGATGCAAAGCAAAAGTAGTCCCAAATAACGAAAGTTTAATTCCTTTCTGGTTTTCAAACAAGGGATCATAGCGGTGGTGCCGAAGCCCTTGGTGAGGGCGAGGAAGATGACGTGGGAGAGAAGGTGGTAGAGAGGGAGAATTCAGCCAGTGATTCTGACTTGCACCTGAGCACAAGTGAACAACCACATTGTCACCGATCCAAAGCCACCTTTACTCATAGTCATCCGTGTACAGAAGGTCACAAGCTCGGGTCTTGTATCTTATGGCGAGATAGCCTGCACCTTGTATACAGCCTCCTGTGTATATACACACACACCTATTGTGTAGGCTTGTCTGTACACATACATGGGTTGACACACAATGTTCACACGTGGACTATACCTACACTGGTGGCCACACAGACGCACCATCTAACACATGTACTTGCGCACACTGCCTCTTCATTACAAAAGCCCACATCACTATGACCTTGCATCTGGACGGGTACCCAAGGGTGGCACAAAATCATGAACCTCAACCGATGTGCATCTACACACATGTGCACGCACACCCCCTGCCCTTCTGCTGCGGGCCCCATAAACACTCTGCTTCCTGCTCCGGGCAGCGGTCTGGGCCCACATCCTAGAGACGGGTGGCATTGTGGTGAGCAGGCAGTGCGAGGTGGGGGGAGGGTGTGGCAGGCGGAAGCTCCTCCAGAAAGACTCTGGGGGGAAGTTGGGGTGAACGGGGCTCAGGCCTGGCATAGCACAAGGTGACTCGTGTGATCAGGCCATCCAGGGGCTGCAAAGAGTGCATCCAGCGGGGCAGGAAGTCCCATGTCTGCAGCCACTTGGGTAGGTGCCCAGGACTTCGGTTCTGCAGGACATTAACGAGCACCACAAAAGCCAGCAGGGCCCCAAAGGGTGCACCCACACCGACCATAGCCTGCCAGCCTGCCATGGAGATGCCGAACACCAGTGAGGGCAGAAGCAGGAAGCACACGAGGAGGTAGAGGACGGCAAACCAGCGGTACTTGGCGGTGCGTTTGCCCAGCGCCTTGGCCATGCGGATGGGCAGGCGTGTGCAGGGCAGTGGGTACCACAGCAAGATGCCCGAGATGTTGAAGAAGAAGTGACAGAGGGCGATCTACAGAGGAGAATGTAGAGGGGCGGGGTGATAATGCATTCCCACGGGAGCCTAGAAGGGCTGGAACAGAGGCCCCACATGCTCTGGGCAGCAGGAGGAACTCTGGAGCCGATGTGACTCCAGATCTCCAGACCGGCTATTAAAATATGTGTTGCTGGACTTCTTGGTAAACAACAACTGCCCTGAGCACTCCCCCATGTCCCAGTGACCGCCCTCTCATGAGATCCCAGCAGCTGAGAGGCCTGCCCGTCTGACACAGGATCTCACTATATAGAGCAAGCAGACTTTGAACATTTTGCTGTTTTTTTTTTTTTTTTTTTTCTTCCAAGTGCTGGGATTATAGGCATCTACTACCAAGCCTGACTTTAGCGGCCTCTAAAGATTAGTTCCTGGCTTGCCTCTTCCAGCCTTTTAATTGGTCAGCATCTTGTCAGCTGTTTTGCTTCTAGACCAATCCCTTTGTTATCTGCTTACCATCCCCAATTCAAAGCATCCTTGATTCCCCCAGATTGGGCCTGGCCTCTCTGACAGTAGCACATGGCCACATTGTGACCCTGACTTGCTGTCTAAGGATACAGTACAGCAGTAGCTCCCTATTGAAACCAAGGTCTTGAGAGAGGAATTAAGTCAGCTTTGTCCATAGCAGTTTCCAATGAGAGGAGCGGGTCATGTTATCAGGCAATTGATGTTGCTTATACATCGTCACATCCTCCACCGGGCCTGCACCCCGGCCCTCTGCCTCTACAGACAGCCCACTCTCCCCCACGTACCCCCTCTCTCCCCCACATATCCCCACTCTCCCCTACGTACCTGAAAGGAGCTGGATAGCTTCTCCTTGGGGCTGGCCAGTGCTGCCAGGATGGCTGTTGTGGTAGTGCCAATGTTGGAGCCCAGGGTGAGAGGGTAGGCACGCTCAATACTGATCACACCCAGGCCTGGTGGGCAGAAGAGAGTATGGCATTTCTTTCTGACTCTTCCTGAGTCACACACACACAACCCACACCACTGTTGCCCATTGCCGGGCATGGGCAACTCACCGATGAGTGGGGTGATGGCGGAGGTAAACACAGAACTGCTCTGGACAACAAAGGTCATGCTGGCACCCACGATCATGGCAAAGTAGCCCGTGACCCAGGTGAAGGGGGCGGGAAAGTCTGAAAGGAACCCGAATTCACAGTAAGTCATGTCAGTGAGAGGCCTTGGGAGAGCAGGCACTCCTTGCTCTTCAAGGAGGTCCTTAGGTAGTAGTTGCCCCCTGAGAATCTAGCTGGTCGCCTGCTCCTTTCTTTTGCCTAGTGTACTCTTATGATTAACACACTTTCTTACTTGGGCTATTACACTCGTTTGTGTCTTTGCCCTAGCTATTCTCTCTGCCCATAATACTCTAATATTTAAATCCGTGGGGTGTAGGTCAAGGATGCCCATGGACACCAACATCTAAGAGTGCTTCTGTAACATAGAGAGGCGTTTGCCTGGGGCCAGTGTCCCTGCTGCACCGTGCTTTAAGTCACATCTAGTTGATGTATCATACGTAGTATAAGTAAAGGTCATGATTGCTGAGGGGCTGAGTGGAAAAAGGCTTTTGCTGCTAAGCCTCATGACCTGAGTTCAGTCCTTGGGATCTACATAGTGGAAGAAGCAAACCAATTCATACGTCTGACTTTCACATGTGCCATGGTGTGCACATGTGCACACACCCAAACACAATATTGTGATTGTATATATATATATATATATATATATATATATATATATATATGGGTGATGTTGCGTACTTTTAATTTCAGTACTCAAAAGGCAGAGGGGGGTAGATTTCTATGTAGCCTGGTCTACATAGTGAGTTCCACACCAGCCAGGGCTGCATTGTGAGACTCAGTCTCAAAAAGAACATTGTAAAAGCATAAATATTTGTTATGTTGTATTGTTCAAGAAAATTCAAGACAGATGCAATAATTTTCCTGAAATGTTTTTGATCCACGACTGACTGAATCTGCAGATCAGGGTCCCACAGATAGAGAGTGCCAACCATACTCCCCCACCCCGAGCCCAAAACATAGTTTAAAACAGAAATCAGAGGACATCATTCCTCTTCCCCAAATTGTGCAAATGTGCCATCAGCCTCAGTAAAACACAGGCTCTGAGCAGAGTCTAGGGCCCCCTTAGAACTGGCTGTATCTCTGTCAGCACTAGCCGCAGCCTGCCCCGCCCAAGATGCTGCCAGCCATCCCTCTCTGTCCCAAACTTGCTATGATTGCTACTCTCTAGGCTTTGAACTTGCTGGTCCTCCCACTCAGAATGCCCTTCTTCTACCTAGGTTTCTCTCTTTATCAGTGTTGGGGATAGACCCCTGAACCTCAACTATGGGGGGCAAACGCTTCATCAATGAACAACACTTCTATTCTTCCTTTACCACTTGTTTTATGTGGAGGATTTTGGGGGAAGAAGTAGCACTAAGATAAAGTTTCACTCTACAGTCCAGGTCATCATCAAACTCTCATTAATCCTCCTGCCTCAGCCTTCAAAGTGCAGAGGTAATAGTTATGAGTCATCACATCTGGGTTTTATCCACATTTATTTTGTTTCTCTGTGTGTGAAAACCAGAAGTCAATTTGGGGTGTCTTTATTTCTCTCTGTCTTATTTTTTGAGACAAGGCCTCTCACTGAACCTAGATCTCATCAAGAGGCTTGACTGGCCGGCCAGCTGTATGGGGATCCCCTGTCACTGGCCAGCCGTATGGGGATCCCCTGTCACTGGCCAGCCATATGGGGACCCCCTGTCTCCGGTCAGCCGTATGGGGATCCCCTATCTCTGCCTCAAAGCACTGGTGGTACAGGCATGCACAACATCTCTGGCTCTTATGTGGGTTATGGAGATCCAGCTCCGGTTCTTGAGCTTGCAGGAGAGGCACAGCACCAATGGAGCCATCTCTCCAGTCCTTTAAGTTTATTTTGGAAGAGCTTGGGGGTGCATGCTTTTAAAGCCAGCACTTTGGAGGCAGAGACAAGCGAATTTCTGAGCTCAAGGCCAGCCTGGTCTACATATCAAATTCCAGACTAGCTAAGAGTGAATAATGAGACACCCCAAAAAAAGTTGCTGGGTGGTGGTGGTGCACATGTTGGGAAGCAGAGGCAGGCGGATCTCTGTGAATTCAAGGGCAGCTTGGTCTACAGAGTGAGTTCCAAGACAGCCAAAACTACACAAAGAAACCTTGTCTCGAAAAAAATTGTTTTTTTCTGTTTGTTTAGACAAGGTCTGTCTATACAGCCTAAGCTAGCTAAGTCCCTCTGCCTGTACTTCTCAAGTGCTGGGAAGACAGGTGTGCCGCCACATCTGGTCACTTCATCCGAATTTGACTCTTACACAGGTCTCTGCTCGCGCAAGCGTCTCCTCCTCAGAGAGACCTCTGAGCACCTGTAGGAACAGCCTCTTTCTGCCTTCTGTTGTGCTGCCATTTTTCTACCTCCTTAGCAGTCTCCTTGCTCCATCTTCAAAGTTATTCCTTCCTCATCTACTGGGAATAAAGTGAGGGGCTACCAGGGTAAGGCCCAGATGGACACAAGGTTTGCTTGGTGACTGAAATGATGGGCCCACCCATGTTGCATGAGGAAATGGTGGGCCTATAGGCTAATAACCTCTCAGGTCTATGACACTGTCACCATTTGGGACACAACCCAACACGGCCCGGTTGCCTGGTTTGATGAGGAAATTGCAGTTCTGAGATCTTGGGCTCAGGTTCCATCTCTGTTTGCCTCACTCCTGTATCCTGTGGCACCCAGTAAGGGCTTAGTGTCCATTTGTCAATTAAACAGAGGATTTTAGCTAGACATGGCCGTGCATAGCTGTAATCCCAGCACTTGAGAAGTCAAAGCAAGAACGTCAGAAGTCCTTGACCAGTCTAGGATACACAGCAAGGTCTAGGGCCCCATAGGCTGTATGAGACCATGCCTTAAAAAACTCAAACAAGAAAAACCAAACAGTGGCTTCTAAGCCTGTCCATCTGCTAGAGTACACAACAGCCAGCAGCAGCCCAGGTTTCTGGCTGTCAGTATCTCAGTAGTCTCCAAGTTGACCTGGTCCCACCCCTTCTCGATTCACACAGGGGAAACTGAGGCTCGAAGATAATAGGCATGGATTTAACAACACCCGAAAGAGCTCATCTGGGCCCCGCCTCGGCCTGCAGCCTTCCCCCAACTCACCCGTATTGATGGCCTTCTGGATGACGTTGGCCACTTGGCCCTTGAGCAGAGAGTTGAGCATCTTGACAAGGAGAATGAGACAGCTGCACAGAACCACCAGAGAGCCAGCCAACAGGATGAGCCCCACGGCCAAGTCCGGCAGCCCCGTGTCCACAAAGAGATGGTTGCCTACAAGGGTGGCATCAGGCTGCTGAGTGTTCGCCGCTACACCCGCTTCCCACCTCTGCCACCCCACTGGGCTGCAAGCCTGACTCCCACGTCAAGTTCCTTTGACCTCCATAGCAGCGACTGACCTAAGTCCAGGAGTCAGCTGTCTTTCCTGGGGCTGGACCCAGCAGGATCCAGCCAGGGGATGGCTCCCTATGCGCCTGTCATGTGGGCCACCTCCCATGTTGCAGGTACTTACATTTCCCCACGGTGGTGTTTGCAAAGCTGATGTTGGCCTCTATCCTGGACATAGAAGTGGAAGCCTAAATTCAGAGGAAGGTGACTTAGAGAATCTTGACAAGCACAGCCTGGGTGGAGCTAAGAGGGAGGTTTGGGAGCTGTGGGGGAAGGGAGCTTGTTTCTAGCTCTGAGATCATGAGCATGCTGCTTGCCTGCTCTGAGCCCATCTCCTCTGGAGAAAAGATGACGTTGAAATCCATATCACTCCAGAATGTGGCCTTGGATATATTGTACTCCCCTGAACTGGAGACCCCTGGGACCAGTGGTCACCCCAATCACCAGATTAGCAGCTTCTTGTCTTGGTCCCCCCACCTCTCAGTGACATCCATACCCCTTTTTCTGAAAGTCCTTCTATCCCATCTGTTCTTACCTGTTCCTTTCTTAACGCCTTCTTCCTCCGTACCTGCCCCATGACCCCCCTAAAGCTCACTTAGCCCGAACTCCATTCTGCCCTGGCTCAGTTCCTTGCCCTTGGGGAGATCCAACTGGAAGGAGGGTCAGTGACGGCCGAGGGTCTAGCCCCCTCCCATATCTTCTTTCTGGATCTACTGTGGGTAAGAGAGGGGGTCTTTCTGGTAATGTCCCCGGGTAGAGGGGACAAAAGGTCAGGTAGATGACATAAACTGTGAGCCAAGCTACATGTGAAGATGGTGGGTGTGTAGAGACAGTAGCTATTCAGCTCCAGCCATCGTCACCAACCAGGGGTGCATCCCAGAGTGGTCCAGCCTCCTAGTCCTACCACAGAAATTGTGCTTCTGGAGTTTTAGGTAAAATTCTTAAATCTCTATGCATGTTGTAGCTATACTCTTGAGTTTTTTTCTTTTCCAATACTCTGGATTAAATTTAGACCCTCACAAATTTAGGCAAAAATCCCACCACTGAGCTACATCCCAAATTCTCATTTAATTTTTTTCTCCTTTCATTATTTTTTTTTTTAATTTTGAGATGGGGTCTCAAAGTCCAGATAGGGCTTGGACTTGCCATCCTCCTGCCTCAGTCTCCCAAGTACTTGGAATTCACAGCCTGTGTCACTAGGCCTAAAGAGACACGTTTTCAAGTTCTAGGAAGCAGAGCTCCCAGGCCTGTGAACACTTCCCTTCAGTCTGTAGGCTATCAATCCATAGCTTCACTGGATTAAGGAGGTGCTGACAAGGGACCCCAGATGTCTTGCTTTTCAGGAACCGTGCAGCAGTGACAGGAGGCAGAGTGGGCGTGGCTTCAAAAAGCTAAGGGTGGTGCTTGGGCAGAGTGAGCTGACAATTTGATGCTATAACTTCTTTTTTTGTTGTTGTTTTTTTGTTTTTTGTTTTTCGAGACAGGGTTTCTCTGTAGCTTTGGTGCCCGTCCCGGAACTAGCTCTTGTAGACCAGGCTGGCCTCGAACTCCCAGAGATCCGCCTGCCTCTGCCTCCCAAGTGCTGGGATTAAAGGCGTGCGCCACCAGATGCTATAACTTCTTTAAGTTTGTTCCCAACCATGTCATTTAAAGAGTATGTGTCAGGTTGGGGCGCAGGCCAATGGTACAGACCTTGTCTACGTGAGCAGCATCCCAAACAAGCAATACAAAAACCCTGAGAGTGACCCTAGGGTCAGTTTCTGGCAACTAGTTTAATATCAGGCATGCTCCATTGAGCAGGGCCAAGTGCTCAGCTGTTATTTCCAGTTCACTAAATCTAGGCCTTGGGGCACCATCCAGACTGGAGGCCTGAACTCTAGGCGAGAAACTAGGATAAAAGTCATCTGAGAGAATAAAAATCAAGATGGGCACTTGAGAAGCTGAGGCAGGGGGATTGCCATGAGTTTAAGGCCTGCCTGTACTACAATGAGATCTTGTCTCAAGAATCAAACAAAACAACAAGAAACAAAAACTAGGGGGCTGGAGAGACGGCTCAGTGATTAAGAGCACCGGCTGCTCCTCCAGAGGACCCGGGTTCAGTTCCCAGTGCTCACAAGGTAGCTCACAGTTGTCTGTAACTCCAAGAGCTGACACCTTTACACAGACACCAATGAACATAAAAATACAGATATTTGAGAAAAATTGGAATAATAAAAATGTAAAGGCCAAAGGAGAAAACATGCATTAAGTCCTCACCTCAGGGCCTGGCTACCACAGCCTCCAGATAAGGGACTCACTGCCCCTCTTCCTGCCTTCCTGGGCACCCCACACGGTAGGTGACTAATCTCCTAGACCATGACCAGTGACTCCTGCACACATGCCTGTGGATACTGGCATTTTGTGGGGGAAGAACTTGGTGGACCTTCTGGGAGGTGCCCAGCCGGAAGCTCTAGGAAGCAGATGCCCTCCTGAGATGCGTGTGAGCCTCACTGGCTTTCTCTGAGCTGCATCCTGGGGCCTCCTAGAGAGGGGGTTTGTGGGTCATATAGAGGCCAGAGGGGGATGAGGAGCTTGGCATAGGTCCCACCTTAGGGTTGACTGAGCCACGTTCAGGACAAGGCTGAGGGCCGAGCTATCCAGAGTGTTATTTGTAATTTTGTTGCTGGAGATTGAACCTTGAACCCAGACCTCACGCACGCTAATCACACGCTTCCATTGCTGAGCTGTGCTCCACCCTGCTATGGGGATCTAGAACCTTGGCTTTTCTTCCTGGACTTGTGTGGCCTTAACTGAGCCCAGAAGGGGAGCCAGGGACCCTAAAGTGCAGGAGGGAAATGTGGAGACAATAGGAGTGACAGAGAGGGGTCACTGCAAATCCAGGCCAGGAAGGAACTGAGGGGAGAGAAAAGCCTCTAAGGAGATCTTACAGGGCAGAGGAAAAAGGTGGGAAGTCCGGCCTAGTTAATAGAGCTCAGAGGCCCGGATCTGGGCATGTTCCCAAGATGTCTGTCCATCCTCTCCGGGAGGAGTGGAGGAATAGATAGGGAGTGGGGTGGAAATGCTTATGGGAAAACAGAAGCAATGAGTGTCCTGTAGTCCTGGGCTCACGCTGTAGCTGAGCTGTTCTCAACTATGTGACTTGGAGCCATACACTTAAGCTCTCTGGGCGTCAGCTGTCTCCATAACGAAGTTTTTAATGCTGCCTTCTTTTCCCTACAGGCTAGTAGGAAGCATCTTGGAAGAGGGAGTTGGTATTTAAGAGCCTACAGGGACACTCTAGATCGAGACACTTCTGGGAACTGAAGGGCATGATTAAGTTCACAAAGGACCGTGCTACTTCAAGAGTCCTTCCTCAGGAGAGAACCACAGAGGATGTGGGATTGCACAATAGCTTCCCCTCTGGGCTATGGTAGTTGTGGGGCCTTTGTTCTTCTGAAAACAGGAGCACTCTGGGCCAGCGGCACCATCTGGTGGCCGAAGGGAGAACTTCTTAGAGCATCTCCAGTCCACCAGCCCTGAAGGGGTCTGGTGGCACCATGGGCAGAAAGAGAAAAAGGAACAGGTGGAGGTACATTAGAGCAGCATCTGGGAAATGCAGCTGAATGAGGATCCCATCAGGATGGAGGCCTTCCTCCATTATAGGAACCAATAATACAGGAAGCCGGTGTTCCTCTCTCTGAGTGAGGCTGTTTCCTATCTGCAGAGTAGGGATGTAATAACAGTGGTCCCCAGTGGCCAGTCCTCCAAAGAGGCTACTTAACCCAGGCAGGGACAGTTTACAATCACAAATGTGACTCACGGGAAAGGGATTTCAAGCACAAGGCCAGGCCACTGATCATCCAGAAGTCTCAAACTCCACAATGGCCTGTTTGTCCCTTTCCCCATCAGGAAAACTCTCATCCTGTCCTGTCCTGGGTGGCATAGGTCCTGACCTGTCCTGTCTAGGTCCCCTGGAGACTGGTTTGATCAACATTCACTCCCAGTATGGTGAAGGCTGGAGGCCATGAGTGTTGGAAAAAGAAAAAAGAAAAGAAAAGAAAAACTTTGAGGCCCAGGGGGTGGGTGGGGTGGGATAGGAAGAGCTACCCACGCACACGCCAGGAGCGCGAGATGTGGCTGTGCCAAGCCCCATTCCTGCAGGGCACAGGTCCAGAGGGAGGCAGAGAGCAGGGGGCTCAGATCCAGCTTTATGTCCCAAGCCAAGAAATTCGACCTGCTGTTGCAGAAAGAGGTTTCTGCTAGTGTGGGAACTGAACTGGTGCCCTGGCAAGCCGCAGCTGGAAGCGCGAAGCCGGGAAGGCAGGCCCTGCCGCCGAGGGAGCTTGGCAGTGGCTTCCCGTCACCGAGCTCCAGTTTCCATTCATGTAAAACGGTCCACCTGGCTGGTCTCGCTCCAGACATAGTAGGTGAGGCAGTTCAGGACACAGGTAGAGTCTTACCCAAGTCAGCCGTCAGGCTGGAAATCTCTAGGTGGCTTTTTTTTTCTTTTCTTTTCTTTTTTTTTTTTTTTTTTTAAATCAGTATGTGATTTCTCTTCCTCTACCCAGAGCGTGCTCTCTGAGGCAGCAGTGACTCACAGAGCTTTCCTGAGAGAGCCAGAGAGCTCATGAGAAGGTGGCTGACCCGTTAGGCAGGTCACAAAGCCAGCTTCAAAGCTGTCCCTGTGGGCTTTCTGTTGTCGAGCTGCCTTGAACTCTCAGAAGAGCAGAGCTGGGGCTGCGTGCCGCTTGGGATGCAAAGGAGCATTGCAGGGTGAGGTGATGGGGTGTTTTCTATCAGTGCTGGCAGAGAGGTCCGGGAACATCCACCAGCAAGAGGAGGGAAGGTGGAGGATGGGCTCGTGCCTCTGCTGTGCGCTTTGGATTTCCCTGTAGCCTTTCTAAATGGAGTTATTTCTTGTACGTAATAATTAAGGAGAAGCAAATTTGGAAGATTATGGTTTGGATGAAGCATTTTCCCTTTTATGGCTGAGTAAGAAAGTACGCTAATTGCCCGCTCCTTTGTCCCTAATTGCCTTGCTATTATGCCTTGTACCATAGGCATAATGACTGATCCATGAATGTCCAACCAATCTGAGCAGTTTTTCATTCTGGGCAGTAGAAGGAGCAGAAATGATGCAGGAGGACAAAGGGTGAAGGCGTCCGCTGCCAGCACGTGCGATTGCTGTGTCTCTCAGGGCCGCCCAGTGTGACACCCGCCCAGTGTGACAGCCACTGCCTGGCTCCTCAACCCGAACTCTAGGGTCCAAGATACTCACTACCCATGTAGCTCTCTTCTCCCCCATCCCTGTCTACATTGCTCAGACCTCAGCCCCAAGCATGCCAGAGCTGAGGGACCAGCCTCCAGTGTCCCTGTGGCCTGGTAGTTCAGGGCAAGTTGCTTAACCTCTTGGAGCCTGTGTCTCTATCTGTGAAACCAGAGAGTTCAGTTTGATCCACGGTTTTTCAAACGACCATGGAAAAAAGTTATATGGCAAGATGGAGATCAAGCAACTGGGCCCATTCCCAAAGATTTTTTTCTGATTCAGTAGGTCTAGGAAGGGTGTATATATACTATGCCATGGATTTTCTTCTACACTGTGTCTGCTCTGCATTTCTAATAGGTTCCCAGGTAGGAATGGATGCTGTCAATCTGGGGAACAATAGTTCTTTGAAAACCACTGGTCCAAGGTGGGGCTAGTGGTGGTGCACGCCTTTATCCCCGTACTCAGGAGACAGAGGCAGGTGGATCTCTGTGAGTTGGAGGCCAGCCTGGGCAACACCATGAAATTCTGTCTCGGAAAAAAACCAACAAAACAAAACGAACAACAACCCCCCCCAAAAAAAAAAGAAAGAAAGAAAAGGTAGGAAGGAAGGAATGAAGGAAGGAAGGAAGGAAAGAAGGAAGGAAGGAAGGAAGGAAGGAAGGAAGGAAGGAAGGAAGGAAGGGGAAGGAAGGAAGGAAGAAGAAGGAGGATGAGGATGAGGAGGAGGAGGAGGAGGAGAGAGAGAGAGAGGGAGAGAGAGAGGACACCACCACCTTGGACCAAATCAATTACATGCCAATGCTAATGTTCAGATATTTGCCTACCGCGGTTTGTGCAGTTAGAAGGAATTACCTACCAACGTCTGCCATGGGTATACTGACACAGAAAAATTCCACGTTATCTGCTCACCCCAAGCAAAACGATTTCCAAGGTCTATGGAACCAACAGGCAGGTGGTCTAAAGGGAATGTTTTCTTCCCTTGGCTTGGCTCTGGAACTCACCTCTGGTGGGTCTGGGTGGCACCAAATCCTGATGAGACTGTGATTCCTCAGGGACTCATCCCCCACGGCAATGCTGGTGATGACAGACTTGTCCAGCTGTGAGCGAGATGACACAGAGCTGAAGGTAGGACCACTTATCCCGCATCTGTCCACCCCACGCCAGGGCAACGACACAGAGCTGAAGGTAGGACCACTGATCCGCATCTGTCCACCCCACGCCAGGGCAATGACACAGAGCTGAAGGTAGGACCGCTTATCCCGCATCTGTCCACCCCACGCCAGGTCCTGCCCTCACCTGGATAATGAGCTTCGTGAAGGGTTCTGTGATGACCTTGAGAAGGTCAGGGGCATCTCGGCCACCACGGATGTTGAAAGAGGCAACCACGAGCCCAGTGACATAGTGCAGGTAGCCCGTGGCAGCCTCCAGCGGCAGCAGGACCAGAACAGACAGCCAGTTAAAGCAGTCATGCACTGTGGCCCCTGCAAAAGCCCTGAGCAGGGACACCACATTGCAGGACAGCTGGACTCAAGGTGTGCCCAAGCTGGGCCCTGGCACCCAGTTCTGCCTTCTCCCCAACAAGCATGAGCCCCACCCTCCTTCCCCAGCTCACCGTCGGAAGTCAGTCCTGTCCCCTGACTGCATCAGGGCCACAATGGTGTTGGTGACCGAGGTTCCAATGTTGGAGCCCATGATGATCGGAATGGCAGAGCTCACCTCCAACACTGGTAGAAGAGGGACCTCTCAAATGATTGGGTTGTGGCCATAAGGCTCTGCCATGCAGTAACTCTGCCAGGCCCACGACTCATGTGCTAGCCCGAGATAGCCATTTCCAAGTATACTCTTGACTTCCTAGACTCCGTCTCACAGGTCCATGTGTGCACGAGCTGTGTATTTACACTTGTGTGCACATATCCACATGTGACCAGATGAGCACACACCGTACAGGGCGTACCCAGACGTTATTCAGGATGACCATGTACATGTGAGTGCATTATGAGAGCTCACACCTTGTGCAATCCATATTTTGTGCTTGTGCGGGTGCACCTCACACGAGTGTGGTAGCTGGTTATATGTGTCAACTTGACTAACCTGTAGCACTCAATTGACTTTAATTAAAGATTATTCCCCCCCTCTGTGTGTGCGTGTGTGTCCGTGTGCGTGTGTGTCCGTGTGTGTGTGTGTGAGCGCACATGCGCATGGCGGGGAGGCAAGTGTGTGTCTGCAAAGGTGGAAACCAGAAGAACTCAGGCATCCTGCTCTCCCACCCTCTGCTGTATTACCACACGAGAACATCTCTTGTTGACCCAGGACCCTAGGCGGCAGCTGGAAGCCCCAGCAGTTCTGCCCCTGCCCCCCCCCCACACCTGTGTGTATGCAGCCGTGCCCAGCTTCTTATGTGAGCTCTGAATTCAAACCCAGGCCTTCACACCTGTAGCAAGCACGCTTCCCCACAGGTAAAGGACATTGCGCTTGATGAGCTGGGCAGGCTCATCCAATGGGATAAAAGAGCCTCAAGTGTAAAACTGAAACTTCCTGAAGGAAGAAAGTTTACCTGTGGCCTGCAGGATCCGTTTCTGCCAACACATCCCCGCCTGCTCTTCCAAATGCTGACTTTGTAAATGTCAGATTTGAGCAGCCAGCCACACAATGGTAAAAGTCAATTCTTTGCAGTAAATTACATGTGTGTGATAATTTAGTTAGTTATTTTTCTGAGACAGGGTTTCTCAGTTCCAGCCCTGACTGTCCTGGAACTCGCTCTGTAGGCCAGGCTGGCTTTGAACCCTCAGAGATTCATTTGTCTCTGCCTCTGCCTCTGCCTCTTCCTCTTGTGATCGTTTTTACAGACTGGTTTTCTCCAGCTTTCCTGAGCGACTATGTGACTGAACAGAGGTGGGTTCAGGAGCTGTGCTCTCCCTCCCCACTCTCCACAATCCCTGAAACACCCTGGCTCAACTCTTAGCCTGCTTTCCAGGACAACACAGGAGGTTCTGGGGCATCCCCTGCCCCCCTTGCCTTTCACTCAACCTCCTATCCACACTCCTGCCCTCGTGCTGAGTCTCCAGGCCCCTGGGCTCTGTCTCTGACCATGCTGGGTCAACTCACAGCCAGAGGAGACCATGCTGACGATGATGGATGTCGAGGTACTGGAGCTCTGCACCAGGACTGTCACCAGAATCCCCACCACCAGCCCTGCCACTGGGTTGGACAGGATGGCGTTATCCTTGAAGATGTCACCAGCCACCTTCCCTGCAGATCACAAGTGAGCATCATCCCAGGTCCTTCTGAACCCCTCCCATGGCCTCCTCCACCGGGCCTTACCCCCGGCTAGCTGGAAGGCGGAGCTGAGCACGTCCAGAGAGCAGACAAAGAGGTACAGGAAGCCCAGCATCAGCGGGACCTTGAGGAGCTTTGTGCTAGCCTGGCGCAACTTCTGAGGCAGCCTGGGCTCTGGAGGTGGGGCAGGCATGAGTATAGTGGACAGTGTGTGAGGGCAGTGACTACCTATGATCCTGCTGCCCCGCAACCTGGCCTACCTGGCTTTTGCTCCTCTTCCTGGGCCAGCTTGGCAGGTAGTGGCTCATGGCATTCCAGGACCTCCCCACAGGGACAACTGTGCTCTGTGAGGGTCACTGGGCTTAGACTGGAGAATGCATAGGTGGATGTCCCTGGAATCCTGTGCAGGACTGAGTAGGGAGGCTGATTAGGAGTTCCCAAAGGTCCCAGGAGCCCAGGAGAGACAGGTAGAAGGAAGTAGGTGACAGAGAGGGAAACGGGACTCAGGGTATGGGAATAGTACTTACCTTGTGGGCTGGGCACATAAGCAAAGGCTGTCCCATGCACCACGTGTCTCCCACGGACTGGAAGTGGGGAGACAGCCGGTCCCCCCACTCTGTCCCCATAGGACATCATGCTGGGCACCCACAGTGAGTCCTATGTGTCAAGAGGTTAGAACAAAGCTGACAATTGCTGTGTGTGGTACCCACACTCGCATGACATCCAATTGAAGGTGTGTGAGTCTATCCATACTTAGACACACCTAGAGATGCACACCTAGGTTCTGTCACAGGTCCGAGAGGGCATTCATCCAGCCAGCAAGGTTTTTGTAGCAGTTTTGTTTTGCAGTGCTGGAAATGGAACCTAGGGCCTCAGCTTAGTAGGCAAGCCACAGCCCCAGTCCCAACAAGCATTTCTTGAATGTGTAGTATTTCCTAAATTCTGAGTTAGATGCTGGGCTACAGTAGTAACTGAAAAAAAGCCACAGCCCTCGGGATGTTCAAAGTCTAGCAAGAAGACAGCTACGAATGATGTAATATCTCAGAGACTAGAAATGCCGCCAGGCGTTAGGACAAATGCAGGTACCACTATGACTAGAGTGTCCCATGGCAGGGCAGGGTCTAGCTCCGGGTGTGGGTGGGGTGGGCCAAAGCAGCCTGGGTTGGGATTGGGATGTCATAGGGAGCAGGAGGAGAAATACAGATCTGGGGTGATGGGCTTGTCTAAGGACAGGGGCCCTGGGCTCACCTTGAGGTTCTAAGTCTCAGCTTCTGCTTGGCTGCTTGAGGAAATCTAAAGAAGAACCAAGACCCTCCTCTTTATACCCTCGGGTCAAGGGCAAAGTCCCTAGAACTTTAGCTGCCCTCCGTCTGTTCCCCCCCTAAATTAACTTTATCCCCAAGATTCCTTCCAGTTAATTGCTAATCTTCAGCTCTGCAAGGGGAGTCAGCCTGAACCACAACCCAGCTAGGGCACAGACACACCCCTACGCTGGGCAGGGACCCTGTAGGCACTCTGGCTGCTTGTTCTTAGGGACTTGAAAGTGATTCTGTGGCTCCAGCCCCTTTCCTTCACTTATGACCTGACAAGAGTCCCCACACTGTGATCTGAATATGTGGTGACCCTGCCACACATCTAAATGTCTGTGCAGCTCTCTGTGTGTCTTGAGGGGTATATGGTTCAAAAGAGTGGGCGGCCCAGGAGGGAAGCCCAGGAAGTCTGCATGTTTGAACCATGGAGGTTCTACAGGGCTTGATGACGAATTCAAGGTGTCAGATTTGAGAGAGCCACTGGCCAAATCAAGAAGTGATCACTCTGTGGCTTAGATTGTGCCTTAAAATGCTGGTGTGGGATGCATCAAAGAGCATCTGCAGCAGAGAGACTGGCTGAAGAGAGGTCCAGGGGAGAGATGATGGGGCTGAACCAAGCTGGGCCCATGAGGACAGAGGACAGGATACATCCCAGAGGCTCTGGGAAAGAGAAGAGGGACAGTTGTGATCAGGAAGTTCATGATGCATGGCAAGTAACATGGGAACTGCTGGAGGCTTTCTTTCCCTCCCCTGGAGTGCATTCCAGCCGCAGTTCTCTCTCTCTCTCTCTCTCTCTCTCTCTCTCTCTCTCTCTCTCTCTCTCTCTCTCTCTCTCTCTCTTCTGTGTGTGTGTGTGTCTGTTTTCCTTCTAAAATTTCCACCTGCTCCCCATTTCCCATTTCCCTCCCCTCCTCCCAAATATTGCCCCCTCCCCCACTCCCCTCCCCCTATCCCCACTCCTCTTCTCCTCCCCCCACACCATTCCCCCTCCCTCTCGATACTGACGAGCAGTCCAAATTCTCTGCCCTGAGGGAAGATGAAGGTCTTCTATCTATGTCCAGGAAGGTGAGCGTCTAAACAGGCTAAGCACCCACAAAGCCAGTTCATGTATTAGGATCGAAACCTAGTGCCATTGTCCTTGGCTTCTCATCAGCCTTCATTGTCCGCCATGCTCAGAGAGTCTTTTTTTGGTTTTTTGAGACAGGGTTTTGCTGTGAAATGCTTCTGACCATCCTGGAACGCTCTCTATAGACCAGGCTGGCCCCAAACTCACAGCGATCCACCTGCCTCTGCCTTCCAAATGCTGGGATTAAAGGCATGAACCACCACTGCCCAGCTCCAGCAAGCATTTCTTGAATATGTAGTATTTCATAAGCTCTGAGTAAATGCTATGGTACAGAAGTCAGTAAAAACAAGCACCACCACTGCCCCAGGGGTGTACAAAGATCGCAGGGAGACCTCCCCAGGTGATGTAATCCCGCAGTGAACAGAATGACCAGCAGGTGTTAAACAAATACAGGTACTGTGAGAGCAGTGGTTCCCAACCTTCCCGATGCTGCGATGTGCTGACCCCAACCATAAAATTATGTCTTTGCCACTTCATAACTAACTTTCCTACTGTCATGAGCCATAATGTAAATATCTGATATGCACGCTATATGATATGAGATCCCTGTAAAGGTTCCTTTAACTCCAAAAGGGTCATGACCCACAGGTTGGGAATCACCGCACTAGATCTCTGGTTGGTGGTCCTGGGTTCTATAAGAAAGCAGGCTGAGCAAGCCATGTGAGCAGCCAGTAAGCAGCACCCCTCCGTGGCCTCTGCATCAGCTCCTTCCTCCAGGTTCCTGCCCTATTTGACTTCCTGTCCTGACTTCCTTCAGTGATGGACTATAGCTTGGAAGTGTAAGCCAAATAAACCCTTTCCTCTCCAAGTGCTGTGGTCATGGTGTTTCTTGACCACAGCAATAGTCACTCTGACTAAGAGACAAGACTCCAATCCATAGGTAACTCCACAGGCAACAAAACCAATTCAACCTCTTAACCATTATGGTCTAAAAAGGTCACATCTTGTTCTTTTTAAACCTAACCTCAGATCATAAGTCTTTTCTTGTGTCTTTAAATTAACAGTTTTTTTTTGTGGTTTTTGTGTGTGTTTGCCTTTTTGTTTTTATTTTGGTTTTGGTTTTTTTGAAATAAGGTTTCTCTGTGTAGTCCTGGCTGTCCTGGACTTGTCCTTTAATCCCAGCACTCAAGACACAGAGGCAGGTGGATCTCTGTGAGCTCAAGGCCAGCCTGGTTTATAAAGCAGGTTCTAGGACATCAGGGCTACACAGAGAAACCCTGCCACAAAATAAAGGAAAGCGCCCAAGCTGAGTACTTTGGATGTAGCAACTCTACCTGGAGTCTGATCCAGTCAGGGGCGGGGGAAGGGGACAAAAAGATCAAACAGATCGAGGCCTGCCCCTGCTCTCAGGGGATGTGCCTGCTCTCAGGGGATGCTCAGGCACCAATGCTTGTTCCAGACAAGCTCAAATGCATTCCTAATGTGGCTGAGCCCAAGCAGATAGAGATTCTGAGCCACACATCTGACTCTATCTGACTCACTGGGGCACTCCTACCTAAGCCTGAATCCACCCCTCCTAAATCCCTCCTCCCACACTGAAGAGATTCTGAGACACCAAAGTCTCACTAAGTAAATCAGGGTTCATGCCGGGCGGTGGTGGCATACGCCTTTAATCCCAGCACTCGGGAGGCAGAGGCAGGAGGATCTCTGGGAGTTCTAGGCCAGCCTGGTCTACAAGAGCTAGTTCCGGGATGGGCACTAAAGCACCAAAGCTACAGAGAAACCCTGTCTCGAAAAACAAACAAACCAAAAAAAAAAAAAATCAGGGTTCATGACAGAATGTGATGTCACCAATGGCTCAGCACAGTGGCCCACACCTGTAGCTCCGACTACTTGAAACCTGAGAAAGGAAGATGACTTGGACTCTGAAGTTTGGGGCTAGCCTGAGCTACAGTGAGACCTAATCTCAACAAACAAACAAACAACAACAACAACAAAAACCAAAAAAAGCAACCGTTGGGCGGTGGTGGTACACACCTTAGATCCCAGCACTCAGGAGGCAGAGGCAGGTGAATCTCTGTGAATTCAAGGCCAGCCTGGTCTACAGAGCGAGTTTTAGGACAGCTGGGGCTACATGGAGAGACCCTATCTTGGAAAAAAAAAAAAAAGCAAAACCAAAAATAAATAAATAAATAAATAAATAAATAAATAAATAAATAAAATCTACCTTCCTTCCTGGGGGAGGATTGATGATTAGGATAAACAGTTAATTATTGACAAATGCATCCTAAAATATATGATCTTAAAATCCCATGAATTTCATAGCCAACCACTGTTAAAAGCATGTTGTCTTCTCTCGGCCCCTCTTTTTACCTGACGCACCTGCTAGTCTGTCTGCCTCCTCCTGAATTGGTGGCTGGGTCTGCGTGTCCCCAAATGGTGCTTCACACCCTGTGTGTGTCCTCAGGCTCTGGTGACAGTCTCCCCGAGACCTTCCTAAGGTTAGCCCCTGGGTAGTCAGTGGTATCTTATGTTAGGGAGAGCATCTGGGAGGGTAAGCCCTTTGTGGGGGAGGGGTCCAGAGGAGCCTGCAGTCTGCCAGGTGGGGCTCTGACAGGATCACGTGACCGTGCCAGTGAGTACACCGAGCTCTACACAGGTTCCCTCACGTTCAGTCTTTGCAGACAGCACCCAGAGCCTGGATCCAGCCAGACACCACAAAGGAGTCATTGACTCTTGTTTCTTCTCCATCTCCGTGCCTTCATCTCTTCCTTCAACTCTCCTCCTCAGCCACCCTCCCACTCTCTGTAATTTCCCAGGGCTGTGGCTATATCCCAAGCCAGGCGGCTGTTGTCTCCTGGGAGGGTGTCAAGGCCTCATGGGTACGTTGTCTGCACGTGTCCTCATTGTTCCTGGTCCATTCTCTAAAGAAAGCAGCCAGGGACAACTAGTCCATTTTTATTTCAGTGTGTGTGTTTCTGCGTGTCACGGCACATGTGTGGAGGTTGGAGGACAGCTTGAAGGAGTCTGTTTTCTCTACCGTGTGGATCCTAGAGAGTGAACTTGGGTCCTCAAGGTTGGTAGCAGGTGCGTTGACCTGCTGAGCCATCCAAGGGGTTCCCAGCAAGTGATCTTCTGAAAACCCAGTCCCAAGTGTGGCCTGGTGGACAAGGTGGTTCACACCTGTACACCTGTCTCAAAGAAGATTGAGGCAAGAGGGGTTGTCAGCTTGGCCTACAGTGAAGTCTAGGCCAGACAGATACAAGGAGAGATAGGCAACATGCTAATTGTGTGTGAGTCAGGCCTCTGCTTTCTGTTTAGCCCATTGACCGACACCCTGTCACAGCTTGAGAGGGCCAATACAACGGGGCTTTATTCCCCCACCTTGCTGATCTCAGTCTTACTAGGGAAGTGCCCTCGAGAACGTGTGTGTAACAAAGAGAACAGGTGTCCAGGGCCCACATTTGAGGGGAGCAGAGAGACCAGACAGGGAGATTAAGAGGATACCAGATGGGGAAGAAGAAAAGAGCAACCCAGATGACACTGGGGTCGACCAAGTTTTAAGAGACATGTTGGTCAGCTGGCCCAAATTCTGCTGAATGTAGTGCAAGAACAAACCAGATTTAGCCACCAGGAGCCACGCTGGTCTTGGAGAGCCAGGTTGAGGGAGGAGTCAGCTGTCCTGAGTGGGTACATGGCTCCAGCACGGCCAGGGCCAGCATGCGAGACTAACATATATTGAATTTCAGCACACCAACAAGATGACTCCCCTGGGGCAGCGTGACAGCTGAGTGGAGGAAAATGCCTCCCAAAATAGAGCAGGCTGTGGAAGCTGAAGCCGCTAGGCGATTCCTCGGTTCTTTTATATTTAATTATTATTTATTTATATGGGTCTTTTTCCCTGCATGGACCAGTGCACCAAATGTCTGCAGTGCTCAAGGACACCAGAAGAGGGCGCTGAGTCCCTTGGAACTAGAGTTAGAAGCAGTTGTGAGCTGCCATGTGGGTGCTGAGAATGGAAAGGTCTTCCTCCAGAAGGACAGCTATGCTCTTTTATTTGTTTGTTTTGTTTTGTTTTTGGAGACAGAGTTTTTCTGTGTAGCCCTGGCTGTCCTGGCACTAGCTCTTGTAGACCAGGCTGGCCTCGAACTCACAGAGATCCGCCTCCCTCCACCTCTGAGTGCTGGGATTAAAGGCATGTGCCACCACTGCCTTGTCAACCTATGCTATTAATTGCTATGCTGTCTCTCCGGCCCTGATTCTTTAGTTCTTAAGATCAATTTGGTTTTTTATTTATTGTTTTGGTTTTGTTTTGAGACAAGGTCTCCTTATGAAGCCAGCTGTCCTGAAACTTGCTATGTAGATCAGGCTGGCCTTGAATTTACTGAATTCCCATTTGCTATGTAGGACACATGTGTGCTTCTGCCTTTGCCTTGAGTGCTGGGATGAAGGGTGTGTGCCACCACACCTGGCTGACTTGCTGTTTAGATACATGGTTTGCTGTAAGTGACGTTTTCAGTAGAACCTGAAGTCTAAGAATAATCAAAGAAAGAAAACCAGAGTTCAAGACCACTTTTGTTGTTGTTGTTGTTGTTGTTTTCTTCAGATAAGGCCTGACTGCATGGCCCAGGCTAGTCTTGAACTCATGGTCCTTCTGCTCACCTCCAGGGTGCCAGAATCACAAATGTTGAGTCAGTAAGGCCAGAGTGCCTGACCCTGCAGCCCCACGGCACTGTTTGCTATCAGTGTTGTCAAGGCTCCCGGATTCTTTCAGAAGCTTGTTACTAATTTAATAAATTCACAAGCCTCACTGTGGGTCAGCACAGTGCTGGATGTGGTGACAGCGGTGGCCACTCTTCCCAGCATCAGCCACTGTGACTGTGGGGACATGGTCCTGACGGCACACTCCACACTCACTCCACACCCTAAGTCATCCTTGTCTTATCTGTTGCCGTGGCCTCACCAGCGGGCTGGCTGATATCATAGGGACAAAGCAGTCCCTCTCCTGGTCTCCTGACTTTGTCCCCCTTTGGAGAGGCTGGATTTATTATTTTTATTTTATTTTATTTTTTGAGACAGGGTCTCACAACATAGTCTTTGGCCTAGAACTCACCATGTAGACCAGGCTAGCCTCAAACTCATGGACCATCTTGTCTCTGCCCCCCAAGTTCTGGAATTAAAGACATGGGGCCCTGCTCCCAGTTTGAAGAGCCTGGATTTCAGTCTGAGTTACCCAGTCCCAGCCTAGAGCCAGGAGGGCCTGAGACATTGTCCAGAGGGAGAACAAGCTCTTCGGTGGGGAGAGGCTGACCTGATGATGCCCCAGCCCAGTTTGGAGAATAAGCATTCCATGTAATTATTAATCTCGTGAGCCCAAGCTCTGGTCACTCATTTATCGGCAAGGCCAAAGTCTAGCCAAAATAGCTGAGGCTGCTTTGGGTTGTCGGTTTGGGTTTTGATGTTGTTGTTGTTGTTTTCTTCAGAAATCGCCTCCTCTAGCATGTCCTCCTCCTGTGCCTCCAGCCCTGACCATTGTCAGTTACAGGGTTCAGGCTAGAGAGTGAGGCTGTGAGCAGCTTGCTCTCTGATGCAGCCCTGGGCATCTTTTTCCCCTGAACTTTGAGTTCTAGCTACAGACTTTAAGTCCTGGGCTCTAAGCTCTCAGCCCGGGGCTCAGCCCTGGGCTCTTGAATCCACACCCAGAGTCTGAACCCTGAGTGCCAGCCCTGGGCTCTAGTTCCCTTCTCTCCGCTCTAGTATCAGGCTTTGTTTAGACTTCAGATTCTGATTCTAAGTGCTGGACTCCAGGTTGTGGGCTCTGGTTACCCAGTTCTGGTTCTGTTCCACAGACTGCAGGTTTTAGATTGAATTCTAGATCCTTCAGCAATAGAGAGAGTGTGGTGGCCCTGACTGATGTTACCCCTGTCCACTCGTCTTTGCTGGAGGACTTGGGCTAACAGCCGACATCCTGGCTGGCCCGAAGGTGGGTACTAGTTCTATGTTATTCTTCCTTTCACCCTTTGGCTCTCCTTTGATCCCTAGACAAACACGCTAAGATGGCCACAGAGCAGCCCTTGTCCAGGCCCTGCAGTTTTTGTGGGCCTTTCCCAAACATTCATGTTCCTAACTCTTCTTCCTCTTCCCCAGAGCTGTACAGGGTGCTTATCACAGGCTGCATCTGATTTGAAGGCATCAACTGTGTTTGCTCCCCCTCACCATACCCTTTGTCTCCCCGTAGAAATGGACTCCAGCTTCTACAACCCTCAGAAGCCAGAGTCACCTGACTACTAGCCCAGGCCCCCCACACGGTGCACCTTGTGTTCCTTCCTGGGGGTAAGGGTGACTGACCCAGGGAGCAGAGTTCACTGCTGTGTCCGCATATCTTCTGCAGGGGCTCCAGGTGAGCTCCTCTGCCTGTCTCCACACAGGCCCAGAGCTAAGGTCACCGCGTGACGCATACCTTCCCCAGCCTATTGCAGATGGAGAAGAGTAAGAGAGAAACAGGGGGGTTGTCTGGCAGAGGCTTGGATCACAGGCTTGGCTTCCCTGAGCATTCTGGAGAAAGTCACGGCTGTTTGCTTAGTTCAAGTCCTCTAGAGGGAGGGTATTGTCAGGAATCAAAACAGATAAAAATTAAAGTGTGTGTCCTCTCCCTTCATGGTGTCCCTGTGCTCCCTTGAATCAGTGTAGGTCAGCAGCTGTGAAATATAGCCCATGGGTTAATGAGCTGGTGGGAGAGGAAGCTGTGGGTCTGGGTTTCTCTCCCTGAAGATGTGGTCTGGGTAGGAAGCTAAGGCCCAGGTCCCAGAGTGATTCAAGGATGGAGCAACTGGGAGAAAGAGAGAGCTCACCCCAGCTGTGCGGAACCCTGTCCTCCAGGTGTGGCACGTCACTGTCGTCTTCTTATCAGCACAGCTGTGGCTACTCACACAAGGCAGCTGATATGGCAGCCCTGGGCATTCCCCAGGTAGCACGTGAGGCACATGGGTCCCTCCTCTCACCAGGGCATTAAATGTTTCCTACTGTTGGCGGGAAGGCTGTTTTAGCTTGAGTTGCCTATGATCCTGAGAGAAAGATTGTTCAACTCACAGGTCATGAAGTTAGACTTGGGTGGGATCATTATGTCGGTCTGGTTTTGATATCTTATCTGAGATGACTAGGCATCTGCCCATTTCTCCTAAGAAAAGTCATCAAGGTTATTTGACAAGGAGAGAGCAGAGGGGATTATGGGAGAAGGGCATACGAGCCAGCCAACTGGGCCAAAAGTCATAATGGTCTCAATTCCCAAAGAAGCATTAGACTCTACCGAGGATGACTGACCAGCAGAAATAAAGATGGATTTACAGCAGTTCTTTATAGCAATGAAATTATTTAAAATTGCATTTGTGAGAAAATTAAAGCTAATCTGAAAATCTTCTTTGACCACTATTCCTAATGCTGGCATAACTGTGGTGCGTTTTTCAATCTCCTTTTATCAGTGTTATGCTCAGAGAAAACTCTCTCCTCTCTATACTTCTGTGTCTCTATGTTTGTGTTTTATATATAGACACAGTATGGCTTGAATATGTCTACTAAATGTTTATATTGGGAATTTGGTCCTCGGTAAAGCAGTGTTGAATGGTGAATTTTAAAGTTTTATTCTTTTTCTTTCTTTGTTTTGTTGTTTGCTTTTCGAGATGGGGTTTCTCTGCATAGCCCTGGCTGTCCTGGAACTTGCTCTGTAGACCAGGCTGGCCTCAAACTCACAGAGATCTGTCTCCCTCTGCCTCCTAAATTCAGGAATTAAAGGCATGCACCACCACTCACTGCCAGGCTTCTTTCTGTTTTCTTCTCTCTCTCTCTCTCTCTCTCTCTCTCTCTCTCTCTCTCTCTCTCTCATTTTTTTATTTTTTGGTTTTTCAAGACAGGGTTTCTCTGTAGCTTTGGAACCTGTCCTGGAACTCACTATATAGACCAGGCTGGCCTTGAAATCACAGAGAACTGCCTGTCTCTGCCTTTTGAGTGCTGGTATTAAAGGCATGCACCCCCACTGCCTGGCTCTCTTTTATATTTTTGAGTCAGAGGCTTTCTCTATAGCCCAGATTTGTAGTCCAGGCCACCTGAACTCACAGTCTCTCTTGTCTTAGACTGCCTCCCAGGTATGAATCACATCATAGAGGCAGGATTGGGAGAGAAGTGGTTGGATCTGTTGTTATGAATGGATTAATCAAGGTGTGGATTGATGTATTGCTTTGGGAGTGACTTTGTTATCAAGAATCTCTCTGGCTAGCTTGCTGTCTTGCCATGTAATGCCTTTTAGCATGTTACTGTTTGGCAAGAAGGACCTCACAGGTGCCAGAACCATACCCTTAGACTTCCCAGATTCCTGAACTGTAAGTCAAATAAACTTCTATTTTTATTTTATTATTTCTGGTACAGGAGATTGAAGGGCCTCAAGAATGCTAGGCATCTGCTCGACCACTGAGCTACATACACCCTTTGCCAGTAAATCTTCATTCTTTTGTTGCTATTCTGTTATTGTTTGTTTTTTTTCTGCACAGCCCTGGCTGTTCTGGAACTCACTCTGTAGACCAGGTTGACCTCGAACTCACAGAGATCCACCTGCCCCTGCATCCCGAGTGCTGGGATTAAAGTTGTGCGCCACCACCACCCGGCTTGTTCTACTTTTTAAAGATTTGTTTATTAGACTGCCAAGATGACTCAGCTCTTGCGTCCAAGCCTAATGATCTGAGGTCAAACCAAAGGACCCACGTGGTAGAAAGAGAACCAACTTCTACAAGTTGTCCTTCAACCTCCACATGTACCTATTAAAAATTTAAAATGTAACAATTGAAAAGAATATTTGTGTGTGTGTTTCTGTGTATGTGTGCATCTGTGCACACATGTGGAGGCCACAGCAAGGTGTCAGGTGTCTCCTCTATCACTCTTGACCTGTCCCTTTGAGGCGGGGTCTCTCTCTCTCTCTGAACCCAGGCTTCACATTTTCTCTGCTCTCCTTGAAGACAGGAAGCCCCTATAATCCTCCTGTCTTTATGTCAATTAGAGGTGGGGTCTCAGGCATGTGCAGGATGTCCAGGTTGGTACATGGGTGTTGAGATCTGATCTCTGATTTTCAGGATTGCACAGTGAGGGCTCTTAACTGCTGAACCATCTTTCCAGCCCTACTTCTGACTTATAACAGAAACTCCTGACCTTCCTCCAGAACTGAACAGTGTTATCAATATACTCTCATCAGGTGTCTACATCACACAGGCCTCCCGGGATCGTGCTCCTGGATCTAGCAGCCTGAGTGTAGTGAAGCCCCAGTACAGTTCCTTGTTATTTTTCCCATGAAGCTGAACTTTTATCCCCATCAGATTGTTGGGAAAAGGAAAACGACAAAACAGTTAGAATGTATCCAGCCTGGGAGCTCCGTAGATTCCTTTCTCCCTAGCAGGAGATGAACAAAACTGTTAGAATGTATCCAGTTGTCTGGGTTAGAATGTATCATTGTCTGGGTTAGAATGTATGGAGTAGTCTGGGTTAGAATGTATCCAATTGTCTGGGTTAGAATGTATCCAGTCTGGGTTAGAATGTATCCAGTTGTCTGTGTTAGAATGTATCCAGTCTGGGTTAGAATGTATCCAGTCTGGGAGCTCGGGAGATTCGGTTCTCCCAAGCGGGAGATGAACTTTCCTCGGGCTCTTTCGGCTTTCTCCCTGCCGTAAGGGCAACATGCATCATTGTTGGCTCTGTAGATATTCTGAGTTGAGGGAGAGGTCAGCTTGGCCTATAGGGTCCACCAGCTTTGGGGAGACAGCCCATTTTTCACTTGGTGTCCCCTCCCCTCTCCCCAAAGCTCATAGCAGAGCCTCTTCCCATTTGTCCCAGAAAATTAGAGGGAAGTTCTGTGGGAGATGAGGGAAGAGAAGGGGATTGTTGTTCAGGACTGTCCTGTGAGCCTAACAGCTGCCATCTTCAGCAGCTCTGCTAAGCCTGCTGGGGAAGATAACCTATTGATTGTTTACTTTCCTCAGAGAAGGAGGGAGCAGAGCCATCATGGGGCCCTCACCTGAGTTTCCAGTCACTCTTCCGTGCCATTCTTCTCTAATGGTGTGGGTCTTTGGGGAGAAGCTAGAGGCTACAGATACTTAAAGAAAGAAGGGGCGAGGCTCCATCTCTGCAGTCACGGGGAAGCCATCGTTTCTGCTCAGTGCAGCCCTTACTGTGCTTCTGATTAAACCACCTGTGCTCCTGGGGGAACATCGGGGGAATCGTTCTTGGTTCTTGTTGGAACCTTAGGAGGAGGGCAGACATTGTTTACATTTCTCTCAGGAAAGTTGTTTTTAGCAAAAGGGATTTGTCTCCCCTGCTTCTACTCCCTGACCACATAGTCCCTAGCACTATGCAGTCCCCCAATGCCAGCTGTCCCTTTGTGTCCAGCTGTCCCTTTGTGTTTCGCTGAGCCTATTCCAGACCACCAAGGTGGTCAGTGAACCAGGATTCTTTTTTAAAAAATATTTATTTATTTATTATGTATAAAATATTCTGTCTGTGTGTATGTCTACAGGCCAGAAGAGGGCACCAGACCTCATTACCGATGGTTGTGAGCCACCATGTGGTTGCCAGGAATTGAACTCAGGACCTTTGGAAGAGCAGGCAATGCTCTTAACCACTGAGCCATCTCTCCAGCCCTGAACCAGGATTCTTGTAGTTGTGGGTTTTAGAAGCCCACCTCTTAGTAGCAAGCCCATGCTTCCAGGAAGAATTTACTGGTTTGCCTAAGGCGAAAGTCAAAGAGTGGTCATTTCAGGTATGCGTGACGTGTGGTGGGTTGTCTGCCACCTGAGTCCTCTCTTATGTGGGTTTCTTCTGTGTGCAAGGTCTTTCTACAAATGCAGATAAGCCAACATCATTGGAATTAAAATGAAAAGATTTATTCATCTTTATTTTTATGCTTATGGGTGTTTCTGCCTGCAAGTCTGTCGTGCACTGTGTGTATAGTGCTCATGAAAGGCAAAAGCAGATGTCGCACCCCAGGAACTGGAGTAACAGATAATTGTGAGCTGACATGTGGGCGCTGAGACTCAGTCCCGGTGCTCTGAACCACTGAGCCCTCTCTCTAGCTCCAGGATTATGATTCTTTTTTTGATTTTGTTTGTTCCTTTGTTTGTTTTTGCTTTTTGCTTTGTTTTGTGTTTTTTGTTTTTGTTTTTTTGTTGTTGTTGTTGTTTGTTTTTTGAGACAGGATTTCTCTGTAGTTTTGGAGCCTGTCCTGGAACTAGCTCTTGTAGCCCAGGTTGGTCTCGAACTCACAGAGATCTGCCTGCCTCTGCCTTCAGAGTGCTGGGATTAAAGGCGTGTGCCACCATACCTAGTGAGGGATTATGATTCTTATTAGAGCAGCTTTAGACAACCACCTCTGAGCCAAACTCTGCCCGTGTGGGAGGGGATATATATATATATATATAATATATATATATATATATATATATATTCCTGTGTCATCGGCTCCCTCAGAAGCCTGGGGATTCATTAAAGAGTCAGATAAAGTGAGGGGGTTACCAGGTGGCAGGAACCTGAAACCCCCAGAGGAAGGCATAGTGGGTCAGCATACCCCGTTGATCGATCCCACAGATTTCAAGGATGACGAGGAGCTGGTCAGATGAGAAGGGAGAGCAGGAGGAGAAGGTCCTGGTGGAGGATCCATGCAAGACGGACTCGCCTGTGTGCAGGACTCTGCCCCACCCACTCCAGCCACCTTGCTTCCTCTTCCCACTCACTTCCCTAGGTGGGACCACGCTGGGCTTCTCTCCCTGCAGGCTAAGACTTTCTTTCTGAGCTTTCTCTCCTTCCCTCCCTGCCTTTCCTGGCTGCTTAGAGGTGGGGTTACCATCCAGCGAAGCAGATGAGGAAAAGAGTACATGGCCTAGCCTGGTCCTACATACAAGCTTCTAATGCATCCTAAGGAGCCCTCAGTAATGTATGTGGAGATACATCGGATCCCTGATAGAAACAGGGAATATCAACAAAAATGATGCATTCAGGTCCACGGACACTGTGGAGCAGCTGGGTGATGGCAAGGCCCAGCTGTAGAGGATGGTCTCTCCCTCTCTCTCTCTCCCTCTCTCCCTTCCCCCTCTCTCTGCCTTCTATATTCCATGCCTCAGGAAGAGAGAGTCTGAAAACAGAAAGTCGGGAGGTATACACTGAGGTCCCCAAGAACTTCCAGGCCTTGGTGACAGAGGCAGTGGGGTAATGGGACCATACAGACCAGAGTGGCACACAAGAAACACACCTCAGCTGAATAATAATAATTATCATTATTATAACAATATCATACATTCAGGACAAACCCAGCTGCCCCAAGCCAACCATAAAATCCCTATGTACAGTAGAGTCTAAGTGAATGGAGGGAGGGGTTGCTCACCAGCACGCCTGGAATTTACTTGTATCAACTCTTTAAGGAGGGGCCAGCCCCTCCTCCTGCCCCCTGCCAAAGCTTAGAACGAGCTGAGGAGGCTGGCACTGCCAAAGTCACCCATTCGTGTTCAGTATGCTTATGCCAAGAGGCTGGGCTGGCCTCCCCTGATGGCCTAGCTGCAAAGCACAGGTAGGTGAACCTATGAGAACAGGTAGCCATAGTTTGGGCACGTGGTTCCTCTGAGTTCCCCTTCCATCCCTTCCTGGCTCCTTCTGTGGGCCCGCCCATAGCAGAAAGGGGCCAGGGACACTCAGGGTGCAGACAGGGCATGCAGAGCGGACCCACGCATGCTTGGTCCGCCCAGGCACCATGCAGCCAACCTGGACTGTTACACAGGCGTCAGAGGGCTGGGTGGCAAAGGAGTCTGAAAGGCCCTCCTTAGGCTGGGTGGTTGATTCAGTCTATGGTGGAGCCTCCTGGGAGCCCGGCCTTTGGGAAGGAAGCTGCAGAAATTCTGGAAGTACCAGGTCCTCTTTGCGAAGAAGTCCCCTCTGGTCATGGGCCCCACTGCTCTGCACCCGGTTCAGCAGCTCCACCAGGCCTGGGGATAGCCACAGAGTCAGGAGGCCCATATGGTCGGAACATCTGTGTTAATGCTTCCCTATTCTGCTGCCTGCTATGGCCAGTCTGACCCCAGACCATCAGTATATTCCAGCGCCAACGGCCCGTTAGTCCCGCTCGTAGCTCAGGCCACCCTCAATGATAGCCCTGATCCCATTTCCCTCCTCCTGCTGATCCCGTGGCCCCCACTTCCCCTGGCAGGGCACCTTCAATGTCACAGGTCTGCCGTTTCCCAGTAGAACTGCTGGCATCTTCCACAAGCAAATTGGAGGGCAATGGGGGAAGATGAGTATCCTTGTCCTGAGTTCTAGGCAGGCATCCCTGCAAGAAAGAGGGGTGAAGTTCACAACCAGGAGGGGAGAAGAGGAAAGTGGGAAGAGGCCCTGAGGTTCTCGGTTACCTGGCTACGGCAGGGGGATGTGCTGCTGGCTTCACTCATCTTCACATCTACAACGGAGAGCATCACGGTTGGGGTTGGCCTTCTCACAAGCCCCTCCTCCTGTGCCAGAGCTGCACTGGGAAACCAAGTCCCAGGGTATACACATCACTTACCTGGAAGAATGTCCAAAACCAGTGTCTGTGAAGCCACTGAGCTCACTAGCTTCTCCAAATCCAACAGCTGCTTCTCCCCTGGCTACAGAAAGAGGTTTGGAGCCTATGAGCCAGACCGTAAAACCTTCCCGCCTTCCCGGCCCCGTCCCGCCTACAGCTCCATCACTCACGCGATGCAGGACCACCTGTTCCAGGCTCAGGCCATGTTTTGCCAGGATGGGCTGCAGCGCCTCCTGCAGACGCTTGGTGGGCTTAGCGGAGATCCTCACCACACGCTCCAGGTTAGCCAACTCCAGCCTGTATGGGACCTTTGAGCTGCGGAGTGGTGGAGACCCAGGGGACCCCTTTTCCCAAAACAAGCCCGGAGGGGACCAGAGCTGAACATGGAGGGTGGAACAGTTTGGGGGTGGGGCTCTAGCTTAGCGGGTAGAATTCCCAGCTCAGCAGATGAGATCTGAGATTTGGGCCCAGTAGACAGCTGGAAGCCAGATCAAGTTTTGGGGTAGGGCACTCACTGGAAGGTGATCCTGTTTTCCAGTCGTACTTCCTGGTCTGCCAGCACCGTGCAATCCTGATCCAGGACCAGGGCCTTCTGCGGATTCCAGGCAAGTTCTAAGAATCCCCTCCCTCCATCCCATGCTATCCCGGGGAATGGGGGTGGGACACTTGGGAATCACCTTCACTTCCTCATGTGGTACCCTAAAGACCAGAAGGACCAGCCCATGGGTAACAGAAGGCTAGAGAGGCAGATGGGCTAAGGACCAGCAGAGCTGGAGCCTGGGAAGACCAAGGCCAAGGGATCATAAGAGGAGAAGATGCCCTGGGCAAGGCCGCAATGGCACCTGCACCATGGTGCAAGTCTTTATTGCCAGTACTCTACTCAGAGACTGAGAGAGTTCAAGGCCAGCCTGGGTTATGTAGCAAGTTCTAGGCCAGCTAAGTCTACACAGTAAGATCCACACACACACACACACACACCCTGCTCCCTCTGAAAAAGAAGAAGAAAAATAAAAAGGAAGGATGGAAGGAAGAAAGGAAGGAAGGCCGGGCGGTGGTGGCGCACGCCTTTAATCCCAGCACTCGGGAGGCAGAGGCAGGCGGATCTCTGTAAGTTCGAGGCCAGCCTGGTCTACAAGAGCTAGTTCCAGGACAGGCTCCAAAACCACAGAGAAACCCTGTCTCGAAAAACCAAAAAAAAAAAAAAAAAAAAAAAAAAAAAGGAAGGAAGGAAGATGCTTGGGAGTGTGAGGGGAAGCTTAGGAAAGGATCCAGTTTGGGAAAACAGAAGGGTGGGGTGCTTACATATTAATGGGGGTGGGGGATGGATCTTCAGTAAGGATGAAGCTTAGGTCCTGGTTCTTTCAAGTATGAGATACACTTCTCACCACCCACCTGTTGTTAGCCATCCATACCTTACCTCTGGCCTCCTTAATGCCTAGGTCAGTCTCCCCACCTCCTACCAGCTCCAGCCACCCCCCAAACTGGACCAGAAATGGTACAACCCTGGCACCCAGTAGGTGCACAGACAAGACTACTGTCTGTACCAGCCTAAGACTTGTAGGGGGCAGGCTTAAAACGGAGGTGGGGGAACTCTCCCAGACAGGGACACAGGGACAGGTGGAATGTGGGTGGTGAAGTTATATTTAGCAGGCACCAAAGCCCATCTGGGCTGCTGGCAGCTGTTCTGGTGGCCTAAGAAGGTGGGCAGAGTGTCTCCCATTGCTGCCCTCACACCCCCACAACCCCAGGTCCTGCAAACACCTCCTTGCCTCCCTCTTCCTGAAACATCCTCTCCGTAAAGTTGTCCCAGACAAGCTCTGCCCCGGACTCTGGCTGCTGCCTCTCAGGAAGCCTTCTGACCAGACTGCCTGCCTTCCCTGCAAGGCCCCTCTGGGGGGTTGGCCCCTAACTGCCTTTTGCCTGGCTTCCCCCCAGCATAGACCTAGTGGACACAGCCGGGGTCCAGCTCTCATCACACACCTTGGCTGCCTCCTAGGACTTGAATAAATTCCTCTCACTTCCCCTGGATGCAGCACTGTTCCCCTGGGGCCCCCTTCCAGGATGGTTTAAAACTGAGCTTTCCTGGAGGTAGAGAGATGGTTCGGCAATCAAGAGCACTGGCTACTTTTCCAGAGGACCTGGGTTCAATCCTTAGCACCCACATGGCAGCTCACAACTGTCTGTAACTCCGCTGCCAGGGAATATGACACCTTCGCACCAACACACATAAAATAAATTTAAATAAATTATTTTTTAAGAAGAGTTTCCCTAGACTTTGGAGCTTAGTGCTCATTTTCACTTAAAGGAGACTTCAGGGATTAGGCTCACTGAATACTTCTGGTGGCAGAGGTGAGTCCTCCAATGGGCAACTTTAGGGGCAGGCATATGGGGATGGTGGCGTGAAGTGTGGGAATGGAGGACATTCCCAGTTCCAGCAGCACCCTCTCCCAGTTCTGTCTCCCCACAACCATCAGAGCAGGGTGCTGGGTGAAGCTGGAGCCAGGCTATGGGGTGGGTTTGTGTGTGAGTAGGGTTTTTGAGGAATATGAATGAGTATCTGAGGATGAATGAGGAGCTGGCGCTAGGATCCGTGGAGACTTGGACACAGGGTCGGAATAAAGCAGGGAGGGGATGCTGATAGGGAATGAGTTAGAATTAGGGGTGGCCAGAAGATTAGGAAAAGAACTGGCTCATGACCAGAAAATAGGCGAGAGTTGGAGCCAGGCCATGCTCATACCTGCTCATTGCCCACCAGGTAGACCTTAATGTCAGGTAGAGAGAGGCCTCTCTTCTCACAGATGCCTGCCAGCATGTCTCGGATGGTGAGGCCTGGTCGAGCCAGGGCCAAGGAGGCGGTGCCATCAGGCAGGTACACGCAGCAGTACTTCCCTGGCCGGCTTTCACTCTCCCCCTCTCCACTTCCAAGGCTCTTTCGGTGGCTCTGGTTGTGGGCAGGAGCAGATAGAGGCTGTGTGTGCACAGGGACGCTATAAGCTGGGACACATACATCTACACACGTGCAAGGGTACACCTGGAGGCAAACACAGATGTATGTGTCTTGCTCCAGAAACACAGGTGTGCACACTCAAACATGTAGACACTCATCTGGGCACGGTGGCACATTCTGTCCTAGTACTTGGAGGCAGAGGCAGACCTCTAAGTTTTGAGGAGCTCCACAGCAGCCAGGGCTATATATAGAAACCCTGATTTGGGGAGCTGGAGAGATGGCTCAGTGATTAAGAACACTGACTACTCTTCCAGAGGACCTGGGTTCAATTCCCAGCACCCACATGGCAGCTCACAACTGTCTGTAACTCCAGTTTCAGGGAATTTGAAACCCTTACACCAATGTCCATAAAATTAAATAAATTATTATTTTTTTTTTTAAAAAAAAGAAACCCTGGTTCAAAACAAAAATAAAATAAATGTGGACACTCAGGACAGCTTCACAAAGCAACCACACACATCATGCAGGGTAGGTACATCTAGGCACCCACACATGCTTAGGCACCTGCCAGCGGATAACATGACCCCATGATTTGTAGAGAGATTACTATATCAAGCACGGAAAGAAAAGAAGGGTGGAGTGATGGTTTTGTGGAGTAAGCTAGGAGTAGAAGGACAGACATCCACTGGGAATGCTGGGAACCCATGAAGGGAACTGGCAGTAACCCTTACCAGAAAGGCACCTTGTTCCCCCAAAGGCCGCTCACCTCAGATTTGCTGCTCACGAAGGCAAGGAAGCCCAGGTCCAGACTGGCCGAAGAATTCAGGGACCCCTGAGACTCTCGTCGCAGTGCTGAATTCACAGCTCCACCTGTCATCTCTAAAGGGAAAGTCAGAAATGAAGGGACCTGCTTGCTCTCACCATTCCTCTGGTGAGGCCTCCATTTGGCGGGTCTTCTTTAAGGCCCTCCATCCTGCAGGGACTTAAAGTGTGTGGGTCCTTGGGTAGCCCTCCCAAAGTTCCGGGTTGTAGCACGTTCCTGGAGAAACCGGGTGGTCACAAGAACCTACATTTTGGGGTTTCGGTTTTGCCTTCTTGCAGACAAGTAGGGAGAGGGGGACGTTTCCAAAATTGACCCAAACTTCCTGGCCACACCATTCCTAGAGCCGGCCTCACCTCTACGAAAAGACTTGCGGAGTGGGCGGCCACAAGAGCCCTCAGCAAGCGGCAGCTGCCCCAACTCCTCCACGCCCAACGGCAGCGATTTCCCAGGCTTCAGCTTCGGCTTCTGAAGGTACAGGGAAGACTCTAGTGCAGAGCAGGGTCCTAGCCCAGCTAGCGGATCTACAGCTGGGGAAGACCCTTCCGGAGATTGTCCGCAGTCCCCGCCCAGCCTCCTGCCACCCCGGTATGCACCTTCCTCGAGGTGTCGGGGCTGCCGAGGCGTGTGGAGCCAGGTTCCCGCAGGGGGCGTCCCTCGGCCTCAGCCAGCAGGCACTCTTGGTACAGCGGGGATTTGACGAAGCGTGCATAGCTGTCGAACTTCATCAAATTGAAGATCTGCGAGGCCAGCGGGTGTGGGTGGCGATTGGTACCAGGAAAAGACAGTGGAGGGCTGGATGGGTGGCTTCTGCTTGCACCTCTTGTGTCCCTGCCCTCGCCAGCCCATGTAAGGGAGGCCCAAGCCCTGCCCCAGTTCCTGTCATTTACCTGGAGTCTGAGACCCGCCCTCCTCTTGGCCCAGCCCCGTCCATCCTTCTATCATCCTCGGCTTTCACCCTCTCCCTCCCGCCCTGACCCTACATTTGGCTCTGGTTCTGCATCAATTTTGCCTCAGTTTTGCTCGGACTTCGCCTCTGTGTCTGCTCCTATTGGGCGTTTCACTGGTCTCCCTTCTCAACCTGTCCTTGCCCCTTGGTCCCCTCACCTGAAGCTGCTGGGCTCGAAACATATCCGGCCGGGGCTGGGCCAGCACCTCCTCACTAAGCCAGGCCTGTCGGTCGATGTTCACCGGGCTCAGCGCCTGGCTGGACAGGAACTCATGGTAGATATTGTGGGCCTCCTGAGATAGCTGGGGGATGAGGGACCGGAAGAGGTCAGGGGGCATGCTCCAGGCCTAGTCCCCACCCCTATGTCCCTTCTTTCTCTCCACCTGCTTGGTGTCACTGGCTGGGATCTGTTGGAACCGCTCGCAGGCTTTCCAGAAAGTTACGTTCTCTGCGCTGAATTCCTTCTTCAGGAACTCCTGGCACGAGAAGAGGAAGGAAGGCTTCAAACACAGGCTGGATCGGGGATGTGTTCAAAGACTGGCACAGACACGGGGCCAAGAGAGCAGACAGACAGACAGATGGTGGCAGATCTGGGGTATCAAAAGAAAACGCGAAGCAGAGATGAGGACAAGGAGAAGGAAGAGTTAGTTCCCAGCTCGGGGGTGAGGGAAAGGGTGCCAAAGACAGGCTAGATGAGGGACCACAGAGAGGAGCAGCGAGCAGTCTGGCCAACTTAAAGACCTGTCTATGCCGTCTTCAGAATCCCCCACTCCTGCAGTGGCACCTGCCCCCGCCCCTCCCATCCTACCCCCCTTTCCCAGGCTTACAGTGAAGTAAGCCAGGCCCAGTGGGTCTTGTAGCAGCCTCTCAAAGGACAGGGCCCAGCTGGCCACGGGCTGATCATCTGTGGAGAAGGGGCTGCTGGGGCCACTGGGGAGGCTGTGGATGCTGAGGGAGCTGCCTCGGCCCTCACTCTGGCCCTGGGAACCTGCTGTGCTGGTCAGTTCTGCGGAGAGATGGACAAGGAGGGTGAGCCTTTTTCCTTCCTCAGCCTTTGGCCCAATCCCCATTGCAAGCAAGCATCTACTCTTCAGGGATATTACCTGAAAGACCAGCAAGTGGCAGGGAGTGTCCCCACTGACTTCCACCTCCTTATCCCTCCCAGTCACGCCTCATCCACACAGTCTGTCACTTACCCCCATCGGAGACAGCCAGAACCTAGGAGAGACCCAAGGTTGAAAATCAGAGTAGAACTCTATAAGGAATTTCAAGGCTGGGCCACCAGGCTTCTGTGAGCTGGAAACTGTGTTTCCTGTCTACAGAGTCAGGCTGAATGTCCCCAGAAAGTCATTACTGCCTAGGGCTTTGCTCAGGCTGTCCTGGCCCCGGTTCTATCAGGTGCCAACCACTGTGTGCTGGGACTTCTCGGGGTACTCTAGTGGCTCATGGCCCCCTTCTCTCTCTCAGCCCTTCTAGGTGGGTCCAGGTGTGCACAGACTTCCATCTCGCCTTTGCCAGGTACTGTTTGTATGATTTTGGGCACATAGCTCACTTAGAGGCTCCTATCTGTAAACAAGGGGTGTTGCTACAAATGATGACCTCCCCCAGGAACCGTATACACTGTGTTTATAACATTGTCTAGCATATGGTATGGTAAGGGCCAGGCCGGTCTTGTCTTTGAGGAAGGAGATGCTTCTGTAGCTAACAGCATTTGTTTCTCCTTGGGGGCTCATCTCCCCATACCTTGGGCATGGCATGGATGCTACTTTTGTGGCACAGAGTAGTGTCCATCAGACTCCGACTCTAGCAGACAGTGGCCAGGAGGACCCCCTCTGACATTCAGGTTCAGTAGATCCAGGGTAGGACTTGAAACTTTCAATTCCCAACAGGCTTTCTGAGCAATTCTGGTGTTGGTTCAGGGGCCATAAAATGAGTATCACTGTCCCTCAGGCCAACTCTGTTCTCCCCTACAGCGTACACTAATTCTGACTTCTCTGGGAGCTCTGCCACTGGAGAAACAGACCCCCCCCACATCTGGCAGTTCTTGCAATAGTTTCTTTGGTATCTTTCCTACATTCCTGAAGCTACCCAGCTCTCCCATGGACTCCTACCCATGCAGGACAGACTTTCCCCTTTTTTGGTTCTGTTCTGGGCCCTTTGTGCCTCCCCCCAACATCTCGCTCCAACCACACACAGTTTCATGCTACTATTTGCCTCCAGATGCCCCACAAGCCGTTCAAACTCAGCCAGTCTCAGGTGGTCACCTTTCTGTCTCCACTGTGGAGGTCCTGAAACAGCTCTCCTGTATCCTGTCTTTTTTCCATCACTTAGGCTCCTAGAACCTCCAACCCCCATTCCCTCTTACCTTTCCTTAAGTCCTGGCGCGGACACTTCCATTATGTCCCTCCTCCCCCGCCCCCTCAAGCAAGCCTGGGAAAGCCACCCTGGCTCTGTTCTCTGCTCTCCATTCCTGGGTCATGTGGAAGTCAGGATAGGCCTGCAGGATACTGTAGGATATTATTTGGCCTCCAAGGAAAAAGTTAAGTTTAAAGGGGTCTCCTATGTTTAAAAATCGAGAGATTTTCCGCATTGGTTCCATCGGTTCCATTTTCCTATCTCCCCCATAAGAGTGATGCTCATGGTATCGTGAGTAACTTCTCAGAGCAGCAAGCTGGATTGGCCCTGAGTAGCCAGTGGCGTTCCCTAAGGGGATTCTCGTCCCTCTCAAAGGACTCTGGGGGCAGTCTGATGCATCTGTGCTACATTTGAAGGCAGTGGGAAGCAAGCACCACCTAGACTGCTTGAAGTCAGACTTCGCGCTGTGTGACTTTGGGAAGAAGATTCAGTTATCATTTCAGCCTCTCTGGAAATTGGGCAAATAATGGCTCTGCCTCCAAAGGATTGGTCAGTTGATCGAGGTAAACACACAGAAGGAACCCAAAACACTACGTGGTGTGCAGTGGATGTTCCAGAATTTACAGCTACTGCTGTCTCACCAGTATGCATCCAGGCTGATCCTGCCGGATGTTTGAGTGTGCTACCCTACAGGGTAGCAAAGAGCACAACTGTCGGGGCTCTCAAGACGAGGACTCAAATCCTAGCTCTGCTTTCTTCTTATTTTACAATCTTACATGGGGGTTGCAACCTTGTAAGAGAGAAAGTTTGCAATTGCCTGAGCTGGGTGTGGGACCCACTCCCCACCTCCAGCTCAGCACACTCTAACCGCCCCCCCCCCCCCAGCCACTCCACACTCTGCCTCACACTCCTTGAGATGAGCCTCATCATCAGAGTCAAATCTCTCCACCAAAGTCTTCACATCTCTCAGCTAAGGACAGGAAAGTCCTGATTCCTGGGCGTGGGAGATCCTTCAGGAGGCCTGCAGTCCCAGGCAGCCTGCTATTTCCTTCCCTGGCACCTGCCTGCGCCCACTGCTGCCTTCCTCCCCCAGCTGCTCCACAGCTGCAGCTGTGCTCCTAACTTCAAGCCCGTGCTGTCCTCTGCTTCGCTCGCGGATGCGTCCCCTTCTCAGTGCCTGCCTTACCCTCTTCCAGCATCCTTAGCCTTTGGGCTATCCCCCAATCCCAGATCAGCCTGTCCCTTGCAGGCAGCTCTCTGGGCAGCAGTCCTTGACATAGCCAAGGGGCACTGAAGCCAGATGCACTAGGGTTTTGTTTGCTTCTCAGAGGTTTTATTTTTATATTATCTTTAATTAAATGCATGTCCTTAATAGGGCCAGCTCCCAGGTTTTCTCCAGGCCCTTTCCTCCCCACTATTCCACCCTGGACTCAATTCCTTGCCCGCCTCAGTAGGGCTGCTGTTGCCAAGTTACAGCTAAACCCTACCTGCTTGACTAATGAGCCCCTCCGACATCATTGCCCTCCTCCTCACCTCCACCCTCCACTTCATCAAACTTCTATTTTCCCCACACCCCTGCTTCCTGTTTTGCTGTTTCCTCTGCCTGAGTACCTACTTCTAGAGCCCCCTGGCACCGCTCCTAGATCCTGCCCCATCATCAGTTATCCCCAAATGTTGGTCTTCACCCTTCCCTTTCCTCTACGCTCATGCTGGGGCTCTCATCCCTGCAGCCTAGTAGCTCCTAGTAACCTAACAAGGGCAGGTCTTGTTGTGGAGTCTTTCTGAAATCCCGGATCCAGGGGCATCCTCTTTGGTTCTATGCCCAAGCACCCATAAGATTAAGTCGCTGGGTCAAGTCCCTCTCCATGCTCGGGCACAGCTGTTCAGTGTCCCCTCCCACGCTGCCTCCTGAGGTTTTTTTTCCTGCCTTCCTTGCCCCTCTGGCTGTTGAAAGTAGAATCGGGACAAAGGTGGAAGAGGGACAGAAATCTAGGGCTTGGGGGAAGGAGGAAGGAGTCCAGCTCCTGCTTGGTCATTTGCATGGCTAGAATAACGGATTTTCCTCCAGCCCATCTTCCCCTAGGGAGAATGGGGCTCGGCATTCCCTGCCTCTGGGGGCTGCCGTGAGTCTGGACAGGACACGCCTTGGTCAGAGAGTCAGCTATGGCAAAGTGGGATCCAGAGCCACAGCTATGGCTCACTCAGGCTCCAGGGCATGGGAAGTTGGGTTCGACAGTGACCCCAGTTTTCACCTCTGCTTGAGGTGCCGTGTTGAGTGAGGAAGGAAAAGGGGAAGAAAGGATGAGGAAGGGCGTGGTGGCCAGTGACACTCCCTCCCAACCACGTCGGGTCTGGCTTTAATTTGTCATGCTTTGTTCTTAGGAAGTGGCTCTAAGGGAGCAGCTGGGACCGCCTCAAGCTTCCTGATCCAGTTGTGCCACAGGCAACCATATTTTTCCTCTACCCTCAACATCTTTGTCCCCCGCATCGAATGCTATTGCCCCTGTTTTTCAGGTGAGGGACCCAAGGCCAGAGAAGCTGTAGAGCTGGAAAGTGGTGGAGATAGGAGAAGCCACATTTTGTCTGTCAGCTGTGGAATCTGAAGACTCCACCATGCCACTCCGGGCTGCTTCCATATATGGGCACTGTTACTAAAGGCAGGTGTCACTGCTCCCAGCCTCGTCACTTCCAGTATACACAGGGGACACTGGGGGACCAGGACATGCAGCCCTTGGGCACAGGTGGGCAAAGCCAATGGAGCTGAGGCCCAGGGACTCCTCTTGAACTGGGCCCCTAGAGGATTCAGATCTTAAAGAGGGAGCAAGCGGCTGGTGGACACCTCAGATTTTCTCTATCCCTGACTGCAAACTTACTCAAACCAGACTCGATTCCAGTATTCTCCCCCATATCCCTGGTGCCTTCCAGAGTCAAGAACCTGACCTGTGATCTTGTTCGCTCTTGTGGATGTCTACACAGCCTTAGTGCCTGATCCCTTCAGCTTGAGACAGCTCCTTAGGGATGACCTCAAGTCTTGGCCCTTCTATAATAAACCCCTGTCCTGCCCCTGCCATTCCTGACCCTGAGCTGGACACCAGGAACATAGAGAAACATGAGTTTCTTGTAGGTCTCTTTGCCAGTGTTTGCTGAGGGGACCAGCGCTACCTGAGTTTCCAGAAAGAGAACTATGACTAACTCAAAGTTAAACTCATAGACTTCCTCACGATGTATCCCTCCATAGTAACTGTATGTTTTCTGATATGCAAGTTCCCCCTGGGCCACCCCCCCCCCCCCCAGCTTGCATATCCTTTAAGAACCATCTACTCCAGTGTTAGAAGTTAATGGAGAAGATGCTTTTCCTTGCCAGGCTCCTCTTGGACTTTCTTCATTCCTGACCTAAGCTGTTCCCCAAACCAGAACTTTATTCTAGTAATCTCTACTCATGTCTTCTTGTGCCTCACTACGTTGTGGCAAACTGTGGGCTGCTTGGGGAACTGGGACTTGACTTGGGTCTTTAGTGCTTAGGGTGGGACAGCCCAGAACAGCCCCTGAGTGAATGAGTGAGCATAGATGAGTGACAGCTGGTACCGTATGACGATTTCTTGGGAGAGGGCTCAGAGCGCTCTCGAAGTGACAGGTTTCATTTCAGCTGCTTGACAAGCAGAATGCCAGAAGGCTAAGGCTGATGACATTGTCTCAGCAGGGAATGCTGGAGGATGGGAAGGGACCAGAGCCAGTCACTGCTGGGGGACTCGGGGGCTATGTGCAAATGGGAGCTTTCTACTCAATAGGATATCAGTTGTGTTCCTCTGAGCCTCCCCCGTGAGGTAACAACCGGGCACCTTACCCACAGACCCCTCTCCATTCTCATCTACCCCATAGTCACCAACGCCTGTCTTCCTGTCCCTGCTCTAGCCAAGTATGGCCTCGTAAAACTGCCTGTTGTCCGGCAAGTCGACATCTGTGAACCATGAGCTCTCTAGAGTCATACAGAGAGTTCAGAGCTGATCCAGAAAGGACAGAGATAAACACGTGTGTCAGTTACTGAGAGGACCTGGGGCAGCTGCGGGCTTGACGGGACCCAGGGCAGAGCTTGGGGCACCCTCTTTACTCTGAATGACTTTTGGATAGAGAAGCCATGGGCTGACACAGGAAGGAGAGGCTGGGTCTGTCTCCAGCCCCCTCAGCTGTCCCGCAGCTCTGGGCTCTATTCCAGAAGCATCAGTCTGGCTGAATTTTTGCAGACTCTCTTTGGACTTTCTAAGGTGGGTTGGTAGTAGAGGAAGTAGGGTGGGGGCTGGACCAACTTTTGGAATTGGTCTCCCCTTTCCCCTCTACCCAAATAGCTCAGTGCTGGCAGTAAAGCTGCCCGTCAAGAGGTGGAGACAAATCTTGGGAACTGGGATGACTCATCTGTTTAGTGAGGTGAAAGAGTCTTAAAGAGGGGTTGAAAATATAGGGGTTTGGGGCTAACATGTCCTTAGCCCTCACAGTGCTCCAAGGGTCTCAGGTTCATCATGCTCCCTAGGCAATGGGCTTCGATCCATTCCAGTTTCATTTTACAGGGGGCAAAGTAGGAAAGGGAAAGAAAACAGAGCTAGAACTGGGATCCCAGGTCACTCTAGACACTGGCTTTGTCCCATGGCACTAGGCTGAGGCCTTGGACAGTGACTATCAGGGAGTTGTTAGTGACTCTGCCAGATGAGCCAGTTCCCTTACAAGCAAAGGGAGGCTCAACACAGTCTGCCCCGTTTGCTGAATGAATGAGAAGAACCAGAAACTAGCTCTGGGACAGCTCTCATCAGGACTTACATGACCGGGAAGGGTGTAGGGGATAGCCGCAGCCCAGGATTTCCTATTCTCCGCCCCACACCCTCCTTCCTGGAGGCTAGGAATAGAACAGGCAGAGCTATTCATCCTGTCCCATCCTGACTGACCCATCCTGGGAAGCCCCCAAAATCTGGCAGGACGCCTCTGGAGCAGGCTGATGTAGTGGTCCGGCAAGGGCTGCTCTTAATCTTATCTTGGGCACCTAGAGCATGAGGTGAGGAGAGGGGGCTGAGGCCCAGGGCGTAGGCACTTGAGTGGTTGTAAGAGTGAGCAGGGAGTGACAGGGCCGCTGGGTCCCCATGCCACTTTCTAAGCAGTTTCAGACAGGGCTAATCCTAGGAGCAGTTGAGGGAGCAGGGAGCCCAACCTGCTTGAGGAAACAGAGCCTGTGCCCGCTGTGCTCTGGGCTCATCTCTAGGGTTGCACCAGACTCCCAGCAGAGCCTTTGGAAGGGTCCTGGGGTGACAGCACCAGGTCCCATTGTCAGCAGCTATCTGCGCCCATTTTCTCCAGCCTGCTGGCAGCCCCCTGGGCTCCTCCTCAACCTTGCTGGGTGTGCCTCCTGGACTCCACCCTAGGTGTGCCCACCCCCTCCCTGTGGCTCTGGCTCAGAGCCTGCACTCACCATGCGCCCGTTGGGGACACCCAAGTGCTTGGGCTTCCCTGGCATACCGCCGCTGATCACAGGTCCCCGCCACGGGGGACCACCCACCACAAGGATTGTGGAAGCACTGATCAGAGCTCTCGGGGTGGCAGGCAGGCAGTGGAGAGAGCTCGCTGTGCTCCTGCGGGCCTTCACATCCTGAAACACCAGCTCACTACCTCTTTTCTTTGCCACAGGAAGTGTCTCTATAGAAACCAAACCACAGAAAGAAGCAAGGTCTAAGAGAGCGAACGTCTCTTCCTACTCGCATACACACACGTTCACGCACACACACATGCCGCCAACGCACCCTCGGTTGCACCCCATGCAAGCACCAACACACAGCAGGAGCCTCCTTGTGCCGAGTGAGGAGCCTGGAGTGTTCTGGCTCAGCCTGGCAGCTTCAAGGCTGTTTGTCAGCTCACAGAAGTGTATGGTCATATAACTAGGGGCTTTTGTACCAGGTAGTATGGCAGGGGTTCTGTGGACATGGGGACATGTGCACTGGGTCCTGGCTATCCATACGTGTGCTTTATGCATTTACTCCATACCTACTATGTGCCAGGCTTCTGCATGCTTAGCACTCTTACCCCAGGCAGTTTGCATGCAGAGAGTTTATCCTTAGGCTGTCATCTGATGAACCGGAGAGCAAAGAGGTAAGCCCATATACATGTGTGACCATGCACATGGGCGTGCATGTCGTGAATATACAGGCTTCCTTTCACAAGAGCACCTAAAGCTTCAGACATACACATGAGAAGTTGGATGTGGTGCACATACCCGCAATGCCAGCCCTTGGGAGGTTGAGGCAGGAGAACCTGGAGCTTTAGCTACACAGTAAATTTGAGGTCAGACTTAGCTACACCAGCCTCAGTCTGTGTGTGTGTGTGTGTGTGCGTGTGCACAATGCCTTGGGTAGGTACATATGACAGGCACATCCATACGTTGGTCTATGTGTAGTCAGATGCCCCATCAGGTCTGCATACATGTACCAATGGATAGGAGAATGAATTATATACATCCATACCAAAGAGGCAAGTTAATTCATACTCATGGAGAAACCCCGCCTGGCGCAGAACTGTCTTAGTTCAGACTCTATAAGAAAATTACTGTGCTGCCGGGCAATGGTGGCGCACGCCTTTAATCCCATCATTTGAGAGGCAGAGGTAGGCAGATCTCTGTGAGCTTGAGGCCAGCCTCGGTTACATAGCCCCAGATCAGCCAGGACTACATAATGAGATTCTGTCCTGAAACAAACAAACAAACAAATGGGGCTGGAGCGATGGCTCAGTGGTTAAGAACACTAATTTAATTTATTCCTCTTCAAGAGGACCTGGGTTCCATTCCCGGCAACCATGTGACAGCTCACAACTGCCTCTGACTCCAGTTCCGGAGACTCTGATGCCCTCTTCTGGCCTCCAAGGGTACCAGGCATGCAGGAAATATGCAGATACAAGTGCAGGCAATATGGTCATACATATAAAATATTTTTTAAATTATAAAGAAAAAATACCATAGAGTGGGTGGTTTGAACAAGTTTGCTTTTCTCACTATTTTAGAGGTTGGCATGTCAAGACCAAGCACTGAGAAGTCTGTGGTCTGATGAGTCCTGGCTTGCAGACAGCCATCTCTTTGCTGAGCTCACATGTGTGAGTCCTGACTTGTAGGTGGCCACCTCTTTGCTGTGCTCACATGTGGCAGAGAGCAGAGAGAGGGAAGCATGCTCTTTCCTGTCTTGTCTTATAAAGGACACTTATCCCATCACAATGGATCCATCCTCGTTATGATGTATTTTCTGTGCAAAGGCCCCGTCTCCAATATTTCTAAATACTATAAAATGAGTGGATAGTTTTCCAACATGTGCAAAGGAAAGTATTCGCTGAAAAAAGTTTATTTCACCAATTATTTATTGGATGTGTGAGTACATGTTCATGCTGTGGTAGAAGTCAGAGGCTGACTATCAGGCGGTGGTTCTCTCGTCTCTCCAATTGGGTTCTGGGGATAAAACTCAGATCATCAGTCTTGGTAGCAAGTAGTCCCCTTGCCGGCTGAGCCATCTCATCAGCCTTACCCCAACATTTTGAGAAAAGTGAGAACATGTGTTTTGTTTTAGAGATTTCTTTTATTTATTAATCATTATTATTACTTCATTATTTTTTTTGTGTATGTATGTATGTGAATGTATGTTCCAGTGCATGAGAAGGCTTGATGTATCTGATACACTGGATCTGGAGTAACAGGCAATTGTGAGCTGCTTGATGTGGGTGCTGGGAACTGAACCCAGGCCATCTTCAAGAGCAGTATACACTCTTAACCGCTGGACCATCTCCAGCCCTAAGGTCTCACTATGTCTCCTAGATGGGCCTTGAACTTCTGGGTTCATTGACTTCTTCTGCCTCTGTCTGTCTTTCCTGGCTGGATAGAGAAGAAGGTGAGACTCCAGTGCAGTGGTTCCCAACCCTCCTAATGTTGTGGCCCTTTAACACAATTCCTCACATTATAGTGACCCCAACTATGAAGTTATTGTATTGCTTCTTCATCACTGTAATTTTGCTACTGTTACGAATCATAATGTAAATATCCGATATGCAGCATAGCTGAAGTACAACCAAAGGGGTCTCGACCCACAGGTTGAGAACTACCTCCCTAGAGATTCTTGGAGCCACAAGAAGAAAGCAGCTGTGCGGTGACTGTGCACACTTTTAATCCCAGCACTCAGGAGGCAGAGACAGGCAAATCTCTGTGAGTTCGAGGCCAGCCTAGTCTACTGAGTAAGTTCTAGGACAAGTTCCAAAGCTACAGAGAAACCTTGTCTTGAAAAAAAGAAGAAGCAGGGTCTATGTATCCGTGCATGGAGGCATGTCATCCATCAACGTGGAACACCAGTTTGGATAATTCTGAGTGCGCTCAGAAACAAACTGGAGCCATTGTGCACAGTAGACTATTTGTTATAGCAGTTAGCACAACCCTAATTTTTTGCCTCTTTCTGGATGCCTTGCTTCTGGCTACCCAGGCAGGAATTAGAAGAGTGTGAGGGTGGGGCTGCCTCACAGGCTGGAGCAGTGACAAAGACAATCTCATTACAGTGCTTATGTGTTGTCGAATATTAATTAAAGATGTGTTACATTTGTTTATGTTGAGGAAAATTTGTTTAATAATGCAACAATGTGTTGCTTTGTTTAACTCTGTGCAGCTGTGTTACTTTGCCCTTCTAAAACACCTGATTGGTCTAGTAAAGAGCAGAATGGCCAAAACTAAGGCAGGAGAAAGAATAGGTGGGACTGGCAGGCAGAGAGAATAAAAAGGAGAAATCTGGGAAGAGACGAGATCTAGGAGTGAGAAGGAGGAGGAGGACTCCAGCTACACAGCAAGCCATGGAGTAAGAAGTGAAGATATACAGAAATAGGGAAAGGTAAAAGCCCAGAGGCAAAAGGTAGACAGTATAATTTAAGAAACGCTGACTAAAAATAAGCCAAGCTAAATTCAGACATTTATAAGTAGCAATAAGCCTCCATGTGATTATTTGGGAGCTGGGTGTTGGGCCCCCACAGAGTAAAAGAATATAAAAAACTCCAACAACACTTATGGGCTTAATGTGGGATACCCTTTTGTATGCTGTAAATATGTTTTATTAGCATTGGTTAATAAAGAAGCTGCCTTGGCTTATGGCAGGGCAGAATATAGCCAGGCTGGAAGAGCTATGTGAAGCAAGTAGGTGGAGTCAGGGAGATGCCATGTAGCTGCCGAAGGAGAAAGATGTCAGGACCTTACCGGTAAGCAGCACTTTGTTGTGATACATAGATGAATAGAAATGGGTTAATTTAAGATGTAAGAGCTAGCCGGGCGGTGGTGGCACACGCCTTTAATCCCAGCACTCAGGAGGCAGAGGCAGGCGGATCTCTGTGAGTTCGAGGCCAGCCTGGTCTACAAGAACTAGTTCCAGGACAGGCTCCAAAGCTACAGAGAAACCCTGTCTCGAAAAACCAAAAAAAAAAAAAAAAAAAGATTTAAGAGCTAGCTAGGAATATACCTAAGCTATTGGTCAAATAATGTTGTAATTAATATAGCTTCTGTGTGATTATTCAGGTTTGGGCAGTCTCCATTTACATGGGCTGAGGATGTAGTTCATTGGTAGAGGTCTTGCCTATCATGCATGAAGCCCTAGATTCAGACCCCTAGCACTGTATAAAACTAGCTAAGGCAGTGCACACCTGTGATCCCAGCAATAGAGGCTGGAGGATCAGGGAGTTCAGGGTCATCCTCTGTTAAATAACTAATTTGAGGCCAGCTAAGCTACAGGTTACCTCATCTAAAACAAACAGACAAGAGTTTATGTAGCAGCTCATTCCTATATTCTTAGCACTCAGGAGCCTGAGGCAGTAGGATTGCCATGAATGGCCAGTCTGGGCTACTAACGTGCTTATGAAGCTAGCAAGGTAGCTTGCAAATACAGTGCTTGTGTAGACATTTGCAAAGCCCTGGATTTGATGCCCAGCATTAGACTAACAAGAGAATAACAAGGCTGTGAGGGAGCTTATGTGACATGACAGAAACATGTCTGTCCTTCACTGCCTAAGCTTGACTGTCTGAAATCTGCTCTGTAGACGGGGCTGGCCCCAAACTCGGAGATCTGCCAACCTCTGCCTTCCTGGGACTGGTATTAGAGATGTGCCCCACCACACCTGACTCTAAGCTCTTTTTAGTTCATGTTCCAGCCCTAGTCAAGCAGCAGAACTTGGCAGCTTTGGCCACTTAGTTTCGGTTTTAGAGTTAAGGACGGAAGAAACAGGTTATGGAATTTGCCACCAAGACTAAAGAAAGCTACCGAGGCCAGACACGTGTCAGGGATGTCCCTGGATGTAGGTCTGGAGAGGCCATTGTGGGAAGCTGTGCAGTTGAAGCCTGGAGACCCGTTCAGCTTGCAATGCTTGCTTTGCCCTTTTCTTCAGTCCAGGACCTCAGCACACAGAGTAGGTCTTCCCTGTTCAGCTACACCGTTCTGGAAATACCTTCATAGATATGCCAGAGTCCTGTCTCAAAGGTGAGTCTAAATTCAGTCAAGCTGATGGAGAAGATGAACCGTCACACCATTTCTCCACCATGGACTCCAACACTCACCTTTGCCTCAAGTAGCTTTCAGCTGGCCTCAAACTCCTTACATATCTGAGGATGATCTGAATTCCTTATCCTCCTGCCTCTACTTCTCAAAGTGCTGGGATTACAGGAATGTGCTACCATGCCCAAATACCACAGACTTCTTATCTGTTCCTTAAGTTTGTACCTCTAGCTCCAGTTCCCTCTGTTGAGAAAGACTTCTCAGATAAACTCATGCTCATTCTTCATGAGCCAATTTCAAGTTCCAGAACAAATATTCTTTCACCAGTTAATTTCTTTCCAAATTCTTGGGACTCAGTTGTGAATATACCTGACAAACTCAGCCCTCAATTAAAGCCCAGTGGGATGCCCACATCCTAGTTTGCAGAGGTGTAGTTAAGCCTCTGGAAGAGGGGCTATTAGGAAACGAGAGCAGAGGGCTTTTGTTGTATATGTATGTTTGCTTTCTCTGTATCTATGTGCATATGCACACACACACATATTTATAAACATAGCCCCCATATCAGCAGGATCTGCGATACTGGTGGTTTAACTAACTATATATGGAAGATATTCAGATGAAATTGTTTCTTGTCTTAGTCATGGTTACTATTGCTATGATAAAACACCATGATCAAAAGCAGCTTGGGGAGGAAAGGGTTTATTTGGCTTACAGTTCCATATCACTCACTGTTCACTGCTGAAGGAAGTCAGGACAATAACTCAAACAGGGCAGGAACCTGGAGGCAGGAGCTGATGCAGAGGCCATGGAGGAACGCTGTTTACTGGCTTGCTCTACATGGTTTTCTCAGTTTGTTTTCTGATAGAATCTGCAGCCACCAGCCGAGAGATGGCACTACCCACAATGGGCTGGGCCCTCACACATCAATCACTAACTAAGAAAATGCCCTATAGCCGGGCGGTGGTGGCTCACGCCTTTAATCCCAGCACTCTTGGGAGGCAGAGGCAGGTGGATCTCTGTGAGTTCGAGGCCAGCCTGGTCTACAAGAGCTAGTTCCAGGACAGGAACCAAAAGCTACAGAGAAACCCTGTCTCAAAAATCAAAAAAAAAAAAATGCCCTATATCTGGATCTTATGGAGGTATTTCCTCAACTGAGGTTCCCTCTTTTCAAAAGACTCTAGTTTGTGTCAAGTTGACATAAAACTAGACAGCACACTGCTTACTGCACACATACAAACTTTTCTTATCATTCTCCATCAACACCACTAGTACAGACAATTAAAGCTGTATTAAGTATTATATGTAATCTAGAGAAGGTTGTAGGCCATGCACAGTGGTGCATGCCTTCAATTCCAGTACTCAGAAAGGAGAAACAGGTAGGTCTTTGTGAGTTTGAGGCCAGCCTGTTCTACACAGGGAATTTCCAGGCCAGCCAGGGATATTTAATGATACTTTGTCTCAAAAAACAAACAACAATAACAAAAAAATCCAAACCAAACAACAACAACAAAAAAAAACCCAAACAAAAACCAAACAACACACGCACCTTTAATCTCAGCACTCAGGAGGCAGCAGGGGAATCTCTGTGAGTTCAAGGCCAGCCTGGTCTACACAGTGAGTTCCAGGATAGCCAGGGCTGTTACATGGAGAAACCTTGTCTCAAAAAAAAAAAAAAAACCAAACAAACAAACAAACAAACAAAAACAAAACAAAAAAAAACAAGCAAACAACAAAAGTATATTGGAAGATGTACATAGGTTATATGGAAATACTGTAACCATTTTACATAAGGAGTTTGAGTATCTGTAGAATTTGTTTTGGGGAAAAAAAGTCTGGAACCAATCCCCTGTACACACAAGACACAAGCTGTATTTGCAAACACCTTACCAAAGTATATTACTAGCTGAGCATGATGCTGCAGGCTTATAGGCCCAGCACTAGGGCACCTGAGACCAGAGATTTGCTGAGTTTGAGGCTAGCTTGGTTCAACATAGTAAGATCAAGCCATTGCAAACTATGGTGACCTTGTTTCAGAACAAAACAAAACAAAACAAAAAACTAAAAGTGTAACAAACGAACCTGGCAGCCTGTATCTATAACATAAACAATTTATTCACATTAATTCAGACCATTATTCAAGGTCAGGCCCAGGCTGGAAGACAAAGGTGTTTGTCCATAGGCAGTTCAAATCACCTCTAATTGTTAACATTCTTGTGAGAATATGGGCCTAGATTTGCAATGTTTCATGAAAAAATGAAAATTGGGATTTCTTTTTTAAGATTAAGAAGAATCAGTTCATGTGTGTGTTTGTGTGTATGTGTTCATGTAAGGATGGGTGTTCATGGAGGCCAGAAGTGGGCGCTGGAGCCCCTGAAAATGGAGTTATATATGGTTGGTTTAGAAATATCCACAGTGAGTGCTGGAAACTGAACCCTGGTCTTCCGAAAAAGCAGCGAAGATCCGAGAATAATAAGATAAAAATGTAGATTCCAGAAAAAAATGTATAAATAAAGAAATATAAAATTGTAAGCCTAGGAGAATGAGAACAGACTGTCAGCCGCTTTCTCAGCAACTTAAGGATTAGCTATTAACAGTGGATGACTTTGCTTCTGTCTGCAAGGTTGTAGTGGCCCTCTGTGAACTGAGGGTCAGCTTTTAGATACTCCCCCCTGCCTGCCACTCATGACCAGCAACTGATATGAGCTGCGTTAACTTTTAAATGATGGGATGTACCTGACTTTTTGGTTGTACATCGTCCCTTACCCTTTCCTGCTAAGCAAAACTGGCCGTATCAGGGGAGCATAGAGCTTTGGTAAACACCAGCAAAAAGTACCAGAGAGAAACAATGGGTTAAATACAAACACTAGTTTAACTGAAAAAAACCTATTAATGGAATAATGGAAATTGTTTAAAAAAAAAAAACAATTTGTATCTGAGTTTTACTTTGAGATTGTAAAAAAAATGTTTTGTTCATGCCTAATGCTTGCTTCTTGCTATAAAAAGGGGGAGTTCGGGGCTGGAGAGATGGCTCAGCAGTTAAGAGCACTGCCTGCTCTTCCAAAGGTCCTGAGTTCAATTCCCGGCAACCACATGGTGGCTCACAACCATCTGTAATGAGGTCTGGTGCCCTCTTCTGGCCTGCAGGCATACACGTAGGAAGAATATTGTATACATAATAAATAAATAAATATTTTAAAAAGGAGGGGGAGTTCAGAAACAGTCCATTGCCACAACCTTACAAGTCCATCTCTGGCTGTGGTCTCAGCTAGCTGATAAGCTTTTTGTGCCACATGGAGGTTTTTTTTTTTTATTAATTTTATTTTTTTTCCTCGAATAAAGTTTGCTTTTGGTTTAATAGACTTTGGTGGTCTGTCCCCATCTTTGTGCGACCCCCCTGTGGACCTAACAGCAGCAAGCACTCCTAACCCCTGAGCCATCTCTGCAGCCCCTCAATCAGGTTTTCTAATGAAAATTTAAGTGCCTTGACAAAAAATATTGGCAGTTGAATCTTTTACTAAATAGATTAACAGGTAAAATAGAACTGCGTTTGGCTACAGACCACCATTGCCCAACTATCCAGAGCCAGCTGTCCTGAATCTTTCACAGGCACTCTGTGTGGCAACACAAACTGATCCTTTTTGGAGCTAGATGACTTCTGGCATTCGCTGAGGTCCCAGACCAGCATCTGGTCTGCTCCTGCTTCAAACTGACTGTGCCTGAGTAATTAGGGGTAGTTGGGGCTCTCAAATAACTGGGCTCTTTTTAAATCTCCAGAGGAGTGGCATTAGCTCGGAGGAGGCTTAAAAGTTTGCTCCACCCACCGCGTCCAAGGTGACGCTGGACTGGACTCCAGGCTTTCTACTTCACCCCAGGGCTGCTTTTCCCACTGTCCTGGGAAAGGTCATTTCAAAGACAGCATCTACATCCAAAGGTTTAGGATTGAGAAGCCGCGGTGCGTCCAGGAAAACTACAAGTTCCAGCATGCTTTACTTCGAAGACGCCGTTCGCTCTCCTCCTTCTCAACTAAGTCCTCTACTTCTTGTTGGCCCTCAAGCCTAACGTGCTGATCCATGATTGGTTGGATCCCTTGTCGCTCGGAAGAACTCTGTCGTGGACGGCTGACAGGAGACCAGGAATCCCTAAAGTTATGGAGCCGCGCTCTACTAGGATAGGAGGTTGCCCAGCCAATAAGGGTGCCGTGCCTCTGACTGTGAGGCTTTCCTTTTTAACTCTCTAGTTTGGAGGGCTTCCGGCCGGAGACCATTAGCAAAGACACCCGGAAGGCGGAAGTCCCAGAGCGGAAGTGGCCGAGAGAAAAGGAGAATGGCGGCCGAGGCCTGGCTTCGGCGCTGGGGCTGGGGTCAGCGGTGCCCAGGGAGGCCTGGGCTTCCTGGCCCCGGCCCAGGCCCCACTACACTTCTCCATTTTCTTCTGTTGCTGGGGCCGGTGGCTGCGGATATAACCGACGGCAACAGTGAACACCTTAAGCGGGAGCACTCGCTCATCAAGCCCTACCAAGGTGAGGCCCGCAGCAGGGATAAAGTGAAGGGTGAGGTCGCGGCCCTGGAGTTGGCTGGAGGAGGGCATGCCCTATTTGTTGAGCAGAGCTGCTCTGGAGATTTCTGGCGTAGCCTTTTGGGCACCTGTCGATGTCGGTCTCTGTCCGCAGGGGTCGGTTCCAGTTCCATGCCGCTCTGGGACTTCCAAGGCAGCACCATGCTTACGAGCCAGTACGTGCGTCTGACCCCTGACGAGCGCAGCAAAGAGGGCTCGATTTGGAACCACCAGGTGAGTCCTTGCCAAGAGGCTTGACGTAGCGTTCAGTGATCCAGTAATCTCTGCCTCAGCAGCCGAGCTTAGTTATACACACGCCGAGTTTCGGCCCTGGTCACACAAGTAGTAAGAGAGAATCCACATTGTGTCGTTACCGTGTGTCAGAAGCCGTGCCTGACACTTAATTTCTTCAGAAGCCATGCAAGGTAAGTAAAGAGGTCCACATTTTAATGACTTAAGAAGGAAGTAGCTAAGGTTCTTAGCTTTTAAGTTGAGCGTTCCTAAAGTCGCATAACAAGAAGTGAGAGGAGTTGTCAGCCTAAATTGAACTCACTTGATCGCGGGAAGGATGAAACTGTATCGTTATTGAGTGTTTTGCTGTGTGTTGGGTACTGACTTTGCCATACTTCGTCAGATTAAATTCTCAAACGAGGTATGTTTGCGTTGTGCGGAGGCAGACTATCCAGTGAGTGGCGTAAATAGTGTTTCAGCTGATCTTTCTGATCCCCTCCCTCAGCAGTTCATTTGATACACGTGATGCCTTTTAATTGGACGTGGGAGAACCCCTTTGACAAGCTTCACAGACCCGATTCCCGGTCACAGTGCTTGGTTGAGGGTCTTGTCGTATCTCCGCTGGACTGGTGGTGGCCTTTGCCTTGGGGTCGGGAGCCTGAGATGCCATTGTCTTGTCGTGTGGGAGCAGTGCCGTGAAATGCCTACACTGAGAAAGGTTAGGTTGGGAAAGGGAGGAGGAAATAATTCGGGAATAGGTCATGGCTTGAAAAGAAACCTGCCTCGCCTAGCCTGATCTAACCCTTCCTCCACCCACACTATTGGCCGGGGGCCTACTTTTCTCCGCACTGTGCTGTCTTAGCCCTTCTGGCTGATTTTGTCATTTAGTTCCGGAAGACCACACTGTCCTTGTGTCGCCTCATTTGCGTGTCCCCTCAGCACCTCCTCTCTTTTTGCCCTGTGCCCCCACACTGCTGCTGGGGCATCTGTGGATTCTTTCTTTATTCGGCTTGGCTCTGCTCCGCACAGCCTGCGGGCTTCGTGAATGGGAAACTACATTATGTCCGCACAGTCTGTTCCTTGGTGGCTGGTGTCTCCAGTCCTTCTGTCAGTTGGTTCCAGCCTGTCTGTAGCTGCCTTCTTCCCGTAGGACCTTTGCGCTTGTTCACTGTCTGGGACAATGACTCCTGGTTGTTCGTGACCGCTCCTTGGTTACTTCTCATCTCTTAAGTCCGGGTTCAAATGCACACACTCCGAGTCTTTGAGCAGTCATCTCAAACCACCCCCACCTTCCAGTCACAGGGTCACATCATTCTGTCTTAGGCTTTTCAAATACTTCTTTTGTTCTTTCCTTTTTATTTTATTTTTGTAGTGCTGTAGGTTGAACCCCGGTCTTATGCATGCATGTATAGTTTGGATACTGCTGTTTTAGGTGGTAATGTAGCTTGTGTTTTTCCTAGAAATGAGTTCGATTATAGCATTACATTTTGTTCTGTAAAAGGCAGGGTGAAAATATTGATAGAATTGTTAGGAATTAGGTTTATCCACAAGGAGCAGACGCAGCCCAGGTAATGATCTAAATTGGGTTTGTAAGTGTCTGATGGTTAGCACAGTCGGTGGCTTAGTGATGTCAGAGGACCAAGAGCATTCTCTGCCTGCTTTGGTTGCAGACTTCCCTTGTTCAGCTCCTGGACTTTGCTGCTGGACCCTGCTGACAGGTTTTAAATGTTTAGGGCACATTTGTACTTCTGGAAACTACTTGGAAGTCTCAGAAGTTCCCATTTGTTGTTTCCTCTCTGAGCTGCAGTTTTGTTTTGGTTTAAATCCCCTTCACTTGTATCCATCTGAATGAGCAAACACGGACCGAGTGCGCCCTGCTCTCAGAGGTAAATAGTGCCTAATGTCTGGAGCTCAGGACATGGGAGGCTGAAGAGGCCACTCTGCTTGCATCAGTCTTGTGAAAAGGTGGCAGCGGTGGCTGCTTCAAAGCCTTTAAGCTTGCTTATTGTTAAAGTGCCAGTCCAAGATTCTATTTTTTTTTTTTTTTTTTTTTTTTTTTTGGTTTTTCGAGATAGGGTTTCTCTGTGGTTTTGGAGCCTGTCCTGCTGGAACTAGCTCTTGTAGACCAGGCTGGTCTTGAACTCACAGAGATCCGCCTGCCTCTGCCTCCCAAGTGCTGGGATTAAAGGCGTGCGCCACCACCGCCCGGCTCAGTCCAAGATTCTATATCCCCTTCCTCTTTTTAAAATTTGATACTGAGGCTGGGGAGGTAGCTGAGTGGGTGTAGTGTTCGCAGTACAGACCTGAGGACCCAAGTTCAGTCCCTAGCATCATGTAAAAGCCTGGTGCCTGGCTGGCTGTAATTTAGCTCTATGGCGGCAGAGAAAAGAGGATTCTAGAACTTGCTAGCCAGCCAGCTTAATCAAATCTGTGAGCTCCAGGTTTAGAGAGAGACTTTAAGAACAGGGTGGAGGGGCTGGAGCGATGGCTTAGCAGTTACGAGCATTTGCTGCTGTGTGCCTGAGAGTATGTATCCACATTGAGTGACCGAAAACTGCCTGAATCTATAGCTCCAGGGTGTTCAGCACCCTCTTCTGTCATTTATGGCATCTTCACATGCACAATGATTAAAAAAAATGTTGCTGGGTGGTTGTGGCACACACCTTTAATCCCAGCACTAGGGAGGCAGAGGCAGGTGGATCTCTGTGAGTTTGAGGCCAGCCTGGTCTACACAGTGAGTTCTAGGACAGCTAGGACTGTTACACAGAGACTCCATGTCTCAAAAATCCCCCCCTCAAAAGAGAATGTTGACAGATACGGTGATTTGCACCTTTAATCCCAGCACCTGGGAGACAGAGGCTGGCAGATAGTTGTCTGAGTTCGAGACCAACCTAGTCTACTTAGGAAGTTCCTGTCTAGACACATTACATGGGAATATGTTCTCTCAAAAACACAAAAACAGCCCTCCCCCAAAAAAGTGTCTTGGGCTTAAATATCTGCAAAGAGACAATGGGACAGTTAGGTGTCTGTCTAGGCCCTGATTCAACTCCCAGCACTGCAGAAAGACTCACAAAGAATGCAGTTTCCAGCATGCCAGAGAGTGCTGTTTTTATAACAGGACTGTTTAGATGGCACTAGTCTTTTAATGTCAGAAATCAGGAGACTGAGACAAGAACATTTCTGAGAGTTTGAGACCAGCTTGGGCTACAGTGTGAGACCAAACCAAGCAAACAAACAAATATGAATAAACTCAAACTGAACATCAGGTTTGTTTTTGAGATGGTCTCATCCAGCTCAAATTTGACCTCAAATTTGCTATGCAGTCAATGGTGATCTTGAGTTCCTGATCTTCTTGCTCAATTCCCCAAGTGGTCAGATTACAGGCTGTACCACCATGCGCCAGAGCACATCAGGGCGTGTGTTGATGCAGCTGTGTGCATGTGGCGGCCAGAGGTCACCCTCTGCTCTTTCTCAGCAGCCTGCAGTTTGCTGTCTGTCTCCTTCCCAGCATTGGAGTGTAAGTGCATGCCTCCAGGTCAGGCTGGGCAGGGCTGCTCCATGCAGCCTGGCTGTCCTGGAACTCACTCAACCATCCATCTGCCTCCACCTCCCAAGTGCTGGGATTAAAGGCATGTGCCACCATGTCCTGCCTACCACCTTGTTTTATGAGTCAGGGTCTCTAACTGAACCTAGAACTTGCCATCTCAGCCAGATTAACCCAGCAAGACCCCAGATCTGCCTTATTACAGCCTCCACAGCTCCGGATGCCCCTCTGTCTGGGTTTTATATGGGTGCTAGGGACCCAGACTTAGATCTGGGTGCTGTTGCAGCAGGCACTTTATACACCGAGCCACCTCTTACCTCAACATCACAGGAGTCTAAAACAACTCTTATAAAATAGAAATTCATGTGTGCAAATTCTGAGAAAGTGTTTACTTAGCAGACCAGATAGAATTGTAGTGTAGGAGGGCACCCACCGAACGCAGCAGTTTTGTTTAGTGAGATGGAGTCTTGCTCTTTCCTTTCCCCTTGGTCAGCCTTCCGAGTAGCTGGGAGTACAGGCATATCTCACTGTACTGATTTTTGAGATGATCGATTGCATCTGCTTCCTGTTTTGTTCAAGCAGAACTGTAGAAACTGTGAACTGTAAAATTATTTCTTTCTGTGAGGTTATTCTGGTTTCATTGTTCTGGTGTGGTAACAAGGCATTAGGGCTTCTGGGGACTTGGGGATGAGAGCTGTGCCATACAAAGCAGCTTCTAAGTCAATTTCAAACCACACGGCTCCTGTTTTAAGTCACCTGGAGGCTTTCTGTCACGTTAATCTTCAGTCTTTGATCTGGGGTGTGTGACGGTGTTGGGAGGCCTGTGGTCCCATGGGACTGTTACCGGGCCCTTCACTTCCGTCTCTAGCTTCTCCTGCCACTGACCTTGCGCTTGGACGTTCTCCCTCCCTTTTGCTTGTCCTTTTGTCCCAAGGCTGGCCTTGTGTGTTGTCTTCAGGAGTAGGGTCTTCATCAGTGTTCTGTTGCTGTGACAAGACACCAAGATCAAGGGAACTCTTAAGAAAGCCTTTGGTTGCGGCTTGCTTATAGTCTCAGAGGTTTCATTCATTATCATCATAGCTCAGAGCATGATGGCAGACACGGTGCTGGAGAGTAACTAGGGGTTCACCTCTGGTTCCCCGGGGAGCAGGAAGAGAGTGACACTGGGACTGGCTGTCCCCATTGACACACTCCCTCCAACAAGGCCACATCTCAATCCCTCAAGTACTGCCACTACCTTGGTGACCCGGTATTTAAATATATGAGCCTATGCAGGCCATTCCTCTTCAAACCACCACAAGTGGCAAAGAAACCAATTGAGAGAGATTCTTGGCTGCATCTTCTACATGAGATTTTTTTTTTCAAATACATATGTGCTGTTTTGGTAGTTTAAGAAATTTAAATTATTGATACCTAATTTTAATTGTGTCATGGTCAAGGATTTCTTTCCTTTTCTTTTTTTTTTTTTTTTTTTTTTTTCCGGTTTTTCAAGATAAGGTTTCTTTGTAGCTTTGGAGTCTATCCTGAAACTTGTTCTTGAACTCACAGAGATCCGCCTGCCTCTGCTTCCCAAATGCTGGGATTAAAGGTGTGTGCCACTGCTGCGCCCAGCTAAGGATTTCTATTAATTCTAATATTGTTCTTTGATACCCAAAAGATTTTAATTTCTTTCTTCCTCTTTTTTGTTTTCTTCATCTATAGCAAACGTGAATCCAGTTTACTAACTCTTTCTGCCTCTGTATTTTAAGGATTAGGATTAGGATTACAAGTGTGAGTTGCCATTCCCAGCCAAAAAAATTTTTTTAACTTTATTTATTTATATTTTATGTATCTGGATGTTCCGTGTGTACATCTGCACACCAGAAGAGGGCATCAGATCCTATTATATAGAGGGTTGTGAGCCACCATGTGGTTGCTCAGAATTGAACTCAGGACCTCTGGAAGAACAGCCAGTACTCTTAGCCTCTGAGCGATCTCTCTAGTCCCCCAGCCAAAATTTTTATTTTGAGATATTGTAGAGTCACATGCAGTTGAAAAAAATAATAAAGCTGTGCCTGGTGGCATATCCTATCCTTGGAATCCTAGCTACTATGGCTGAGGCAGAAGGCTCACAAGTTGACGGCTTTTCTGGGCTACAGAGTGAGTTCGGGGCTGATGAGATGGCTTGGCAGTCAACAGATAAACATGCCTGCTGCTTAGGCCTCACACCCTGGGTTGGAGGACAGAGGAACTGACTTCCACAAGTTGTCCTCTAACCTGCACATTCATCTTGTGTCATGTCGTCGTCCCGTCCCCAGACAGGGTTTCTGTGTCACAGCCCTAGCTGTCCTGGAACTAGCTCTTGTAGACCAGGCTGACCTCGAGCTCACAGAGATCTGCTTCTATCTCTGCCCCCTGAGTGCTGGGATTAAAGGTGTTTACCACCACCCCCGACTCCTAGCTAGCTCTTACATCTATTAATCTATGTATCGCTACGAGGCTGTGACTTACTGGTAATGTTCTGGCATCTTTCTTCTTCAGTAACTACATGGCATCTCCTTGACTCTGCCTACTCTACATATCTCTGTTCTGATTTCCCACCTGGCTTTACTCTGCTAAGCTATTGGCCGATACAACTTTATTCATCAACCAATAAAAGCAACACATACACAGAAGGACATCCTATATCAAGAGACAAGAAAGGCATATTAGCAAGTTTTGCTAAGAATTTAGGGAAGAAAAGGGCTGTCTACCACACCGGATTCCACCCCAGCACTGCAGCAGTAAACCCTTGAATGGATGAATTCATCCAGAGCTTAGGTGGGATCTCGTCTCACATTTCTTCCATTTACACACGATAAGATGACTCACATGTTAGGGTTAGCCTTCTCTTACTGTTTTCCTCCTGTCTGCCTGGCTGCTCTGTCTCCTTCCTCTGGTCTTGAGTTGAACATTTCTTACTTATTATCCCTCTTTTATTAGTCTGGAAGTTGTGTGCTTGTTTCTCAGATTTTTTTGTTTTTGTTTTTTTGTTTTTCTAGACAGGGTTTCTCTGTAGCTTTGGAGCATGTCCTAGAACTCACTCTGTAGACCAGGCTGGCCTTGAACTCACAGTGATCCACTTGCCTGCCTCCTGAGCGCTGGGATTATAGGCATGCACCACCATCACCCGGAATTTCTCAAGGTTTTTATTGTTGTTATGTATGTTTATGCTTCTGTGTGCAAACATGTACAGGTGCCTGTGAAGGCCGAAGGTCCCATCAGGTCCCCTGGAACTAGCATTAGAGGCAGTTGTAAACAGCCTGACCTGGGTGCTGGGAACTAAACTCAGGTCCTCTGGAAGAGCAGCCACTTTAATCACTTAGCCCTCTCTCCAGTGTCTTGTTTTTCAGGGTTTTTTATGGTTATCCTGGATGGCAGTGTACAAATGTCTAAGCATCTAGGAGGTAGAAGCAGGAAGTTTGCTAGCTCGGGGCTCTCCTGAGCTACATATCAACACCCTGTTTTAAAAGGGCTGGCCGGATGGTGGTGGTGCAGACCTTTAATCCCAGCACTTGGGAGGTAGAGGCAGGTAAATCTCTGTGAGTTCAAAGTCAGACTGATCTACAAGAGCTAGTTCCAGGACAGCTAGGGCTGTTACACAGAGAAACCCTGTCTCAAAAAAAATAAAAAAATAAAAGACAGGGCTGGAGGTGCACAAAACCTGGTTTTTATCTGCGACGCTCCAAAACCACCTTCCCAAACACACATTCGTACATCAACATGTACATGCACGCATGCATGCCACACCCACATTTCAACAGAGTCCTAAGGATTGTGTGTACTTTTATACTTTGACTTTCTTCCCGGGCAGTGCTGAGACCTCAGGAGCCTTTATTCAGTCCTGTGTGGTGAGCCATGCAGCCCGTAGCAGTCAGGTATTGCTGTTGGTTCTGTCTTCGGATTGACTGTGTTCACTGTTCTTTCTTCTGAACCTCTGACTCCCATGTGGATCCTGATCATTTTCCTTCTCCACAAGAATGAAAGACAGTGTTCAAGGGCTGCTGGTAATTAATTCTTTTAATTGTTTTGTCTGCAGTTGTCATAATTTCACCTTTTTCTTTCTGGGTGCATTTGCTGAATTTAGGCTCTCCTGCTGGGCACCTTTTTGTTTCATTTCTTGAATGTGGATTGTCTTCTGCTAAGTGTTGGTTCCTTTGAAGGTGTTCTGTTACTGGTTTCTAAACCTCTGGTTATGTTAAAATTACTATCCCTCCCCTGTAGGTGGTGGACTTACCCAGCGCTAGTGAGAACAGATCACAAAACACAAAGCAGAACCCACTTTAAGAGTTTATTAAAGAGAAAGACGTGCATGCAGGCCTAAGGAAATGGGTACAAGGAGAGTTCTGAGAGGGAGAAAGGAACATGTGCCCTGACCAGTCATTTACACTGCCACCTCTCACAACGGGAGAACTGTAGCTGGCTTGGTCAGGGTTGGGTTTCTAAGCAGCACGCAAGTGTGTGAGAGGAGGGGTGAAAGTGGGTGCTAGAGCTGGGCGTCTGCCGCGGCCTGGCACCAGAGAGGAGGAAGGATCCGGAGGGGCTGACGGAGTAGGTAGTTGGTGGGGTGGGGAGCTGAAGAGATTAGGAAGTAGCTGTCTGCTGAGGTCGGAAAGATGGGGCTCGTTAGCAGGGTTCAGAGCGGAAGCGAAGTGTTCCTCCGGCTTAGATGTCATAGCCAGGTACGTGTGAGCAGGTGAACAGCTTGTAAGGACAGAGGGCTTAGACTTAGAACTGAGACAGTAAAAGGCTTGGATATAAGAAAACTCCTTCCATCTGCCTGTGCACTGACAGTAGTTAGAAAGCTCCCCAGAATAGCGGGGTCAAAGGTGCTGTTAGGCAGACACTTTAGGTTATTGTCTAAAGGATACTTAGGCCATGTTTTTGAACAAAGAAGGACAATCATGGGAATCTGCAAGACATTAAGCTCTGGAGTTTTAGGGTCTCTAAAGACATCCCAGGGGGCAGGTTGGACTGATAGGTTTTGAGGATTTGTTTCCCATAGCTGAAAATGGGAAAATGGTGAAAACAGTGCACACTTCAGGGCTACCAGCTGGGTGTCTCCATGCTAGCTCAGGGTTAATAATAAAGCCAAGCTGGTTTCCTGTCCATCAGCTTGGGAACCAGGAGCTAGAGACGGCTTGGAGCGGTCTCAGACAGCGAGGATCACTTACAAGAGGTCCAAAAAGGAAAAAAAAATTGAACTACACAAGAATCACTTCGAGTGGTCCAGGAAGAGAAGAAAAAAAAAAAACCAACAAAAATTCCGAACAGTGCAAGGGGGCCATTCCAAGTGGCCTGCTCACTTTTTTAGCTATGGGAAGCAAGTAGAGGCGAATGTGAGGGAAAGCTGACCTGGAGAAGGGAACCTTACATTTGAAGCGATGGAGCAACAGGATGTTTGAAAGTGGTCCATGTCCAGGGTCCCCACGTGTCCTCAGCCGGCCTGCCTGCAGAAAGAGTCGTGGCACCAAAGTTATTCTTTTTTTTTTTTTTTTTTTTTTTTTTTTTGGGGTTTTTCGAGACAGTGTTTCTCTGTGGCTTTGAAGCCTTTTCCGGAACTAGGAACTAGCTCTTGTAGACCAGGCTGGCCTCGAACTCACAGACATTCGCCTGCCTCTGCCTCCCGAGTGCTGGGATTAAAGGTGTGCGCCACCACCGCCTGGCCAATGTTATTCTTTTAATGATAAAGTGGGTGGGGGTCGGTCCCATGAGGGGCTGTGGTGGATCACCCAAGGCCTTGGCATCACCTCAAGGCAGAAGGCATGATGAAGTTGGCCATTGCTATCATAGGACTTTGGAGTTGGATATAGGGAAATTGGGAGTTCAGTGCCAACCATAGATAGTGATTTCAAGGGCAGTTTGGGCTTTGTAAGACATTGTGTTGTCTCAAAACCATCAAAAACTAGGCTTAATGGTTAAGAGTGTGCTTTGCTCTTGCAGAAGGCCTGAGTTAGATTCCGAAGGACATCGGGTAGAGCACAACAGTGATCTAAGCCTCTGGCCTCCACAGGCACCTGTACTTATTTGCACATACAAATACCTATGTTCATACAATGATTAATAATGAAGTACACTTTGAAAAAACTAAACGGACCTGGGCAGTTGTTGGTGGTCATGGTGCACACCTTTAATTCCAGCACTTGGGAGGCAGAGGCAGGCGGATCTTGGTGAGTTCAAGGCCAGCCTGGTCTACAGAGTAAGTTCCAGGACAGCCAGCGCTACACAGAGAAACCCTGTCTTGAAAAAAAATTACAAAACCAACCAACGAAACAAACGGAAACAACACAAATGGCATCACATTGGGATGGAAGGGAGAGAGCACAGGAAAACTAGGAATGACCAGTACCCACTCCCAGGTGTCCTTTTGTGTGGGGTTATAGTTTGGGGGTGGATCTAGGCAAGCACTCCGCCACACACAGCCCTCATCAAGTCACCCTTGCATTGGGAAGTGTGCTTATTCCTATCCAGAAGATGGCATCTCATTACTGTTGGTCTCCTTTGACTGTGGGACTGTTGAAGTTTGTGGCAGTCACAAATCTCTGCTGCTTTGCTTCAGTCTCTTGGGTCTCGTTTTGGAAATTAAATTATGTGTGCCTTTTCCTCTGGGATCTTACTCTCAATTCTGAACATCCTCCCCCAGCCCCCATTCTTAGTATTTGAGTAACTTTGTATACATTAATTAGCTCTTCACCTGTTAAGTTTGTCCATTATGTTACCAAATGTTGTTCTGAAACTTTGTTTTAGTGAGAGTTGAGAATGGAACCTGCTAAATTCCCATAATTCTCTTTTAGCCTTGGACATGGTTGCTGGGAGCACAGTCTTGGTTCCTATGCTTCCTTGGGTTTCAGTCACATTCTGTCTCTTTGACACCTGGTTACTTGTCATCTCTGCTGACAAGAACATTTGTACAGTTGTTTGTAGAGGGAAACTGAGGACTGGCAGAGTCACTTAGCTCTAATTCCAGGGAGGACGAGGACTCGATGTGGAGCTGAGTCCCTCCTGTGTGGGCTCTTCTAGTGTACTTTCAGACTTCAGTCCCAACTCTGGCAAGGCCTCTGTCTGCCTCAGCAGGCCTTGAATTGGGATCCTTGTCCTTCTGTCGTTGAGAGCTAGGTGTCATCTCTTCCAGAATTCATGACTGCATGCAGAGCAGGGGAACTCCAGAACTGGGGACATGCATGCTGCTGTGTGCAGGTCCTTGGTGGTTCCATGCTCTAGGGCCAAGCTGTCCCCGGTCCTTGTGCTATAGGAAGCTGATGAACCCGTGCACTGGCCACTTTGCCTGTGTGGGGACATAGTGTATTCTTGTTTTGAATGGAAATTTTCCGGGTCACAAGAGTAGTATGTTTCAAGTGCATTTGTTTTCTGTTCCCAGACCAGATCCTTTTCCCTTTGAACTATACAGTAACAGGAGATTTTATTCTTGACTAAGAATATAAGTGGGAGAAAAACTTGATAATCAGCTTCTCAGCCTTGAAGATCAAAAGATTATAAATTCAGGGCAAAAGAGCTAAGTGGGGAGGGGTGGGCAGGCTTGGTAGGGAACAGCTAGTCGTGTTATGAGGAGTCAAGTACACACCCCTTTGCACTTCTTTTGTGGTTCCTTTTCAAAGTTGCCATGGCTACTGTCAACCCCAGGGCCACGATAGCTGTTATGTAGCCTACGTGGACAGGATTGTGAGAATGGTAGAGGTTGCTTGTGCTGGGTCCGGCAGCCATCTCCTTTCAGCCAGCCCACCAGGTGGGCTTACAGCATCCTTAGCTCAGGCTGAGGTAGAAGTGGAGGAGGCTGCTGTCTTAGAGTCGCCATCAGTGTGATGGACACCACGGAAGCTGCTTGGGGAGGAAGGGCTTTATTTCACCAGCCTGTAAATTTGTCCCTGAGGGAGGCCAGGGCAGGAACCTACAGGCAAGGTTACTATCCATGGCTTGTTCATGCTGCCTTTTTTATAGTACCCAGAGCACCTGTCCAGAGCCGGCATCTGCCATGAGCTGGGCTCTCCCCCATAAATCATCAATCAAGAACACAAATCTGCCACAGGCCAGTCTGCTGGGGACATTGTCTCAGTTGAGTTCTTCCTGAGTCACTCTAGCTTGTGTCAGGTTGACATAACAGTTATTTAGGGTCAGACTGAAGGTCCTTCCCCCTCTCCAGAACACTGGGTCTCAGCTGCCAGTTCATCTATTTTTCTTCTCCCAGTATCTGTGGTACCCAAGTCTGACGATAATAGCTGCATCAGATTGAGCGGAGTGTGGTAGCACATGTCTGAAATCCCAGCACTCGGGAGGCTGCAGCAGGATTGAGGTTGAGACCAGCAATGGATACTGAACAAGACCCTGTCTCAAACACACATACACTAAAGTAAAAAAAAAAAGTATGAAAAAAAGGGGGCGGGTTGGGTGAAGTGATGCACATCTTTAATCCCAGCACTCAGAGGCCAGGGAATATCTGAGTACAAAGCCAGCCTGGTCTACAGAGAGAGTTCCAGGACATCCAGGGCTACACAGAGACACACCTTGTCTCAAAAAAACAAAAGGTGGGGGGGTGCTGGAGAGAGAAATGGCTCAACGGTTAAGAGCACTGACTGCTCTTCTAGAGAACCCTGTTCAGTTCCCCACATTGGCTCATAGCTGTAACTCCAGTTTTAGGGAATCCAAAACTCTTGAACACACACAATGGACAGAAAAAAAAAATTAAAAGGAAACACCAGGTCGGGTGGTGGTGGCGCACGCCTTTAATCCCAGCACTGGGGAGGCAGAGGCAGGTGAATCTGTGAGTTCAAGGTCAGCCTGGTCTACAAGAGCTAGTTCCAGGACAGCTAGGACTGTTACACAGGGAAACCCTGTCTTGAAACCACTCCCTCCCCAAGAAAGGAAGAAAAAAAGAAAACCCAAAAAGAGGGTCAGCATGAAACCCCACCACTAGTTGAGAGTCAGTCTTCACCTGCGCTGCCATTCTGATAGATCGCTGTCTTGTTTCAGTTTATTTTCCTAAATGAGCCACTTTGTGACATGGCAGACATAGCTCAGGCTAGCCTAAAATGGAATATTTCCTGAGTGCCGGGTTATAGGCATGTTTGCTACCATGTCCCCGCTTCTGATGAGTCCTTAGTCACTGTTCACTCTCCTGTGTGTTAAGTGTGCTGATACTTAGTTCTCCCCAAGGAGCCTCCTGTGGTGAGCAAGGTCCAGGAAGTTTCCCTCCATACAGGTTGCTCTGGCTCTGCACTTGGCGTCCTCTCCCCCTGGGAGCACCTGAACAGACCTGCCTCAGCGCTGCTAGCTCAGTCAGGGCTAGGTTTGCATGAGCTTTCCAGCCAGGAATTGAACTTTGCTTTCAGACTTGAATGTGAGTCTGGCTAGCAATGGTCCACCCATTTTAGAAGCCACGGACTATAGAAAGGGATAGGTTTAATTTACATTAAATGCTTAGAGGCTGTGGGGAATATAAGAACTAGCCAGTTTTAATCAGACTTGGTTTTGAATTAAGACCACTTTTTTATCCACTGTGGACAGATAAAAAATGTTGTCTGTAATGTTTTTTTTGGGGGGGGTTGGGGGTGTTGAGACAGGGTTTCTTCTCTCTGTAGCTCTGGAGCCTGTTCTGGAACTAGCTCTGTAGACCAGGCTGACCTCAAACTCACAGATCTGACTGCCACGGCTGGGCTCTGTGACTTAAATGGGGCTGATAATTCTCAGAGGTCCCAGGACAGCACTTATGGGTGAGGGTTGGGGTTCTACCCTGAAGAGTGCTTAAAGGTCTGATTGGCAGGGCTGAGCCTCGTACGTACCATTGGCTTCCTTGCCTCATTTTGGGCCCAGTAGCACTGAGGTACTGTTGTCTAATCCCTCTACCCAGAAGTGAATGCCTAGCTTTGGTAGGGATGGGAAGTAAGTATGCCAGGTTCTCCTTCAGCTTGCTCCAAAGCCTGGGTGACTCTTAGGGGCCTTTCTGTTCCCTTTCCAGCCATGTTTCCTCAAGGACTGGGAAATGCATGTTCACTTCAAAGTCCATGGCACAGGGAAGAAGAATCTCCATGGAGATGGCATCGCCTTGTGGTACACCCGAGACCGCCTTGTACCAGGTGGGTAGGTGAACCCTGCTGGGCCCCATAGAGTGGGGTAGGCATGAGCATAGCTGCTATCCCACCAGGGCAGTGGGGATGGGCATGGCAAGTAGCTGGCCTGTGGCCACTCTGCATGTTCTGTTAGGGGTTATGCTTGCTCTCGGGGACCGAGGAGGGCCAGATGGTCTTGTAGTGCAGGGCCACCCTAGCCCTTCTGACATGCTTTTGGCCATCGTGCCTATTCACTGTTTTTAGGTTTTTAGAGACTTTCAGTATGTAACCCAGGCTACCACCTAGCCATGAAAATATTCCTCTGCCTGTCTCTCAAGTAGGGCTACAGGCATACACCACCACACCTAGCCACTCTGCCATATATTTTAAAAATATTTCTCTGTGTGTGTGTGCGCATGCGTGCATGTCACAACACCTGTGGAGATCAGAGGACAGCTTTGTGAGGCGTGTTCTGTCCTTCCACCTTTGTGTTTTTCTTGGGATGGAACTCAAGCTTGCTCAGCAGGGCCTTCACCTGCTGAGCCAGTCTCAGAGGGCCCATTCTGAGACACAAAAGCTGCAAAGACTGCAGCCGGCAAACACAAAATGCCTCCTCTGGGGTTCTTACAGAAAATTTGCTGCTTGTAGCTTAAGAAGGTTCTTCCTGTAGCTCTACCCATGTGTCTTGGATCAGGTATACTAACACTTGCCTTGGTGGCTGCCCCTGAGTGTTAAGGCCTCTACTTTTGTTCAGATAGCCCTGGCTGACCTGGTACTCTGTAGCCAAAGCTGTCCTTGAACCCATGGCAGTCCTCCAGCTTTAGCCTCCCAAGTGCTGCTGGGCTTCAGTCTTCATTGTACTGAAAGAGGCCTGGGCCCCACCCACTTTGTCCTTGAAGGTTCCTTCCCTCCTGGGCGAGGTGCCAGTGGTTGGGCTCTCTTGCTTCTGCACACACTATCTTTGCACTGTCCAGCATCTTCATACTGACCCTGTTCTGAAAGGATCTCCTCATTCCAGGCCCTGTATTTGGGAGCAGAGACAACTTCCATGGGTTAGCCATCTTCCTGGACACATATCCCAATGATGAAACCACTGAGGTAGGACTCTGCTCGCCTGAGGAACAGAGTGGGTGGGATGCTGTGTGCCCACAGGGCGGCTGGGCACGGAGTGATCAGTGTCTTGGTTCCAGCGTGTGTTCCCGTACATCTCGGTGATGGTGAACAATGGCTCTCTGTCATACGATCATAGCAAAGATGGGCGCTGGACTGAGTTGGCAGGCTGCACAGCTGACTTCCGCAACCGGGACCATGACACCTTCCTGGCTGTCCGCTATTCCCGGGGTCGCCTCACGGTGGGTAGACATGATGGGGAGGCCACTGGGCCTGTGCTGGTTCCACAGAGAGGCTCCAGGAGCTAGCTGGCAGGAGCCTGAGTGTGTGCTTGACCCTCGGCTGTCACAGGTGATGACTGACTTGGAAGACAAGAATGAGTGGAAGAATTGCATCGATATCACGGGAGTTCGCCTGCCCACTGGTTACTATTTTGGAGCCTCTGCTGGCACTGGTGACCTGTCTGGTGAGTGTGTGAGGGGATCCATCCTCAGCAGTTAATCGCCTTCCTTCATTTGCTTTCCTTAAGTCTTCCCCTCATTTTACCATCAGTTGTAAATGCTGGTATGCAAGGCTCAGGCCTGGAGCACAGACGGTCTCTTCATTTAGCTCTAGGTGATGGCAGCTTTGGATTTGAGCATTTACTGTTATGGATGTCAAGCTCCAGCTCTGTAGAACACAGGGCTGTCTCTGCTCAGCTGCCCATCAGATGTAATGACGGCACCCTATCTGTCCAGTTGCCTGGCTCAGCTGCCCATCAGATGTAATGACGGCACCCTCCCTATCTGTCGAGTTGCCTGGGATAAAATAACCAGGTGTCATCCTGGACCTTCTCATGCCACCACTTGGCAAATCCCACTCCCCTTCTTTCTCCTTGCTGCATTCAAGCCACCATCTCTCAGTGGTACCCTCCTTTCATGCAAGGCCCCGACAGTCTGTCCCTGGTTCCTGTGCTCCAACTGTAATGGCTATCATCCCATTTGATAGGGCAGCCCCCTCGCTGACTTGGCTTACTTCTCCCTGTGCTGAGGGTGATCCTCAGCTGTCCTGTCCTTTCTGCATGGGACCTGATCACCTCCTCGGTGTCTTGCTTGCATGTTAACTTCCTCAGTCCTTCCAAGATGGTAAGAAATGGCAGAACCCAGGTGGCAACTAGTATCTGACTCCAAAGCTGGTTCTCAAGGCTCAGCCCTTGCCTTCAAGGGGGCCAGCCTGACCTGGCTGCCACCTGCTTTTTGTATAGCTTCTTCCTTCTGTGCACTCCAGGCCACCCCCACCCCAGCCTTTAAACAGCCTTGCTTTAGATGAACCAATTCCCCGAGTTCACATGTAGAGTTGGCTGGCTGGCTGGGAGCCTCCCCTCTGAAAGTTGGGACAGCTTTTGTGTCTGTTTGGACCACACCCTTCTCCGGTCTCAGGCTGAGTTGCTGACTACCCGTTGTTTATCTACAGCCTGCACGTGGGTCTCTGACAGGACCGCCTGCTTCCTATTCTTAGAAGTATCAGACTTCTCAGGCAGCCTTAGAATGATCACGCTGGCCCTTATCTGGTTTCTATTTTTAGTTCATATCCTCTGCTCAGTATTGTCTCTCACGCTCCGTGGGCATTCTCAGTGCTGGCTGTTGTGATGGCTCAGTATGGACATCACTGCTTCCATTCTGTGAAGAAACTAAGTCTAAGTTTAGACCCGGGTCACTCTGAACATCCGAGCTCATGCTTCTCTTTCCATTCTCCAACTTCCCCAACCTGGAGCTTGACCCCAGGCCTTCATACATGCTCGGGATGCTGGGGCTTGACCCCAGGCCTTCATACATGCTCGGGATGCTGGGGCTTGACCCCAGGCCTTCATACATGCTCAGGATTGAGCTGTGCCCCAGCCCCCCTCTCGAGTCATTTCAGTCCCTGAAGTGCTGCCTGTCTGGGAAGAAAACTGCTTTCCCTGGGGACTTGGCCCTTCTCTGGCCGAGGCAGCTTTTCTTTGGGTGGGGCAGTGGGCCACATCTTGAGGTAGGCTCACTCTCTGCCTGTAGACAACCATGACATCATCTCCATCAAGCTATTCCAGCTCATGGTAGAACGCACGCCTGAGGAGGAAAGTATCGACTGGACCAAGATTGAACCCGGGGTCAGCTTCCTCAAGTCCCCTAAAGGTATGTGCGTATACAGCCCTGCCCTCCTGGCTTCCAGAACTCTGTGGGTCCTGTCCTGCTTTGGCTGTGTTCTGGGCTCTTACCTCTGTGACTAGAGGCAGGAGCTTGGGTCAGATCCACTTCAGTGAGGTCATGAGTAAAATATTGAGTGCTGACTCGCTGTGTGTCTCTGCAGAGACTGCAATGCCTCGTCAGCACACGTGTGAGCACCTAGCATCCACTTGTTCCTGTGTTAACCAAGGCCATTTGGCTGTCCGTGTGCGTAGTGTGCCCAGCACTCCTCACACACCTTGTCCCTCGTGACTTCTCTGTGCCACTTAGGAGCTGACACTTAGGTTTGCTCAGCCAGAAAGAGGCACGATGGTCAGCTTGTCTATAAACCTAGCCTTGGGTCCTCCGTTAGTATAATTCTGCCTCTCAGTGAGTGTTCCGGGTAAAGAAGCTTCTTTTCTCCTATCCCCTAAAAGCCAGACTGCCAGCCATGGGTCTACTGAAAACTAGACCTAAAGAGGCTCGTTTCTTTTGTTTTGTGTGATATAAATCTCTCTTTAAAAATAAGATTCTAGGCCGGGCGGTGGTGGCGCACGCCTTTAATCCCAGCACTTGGGAGGCAGAGGCAGGCGGATCTCTGTGAGTTCGAGACCAGCCTGGTCTACAAGAGCTAGTTCCAGGACAGGCTCCAAAACCACAGAGAAACCCTGTCTCGAAAAACCAAAAAAAAAAAAAAAAAAAAAAAAAAGATTCTAGGACTGGAGAGATGGCTCAGTGGTTAAGAGTACCGCCTGCTCTTCCAAAGGTCCTGAGTTCAATTCCCAGCAACCACATGGTGGCTCATAACCATCTGTAATGAGATCTGGTACCCTCTTCTGGCCTGCAGGCAGAGTACTGAGAATACTGTATATATTATAAAAAAATAAAATAAAATAAGATTCTACCTTGTGAAGCCCAAGCTGGCCTTGAATGGAGCTATGTGATTGAGGGTAAGGGTGATGTTAGTCTGAGTCTCCTGCTCTGCCCTAGGTATAGGAATTACAGGGTAACTACTGGGCCTGGGGTTTGACATCTCACGTACCTGCATGTGAGTGTGGGTGCCCGCAAGGCTAGAGGCGTCAGGTCCCCTGGAGCTGGAGTTAACAGGCAGCTGTGACCCACTCAGCATGGGTTCTGGGAATTAAACTCTGGTCCTGTGGAAGAGCAGAATGCCATAAGTACTCTCAACTCCGGAGCCATCCTTGGCCCGTCTTAATTCTGATTGGTCTTAGTGTTTTAGAGCTCAGTCAGTCCTGCCACACAGCACTGTTTGATCTGTTCTGGTTGTTGCTCCCAGAGATGCCATCTGCTTTGCCACCCAGGAGGCAAGATAGGGACATTCACCTGATGGATGACTTCTCCAAACCTTCCACTCCGTGCCTAGCTCTGTCCTTTAGTGGAGTGACTGGGCAGTGGTACACAAGGCTAAACAGCTTGTGGGGGAGTCCTGTAGCCTTCCAAGCTCTACCTCAGAGTTCTGCTGAGTAGATTTCATCAGAACTCTGCCCCCTTGCCAGTGTAAATACAGGACACAGGTCTTGGGTTGGTCTGCTAGGTGTGAGGGGGTGGGCTGGCTCTCTTAGGCTGTGCGGCTCTGCTGGAAGCTCCTCAGTCCAGTTTCATGGGATCAGTTACGTACGTCGTACATTAACCTCCCTCCTTTTCCCACAGACAATGTGGACGACCCCACTGGAAATTTCCGAAGTGGTCCCCTGACGGGGTGGAGAGTGTTCCTGCTGTTGCTGTGTGCTCTCCTGGGCATCATTGTCTGTGCTGTGGTGGGCGCCGTAGTCTTTCAGAAGCGCCAGGAACGGAACAAACGTTTCTACTGAGTGGCCAGTGACTGGATGGGCCTGACCTTGGGCCGGGGCTCTTATGAACTTTTTTTTCTACTGGGATTGTAAAAACAACCAAGCCACCAACCTTATTTCTTAACTGTTTCAAAGAAATAATTAAAGTATTTTCATACATTTTGCTTCTGGCCCAGCTGAAGACAGCTGGCAGGGCTCAGGGCTCAGCATCCCTACAGCTGGAGGGTATTGTCCCATCCCAAGGCATGCTCTTGGGTGCAGGGAGTCTGTACAGGGGCCCAGCGAGGCCCTGCGGGTGACTGTGAAACACAAGAGGTTCCATGTATTCATGGTTGGCTCCTTAGGGTTTCAGGTGTGGTTTGTTCTGAGGCCTGTTGTAGTGAACGGGCTTTGGGATTCTGGGCCTTCTTGCATCCCTATAGCTTTTTACAAAGGCAAACCTCAGCCAAGGCTGGGGGACAGTTCGATAGGGCCCAGGGTGTAACCATTTCCTAATAAAGTAGCCAATCTCAGCCTCATGCCTGTCCTAAGGGCTTTGTCATTTCTGGTCATTTTCCAGTCCATTCTCTGGCCTGCAGCAGCCCTAGAGAGAAGGGATGGAGGTTGTCACATTGCCCAGTTGGGGAAACGTGACTCAGGTCAAGCAAAATGCACACGTACACAGGGTGTGGCCTCAGCCCAGGGCTATAGGCTGCACTGGGGGTGGAGAGGGACAGCCATAGAAACCTTGAGGAGATGCGGATGATCTGGAAGGAGCCAATGAGCCTGGAATGGAAGACGGGATGGCAGTGGTGTTTCCTTCACCTACCTGTGGGGAACAAAGCTGGGGCTGAGGGGAAGCAGAAATTAGCAGCACCCACTCCAGTCTTCTCCAACTCAAGTTGTGACCTGTGCCCGTCCAAATCTCCCACCACGGAGAATTGTGTCGTCTCCAGTCACGCTCTGGTCCTCATCGGCTTCCCACACAGCCAGGTAACGTTTGGTCTGTCACCCCGCAATCAGAAGCTGCCAATCCACTGCGGTGACCACCGAAGCCCAGCATCGTCCCTGCCACTTAGAGCTGTTCACTGAGCTACTGGGAGCCATCTGTCCTTGTCAGGAACTGCCGTGGTTAGGTGTCCCGGGGTACCTCACTGTGACTGTAAGTGTCCAGCTGTGTGTGTGTCTCTTTTTTTTTTTTTTTTAATATTTATTTATTTGTTTATTATGCATACAATATTCTGTGTGTATGTCTGAAGGCCAGAAGAGGGCACCAGACCTCATTACAGATGGTTGTGAGCCACCATGTGGTTGCTGGGAATTGAACTCAGAACCTTTGGAAGAGCAGGCAATGCTCTTCACCACTGAGCCATTTCTCCAACCTGTGTGTGTCTCCTGTACAGGTGTACGAGCCTATCAGGAACCACCATCCTTCAACCATGCATTAGCTGTTTACTCTGACGCTTAGCGCGCGTGCATGTATCTGTCTGTCTGTCTCCAATGTCAGGACATCAGAGGCCTGGACTCTGACCAAGTTCATGGTTTTAACTGGCACTCCCTGAGATCCTGAGTTACTTAGGTACGCTAGAATCAAAAAGATTTACCTCTGCATTTTAGAGCCACCTGCACAACTAAAGAGCCTGCTGCACAGTTGGGGAAATGACTCAGTCAATAAAGACTTGCTTTGCAAGCATGAGTTTGAACCGCAACACCCACAGAAAATTGCTTGGTGTGGCAAATATAGTCCTGTCATCACAAAACTGAAGGCTGATGGTCTCTGGGATTCCCTGGGATAATTTGTGACTTCCATGCCAAAGGAGGCACATGGCATTCCTGAAGATCACCCCAAAGTTGTCCTCTGATCTCTGCATATCTGGCCTAGGGAATCTTGTGGGGTATGGATCCCAGACTTGGTACCAGCCTTAAAGTGATCTTGTAGGTCTGTTTTACCGGCCGGGTGGGTCTCCATCTACCCCTGCATCGTACCGGCCCTTCCAGTTGGGGTCTCCATGCATTTCTGCATCATACTGGTCCTTACAGTGGGCTCTCCATCCATCGCTGCATTGTATTGGTCCATCTGAGTGGGCTCTCCATCTGCAAATTTATGAAATTTTTTTTTTTTTTTTTTTTGGTTTTTCGAGACAGGGTTTCTCTGTGGTTTTGGAGCCTGTCCTGGAACTAGCTCTTGTAGACCAGGCTGGTCTCGAACTCACAGAGATCCGCCTGCCTCTGCCTCCCAAGTGCTGGGATTAAAGGCATGCGCCACCATAGCCCGGCTGAAAATTGTTTTTAAGTTCATACCCAGAGCTGTATTTTCACACAGGAATGATTCCACAATTAATGTTTTGGCATATGTTCCTAAAAATTGAGTTACTTCATCATTTGACATTTAAGCATAAATGTATATATACCCTTGGAACTATTGTGTAATGTGGGAAATAACCTGCTAACACATGTGGCCCCATTGTCCCCTCCCCCCAGAGATGATGGCCTTGGAACCCAGGATGCTTCCTGGCTGCCCCGCTGTTGCCCTGCCCAGGACGGTTGTGTGGCTTCCAGGCCTTGCTCTTAGATGCAGTGCTGCTTCAAATGTTCTTGGACTGTGTTTGCATACATCACGAGAAGTGTGGGCCTGTAGCTTGTATACATTTCCAGTTTTGCTAGCCGGGGCCACATTGCTTTCCAAAGCGGATTGCGTTTTTTTCCCTCTGCCCACTCCTTAGCACCTGGCAGCTGAGTTCAGCTCGACTGTGGGAGTTTTGCTGTGTGCTTTTCTGCATCAGGCCGAGGGTCACTGTGTGCTTCCCTCCAATGCTTTACTTCTGACCCTCTTGCTGATGTTCAGGGATCCTTGTCCTCAGTGTCCTGGCTAGACGCTTTGCAGAGGCTCCTTCCCACCCGCAAGGCTTCCTCCTTTGTTAATGACGTCATTTGATCAGAGTCTGCAGTTACATGACATTTACTAATCTTTTCCAAAGATGATTTTCCTAAAGGTTTTTAACTTCTGACTTTAAAAATTTGCACTTTGTTGACGCGGGACGTGCGCAGTCCTGACGTCATCATCCCTGCTGTCTCCACCCAGTTGTGGCAGAGCCTTTCTGACTCACGCATCCTCCAGCACCCATGGCTGGTGCCCAGACACCCACTGTTCCTTTCTCTGTTCATCAGTTGGGATATTTCTCTTCCCAGCTTCCTTCCAGCAAGGGAGGTCATGCCAACCTTGTGGCCCAGGACAGCCGAGGACATTGGCTCGCAGGTCCTCTCATCTTCCTACCTGAGGATACAGAAACTCCTGGGACTGAAGGCCGGGATGAGTACACACCTGTCAGATAGGGTGGCCTCCCGCAAGCCTTAGACAGTCAACTGCTGGGGTTTGTGTGTGAGAGAGAAGGAAATAAAACCCCTATTTGTTCAAACTAGCGTGAGTTGTGAGTTCTGTTACGGCTGAAAACAGCCTAGCTTCTGCCCCCAACCCACACCTCTAGCCCCATCCACCCTGGCCTGCACCTGAGAAGCACACAGTTTGGTTAAAGGCACTTCCTAGACAAGCCTCATGACCCGAGTCCACACATAAGGAGAGTCACTTAGCTGCAGATCATGGTGGCTCGGGACACAGGACCCTGAACATCCAGGGAGATTGAAGACCAGGCTGTGGAGAAAGTGAGAGTCCAGGCAACAGCTTTATGCCTTTAGGTTGGGTGTCTCTTGCCTAGTTATTTCACGGGACACCCGAGTCCTCTCCTTTCTCTATTGGTCCAGTTTAGACACCTACCCCAGCGCTTTCCTGGCTATTTTGTCTCACGATGTCTTCCAAGAACAAGAAGCCACCATCACAGGCTTGCCATGAGGGCCTTCCTGGATGCCTTCTAGAGAAGGGGAGAGAAGAAACTTGACTATAAAGTAATAATGGCCTGTCTCTTGGTGATGACTACCCTAGCTGCACTGAGAAGGGGTGGAGTCTAGCTGTATCAGTCCAAGAGAGGGGTGCATATGATGTGGGGTGCTGAGGCTGATTCACATGGCTGTGGTTTAAAAAACTCCAGTAGGCAGTATCCACCTGGGCGGCATCTGCAGGAGCAAAGGGTCTAAGGGCAAGAGGATGCAGGGGCCACCACAATATCGTTCAGGTAGAGCGGCTGTTCCCAGAAAAGTCAGACAGCAGCAATCAGCAGAACAAAATCCAGTCAGATGGGATAGTCAGGAAGATGACAGGATGCTGCTCATCCAGGGCCTAAATGCCTGTTTCTTGAGGTCCTCCATTGGGTCTGTTCAGAGCTCAGCTTGTATCTTTCTCCCTTCGGTATTACCCCCAGGCGTGTGACTTGGCATTGCCATAGTTGGGCCTTTTATCAAGAGCCCTCTAGAGGTCGGGCTAAGACTGATTGTGATTTGTCTAGCCGTATCAGTTCGACCTCCTCCCTCTTTCAGTCATTTTGGCCTCCAACACTGGTTTCTGGAGTGATGAGCCCAGGATCTACTTTCAGGCATGTTGATAACTTCTGTAGTGACTGGAATCAGGGAGCCCCTACCAGACAGCTAGAGAAGGATAGAGAGAAGTTTACCCATGAAACCACAGCGGGCCTGACCTTTCTGGCTGCCAGCAGGCACCGCAATGTTGAACTGAGGCAAGCTCATGAGGTCCTACATCTGCACAGTGTTATCAAATCATTAGTCAGAAGCAGCTGTCCACACAGCAGCTCATGGATTTAAGCCTGAGGTCCAGGAGTGTGATCCTGGAGACAGCTAAAAGAAACACTAATCCTTTTAGCCTTTGGTATACTTACCTGTTAGGTAGTTAAGATCTTCTAAGTGGCCAGATTTATCACTTAAAAACAAAACTGTCAAGGCCAACTGAGGATCTTGTTCTCAGGAGTCACTTGGACTTTGATTCCCTTCCTTTTTACCGGTTGTCCCATCTGTGTGATGACGAGCCAAAGGCCTTACTTGATACCATGGCTTCAGTTGGAGTCTTGAGGGAATACTTTCTGTGTTGGTCCTTTTTTTTTTTAAAAAAAAAAAAAAAAAAAAAAAAAGATTATAAGTCGAGCATTGGTCATGCACATGTAAGCCTTTAAATCCCAGCACTTAGGAGGCAGAGACAGGCGGATCTCTTTGAGTTTGAGGCCAGCCTGTCCAGAGCTAGTTCCAGGACAGGCTCCAAAGCTAGAGAAACCCTGTCTCAAAAAACACGTGTGTTTGTGTGTGTGTGTGTGTTTGTGTATGCATATGCATTGGTGTTTGACCTATATGTCTTTGTGAGGGAGTCGGATCTTCTGGAATTGGAGTTACAGACAGTTGTGACCTGCCATGTGGGTGCAGGGAATTGAACCTTAGAGCTCACTGAATGGGGTCTCCATGGCCTCCCTTGATGGAGGAATTACTTTCATTTAATAAAGAAACTGCCTTGGCCCATTTATAGGCCAGCCCTTCGGTGGGTGGAGTAAACAGACAGAATGCTGGGAGAAAGAAGCCGAGTAAGGAGTCGCCATGATTCTCGCACTCCAGACAGACGCAGGTTAAGATCTTTCCTGGTAAGCCAGCTCGTGGGCTACACAGAATATTAGAAATGGGTTAGATCAATATGTAAGAGCTAGCCAATAAGAGTCTGGAACTAATGGGCCTGGCAGTGTTCAAAAGAATACAGTTTCCGGGCTGGAGAGATGGCTCAGAGGTTAAGAGCATTGCCTGCTCTTCCAAAGGTCCTGAGTTCAATTCCCAGCAACCACATGGTGGCTCACAACCATCTATAATGAGATTTGGTGCCCTCTTCTGGCATGTATGTATACTAAATAAATAAAGTCTTTTAAAAAAAAAAAAAAAAAAGAATACAGTTTCCGTGTAATTATTTCGGGGCATAAGCTAGCCATGCGGGCGGCCGGGTGCCGGGGACGCAGCCCCGCCGCTCATATTACAACACTCCCTGACAAGAGAACAAGTAACTTTGACAGTTAAAAACACTTTGAGAGAAGCCCCACCATCCCTGGGATCTGGCTGATCTTAGAGGGCAAGGAGGACAACACCCTTCTCTTTCAGTCTGTCTGACCACACCAACATAACCTTCAAATATGGTTACTCAACACCCGGAAGGGCAGTTACACCAGTCTGTTTCTTTTAACTTCTGTGTAATATTTAGATAAGGTTTGGGAAAGAACCAAACACTTAAACTTTGATTAGACATTTTTGTTGTCAGTCTTTGTAGTTGTTACAGACTAGACCAGAAACTCCATTGATTTTTTTTTGTTTTTGTTTTTTTCTGAGACAGGGTTTCTCTATGTAGCTTTGGGGCCTGTCCTGGAATTGCCTCTAGACCAAGCTGTCCATGACCTCAGAGATCTACCTGCTTCTTCTGCCTCTCCTGCTCCACCTCACCACCCCTACACCTCACCCTCCACCCTGAGTGCTGGGATTAAAGGTATGCACCACCACTACCCGGCCAAGACCGGGTATGCGCTGATTTAAGCAGAGTTTTGACATCAGTAAGTCAAAGTTGGACCTTTTGCCTACCTTATAGACATTGCTTAAGCTCCTCAGCTTTCCTTTCCATTCTGGAAAGACACCCGGCCTTTTTTTTTTTTTTTTTTTTTTTTTTTTTTGGTTTTTCGAGACAGGGTTTCTCTGTGGTTTTGGAGCCTGTCCTGGAACTAGCTCTTGTAGACCAGGCTGATCTCGAACTCACAGAGATCCGCCTGCCTCTGCCTCCCAAGTGCTGGGATTAAAGGCGTGTGCCACCACCGCCCGGCCACCCGGCCATCTTATGAGACAAAATAGCATCAAGTCAACGATCAAGAAGCCCAGCTGTGATGATTGTCTGCAGGTTGGCACAGCTGGTGTGTTGCTTGTCTGAGAAGTGTGGTGTAACAGCCCCTTAATAAAGCAAATCGAACCCCAACTGCATACGTAATAAACACTACCTGTATGCACTGTTAGACTAGGGGCTTGGTAGGTTTCCAGTAAACCCCTTATAGAAAGCACAACGGTTTTCGTGCTGTGCGTAGAGACCACCATAACAGAGCTTTAGACTATGAAATAAATGATTTTCTTTACTCTGGCTGTTTTGCTTTCCTTTCTCCCTGTCACAGAGCTGAGAGCCAGCTCAGGAAAGGGGACTTTTGAGGACATTTTGAGACAAACATGCTTGGATTTGAAGTGTGAGAGCCAAATCCCACCTTCCGAGCCATTGTCTCAGGGACTCAAACAGCACAGGGCGATTTAGTGCACACACATAAGGCATCCGTTCCTCTGCAAAACCAGACAGACTCGCTCTTGACAGAGGGCTGGACACAAAGCACCCGTCCTTACAGCCGCACGGATGTGTCCGGATGAATCTCATTGCGCATCAGGAATGGGGACTGAAACTTGTCTTTGAGAGTCTCCAAACCTCACGGTGACACGCAGCGAGCAGCATCCAGGAGGATCAGGCCCACAGAAGCAGCTGCCTTTCCCCATCTCACTGGAGACTCTCCCCGCCTAAACGTGGGGGTGACAAACTACTTGGAAGCCAGGACCCACAATCCTGTTTGTGTGTGTACGCAAATGGAAGCAATCTGGAAAACTCAACTCCAACTCCCTGTTTTTCCTTCAGGCTCCTCTAGACAAGGTTGTGAGCATCAGTGGATCTGAATTCCCTCACCATCTCCTTCAAGGGAAACTCCCAGGGCAAACTGGGGCTGGGTCCCCGGACAAAAGAAAACTGGTTTTTTTTTTTTTTTTGATTGTTTAAGATTCTAAGAATTACTCTGTCTCCAAAAACAACAAAAAGATTCTAAGGGTCTGAGTTTGCCCAGTCTTGGAGGTCAAGTGGTAACAGCTGAGGAATCTTGGAACCAGTTTGTCCCATCTGTAGCACTCTCTGCCAAAGATAGCAAGGCCAGGGGCACATTAAAGGTGTCTGAGGTGGTGAAGCAGCATTGGGGACAGTTTGGTGCCAGGGCCCTGGCTCTTGAGCCTTTTTAGCTCTCCCCCATTACAGAAGTGAGCAGCTGCCCCTGTTGCGTCTGGGCGCTGCTCTGAAAGCGCGTGGTTTATTGACAGCACCTGGCAGACATTGTGGCGCACTCAGGAACTGCAGGAACCTGTAGCAGCCTACCAAGCTTCACCCATCAGAAAACCCTTCCGCCCAGCCCTCAGCCCACAGGAGTATCGGCTCCCAAGTGTGGAGATGTCCACCCTGTCACTATTAAGAAGCTGCACAGCCTTGCCCACTATTTTAATCTTCTGGTTAAGCCAGGCCCATGTGCAGAAAAAGGATCCAAACTAATTATTACCGGCGTAAAACGTGTTACTGGGATACTAAAAATAGAATCAAAATCCACAATCTCAAGGGTTAAGGACACAGTCTAGGGGAGCCTTTGTGTTTATCCACCCAACAGAAGACAGAAGAAGACATAGGGGTGGGGGTAGGATGGAGAGATGGCTCAGCAGCTAACAGTACAGACTGCTCTTCCAAAAGACCTGGGTTGGGCCCCAGCACCTCCATAGTAGCTCACAACACCTGAAATCCAGTTTTAGGGCACCCAACACCCTCTTGGACCTCCTCGGGCACCAGGTATGCACATGGTAGAGGAACATCCATGCAGGCAAAATACCATTTACATAAAACTTAAAAAAAAAAAAGATGTGCTGGACACCTTCCAGAGGTTTTTTGTTTTGTTTTTACCAATGCGGGTATAGGTACCTTTATTCTCTCCCTCCTCAGCGACCTGAAAGAGGACAAGCCTGTCCGTATATTTGCTCTATGTGGCTCTTTAATACCCTGAGGCCTTAGGGAATTCCCAGTCTTATAGGACCCAACATTCAAAAGCAAAAAACAAAAACTGCCGGGTGGTGGTGGCACACGCCTTTAATCCCAGCACTCCGGAGACAGAGGCCGGTGGACTGCTATGAGTTTGAGGTCAACCTGGTCTACAGAGCGAGTTCCAGAACAGGCAAGGCTACACGGAGAAACCCTGTCTTGGAAAAACCAAACCAAACACTTTTGGAGTAAATGTTCCTTCCCTTTTACCCTTGCCCCTCAAATTCATAATCTATAAGCAAGAGTAATAATAACTGCACAGGGAGAGTAATTTACCGCATGCGCCCATAATCCACAGAACATGGAGGGTAATTTACCGCATGCACCCATAATCAACAGAACACGGAGGGTAATTTACCTCACATGCCCATAATTCACAGAACACGGAGGGTAATTTACCTCATATGCCCATAATTCACAGAACACGGAGGGTAATTTACCTCACATGCCCATAATTCACAGAACACGGAGGGTAATTTACCACGGGTGCCTATAATCCATAGAACGTGGAGGGTAATTTACCACGGGCGCCCATAATCCACAGAAAACGGAGGGTAATTTACCGCATGCACCGATAATCCACATAACATGGGGGGTAATTTACCACGGGTGCTCATAATCCACAGAACGTGGAGGGTAATTTACCATGGATGCCCATAATCCACAGAATGAAGAATGCTTTTTTCCTCAGCCCGTCTATACGTAGAAACTAGAGAAAAATGGGGCTGCAAATGCCAGGCAGAAAGAGTAGGCATTAAGACCTGTGTGTGTGGTTTCCAGCCTCCCACCCAAGCAGGCTGGCTCTCCCTTGCCTGTAACTATTATTGGCAGAAGCCTGTTTAGCACATGGCCCTGGGCTACTCCTGCAAACTGACGTGAGTCTCCTAGCCCTGGCCATCTTCATGCTAGAGGAGCAGTTCTCAACCTGTGGGTTCAACCTCTTTGGGGACTGACTCTTCCACAGGGGTCACCTAAAACCATTGGAAAATACAGATATTTACATTACAATCTATAATAGTAGCAAAATTAGTTATGAGGAAGCAATAAAATTAATCTTAAGGTTCCACAACACGAGGAACTGAATTAAAGGGTTGCAGCATTAGGAAGATTGAGAACCACTGTGACAGAGACACAAGGCTGGGAAGACTGAAGCTTCCTTTAGAATCCAGTAGTTAGCCGGGCGGTGGTGGCGCACACCTTTAATCCCAGCACTCGGGAGGCAGAGGCAGGCGGATCTCTGTGAGTTCGAGCCCAGCCTGGTCTACAAGAGCTAGTTCCAGGACAGGCTCCAAAGCTACAGAGAAACCCTGCTTCGAAAAACTAAAAAAAAAAAAAAAAAAAATCCAGTAGTTAGACCAACCTGGTTGGCACAGGAAGGCAGGCTTCTCTTAAGTTCCAGGCCAGTCAGGGTTACATAGTGAAATACTGTCCCAAAAACAAACAAAAAACCCAGTTAATACACGAAACTCTGACACAGAAGCAGAGCCCCCACTTCCTCAGGGCCTAACTGTTGCAGTCAATACCCTGGGCTTCAGCAAGCCTTCCGCCCTGAGCTCTACAGCAAAGGCTCTTTGGTGTTTTCCCCTCTCCCCATCTGCTTGGGGACCTCCAGAGCCAAGTGTCCTTTGCAAGGCCAGCAGAGACATTTGCACACGCAGCAGGGACATGTGGGGGCGCCTGTGTTGGAAAAAGGACGTGTCTGTGGAGGGGACACTTGTAAGGTCAGAGTGGTCATCCGCCAGACGACCCAGCTAAGGGAGACACTCTGCTGTCTGCCACTCCGGCCTCCTCCCGCCAAGGTCACATACAGTGGCCAAGGTCACATACAGTGGCAGTGCCTTGTGTCAGTCATCCACAGAGACTCTAGAAAGCGCCAAGGATGAGCAAGGACCACATGGGTTCTCGACTTGCTCCAGAAGGCACCATACCCTTCCCCAGCTCACCGAAGCTGCCTGTTTTGCTTACCTTCCTGTTGTGAAAAGACACCAAGGCCAAGGCGACTCAGAGAGAAAATGTACTGCCAGGCATGGTGGCACACAGCACGTGTCTTTATTTATCAGCACCTGGGAGCTTACAGTTTCCGTGACCACCATGGCGGGAAGTGGTGCAGCAGGCCTGGTGCCGGGAGCAACAGCTAAGAGCTCTCATCTTGACCCACAAGTATAAAGCCCAGCAAGCTGACTGGGGTTTTAAAACCTCAAAGCCCCCCCCCCCCCCCCGTGATACGCCTCCAAGGCCACGCCTCCTAGATGAGCCTGTGGGGGTCATTCTCCATCAGACGCCACACTGGCTCCACTTGAGTTTCAGGCAGGTCCTCTCTCAAAGGCAAAGTGAACTAGGAGTTCCCTTTTCTCCTCTACACCAGAAAACCGCCAGACTGCTTCAGGCTTCACCTACAGTCTAGAGCGGCTCAAGAAAAAGCTAAGCAAGCTGAGTAAGCCTCCCCTTCCCACACAGCCCACACCCAGGTGCCCATACTCGGCTATTCACTTAGGCTAATTCGCTCAGCCTGTACTTAGGGCCTAAGAGCTGGCTGTGGGGCAAGGGAACTATAGAGCAGAATGACCTTCCCCCCTGAACTTTTCCAGGTCTATAGTGGAGACTCTGCCCTCTGTCATGCTTCCTCCCCAGGAAGATGATCGTCTTGTGGGGTCCAGTTTGTCCCATCTCTAGCTTAGGACTAGTGGCCTCAGCCTGCCCTGATCCTTGAGAAGTCCCTCCTGCCAGAAGGCATCGCGGCACCCGGTTCTCCTAGGCCCAGTGCTTACTTCCCGTGGAGCCAAGGGCTGACTGCCGGTTCTGTGGTGGAAATATGGAAGGCCCCTTGCTCAATGGGTGTGCTGGATGGGTCAAGGCCACTTCCAAGTCCTTTCCTACCATCTGTAGTCTGAGATACGACCTCGAGTTGAGGTCTTCTCGGGTTTCACATGAGAGACCTCCAGAAATGTAACTGGGTGCTGCTGGTCATCTCGGGTGAGGTCACTGAGTTCCTCACGGGGCAGGCACAAACAGCTGGAGACTGAGCCATAAAAACGACTTTACCTGTTTGGAATGTTAGGACAGGCGTGTGAAGGGCTCCTGGGCTCTCCCCTTTCTGCTGTTGGTCCTCTTTAGAGACCCGCCCATGCCTTCTTGATGCCTCTCGGTAGCAATGTGTTCCTGAACAAGAAGCCAATGCCTCAGGAGGCCCATTTTCTTTTTCTTTTTTTTTGGGGGGGGTGGGGGTGGGGGTGGGGTTTAGAGCTTTGGAGCCTGTCCTGGCACTCGCTCTGTAGACCAGCCAGGCTGGCCTTGAACTCAGAGATTTGCCTGTCTCTGCCTCCAGAGTAGGGGACCCATTTCCACTTTCCTTTCCTACCTGTGTCCCCCGACTCTCATTCACACAGATCCCATGAGGGAGGAGGGATATTACCCCAAAAGTTGTCCTTTGAATTCCAGATGTGGCTGTGGCACCCCCCATGCCTGTATGTACACACACACACACACACACACACACACACTTTTTTAAAACAAGGAAAAAACTGTTTCACTATCAAACCTACAGCCTAATGGGAAAACCGGGGGAAATGAATGTTAGGAATTGCTGCATTTGTTGAGGATTGCAGTAGCCAAGCACGGTAAGCTTGGTGTGCCCAAAGAGCCCCCGTGTCTCTGTCCCATGGGGAGGCTGGGCCACACCCTGCCCTTTATCTAGAGTGTGACTTTCCCTTCTAGCTTCTGCTGATTCTCCAGTCTTACCAGTCCCCTTGGCTTGCAGACACACTGATGCATCCTCTGACCCCACCCGCGGTCACGTATCCATCTTCCTGCATAAGTGTTTGTCTCCAGACTTCCTGTTTTGATGAAGACACCAGTCATATCCAACCACGCTACAATGATTGCTTTAATTCTACACCAGCCCCATTTCCAAAGACAGCAACAGCTGCTGTTCGGAGGTAGAACTGCAGCATGTTTTTTTGGGAAACACTTGAACTTGATTAGTGTTTAGAGAAGAAATTTCATGAAGGAGCTAGGGGAAGATGGAGAGCATGGAGCAGGGGAATGATCTAGGGACTGGAGAGAAGGGCCTGGGTTCAGTTCCCAGCACCCACGTGGTGGTTCACGACTACTATAACTCCAGGCCCAGGAGGTTAGACCCCCCCTCTTCTGACCTCTGCAGGCACCAGACACACATGGTACACATGCATACAGACATGCAGGCAAAACACTCTCACACATAAAACAAATACATCTAAAAATCTCCAGGGCTAAGACAACCTCTGTTCTGGTTATCCATCCCTATCTCTGGATTCTGCATCTCTGCATCCGATGTACTGCGGACGGTGCTGTAGGTAGTTAGGCCTACCAAGGCTGCATCTGCACGGGCACATGGACTTTTCCTTCCTATTTCTCCCTAAACAATACAGTATAGCAACGACCCAGTTTGCGTTCCTATTGCTGTGATAAACGCTCAGATCGACAGCAACTTGGAAGGTGAAGGGGGTTGTGGTCACCTCATTGGTTACAGTCACAACTGAGGGAAGACAGGGCAGGACCATGGAGGAACATGGCTTACTGGCTTGTTCTCCATGGCTTGCTCAGCTGTCTTTCTTTTTTTTGTTTGTTTTTTGTTTTTCGAGACAGGGTTTCTCTGTGGCTTTGGAGCCTGTCCTGGAACTAGCTCTTGTAGACCAGGCTGGTCTCGAACTCACAGAGATCTGCCTGCCTCTGCCTCCCAAGTGCTGGGATTAAAGGCGTGCGCCACCACCGCCCGGCCCCCCAGTTATTCTTGATATTTCAAGCTAGTGGTTTGGCTCATTGGGTCAGCTCACATCTAAGAACATGTGAGGTGCCAGGTTCAACCCCCAGCACATGCGTGTACACAGAGTCAGTGTTACAGTGTGATTTAGGAAGTGTGATGTGTAGAAATAAGATGTAACAGTGCCAAGGAGAAGGCTGGTAGGAAGCCAACGGAAGGATGGAGCAGCAGTTAAGGGCACTGGGTGCTCTTCCAGAATCTGATCTAGGTTAGATTCCCAGCACCCATATGGTGGTTTACAACCATCTTTATCTCTAGTTCCAGGGACTCCGACTCTTCTGGCCGCCAGGGCACCAGGCACACATGCATGCTGGCAAAATGCCCATATACATTAAAAGATTAATAATAAGCCGGACAGTGGTGCCACACAACTTTAATCCCAGCACTCGGGAGGCAGAGGTAGGCGGATCTCTGTGAGTGCGAGGCCAGCATGGTCTACAGAGCTAGTTCCAGGACAGGCTCCAAAGCTACAGAGAAATCCTGTCTCGGATTAAAAAAAAAAGGAGGGGGATGGAGAAATGGCTCAGCGGTTAAGAGCACTGACTGCTCTTCCAGAGGACCCGGGTTCAATTCCCATCACCCACATGGCAGCTCACAACTGTCTGAAAAATCCAGTTCCAGGGGATCTGACACCTTCACACCAATGCACATAAAATAAAGATAAATAAATCATAAAAAAAAAGGAGGTAAGAAGCCACATCAAGTGTCACTGTGCTGTGCCACCCTGATAGCCTGGGGTGACATTCCCAGTGAACTCTAGCTGGGTGCTACTGTCCCAGCAGCATGGCTGCTTGCTTTTCTCAGTACTATTCTCCTCTGGTAGAAGAGTTGACCCAAGGGATGCTGGTGTTTTTAGAGGGTGCATGAAGGAGGGAGGCCTGGACCCTTCCTGGAGGACCAGGCATCTGAGCACAGCTGGTAGAGGCAGGGAGGCAAGGGCAGCATCTGCTGAGGTGGCAGCAGCAGGGGCACCGTCAGCTCCAGCTTGGACCCACCACAGGCTTCAGCAGGGCATCACTTAGGCTAAGGAAGGCTATTCCACAGCAAGAGACAGCTGGGAGGGAGTTCAGCCGCTCAGCCAGGTTCCCACACCCTGATCGCCAGCTCCTTCACCGGCAGAGAGGACAGTGCGGGGTTCTGGGGTGGAGAAGCAGGACCATCCCCTCAACTATCTGTAGGATGAGATGGAAGGCAGCCTTCCTTGGAATTCCTGTCTTCTATCTCACCCAAGGCACAAGTCCATCCTGGACTCTAGAACCTGACAAACTGCAACAAGGTAAGCCCTCCCCACTTACTGTGACTGACAGGGCCATGGATGCCCCTGGGTAGCACAGGACCCAGGGGATTGAGGGACAGAGGCTCTTTCTGCTGACGATCACAATACTGAGGGTTCTGTCGGTTCATGGCCTGCAAAGTACTTGCTGGAGCATTTTCTTAAGGGGCCTCCCAGCACCTTGCCCTTGAAGTGTTTTACCTACCTGGTGCTGGTTGGTGGCCCTGACCCATACCCATGGGAGGCCTCAGGCCAGGCTGACCTCCACCACCGTTCGGCCATGCTGTTCCCCACAGCTCCCAGGATGAAGTGGCTGCTCAGTTCCTATTCAGTGCCTGCCTTACTTCCCTCTGCTGGAACTTCTCTGGGAGAGCCGTTCCGTGTCCATTCTGCTCAGACCACCTGAGCACCAGATGTGTGATGAGGTTTGTGGCCGCACTGTGTGTGTGCTGTAGACAAATGAAATTAGAAAGGAATTGGCTATATGGTGTTCATCTGTAACCCCAGTGTTTGGGAGGGAGTATCAGCAGGTCATCATCTCTGGCTACATAGCGAGTTTGAAGCTAGGTTGTTGGACATGAGACCCTGTGTTAATAGCCTCCTCACTCTCTTCTAAAAGGAATTCATCCTTAAGCTTTACGACGTTGATTGCTGATAGGAGTTTTAGGGGCCATTCACCTGTCCCATGTCTGAGAAGCCCTTCAAGGTGTCTATTTCCATAGCTAAAATGGTTTTATTTCAGAGTACAGACTCTTACACAGCACGGCAATTCTTAGCTAACAGTTGATTTCTCTGGCAGACTTTTAAGAGCGTCTCTTTGGAAGGGGCCTGTGTTTCCCTAATGTTTCCTTTCCCTAGACCATTTCATAGTCTCCCCTCTCTGTTCTAGCGGACTCTCAGAATGCCCCACCCTTCCTGACTCGTAGGTGTGGCCACCCCTGGTGGTACTGCTCCAGGAGCCTTCACCGCAAGCATAGCAGTCTTATTCTAGAAGGGCCTCCCAGGGGCGGGCTGTCTGGTTGCAACGCTCTAATGAGAGACCGCTGCTTGTTTTCTGGGCACTACATAGGCTCTGACCCCTCCGCAACGCTGTCTCAGGGTCCCCCAGTTGTCCAACTTAGCAGTGACGGGAGAGGAGCCCGATTCCGTCACTCCAGAACCCAGGGCCAGACGGTGTGCTTCGTGCCCTGGTTTGGGAAGCTGTTACCTACCGACGTACTCACGATGACATTCGCTTCTCTGCATATGACAGGATTAACCGGAGAGATTCTCATTACACTCAAATGGTGGAAGCTGAGGACCCACGAGGGGCAGATGCGGGACGGACCGTGTCCTGCGCCCGCGCACCTCCGCAGGCGCGTGCGCATCGCCGTCCCTTTCCTCTCGCCCCCGCCCTCATCGTTTGGGTTTTCAAATTTGAAACCTGCGGCTTTTCCCGCCCGAGCCGGGGCCCCGCGGCGGGAGAGGGCGGGGCCGCGCGCCAGCCAACCCCGGCTCGGAGGCTCGCGGCCCGCCCCGAGGATGCGGCCGCGCCCGCGCGCACGTGCAACCCGGACCCGCGCGATTGCGGGTGGCAGGAGTGTGGGCAGCTCGCAGCACCCCGTGTCCAGGCTGTCCGACCCGGCCGAGCGCTTGTCACCAGGCGTTGGAGCCGTGAACCGGGACAGACTGGGCGGGAAGAGGCGGGACGGGCGGGGCAGGGCGGGGCGGCCGCAGTTCCCAGGGGCGGGGCCGGGGCGGGGCGGCCGGGGGCGGGGCGGGCCCTGTGTGGCACCGTGTCAGTTACATTGAAACAAAAGTGGTTCCGCGGCTGCCAGGGCCAGCATCCCCGGCCCTCCCGCTCGCCGGCGGCTGTCGCCGACATGGAACCCGTGGCCAGCAACATCCAGGTCCTGCTGCAGGCGGCGGAGTTCCTGGAGAGGCGCGAGAGAGGTGAGGACAGACCCCGCGCGCGGGCTGGAGTTGGCTCCCAACTTGGACAGAGTACGACTCGAGGGCAGCTGGCGCGCTGCCGCCCGCACATCCACAGGAGTGCGCGGGCGTCAGGGCAGGGAGTGACTGGGGAAAGGGTCCTGGCGCCAAAAACCTTTCCTTGATCACGCCGTGCCAGGGGCTCCGGCTGACGGGCTGGGTCCTCTCTCTGGCAGAGGCGGAGCATGGCTACGCGTCCCTGTGTCCACACTACAGCCCCGGGACTGTCTACAAGAGGAGGAAACGACCCGTGCAAGCTCCTGGTGCGCTGAACAGTGGACGGTGAGCAGAGATGGGGCAGTGTGGGGAGGGGCGCTAGTTCTCAGCTGGCGCATCTAACCCTCTTCTCACTTCCTTGTTTGCTCTTCTGGGCCAGGTACCCTACTCCATCTGCCTCTGTGTGTGTGTGTGTGTGTGTGTGTGCGCGCGCGCGCGCGCGCGTGTGTCGCACTCGCGCCCACTCACGGACTCCTAAAGCACCTTTGATGTGGCCAGGAACAGTAACAAGACAGTTCTGAGTCCCCTTCCACTCACACTCCTGAACTCTCTCCCCTACAGGCTTCTGCTTTTCTGACCTTTTGCATATGCCGTTCCTTTTAAATGTTTTCCCATCTACTGGCTTCTCTGGCAGACTTGTTTTTGGATCCAATATCACATCTGTCCAGTCACCCCCTCTTACCTGGCTGTCAGGGGAGACCCCACAACTACCCCGGGCAGGTGTCCTGTATCTTTCCGTGTATGTGCCTCTGATTCCTCTGTCACAGCCTGGGATTTTGGTGCCCTAGATTAACCCCGGGTCGTCACAAAAAGGCTCACTTGGCACAGATACCTGTAGTGAATTTTGAGCTGCCCAATAACCTGGGGTTGAGGATTTGAACAGTACCCACTGCCCCTCACTTCCTCTCCTTTTGGCATTGGCAGGTCTGTGCACAATGAGCTGGAGAAACGCAGGTGAGTTTCAACCTGGCCCTGAGAACCAGGTCCCAAGGACCGTTTCTCTCAGACCTTTCCCCCCTTGCCATCCCTCTGGCCGGTGAGGTGGGGCTGGCAATGCCCTTCAGAACTCTATCCCTGCAGGAGAGCCCAGCTGAAGCGGTGCCTGGAGCAGCTAAGGCAGCAGATGCCCCTGGGGGTTGACTGTACACGATATACCACACTGAGCCTGCTGCGCCGGGCCAGGATGCATATCCAGGTAAGGTGTCTCCAGTGTGCTCGTTAGACCGAATGGGACGGTGTAGTGTGGAGGGCCTGGCTGGAGCTTTGGGACCTGCCCCCATCCTGTGTGACATGAGACAACCGTTTCCGAATCTCTCAAATGGGAAGGAAAGCAGACAGCTGGGCTGTTCTGAGGCCCTGTAAAGGTTCCTTTTGTTATGGTATCACTTAGGTCCTGGCTGTGAGATCTTCCACTAGTCCTGTTTAGTTCTGCAGAGTATATGCCTGTTGAAAATACTGTCGTGAGCCATGTGATCCAGTGGACTGTAGAGGGCTGGTCCCTGCCTTCTCTCAGCAAAGGAAAGAGGCGAACCGCTAGCTGGTCCAACCTGGCCTTGCCACTACTTAGGTGGGATTGCAGGCCCCCTGGTGGACAAGAGTAAGTATGCAGATGTCAAGGCCCAGGCTGTGCCAGCCATGTGGGCATTTTAGAAGCTCCCTTGGAAACAAAAGAGGGTTTTCCCTGCCTTCCAGGCCCTTTTTTGTTTGTTTGTTTTGTCTTGTTTTTCGAGACAGGGTTTCTCTGTAGCTTTGGAGCCTGTCCTGGAACTAGCTCTGTAGACCAGGCTGGCCTCGAATTCACAAAGATCCGCCTGTCTCTGCCTCCCAAGTGCTGGGATTAAAGGCGTGCGCCACCACCGCCCGGCCCTTCCAGGCCCATTTGATGAGAAAAAACAGATACTGCCAGACTGAAGGCACAGCAGCCAAGGCAGATTCAGGACCACAAGACTGATGCCTGTCCTGCCTTACCAACAGTTCATTAAGCACCACTGTCAGGCTCTCGCCAAGGGCCATGACAATCAGTGCCATCAGCAAACAAATCTTGGCTGTGGGACAGATTGTTGTCACATAGGTGCGTGCTGTCACTTCCATTGTTCAGGTTGTCACATAGGCTCTGATTTCTCCCATGAAGTTTCTTTGCCGTCATTTTCAGGTAGATGAAACGTGCTATTCAGGTGTTGAGTGGCACATGGCAAGCCCCGGGCAGCATCTCCTGGGCTTCCTTCCCCTCTGACTTGGTGTCTGTCGGGTTGCTTTCTACTCTGTATGTAGACCTTCCGAGGTTCATCTCCAGCTGGAAACCGTGGCAGGACAGTCAGTACCTACTTCCTATGAAACTCAAGTCTCTGTCTAACGCAGGCATTGCTTTTTTGGGCTCCACAGCCTCATGACAACTTTCTTAGGCTTCTCTCACTGCCTACCACAGACAGACAAAGCTGGACCCTGCAAGCTTCCCAGGGTTCCTCTGCCTTGGTGGTAATCCAATGCCACATCTTAGTCTACGTCAGGACATGCATCATTTTGTACCTTGTCTCGAGTGTTTTGGTTTATTCTCCTCGTTTTAAAAAGCAGAAAATCATTTGTATGGGAGGAGCAAACCCAGGGCCTTGCACGTGCTAGGCAAGCACCTTACCACTGAGCTGCTTGCCCAGTGAACTAGTAGCTTCTAGTCCAATAATTTAAAAGTAGTCGGCAGTGCTTCAAAGTACACTTGACATGAAAAATTTGGCTTTTTACCATTTAAATGGAGAGATTGGAAGAGCTGGCTGGGTCTGTGACTATGGGCAGCAATGGGCTGCAACTTAGGCATGGCCATATCCTTTAGCCAGTGTTTTGCCTGTCAGGGTACCAGTCTCCAAGTTTGTACTGACATTATATTTTATCCTATTATGTGATAAGACCCTAAAGGCATTTGAGATTGGGGTACCTTGTCATGCACAGCCATCTAGACAGATCTTTGTACTTACATGGGCAGGAGATGGCCCTGAAGGACATGAAACTAGCTTGGGTTGGTTATGTGGCTGCCTGTCTGGCATAGACAGAGGTACCGATGGCCACAGAAAGGCCAGTCCCTGGGCAGCTGACCTGAGTCCCTGCTCCTGGGGTTCTGCAGAAGCTGGAGGAGCAGGAGCAGCAGGCCCAGCGGCTCAAGGAGAAGCTTCGCAGTAAACAGCAGAGCCTACAGCAGCAGTTGGAGCAGCTCCAGGGGCTGCCCCGGGGTGGAGAGAGGGACAGGCAGCGAGCAGACAGCCTGGACTCTTCGGTTCTGTCCTCTGAGCGCTCAGACTCAGACCAAGGTGAGTGCTGTGGTATGTGGGCGGGGTTCCTGGTGGGTTTCTCTGGGCAGTGCTGGGCTGTGGCATGTGGGTGGGGTTCCTGATGGGTTTCTCTCTGCAGAGGACGTGGAGGTGGATGTGGAGAGCCTGGTGTTCGGGACTGAGACTGAGCTGCTTCAGAGCTTCAGCGCTGGCCAGGGGCTCACCTACTCACACAGCACCGGTACCTGGCTATGATGCCAGCTGCCTCTCTCTCTGGACTGAGCCTGCCAGGCAGGGGAGCCCCACACAAGACCCGTCTGCTTAGAGCCACTTGTTGGGAGACCACAAAGACCCCTGTGTGGGGACAGGACTCTGCACTCTGCTGCACAGCTTGAGCCTGGGACACCTTCCCCATCCCCCAGGGCATTTTATGTAGCCCTTGGCTCTGCTTTGCTGCCCCCTCCCCCAGGGACAGGAAGCCTGTAGACCTCTTGTTCCTGGGCAATGCCCCACATATACTGCACAGTATTCTCATTAAAATCCTCTTTCGAAAGTTCCTGTCCATGGTTCTGCCTGATGAGATGGAGGAAGTCCCAGCCACAACTGGAAAAGAGGAAATCAGATCGGTTGCTGCCAAACATGGTCATGTGCTGGACAGCACACACCTAAGACAGGTGGAAGCTGCTGGGGGTGCCAGGCAGTGATGCGACCTGCCTGAGGTCAGGTTCCAAACCAATGCTGTCTGACTCCAGAACTGGGGAAAATCAATTCACGTGTTTATTGAGTGCCTGTTATGTGCTAAATATTGTTCGGGGTACTTGGGACACATCAGAGAATAAGACAAGGAGCCCTGCCCTCGTGGAGCGCACAGTCTATCGTGTGTCGCCGCTTCACCTGTGTACTGCTTCTGACCCTGGGCAAGTCCCTGCGCCTTTCTGCCCAATGGGGTAAAAGGAGGCTGGGCTCAGTAGACGCTGAGCCAGGTGTACTGCAGATGCGGACCAGGATACCACTGGAACCCACCACCCAGACAGCAGAGAGGGCTGGAGGCGCATCTTTAATAATCAAGTACAGTGAGGAGAAGGGAGAGGAAGGGAGCAGCTACACCAGCTGCTGCTGCTGCTTGGTGGCGGCCTTGTTGGCCAGGTCCTTGGCCTTCTCTGTAGCTGCCAGTGCCGTCTCCTTTGCTTTTTCTTTGGCCTCTTTGGCTGTCTCAACGAGTGTTCTGGAAGGAGCCTCCCCTGTGGGAAACAACAGGAGGCTGGCTTCAGATGATGCCTGGAAGACCCACTTGATCCCCATCCAACCAAGGCTTCTTAGGAATGGAGTCACTGTCCTGATTCTTGATCCTCCCACCCTTGCAGGCACACAAGAACCTCAGGCTCAGATCAGGGCAATGATTGGCCCAAGGCATTGGTCAAGTTGAGGTAGGATCATCCCAGCCACTGCTAGTGAGGGTCCCTTAGTCCCCAAGCAGTGTCCAGGGCTCTCACCTTGTAGCTTGGCCAAGATGTACTCAAAGCCCTTCATCGTCTTGGTCACATTGCTTTTGAACCGGGCAAGGCCAAATTCCTGGCAGAAGAAGAAGGAGCATGGGAGAGCTGCTCAGTGACCGGGCGCCCAGCGTGGTCCAGCCCCCAAACCTCTTACCTGGACAGCTCGAGAGACACCAAATAAGCTGGAGGAGACCCAGGCTTCCCGACGGATTTCGGTCCAGCCGCTGTTGTCAGAGTTCACACAGTAAACACATCGTTCCTCCACCACCTGCACAGGGAATCCGGGAGAGCACCTTGTAGGCGTGTCCATTGCTTTGCTCACTTGCACAGACTCAGACCCTGTCTCTACTGTGCCTCCCAAGCCAGCATCACACTCCTGCACTCGACACTGGGTGAGTACTTGCCCTATGTTCTAATAGTCGGGCTGGAGAAATGGCTCAGTGGTTAAGAACACTGGCTGTTCTTCCAGAGAACCTGAGTTCAATTCCCAGCACCCACATGGCAGTTCACAACTGTCTGTAACTCCAGTTCCAGGAGATCTGCCATCATCATACAGACATGCATGCAGGCAAAACACCAATAATTTTAGATAAATAATTTTAGCTGGGTGGTGGTGGCGCACGCCTTTAATCCCAGCACTCGGGAGGCAGAGGCAGGCGGATCTCTGTGAGGTCAAGGCCAGCCTGGTCTACAAAGGGAGTTCCAGGACAGGCTCCAAAGCTACAGAGAAACCTTGTCTTGAAAAAAAAAAAGAAAAAAAAAGTCTTGGGGATCAGCTGGCATTTCAGCCTGATCCTGGGCTTTGCTTGGGGCCTATAGATTCGGCCATGCACAGTGTTTCCAGTCTACATTCTGAACTCTCCCCTTTGAGCTCTCTCTCTCTCACTCACTCACACACACACACACAGAGTCATCTGATAATAATCACAGTTTTCATTATCAAAGTGAGTGGCAACTTCCTGTGCTGGTTATCCGTCAGGTCGCCACCTCTGGTTCTGCCCAGCACCACTCCTGAAAGTCCACCCTGTATGTATGTACGTCACACATTAACCTAGCGTTCTGTGCACAGCACTTGAAACAAGTTCTGAAAAGATGTGTCTTCCCCACCATCTGAGAGCCAAGGGAGAGGCCTAGAGAGGCTGCAGACTTTGCTCATTAGTATTCCACACCTGCTTCAGGCCACAGGGGTTCCCACAACTGTCTGAGACCTGGAGCGCAACTACTTTAAGGGACCAAAGGAGGTCTCACCATCAGCCGGGCGTGGTTGATGTTCCAGGTGAAGGTGGTCATGGTCTGGTTCTGTGGGTCCACAATAGAGTCTTCCAGGATGTACACCGAGTGAGCAACGTTGGCAGGAAAAAGTCGCTCTGCCCAACGTGGCATCCTGTTGGTCTTGGTCAGGAGTCTCCGAGACAGAAGCTTCTGGTCAGGGGTCACCTCCCGGTGTACTATGTCTTCCGTTAAGACATGTTTGCTGCGGGTGTTAAAATGAAGACTATTCTCAGAAGTCTGCTCCTGATAAATTGTCTACGGGTTCCCGTTTGGAGCCTCCAGGTCATGGCTTCCTGCAATCCTACTAAGTGATCTGTACCTGGGTTCAAAGTTAAGCGTATACTGAACCGATCCCCGGGCAAATTCCAATTCCCTCCTCCTCCCTGACCTGGTTTCAGACATTTTTCCAATCTCCAAGATTTGTACCACTAGGGAGCGCCACGGGCAGGTGAGTAGGCCATCGCCAGGATTCCCAAACCCCAAGGTAACTCCTGTTTCCCCCGCCTCTTCCAGTCTCAACACCTTGAGACCACAAAATAAAAATCTAGAGCTTCATATAATCCATAGCGTATACAGTCTTCTTCGAGGACCTTGCAGGCTTGGCCTGGTCCTAATCTTAACAAGGACTTTGTGTTCTAACTGTGGCCACAGTACGAGACACCACGTCGGATTCGCTGTCCAGTCTTTCCCGGCTCCAATACTCAAGGACAGCCTCCACTCCAACCTTCAGATGGAGAAAGGACGGCCATTCGCTCTACCCACCGCCACGTACCTATAGGGATTCGGGTACCGTTGCCAGAAGGCAGCGAACACTTGGTCCCAGGAACTTCGGAGCACGCTCTGGCCCAGGAAATACTTCACCATCGTCCCGACCCGGACGGGCTCAGCACCCGTGCAGCATCAGGGTGAAGAGCCCGGGGGTGGGAGGCACGTGGCTCGGCGCACGCCCGCCAGGCTCGCAGCTCAGTCACCGCCGCGCCGCGCCCAAGTCCCTACGGCCGCCATGAGGGACTATAAGACTGCGCGACGCTTCCGGCGCCGGCCGCGTAGGTTCGGCCAGTTCCGGCGCTCGCACACGTGATCGGATGTCCCGCCCCCTGGCGTCCAGTTCCGGAGGTGCTGCCTGGAGTTAGCTGCGGGGACCTCGGTTTCAGTCGGTAACCCCGGCTCGGCGGAGCCTCAGTCGCAGTAGCGTTCGCGCGGGTGAGCGGTGCAGGGCTCGACGGCGCGGCCCCGCGCCGCGGCTCTGCTAGGGACGGAGCGCCCCGGCCGAAGCTCCGGGGGCCTGCGACGTGCGAATCCCTTGGGGTTAGGGTCTGAGGCTTGGGCTCTGCCTGGGCTGCGCGGACCCTGACGTGAGTGAGGCGGCCCTGGGAGCATGAGCGGGCAGCGCGTGGACGTCAAGGTGGTTATGCTGGGCAAGGAATACGTGGGCAAGACAAGCCTGGTGGAGCGATACGTGCACGACCGCTTCTTGGTGGGCCCCTATCAGAACGTAAGTGCACCCCACCGGGCCAGGCCCGGGAAGAAGGGGACTGGCCTGCATTCGACTCTTATCTCTTACCTGGTTGCAGACCATTGGGGCTGCCTTCGTGGCCAAGGTGATGTGCGTTGGAGACCGGACGGTGACTCTGGGTATTTGGGTAAGTCCCTTGGGGATATAGTTTTGAGCAAAACCATTTCCGAGGTTTAATGTCTTGCCTCTTAAACTAGCCAACTGGAGCCTTATAGAGGTCGTTTTTCCTTCCCCACACCCATTCAGTTATCTTAAAAAAAAGGGGGGGGGTTTAGAATACGCGGGTCTTGTTCTTAAGACTTATGAAGGAGCTTACCTTCACCCCCCAGGACACAGCAGGATCAGAGCGCTACGAAGCCATGAGCAGAATCTATTATCGGGGAGCCAAAGCTGCCATTGTCTGTTATGGTAAGGGGTTGGATTCTGGCCTATTTTAAGGGTTGGGTTACAGGCCAACAACAGAGGGAAATCACTGATCCTTGATTGTGTCTCCTGTCTGACCCCTACACCAAGACCTCACTGACAGCAGCAGTTTTGAGAGAGCCAAATTCTGGGTGAAGGAGCTGCGCAGTTTAGAAGAGGTAGGTGGCCAGACCCCACAGATCAGCGACAGGGACCCTGTTGGTATGTGGAGATAACCTCAGCCTTGTCTTCTGCTACAGGGCTGTCAAATTTACCTGTGTGGCACTAAGAGTGACCTGCTGGAGGAAGACAGGCGGCGCCGTCGAGTAGACTTCCACGATGTCCAAGATTATGCAGATAGTAAATGTCCTAAATCCTTGGAGGGTGGGGGGCGAGAGTGGGTGATACCTGCTTGAGTGGATTACGAGGACGGCAGACTGACACCCTTGGCTGCTTTCTGGCCTTCTTGAACCTATGGGATCCAGGACACTGAACTGTTAGCTACATTTAGGTCCCGATTCCCAGGGATAAAAAGTCACTTCTCTTTGCAGATATCAAAGCCCAGCTCTTTGAAACATCCAGCAAGACAGGCCAGAGTGTGGGTGAGTGCTGTCTTGGGGCCTGCCAGCAGAAGGCAGGACACTGAAGGAAAAAAGGTTCAGAGGGCTGGGTCACTGGGAGTTCTCAGGGCTGCTGGCACCCTGGCCTCACTGATCCTTTGCTTGCCAGACGAGCTCTTCCAGAAAGTGGCAGAGGATTACGTCAGTGTGGCTGCTTTCCAGGTGATGACAGGTGTGTACTTCCCACCTATTAAGATATCCTCTAGGCTCATGGACTCTAGTCCTGCTAGTGACTTACCTGATTACCACCATAATAGTGCTGAGCAGCCACCTCTCTCTTTGACAGAGGACAAAGGTGTGGACCTGAGCCAGAAGGCAAACCCTTACTTCTACAGCTGCTGTCATCACTGAGCCACCACTCATCTGGCCTGGGAGAATTAAATGAATTCCCCCAGAGGGCTTGGACCCAATTCTTGTCTGGGCTGGTGTGGTCAAGTGTCTGAGCTACTCCAGGTCCCCATGGCAGCAGAGGTGGCACCTGCCTGTGCTGGCCCATGGAACGGAGGCAGTATTGGGCAGATTGTGGGCATGAAGAAAGATAAGGCTGATTTGACTCCCAGGCTTGTGTCCTGGACAGAACTTCTGTCCACAGATTATTTAACTAGCTTCTGAACTGTAAATAAAATTGATGCACTGTGACTCACAGCCCCTTCCCTGTTTTGTGCACTGGGTGTCAGAACACCTAGTTGTTCTTGGGGCCGCTTGACTGGCCTCACTTCCTGTCAGATAGCATTTGGAAACCAAATAGTGAGTCACCGAAATCATGGAGAAGCAATGGGCTCTTATGTCCCCACACACAGTTCCATGTGTGTGCGTGTGTGTGTGCGTGCATGTAGAGCAAACCCTCAAGGCTTCTAACATACCAGTCAGGAAACTTTACCACTGACTGATATAGCAGTTTCTCTTCTCTTGTGGGGATGAAATAGGCTTAGGGGCTGGGATGGAGGAATACAAACTCTTAGAGCAAGGAAAGCACGTAAGTTGTACCCACAGATGAAAGGCTCAAAGTTAGTTTGGCCAGCTCAACTTCTTGTGTCATGTCTAGACCTGTGGCTCAGGGCTGTGACTCAGTCCTAAGCTTCCCAGGATTGCCCTGTAATATATTTAACAAGAGGCAATCCATAGTTCTGCAAGTCAAAAAGACTTTATGGGTGCAATTTAGCTTTTAATTTAAAAAAAAAGGACTTGAAACTGGGTGGTGGTAGTGGTGCTCACCTTTAATCCCAGCGCTAGGGAGGCAGTCAGGTGGATCTGAGTTTGAGGCCAGCCTGGTCTATAAATTGAGTTCCAGGACAGCGATAACACAGAGAAACCCTGTTTTGAAAAATAAACGAAAATACCCACATACACCATTAAAAAAAAAACAAAAACCTAAAAACAAAACAAAAACAACAAAACACAAAAAACCAAAAGGATTTGAAGACAGTGATGGTTTGTCTTTAATCTCAGCACTCAGGAGGCAGAGGCAGATGTGCCTCTGAGTTCCAGGCCACCACAGCTACACAGTAAAATTCCCACCCCCATAAGAAAACAAAACAATAAAAGAACACACAAAACCCTAAGTAAATAAATAAAAAAATTGAGACAACTGCTAATTTTTTCAGGATCAGAATTACCCTGAAAACCTAGATGGTAATGTAAAAGGGCTAACACTTCCTGTTTAAACAAGGAAGTGTATTGCAGTCCTTTCTAGTTAAGTGTGAGGGTGTGATGCCAGTTCAGGGCCCCCTTGCCTTTGAAGATTTCAGAAATACCAACTGGTCCTATTCCTGCCCAGAAGGCATTTTGGGACCATTTTTCTGACATCTAAGCACTAACTGGGCAGCCAGGCAGGAGACAGACTAGTTTGAGGTGAGTCTGGACTGCACAGCATAGTGAGGATGTCTCTAAACAACCCAGTGCCCTGGTTTCGTCTCTCTTTACTTCCTCAAAATGCCCTTGAGAGTGGTGGTGGCTTTACTTCCAGCACTTGGAGGTATAGTTCAAGGCCAGCCTGGTCTGCAGATTGAGTTCCAGGACAGCCAAGGGCTACACAGAAATATTTTGCAACTCCCAATGGAAAGGAAGGATATTAGGCAGCCAGTGGAACCTGGGAGGTCAATTTTCAAGTTCTTGAAGGCCTTAGGCTCAGGTTGGCTCTAGCTCTTACCCCAAACCAGTCAGTCCTCTGTCTTATGCTACATCTCCCCAGAGACAATAAAAAACACAGGGCAAGGGCCATAAGAGTAAAGTTAAACTTTACTTTACAGTAATTTTTTCTATATACAAAGAATTACAGTACATGTTTATGGGGACTCCTAGCACAGGGTTCCCCTCTTTTTCACTAGGAGGTTCACTTCCAGCTGACAATCAGTTGGGGGGGGGGTGAGAGAACACAGTGATGGACCTTGGCTGAACCCTTTTCCCCATTTAAAAAATAGAGCTTTCTAGTCAGCTTTCTTCGCCAAGACCTAAAAAGCTGCTTTTCCATGAGCTCCTAGGTGCTGTACTCACCCAACTTTCACACTCACCTACATACATAAGGCGGCACCACCATAGCCTGGAGACCACCTACTCTGTCCACCCTGGAATAAGAACACCAGGACCCTCCTTGGTTTCTACTCTGCTCCCTGTGTTTACCTGTCAATCTGTGCTAAGCTCCCAAGAGCTACCCTTGGAGCCCCTCATAGTCTGATGTTCTTAAGTCACAGGAAGGCTACTCTAGGGTAAAGACCACAAAAGAGTTTTTGTTTTGCTTATGTTGGTAAGAAAACATCTCTTTTGAGGTTGTAGTTGTCTAAATAAACTCCCAACGTTCTTAAGAAACATTGCCCTTATTCATAAGCAATTGAGATGCTGCCACGAGAGGGGAAGAGGTAGAGAAGCAGAAGGTAGTGGATACCCCACACCCATAGTTCTCTTCTAAACTGTCCTAGGCAGGATGGGACAAAGGTGACCCTAGCCCTGAGAAACTCAGTGGCCATCATCTGAATTTGAGATCATCTCTTCACCTCTGGATCGTACTAAAAACTCCAGGGTTGGGTTGGCAGGCATCAGTGACACTGCCTGCCGCCTATCTCTCATAGAGCTGAAAGGAACCTACATAAATTATCTTCCCAAACGGGAACTGGGGTTTCTCATGTCACCACTTCCTCAACCCTTGGCAGTGCTTATTTATACCATGAGATTAGCACCATCATTACATTGTTTTGTGTACAAAGCAATTATTTGTATTTCAATTTACACTATAGAACTGCAATGACCTAGGAAGCTCAGCTGAAAACAAACTGGTCATAGCCAATCAAAGCTCCTGCAGAAGCTACCTAGGTCTAAACGACTTGGGATACTTTTAACATTAATCACTCAATTTTAACAACAGGAAATTCCTGCTGCTACTCCTGTCCTCTGATCTAGGAGGTGAGGACACCGGGCCCTTTTTCATTCAATGACAACATCCCCAAGAGGATAACAATATTCTGACAAGTTTTAGAAAACTTAATTTTTTGGAACCGGGGCAAGACCCATCTGATTGAATGCTCTCCTGATTGCCCTGCATGGACAACCTAGACATCCTTCCTGTCAGCTGTGGAACAACACTGGAATACAATCTCAAAGTTCAGCCGCAGTGAACTGACAGTGCAGAGCCACGAAGGCTCACTACTACTGCACTTCAAGCCAGACTGTACGTGTGGGGTAGAGGATATGAATACCAAAGATGCAGAATTCGTTAAAAAAAAAAATTGACAGTTATGCAAATAATTTCAAACTCAGTAATTTTAGGGAAGCAGACATCTAAAAATACTGGGGGGGGTGTTGTAAATGGTGGCTACCTTCTATTAAAATGGGTTGGCTCCAACAGGAAGAACAAATGAAGTTTTAAATGCAAATTTCAACAATTCCACCCCTTTTCCCCTCTAAACAAGAAGTGTAGTCACTACCTAGGAGCATTTCTGCCTTTGGCTTGTCCCTGGGAAGAACTTCCTAGGTGCTGTCTCACAGGTAGATTCTCTGGCAATCCAAATTTCAAGAACTCAGCCAAATGCCAATGCCAAAATACAACCTGTCCAATGATCAGAAGTTTCCAATAAGATTTTCTGTGTTCTCGGGAGGCAGAGGCAGACGAATCTCTGTGAGTTCAAGTCCAGCCTGGTCTACAAGAGCTAGTTCCAGGACAGGCTCCAAAACCACAGAGAAACCCTGTCTCGAAAAACCAAAAAAAAAAAAAAAAAGATTTTCTGTGTTGCCAATTCACACCCTCAAAGAAAGGGTTATTACAGGATTCAAACGCAGCCCAGAACTGCAAGGTCACCCTCTTCCCACCATCACACTCAAGTCCCTGTTCCCTAAGCACTTGTCACTGAAGGACAGTAACCAATACTCTATTTTAACACGACTCATGCTGTTAGCTGTGGGTCTCTCTCCGCTCAAATGTCTAGTTCCTACTCAACTTTCAGTGGCCCTGAACAAAATGTGCCTGTCATTAGAAGGGTTGTTTCTCACCCATGCCCCTCACTCCCTCCACCCCACAAGTACACAGTTCAGATGTTTTCCCGGCAGGTCTGGAAGGAAGGCTCCAAAGAATGGCGGTGAATGAAAATATCGCAACAAACACAAGTGGCCAATCGTGACCCCATTCCTCCCTCCTGTTCTGTGAGATGCTTCTAGAGAGCTGTCAAAGCCAATTAACTACTGAAACCTATTTTAGAGAAGTTAAGTCAAAACTAAACTTCACTTAAAATTTTTACATAGCCTGCACCCCCCACCCCCCAATTCACAGTTTATTTCATGAAACAGAGCTACGGTAATCAAACACACAACATAGTGAACGGAGACTCTGACAGTGCAGTGCAGACATCTGTTTCTGATCACAACTACAGATGACAGGAGAGCAAAGGGCACAGGACTGGCACCAAGCAAACCTACGCACACAACCTAAGAAATCAGGAAAGGGGTCTACTAGCTGCAGTTATATACTTCTATTCTCACACATGATAAATATGCAATATAGTGAACTTTAATTTCCTGGGTGAATTTCTTTAAAAATATTTTCTTCATGGTTTAAAAATTTTTTTAAAAGAAAATAAGATGCTTTATGTTTTCTCTTCCTTTTGAACACAGAGCTTTTCTTACTCTGATGATGTGGAAAGAGAGGAGGAAAGGGGAGAACGAGGCAGGCGTAATTCAGAGAGGAGATTCTGAGGTCTCAGAGAGGTGCAGGGACTAGCCCCCAAACTCGGGTCAGCCCTGTCCTAGCCTCATCCCTCTGCCTGAGTTCAGGAGTTTCTACCCCAGAGACAGACTTGGGGAAATAAAAGCAGACACTACTCTCAATTTTTATATAAAGTACAAATGCTTTAGTAACCACCACTGTTCTTTCCTTTTGAAAAGTGATGGGAGCTAACCTCAACAGGAACTTAGGAGGAACCTGGGGCAAACAGAATCCTGTTGAGGGTATAAAAGCTGTAACTGGGACAGAAAGGCCAGATGTTTTGGCCAGGAGATGCTATTTGTTAGCTAAAGATACTACGTTGGCAAAGCAGACAGGTAAACGAACACATGGTCTGAGGACAAGGGGCAGGGTGAATGTGAGAGAACTAGCCAAACAGCACTTTCTGTTGGCAGTTTGTGAGCTGGGGAAATGGAAGGGCAGGGTAGCACCAACAGATTCCCAGCCCTTGGGCCCCAGCTCAGGGCAGCAGTAACAGATAATCAGCAGTTACGAGGAGTCGTCTTAGATTGGACACTGCTCCAAACACCACGTCTCTCCAGTCTTGGGGAAGGGTTCTGGCTTGCCATTGAGCTAAGTGACCAGGCATGTGCTCTCTGTAACAGAAAGCACAATAATTTACAGGGAGGTGGAGAGAGTTCCCTCCCTTCAGGTAGGAGGGCATGAGACCGGAAGAAAATTTCCATCAGAATCTGACACTCTTCTTGAAGAAGGTGGTGTGTCTTGCTAGGAGTTTGCCAGAAATTCCCTATGTCCACTGCCCGAGACTGAAATCTGAAAGCACCTGAGTGTTTGAGGAAATGTGGATGGGGTAGGTTCTTAGAAAAAGAATTATTGGTAGAAAAGAAAGGTAAGCTTGCCAATTTCCTTTGTCCACTTCTGGGACACTACATTCTCAGAAACCAGCTCCCTCTAACCTGATGCTCCTCCAAGAACAAATCTTCAGACTGCAATACACAGGTAAAAGTCCCAGTCAACAGCCCGCCTTGGCCTTGATGTAGCACCCTTCCATTTACAGAGAAGAGCTTTGCAGGCACGCACATGCACGCACGGTCCACCAGGAAACATGTTCAATACAGACACATTCTGGGCCACACACGCATACATACACACAAAAATATTTGAGAACAAACCTGGAAACCCATGGCCTAGCAGTACTTTCTGTTGTTTCCTGGTCAGAGGTCCTTGAATCTGCTTGGGGACCCAAGCAGGCAAGTCAGGCTCATTGGGATCAGGCCTTATGTAATTCTGTCTTACACAGTGACTAGCCTCCTGACCTAGCATACAGCAATACTCAGAAAACTGCCAGTGATTTGAATGAGCATCAGATCCTCCTAAAGGTTTATCAGGTGTTCTCAACGGGGCACTGCTGGGCCAGGGAAGTAGCTTTGTGAGCCTCTATACTTTCCAACTTGATCACTGGAATTGAATTCCATGCTTGATTCCAGAGTGGACTTTTTATTTTAAGTTGACCATATGTAAAAGTTAGGGCAAAGAGACTCAAGTCTGTCTGTCTCCTTGACTGGGGCCCGACGATTTCCATACATGGTTCACACAACCACAAGTCCCCATGGGCTAATGCCACGAGAGTTCTGAGTGTTGGGATATAAGAAAAGAAGAACAGTGGAAGTGTTGGGAATATTTCTGTTTAAGAAGGAAAGGGAAAAAAGGATTATCCCCGCCCCCCAAACCCAACGGCACCCTGGGGACAGCTTGCCTGGTTATGTGATATTTACTGCATTATTTCTGTTCTGACTCTGCACATTTGCGACTAGAAGGAGCCTGGTTAAGAGCTTGAATTGTATTTTGCTCTGGTTTGGGGTCTTGCCCTCTTCCAAGGGACCAACAAGTTTGTGCTAATGTCTGTGTGCCCCCAGTAGACCAGCAAGCTTGGGCTAGTGTTTGTCCAGCCACTATGGGCCAAAGCCCTGCCCCTGGTGAGGCTTTTCCCAGGCCCCAGGGACTCTGTTCTGTGGTCAACTTCTTCTCTTCATTGGGGAGAGAAGCTGGGATCTTCCCAAGAGACCTGAAGGACTGCCCACTCTTGGCAGTAAGTCCTCTAGATAGCTGCTTTCCCTGTTTAATGAGGCTGGGCGCTGTGCTGGGAGGTCCTGGGGTCTGCTCAGCTCCTACAGGAGCTCTTCCTGAGGCTTGAGTTGCTGATTCATATAAAAAAGCCTTGGCAGAAGATGGAGAAAGAAGTCTGGCCTGGGTGAGTGACTTAACAGCTTGCCAAGGGTGTTCTGAAGGAGCTGCTGCTTTCCCAGCTGGCAGAAGGGACTCTGACACGCTGCTTTTCTCCACAGCTCGTGGTATGTGCCCCAGACCTTTGCTAGATGACCAAGAGCTTGACTCCAGCACTGGCGTCTTTTCATCAGCCTGTGGTGTGACTTCATGCGGAGATCCAGCCCTCTCCTTTTGGCGAGGAGTTAAGTCTATGAGATCCATCACTAGCGCAGGTCTGTGCTTTGACTGAGTGTTCTGGTCCACAGGCCTCAGTGCTTTTTCTTTAGCTACCAGAGACTGGACCACAGCTGATAGTACTTTCTCAGGAGGAGGAAGTCTCTGGGTCAAAGAGGCATGGGATTTGTCTGGGGGCCTATCAGAAATCTGGGGTTTGGGACTGCTGGTAGTCAACAGTCTCTCTGGTGGTGAAAGTCTCAGGCCAGTGGGGGCTGGGGATTTCTCCACTGACTGGGACTTTGGGCTGGCAGCACCTATGGATTTATCCAGCCTTGGGTCAATCATTCCCAGAGGTCTTTCCAGTGGCAGGGACCTGACTGAGGGTGAGGAGCTTGGCTTGGTCATTGAAGAGGCTTTGTCAGATGGCTGAGGTCTTGGTCCTTCTTTAACAGGTGGTCTGTCCTGTGGCCTCTGGTTGGATACCAAGGATTTGGTCCCTGACCCAGCAAGGTCTCTAACCCTATCTAAAAGGTGGGAGCTAGACTCAGTTCTCTCAGGTCTTTCAGGTAGCAGTGGCCTCTGACAAGTCCCTGTCAGGGCTTTTTTGGAGACTGGCAGCGTCTGGGTGGCATCAGTAGGTGGCTGATCAGGCATCTTGGGTCCCTGAGTAGCCATTCCTGATGACTGCTCTGTCAGTTGAGTGCTGGGGCTTGGAGGCAGTTGCACTGGGGGCGGCACATACTCACGGATCTCCCCTGGTTCCAGAGGGTTGGGCCCACAGGGATCATGTTCAGTACAAGACAGACGCCCATCGAGCTTGGAAATGAAAAGCATCCCTTCTCGATGCTGCTTGCAAAAGGAGCTGGGACACATCTCACAAAAGGAGGCTGCTTCCTTCCCACATACGTCACACTGGTGCCAAGGACATTCCCACTTCCCTGAAAACAGAGTGAACAGAAGCTTAGGGAAAATAGACGCATGTGAGATGAGCCGCGGCCCTGAGACTGGTCCACAGCAGTGGCTGCAAAGCCTCCTCAAACTGCCACATCTTCAGAGTTTGTGCCACTCACCTGCCATTACTCCTTCCCCAGAATTTCAGCTTCCTCTTCTGCACAAAACAATATATAAAATAACAGCAAAGAATCAAGGTTGAGTAACTAAGTATCAACTAAACACAAGCAAGAGACTATTTCTAGCATGAGCTGTACAGGGGGAAACCAAATAAACCCCAAAGTTCCTCTTAAAAGCAACAATCATTACTATTTCCACATTTTTTTTCTCTCCAAATTCTGGTTGTTTTGTATTATTTGAGACAGGGTCTCACTATGTAAGCCCAGGATTGCCTTAACTTACAATTCAAGGTATATATATCACAATGCCCAGATCTAGACAGCTTTTAAAAATCCAACTCAAAGAGGAACATTCCAGCTTTTTAACATTCTTGCTTATTTTGTTTTCAACAGAAATAGGGTAAATTTACACATTACATAAATAATAAGGGAAGCTGACTCACCTTTGCTGCATTCTAAGTCTTGAAACCAGCAAAAAATTTTATCTGGATTGTCCATGTAGAAACAAGGGAAAAGATCTAAAACTGACCTAAAACTAACCTTGTATCTACTTCCTCATAAGGCATGTAAGTGTTCCCATCTCCAAATAAATTATGCTAGAACTCACTGATGGAACACAAGCAAAATTATGACCTGTGCCATGAAACAAGGTGATTCTGAAAAAGATTTACTTCTACTTCCTGGTACTAACATTTCAACACAAAGGCTCTAACTTTATTCTACTTGACTTTCTGTTCTATCATGACCCTGGACTACACAAAGGGAAGGAAAATCAATTTAGATTTTCACACACCACTGACTTCTACCCTAGAGCTCTCCACTCCGCATATTGTGTTAATATCCCTTTAAACAGCTTCATTTGCATTTGTTGTTTGTATCTTACCATAGCCAGCCTGACCAATGGCTACAATCCTAAGACCCAGTCACTGCCCAAAGGATATTAACTTTTCCCAACACAAATTCCTAATTACCTCATCTACCTTAGCAGTTGTCTCATGTGTAAATTGATACAACTACTTCATCTATACAGAAAAAGTCTACAAGCCAGGCGATGGTGGCTCACGCCTTTAATCCCAGCACTCGGGAGGCAGAGGTAGGCGGATCTCTGTGAGTTCGAGACCAGCCTGGTCTACAAGAGCTAGTTCCAGGACAGGCTCCAAAGCCACAGAGAAACCCTGTCTCGAAAAACCAAAAAAGTCTACATTGTAAGGTAGGAGACTCTGGCAGAGTTGAGAGAAACTGTGGCTAAAAGCTGTTGACCTATCTTTCATTGATCCGAATATCTAAAAGTCTCTACTATGCCTCATTCTCCCTTTGGAAAGGAAAGGTGATTTAGTGGCCTTGGGGTCAGAACACCTGTCTTTGAATTATCAGCAACAAGTAATCTCAATCTTCATTTGCATTTTCCCCATGCACATATGGATAGAAAACAATCTTTATGAGTTGCTGGAAAGATGAAATAATGTAAATGGAAATAAAACACATTTCTGTTTTCTTTCCTATAATCTAGGACTCTAGGCCTTTGTTGTTCCTTTATCACCAAAGAACACGGACCAGATCCCACAGCGGGCTTGTGTTCAACGACAGTGTTCTCTGTCAGACTGAAACAAGTGGCATCAGATCCTGACAACTCTGACAGAGAACAAGGAGTGCTCCGAATGGATTTTGGCACCAACCTGCTGGTCGCTTGGTCAGATTGAGACAGTCAGCATGGTAAACTTTCGGGCAGCCTGGCTTCTTGCAGGAGACGAGCTGACCAGCATCCCCACAGCTGAAACACTCATCCTCTCTCTCCTTTGTGACTTCACCCTGGCTCCTGCGCTTCCCATGTTGCTTCTTCCTGAATTTCCTGGATTTTTCTTCAGTGACAATGGGTTGATTCTGGAGGTCAGATATTGATCAGTCAACACTGTGACAACAACTCAGGTATGTACTCTTCACTAGATTAACTATCCTTTCAACCCCAGCTTCTCCTCTGGAAAAGATAACACTCAGAGACTGCTGTAAAGCTAGTGAAGATACAAGAAGGCACGCCCTATTCATGTTAGCTTTGACTGCAATCTTAAAACCAGACAGTACAGGGGCTGAAGAGGTGACTCCTCAGCAGTTAAGAGTCCTTTGCTCTTCCAAAGGACTCAGGTATGATTTCAATCATCCACACTGCAGCTCACACCCAACTCTAACTCCTAAATCCAGGGGATCAGATACCCTCTGCTGGCCTCTATGGGAACCAGGCACACAAGCCTTGCATAGATACACATTCAAGTAAAACATCCATCACATAAATTAAATAAAATTTAAAATGTATATATTATAATAACTTTCTTGTGTTTTAAAAATTGTCAAGCTTTGACCGTTGGGAATGTTTCTCAATTGGCTCTATCCTTGTGATACAGGCCCATCTCTATGTATTTTTTGTTTTTGAAACAGGATATCTGTTATGTAGTTCTAGCTATCCTGGTATTTGCTATGTTGATCAGGATGGCTCTGCTACCCACCTGCCCTTCCCTATATAATCTAACTATTTTGGTTACCAGGCCATTTCATCTACTCCCTGAGACTGCTGGTTGCTGCACCCTGTTCCCCTCTCTTCCCTCTCCCAGATGTTCCTACTTCTGACTATGCGCTCCTTTTTATCTATAATAAACTTCCTTGTCCACCATATGTAGGAGCAGTCTTACAACCTTATTTTTTTTCATTCACCATTCCTGATAAGATGTTCAATCAGCCAAATTCCTACGTAACCAAAAAAACCAAAAAACAAAAACAACAACAAAAAAAAACCCAAAAAAACAAAACAAAACAACACACCCAGAGAGAAAGAAAGAAAGAAAGAAAGAAAGAAAGAAAGAAAGAAAGAAAGAAAGAAAGAAAGCTAGCTCCAGCCTTGCAGTTTTTGGGCTATAAAGTAAAACATTTCTCCTGTATTTGGGATATTCTCTCAAACCCTGTTTTAGGGAGATAGCGCTGACAGAAAATAAAGCTTCCTTAATATAAATAATCAGAGAGAGAGAGAGAGAGAGATTGAGAAATTGAGTCTGCGTCTGACTCAAAAGTGTAGGGATTAAAGGTACATATGAACATACCCAACATTTTGGTTTTTTATTGTTTGACATAAAAATTTTTATGTCAAAGCTGAGCAGTGGTTGTGTACCTTTAATCTCAGCACTCAGAAGGCAGAGGCAGGTAGATCTCTGTGAGTTCAAGGCCACCCTGGGCTACACAGAGGGAGTTCCAGTACAGCCACCAAAGCTATACAGAGAAACCCTGTCTCAAAGAACCAAAAATCTTTTTTTTTTTTTTTTTTTTTTTTTTTTGGTTTTTCGAGACAGGGTTTCTCTGTGGTTTTGGAGCCTATCCTGGAACTAGCTCTTGTAGACCAGGCTGGTCTCGAACTCACAGAGATCCGCCTGCCTCTGCTTCCCAAGTGCTGGGATTAAAGGCGTGCGCCACCACCGCCCGGCCAAAAACCAAAAATCTTAACTCCATCCACTTAATGTGTGTGTGTGTGTGTGTGTGTGTGTGTGTGTGTGTGTGTGTAGGTCAGAGGACAACCAGGAAGGACTCGGTTCCCAACTTCCACCTTTAGGTCTTTGGAGACTGAATTTAGGTGATTAGGCTTGGCAGCCAGGCATGGTAATGCACACCTTAATCTCACCATTTGGGAGGCAGAGGCTGGTGGATCTTTTTGAGTTTGAGGTTAGTCTAATCTACATAGTGAGTTCCAGGACAGCCAGACCCTACATAGTGAGATCATGTTGCAAAAAACAAAACAAACAAAAAAACCCTCCACTAAATGAAAAGGAAACCATCAGGGTCCTGAGAGATGGCTCCACAAGTAAAGGCAATGGTCTCCAAGCCTGCACACAAATGACTCCTGTAGGTTGTAGTCCTCTGACCACCCTATAGCACTCACACACACACACACATTTTATGTACACACACAAGATCAATAAATCTAAGAGAAAAACAAATGAACAAACAAACCAGCAAACAACGACGACAACAAAAACTCTCTAACAGAAAACAGCAGCCAGGGATGGGGTTGCATACCTGTAATCCCAGCATGTAAGTAAGTAGCAGGCAAAGAGAAGACAGACTCAAGTTTAAGGCTATGCTGGAAAAGACAGTGAAAGTCTCTTCTAAAAAAGAAAGATGGGGTTGGAAAGGTGGCTCAGTGGTTAAGAGCACTGGCTACTCTTCCAAAAGCCCTGAGTTCAATTCCCAGCACGCACATGGTGTTTACAACCATCTATAATAGGATCTGATGCCCTCTCTGGCATACAGAGCACACATGAATAAATAAAAATTTTGCTGGGCGGTAGTGGCGCACACCTTTAATCCCAACACTTAGGAGGCAGAGACAGGTGTATCACTGTTGTTGGAAGCTAGCCTGGTATACAAGAGCTAGTTCCAAAGCTACAGAGAAACCCTGTCTCAAAAAAACAGAAACAAACAAAAAAAATAAAAAGAGAAAGAGGGCAGGAGGCACTGAAGATCAGCACTGGCAATTCTTACAGACGACTTGGGTTTGATTACAAATGGCCACAAGTAGATTCACAGCCATTTCTAGTTCTACTTTCTAGGAAGGGGCTCCAATGACCTTTGGTGGCCTCTCTGAGTATTAAATGCATGTGATATAAACATCTATACAGGCAAAACATCCACACACATAACATAAAAGACAAATCTCCTTAAAAAATACAGCATTGTAACTCAGTTAAATGTACATAAATAAGCACAGGAAGACAAAATAATATTTATATTTTGTTAATCTCTATATTTTTTGGTGGTAAACCCACGTCTCAGCATGGGCCAGAAAGCATTCTACCACAGAGCTACATCATCAGTCTAGAATTCTATTTTTATGTATGGTATTATAGTGTAGCAAATTTTGCTAATACCTGTAGAAAGCAAAAAGAAGACAACTACATACCCAGGGAAATCTAAGTAGCTTCCTAGAAGGTATGGGGTGAGCAGAGACCAAAGTAACCTATTTCATTGTTTTAATTTGGTAGACTTTTTTTTTTTTTTTTGGTTGGGGGGAATTAGAAAAATACTTTTAAGTCAAAATACTACAGCAACATCAACTAGATCATGAGACTGCTCAGTAAACTGTTAGTGGCACTACTGATAATCAATCCCATTATTTCAAAGCAAAGCTTCTTGAAATGAAGACTCATCCTTAGCACTGCACCTAACAATGCTACAGGAGAGACACACCATTGCTGCTAATAGAAAAGTGTTGAAATTGGTACCTTTGGCCGCACACCCAGGAAGCCACTGCAGTTCGGGGCTCCACATTTGCAGACAGTTTTTCCATTCCCAAGACATTCTAGGTTGTAATTGAAGGTAAGTTCAGTGCCTGCATAAAGACCACAAAAATATTAACATATACAGTTATATTATTTCTTAATAATAAATGACAATAATGTCTAATAAAATAATTTTATTTTTATTTTTTGTTCAAAAAGGGTATCTATGTAGTCCAGGCTGTCATAACTCAGAGATCTTCTTGCCTCTGCCTCCTGACTGCTAGGATTAAAGGCGTGCACAATCACACCAGGATGAGAGTAATTTTAAGAGAATAAAATTTTAAATCTGTGTTATTCATTAGCTAATGTGACAGAATTTATTTTATTTTGTTGGTTTTCTGAGACAGGGTTTCCCTGTGTAACAGCACTGGCTATCTTAGAACTCGCTCTAAACCAGGCTGGCCTCGAACTCACTGAGATCTGCCTACCACCTTTGCTCCCAAATGCTGGGATTAAAGGCATGCACCACTATAGACAGTATGTAACATCAATTTAAGCAGTGATATTTAAAATAACTTTTATCTTTTAAGTATTACTTCTCTTACTTTTTCATCTGTTTTTCAACTATTTAGATTCAAAATACACTAAACTCACTAATAAAATTAACTAGAGAACTTGATGGTAGGATGCTGGCACATACTGTAATCCCAGCACTCAAAGGCAGAGGCAGGAAGATCACTGTATAGTGAGTACCACACTGGCACTCATAGAGTGAGACTCCACCTTAACAAAACACAACAGCACTTGACCTGTAAGCATAAGAACTGAATTTGAGTTCTAAGAATCTACATGAAAGCCGAATATTTGGGTGGAGACAGGACAATATCCAGAAGTTCAAGGGTCATCAAGCTCATTGTAAGCAACAAAGAACAAAGCCATCAAAGAAATCCTGTCTCAAAACAAGGTAAAGGCAGAGACCAGCACTTGATAGTATGTGTGCCCCCCCCATCAAAAATAACACACACACACTTTCATCAGTATACCAACATAGGGAATGCAAATTTGAAGAAGAAACCTTGTCAGGTATGTGTCCCTGAGAATAAACCTATCTGGCAGCATTCAGGGGAAGAGGCATTTCACTGAAAAGTAATACTATAAGGAAAGCAAGATCGCAAATGGGTGATCCACACTAGTTATGACATAACTGTTAGGGCATCTGAACTTAAGAGTAGCTTTACTCATTCATAGAGACCACGCAAGACTGAAAGCAAAAGTACAGCTGAGGCACTCCTAGTCTTCCTGTGTTCACGTCTGGATGCTGAGATTATAAGCATGTGCTACCACAGCAGGCCAAATACCCTACGCTATAATGGAGAAATATCATACATCTATTCAAATAATACAGCACAATACCCACAGCAGTATATAAAGTTTAAAGACCAGTATACAGGACTAGGCGCATAGCTTGCTTGCCTAGTATGTGCAAAACCCTAGATTAATCCCTAGCAAACCCTTCCCTCAAGTAAAAAACAAACAAAAACAACAAATAAAACAAAATTGTAGCAAATTAAGGCACAAAAATATACTCTTCCTGAGCTGGGTAAGGTAGCATATACCTATAATCCCAGAGGTTAAAAGGCTGAGTTAGCTCCTGTCTCAAACAATAACAAATTCCAATAAAATAATAAATGAGTCAGACCTGACTTCAGTGAATCAGAACTGAAAGGTAATAAAACACAAACATTGGGCTGGAGAGATGGATCAGTGGTTAAGAGCATTGCCTGCTCTTCCAAAGGTCGTGAGTTCAATTCCCAGCAACCACATGGGTGGCTCACAACCATCTGTAATGAGGTCTGGTGCCCTGGTCTACAAGAGCTAGTTCCAGGACAGGCTCCAAAACCACAGAGAAACCCTGTCTTGAAAAACAAAAACAAAAACAAAAACAATTGCAGACTGATAGTCTATTTTTTTTATTTTATGTATATTGGTGTTTTGCTTGCATGTATGTCTGTGTGAAGATGTTAGAACTTGAAAATACAGACAGTTGTGAGCTGCCATGTGGATGCTGTGAATTAAACCCAGGTCCTCCAGAAGAGCAGTCAGTGCTCTTAAGCACTGAGACATCGCTCATCAGCCCCATTTTTTTTTTTAATTAAAAAATTTCTAACATTTGTTTTGTCTGTACACATATGTACAAGTCTCTACGTGTATGTATGTATATAGGGGTGCATGTGTGGTGGTCAGTGGATAACTTATGAGTTGGTTTTCTCCATCCACACTACATGGTTCTGGGAATTCAACTCAGGTCATCAGGCTTGGTCAGCAAGCTTTTACCTACTTAACCATCTTATCTGCCCTGATATACATTCTAACAGTGAGACCAAAAAAGGTTTTCATTAGATGCTGGAAATCATTACTTCTTTCTTTAGCTGGACAGAATATAAAGCCAAGTGACTTAATACACATGTTGCAGGATTAAGAATCATCTGTATTTACATCACTGAGAGGCTAGAAACAAAACAAAACAACCCCACACAAACCAAAACTAACCAGGGTTAACAACAAAGCTGTGGCTCCTACCACACACTCCCTATAGAATTATTGGTCCAATAATAATAAGTGATGCCACTTATCCTATCTTCATCTAGAAGGCAGTGGTGCAGCACAGTGCAGTAGGAAATGGCCAGCATAAATGAGCCACAATGCAGGGAGGACATGGGGGCTTAGATCTTTATTCCCAGCACTGGAAGACAGAGGCAGACCTCCAAGTTCAAGGTAGCTGGTCTAAACAGTAAGTTTCCAGCCATCCAGAACTACACAGAGCCACTAACCAACCAACCCAAAATACAAAAGAAGACTGGAGAGATGACGGTTAAAAATGTTTAATGCTGCCGGGTGGTGGTGGTGCACGCCTTTAATCCCAGCCCTCGGGAGGCAGAGGCAGGCGGATCTTTGTGAGTTTGAGACCAGCCTGGTCTACAAGAGCTAGTTCCAGGACAGGCTCCAAAACCATAGAGAAACCCTGTCTCGAAAAACCAAAAAAAAAAAAAAAATAAAAAAATAAAATAATAATAATAATAATAATTAATGCTCTTTCAGAGGTCCTGAGTTCAGTTCCCAGATCCCACCTCTAGCAGACCACAGCCACCTCTAACTCTTGCTCTTCTAACTCTGGCGCCCCTTCTGAATTCCGTCAGCAACCACACATACTTAGATATAAACACACACGTATAAGTTTAAATAAATTAAAAAATAAATTTTAAATACATTTAAAAATTTAATCTTAAAAACAATACAACAATAAACCGCCTAAGCTAGTCTGCTATCATAGCCCTAGAAAAATTGGTTTTGAAAAATCATGTATTTTCTGTACATTTAAAAACTACCATACAGGCCGGGCAGTGGTGGCGCACGCCTTTAATCCCAGCACTCGGGAGGCAGAGGCAGGCAGATCTCTGTGATGAGTTCGAGGCCAGCCTGGTCTACAAAGGGAGTTCCAGGACAGGCTCTAAAGCTACAGAGAAACCCTGTCTCGAAAAACCAAAAAAAAAAAAAAACTACCATACAAGGGCTGGAGAAATGGCTCAGTGGTTAAGAGTGCTGGCTGCTCTTCCAGGAGTCCTGAGTTCAATTCCCAGCAACCACATGGTGGCTCACAACCATCTGTAATGAGATCTATTGTCCTATTCTGGCCTGCAGGCATACATGCAGCCAGAACACAATATACATAATAAATAAATCTAAAAGAAAGAAGGAAAGAAAAAAACTACCATACAAGTGATCATAGAGGGATTGTTCAAATATTAGGCTTAAATAAATACCCGTTTCCACATACCTTAAGTCATCTCTCAGTGATGGTCATACAACAAAAAATCTGACTGACAGGGAAAACATCCATCATCTAAATATACCACCCAACTACCCACTCACATCCGATTTACACACAATTGAGCATCTCAATACTTACTCGGGTCAAATCACCTCACTACTACATTCAAGAATTATTTATTATGTGTACAGTATTCTCAGTATTCTGTCTGCATGTATGCCTGCAGGCCAGAAGAGGGCACCAGATTTCATCACCGATGATTGTGAGCCACCATGTGGTTGCTGGGAATTGAACTCAGGAGCTTTGGAAGAGCAGCCAGCATTCTTAACCGCTGAGCCATCTCTCCAGCCCCTCACTCCTACATTCATATAGAGAAGGAGCATGACACAACTGAGTAATGCCCAGACCACCACTTTCTGGGTATCTCAGAAATCAGTGGTTTTATAACACCTTGGGGGGTTGACGAGAAGTTCTGTGGCAAGATGCTTGTCCAGAACACTGATTCCCAACCGCATGACTTGAGCCTATCACACTCCTTTAAGATATGGAGATAGATGATAGAAAATTCTTTGGTTACATGGTAAGATTATAGAAAATGTGGAAGGCAAGGTAAAAGAGGAGACTACAAGTTTCTACGGCAGGACAATTTAAGGGGACTCCAGGAAGCAGAGGTTATGAGTTCAAGGGTAGCCTGGTCTACATAGAAATTTCTAGGCCAGCCAAGGCTACACAGTGAAACCCTGCCTCAAATTAAATAAAAAAGTTAAAAGTCTAGATTTTTTTTTTTTTTTTAACCTTATACCTACTTATGTTCAACCTTAAAGTCATTAGGTTAGTTCAATTCCCAGTACCCAACCCACATGGCAGCTTTGTTTCTAACTCTAGTTTGCTAGCGAAACACCAGTGCACAGAAAAATCACTAAAAATTTGCCGGGCAATGGTGGTACATGCCTTTAATCCCAGCACTCGGGAGACAGAGGCAGGAGGATCTCTGTGAGTTCAAGGCCAGCATGGTCTACAAAAGTTAGTTCCAGGACAGGTTTCAAAGCTACAGAGAAACCCTGTCTCAAGTAGGGAAAAAAAAAAAAAAAAAAAAAAAGGAATAAAACATCCCGGTCAAATTCAGAGATAGAATTTTGTGAGTTATTGGAAGACAGAAAAAAAGAAGAGTTTCAGCTTGGAAAGATGGAAGTCTTCCAGGGCAGAAGTCAACTGCTGCCCAAATAGAACTGTACAGCAAAGATGGTTACAATTATAAATGAAATCTCTATCTATCTTATCAGATTAAAAAACACTGAAAAATGAAAAAATTAAAAAGATCAACCTGCCTGTCTCCCAAGTACTGGTGTGTGCCACCACTATGCCTGCTACCACCTGGAAAGGCTCTATATGTCTACGTGTCCTTGACTATTGGAAGACTTTCTTTACAAGCGGAGGACAAAGAAGATTTTTAGATGGTAAATAAAGAGCTTGAAACTCAGGCCTTAGCTCCCAAGTCTTAATTGACCTTACCTGCTTTAATGTCACTCAAAGCAAAAAGACCAACACGCGTATCCCCGTTCACAGACCACTTCTGTGTTTCGCAGTTAGGCTGGCAGCAGTGGTTCATGAACCGAGCATAGTTTCCTTTCGGCCCAGCATCAATAATTCGATCCTAGAATTTCAAGAAAAGCGACCTGTCAGATTTCCTGAGACTCTACTATGTAGAAAACTAACTATTCTCTCTAATAAGATGAAATGTGCTACTGGACAATGGTCTTGTATTGTTTTAATAAAACACTGCTTGACCAGTACCCAGGTAGAATATAGACAGGGCAACCAGAACAGGAGACTTCTGGGAAGAGAAAAGGCTCAGTCTGTAGTTGTCACGCACAGGCAAAGCAAAATGAAAATGCCTTGCTGATAAAAGGTACCAAGCCACGTGGCTGATACAGACAAGAATTATGGGTTAATGTAGGATGTAATAGTTGATAAGAAGCCTGAGCTAACAGGCCAACCAGTTTAGGATTAATGTAAACCTCTGTGTGTTTCTTTGGGACTGAAAGGCTGCCGGGCCAGGTGGGACAGAAACCCCTCAACAGAAGTGAATGCTTTTAAAATCAAAGTTTCTCAGAGCAGGAGTTCTATGTAAGTCACATATGGACCAGTATCACCACCAACTCCACTTGGAAGGCTGTGCTTCAAATATACTAAAGAGGAAACTCTATGCAGGTTTAGCAATGTGTTGTTATGACAAGCCCGCCTATGGGATTCTGGTCTACATTGAAGTTTATGAACCACTGCCCCAGAGAAGCAGCAGCTTATTGCATTTTCTAATCAGGAAGTTTACAGATCAGAGGCACATTAGAAATCATTTATTGAAATTTAACTACTTAATCCAATTCCTTACCCAAAGTATAATCAGAATGTCTGTCAATAAAGACTCACAAACACAACTGAAGAAGTATTTACAAAGGCAGATGCCAGGAAAAGAGCTGTCAGTCTAAGCATGAGGGTCAATGTAATCCCAAGTACTGAGAATGCTAGGGTAGGGGCTGGAGAGATGGCTCACTGGAGGCAGGACAATCGCAACTTCTAGGCTTGCCAAGGAAACTTAGTAAGATTCTGATTCAAATTCAACTGTAATAAGCTAATGTAACTAACATGTAATAACAAAGCATAAATAAAATACCAAAATGACATAACATAAATCAACCAAAGTAAAATAGGCTAAAGACATACTTCAGTTGTACAATGTTTGACTACTGTGCATAGGTTTCATGGTTCAATTCTCATATTAGCAAAGGGAGAACTCCAAAACCATAGTACAAGGAAAGAAATGTACTGGAATCTAATTTCCAAGCACAAAGAATTGCAGATATAAGAAACAGATACAATGGGAAATTTCTTCTGAAATATAATCCAATGACCCCCCAAATTAAAAAAAACTGAAATACTTGATATCTTGAGTTTTTTAATTTACATACACCTACAGGTCATGACCCCAAAAATATCACCAGAAAATACAGATATTTACATTACAATGCATAACAGTAGCAAAATTACTGGTGATTAGAGTCACCACAACACGAGGAACTGTATTAAAGCGCTGCAGCACTAGGAGGGTTGAGAACCACTGAATTACATGATCGTAACAACACACTAGTTAAACATGAACAAATTAGTCAAGTTTATACAATTAAGGGATAAAAGATTATTAACTCTTGTGATCTTTTTATATACTTTTACAGCATTAAAAAAACCCCAACTTATATTGGATCATTAAAAAAAAATACTAAAAGTAGCTTTATTGTTTTTGGTTATGGGTAAAGAGCCAAAAATGAGCAATTTAACCCTCTCCAGAATCAAAATCAAGAAATTGCTCATGTATATGGACAAAGTCTAGAACTTGGGTCTATCACAAATACATTTTCAAATTCAAAACAATTTTATATTACTTACTTTATCTAGAGTGAGCATATAGAAATTAGTGATATCGTGTTCCTGTGCGTAACGGATTCGAGCTCTGCACTCTTCTTCGTCTATTAGTTCACCCACATACTCATTCACAAACTCACCCTACAACAGAAACAGCTCATAACTTAATGGTAAAAGAACAATGATGTTTACAAGTGCAATTTATATTTAAAAAATAATATAGATGATTCTCAAAAGTAGACTATGTGAATTTTATTATTTATGATGCCTTAATCACTTAATAAAGAAAATCACTTCCTCATTCCCACTAGCAGAAAAGCTCCAGGATAAGGCACACTGAAGAGCCACCAGAATTGAAGACTGAGAAACAGTAAAGAAACAAGTCAATCCTGTTACCTGTCTGATGGCCTGAAATCCAGTTTCAACTACATTCTCTGTCTTGGAGCTTGCTCCGCTTTTACCATCCTTCTACATTTCACATCACTGTCCACCCTACTCTGCATAGCATAATTAAACCGTCTCTCACAAATAACATGGGAGACTTTAATCCTATCCCCACCTGGCAAATAAGATAAATATTTGGTAAATGGCTTCATTGTGTTTCCTAGAAACCTCAACAACAACAATAACAAAAAATTTAAATGCTTAAATTTTATTTATTTATTTATTTATTTATTTATTTATTTATTTATTTATTTATTTATTTATTTAATGCATTGGTATTTTCCATGAACGTATGCCTGTTTTGAGAATTCTGGATTCCCTGGAACTGGAGTTACAGACAGCTGTTTGTTGCCATGTGGGTTCAGGGAATTGAACCAGGTTCTCTTCAAAGAACAGCCAGTGCTCTTAACCACTGAGCCTCAACAAAATTCTTTAGAAATTATGAAAATAAGCTTTGTTACTACATTGTCAAATAATACTTATTTTTCTATCCAGAATGTATAATATTATCTGTTAAAAAGTTGAAGAACAGCCAGGTGTGGTGGTGTGTTCTGGAGACAGAGGAAGGTGGATCTCTGAGTTTGATGTCAAGGACAGTCAGGGCAACAGAGTGAAACCCTGTGTCAAAATACCAAAAACTCAACCAAACAAGTGACAAATGTCTGGATTCCTTCCTATATACTTTTCTCAAAATTCTAGAGCTCTAAAAAATTACATTAAAGAGACTAGAGAGATGGGCAGCTAAAAGCATTGGCTGTTCTTCCAGAGGACGGGGGTTCAATTCCCAGCCACCACATGGCAGTTCACAACTGCCTGTAATTCCAGTCCCATACATGCAAGCAAAAAACAAAACAAAACCTCTTAATGAAGGTTAATAAACCCATTATTGCCTTCAAGAAGGAGGTTAGCAGAGGCCCTCCACATTTCATGTTGAAGATTCCCTGCATTTTCACTGTGAAAAGCTCAACACAGCTCGTCACTCTTGATAACCCCAAACTATTTCTCCTGATTAAATACTTTATTAAAATACTATAACTGCTGGGTGGCAGTGGTGCACACCTTTAATCCTAGTACTTGGGAGACAAAGACAGGTGGATCTTCCTGAGTTCAAGGCCAGCCTGATACACCAAGCGAGTTCCAGGACAGGCTCCAAAGCTACAGAGAAACCTATCGCAAAACAACAAAAACCAAACAAAGAAAATACTGTAACCACCTCTTCTTCCATCTTTACTACTGGCTCTAAAACTGTCATAAAATGTAAAGAATCTCATAACATTCTTATGAATTTCTCCCTATATTGTTATATATAGCGAATATGATCAATGTAAGTACTTTGATGACAAGATCATCCACTATCAAGCCTCTACACCTTGGAGTTTATAATAATTCCTAACTATGTGTCCTCTATGTAGTAATTCTCATATTCATCAAGAAGAACCAGTTATATCAAGCAGTAAAAACAAAATAAAAGCCTAACAAAACCTCTTAATTTATCTTTACCTTTTTAATATCTGTTTTTGTCCGGAGACCCCAGCCCCTCTGTAATGTGCGGAAAATTTCGACATCTGGATACTGGCGCTTGCTGAAGCACTGGTTTTGACAGCGCCCTCCAGCAGGACACACTGTGGGATGGCACTCATAGAGCAACATCCGGTTGATGCACTCTGAATCTATCCCACAGGGATTCTCATCAGTAGCTTTACAGTTGCAACGGGGAATTTCTGACAAGTCTGCAGTGAAGATCTGTACCCTACCAATAGGTCGGTTCACCTGGAAAAGCACATTGTATCATATCAGAAAAATTAACATAAAGCAATTCAGTATCTGTAACAGACAAGTAACATATCCTTCAAGTTATATGACACATTTTACATAATTTGAAGAAATCAAGACTGAGACTATTCATATTAATAATAAAACCACAGCTGATACATTAAATGTAAATTTCAAGCCAGCTATATTGGAAAATGTCTTTAATTCTGTTTTTTCAGAGACTAAGACAGGAGATCACAAGTTAAAGGCAAGCCCAGACAAATGGAACACCATCACCAAATTAAAAAGGGGTGGGGATGGGAGACTGTAGTTTGGTGGTAGAGTGCTTGCTTATAAACCTATAGCACTAGAGGGGGAAAAATCAATTTAAAAGTTGCCACACTCAAAGAATTTAAAACTAGGTCCTGGCATAAGATGATGTTATATAAGCTAATATATACAAATAATCACTTTAGTAAGAACACTGAAGAGGGACAGTGAGATGGTTCAGTAGGTCCAGGAGCTTACTGACAAGTCTGACAAGGAGAGAACTGACGATCACAACTGTGTTAGAAATAAAAACCAAGTACTCTTTTTATGCTCTTAACTTTCAATTTTTAAATTTTTACCATGAGCAAGAAAGGAAAAGGAGCCATACAGTGTTATTCTACTACCCAGCATCCCAAGACTTGTCCCCATCACCTTTATATGTTTATAAGGTGGTGGCTTCTTGTCATTCTTTCGATCTTCTTGCAGTTGTCTTAGCTCTTTTTGGGCCTTTAACTCTTCAAACCTCGCTGCAGCTTCCTGAAGAGCTGAGAAAATAAAACAAAATCACGTTAAAAAAAATATCTCTGGGTATATTTATTTTACCCTATCTCCCCCTTCAAGCTGAAGAAAGCCCATGTCCTGCTGGGCGGTGGTGGCGCACGCCTTTAACCCCAGCATTCAGGAGGCAGAGGCAGGTGGATCTCTGTGAGTTTGAGGCCAGCCATACCTACGCCCTGCCTTTTTTTGGACAGGGAGGGTGAAGCAGTGTCTTTCTACTCAGTAGCAGAGGCTGGCCTCAAATTTATGGTCCTCCAAGCCACTGAAATTACAGGTGTGTATCAGCATGGAACCTAAATTTGAAAACTGTTTTAAGTGTTGGAGAGCAATCCATGACTTTACAGATGTCAGGCAAGCCCTGTACCTTTAAACTCCACCTATAATCCCAGCCAATTTTGTTTTGTTGAGATGGTCTTAAAAGACCTAGGCCACTGAACTTGGGCTCCCAACCCAAGAACTGAAATTACAAGCATGTGGCTAAGACACTTTTGTTTTCTCTTTTTTTCGTTTTGAGACACAGCCTTACTGTGTAGCAAAAATCACCCTGGAACTCACTATGTGATCAGGGTAGTCTTGACCCTGTGGTTCATTTGCCTTAGCCTCGAGTCTTACGATTACAAGCAGGCATCACAATATTTCAGACAACCTGAATCATTATATGAACTTTAACACAGAGCAGATACTGAGCTATGGAAATCTCTGCTTGCCTGAAAAATCGTAAGGGTAAAGTTACCTTTTCTATATGTTCCATCCACTCCTTTTCCCATTTTATCCTTGCTGCTCACATCTCCTTCCATATAAGGAAAAACTCGGGCCTGATGAGTCCATAGATAGTCATTAGACCCAAAGAAGAGAACAGGGAACTCTCCCACATCATGTCTCATTTTATCAATGTTAGAGGGTACAGCTCGAGGATGGCAGATCTCAGCTGGCCACCACCTGGGAAAGGTACAAATAAGAGAAGAAACCTCTACACGGCTGCAAAGGCACTGGGAAAATAACATACTTAAGGTTTTGATGTAGGTCTTTCTGCATGTGTGTATACATGGTATGTACATATATACAGGCATAAACTGAAAAACAAATGTTTCCCTGGTTACTGTCCACTCTGTTTACTGAGGCAGGTTCTCGAGGCGAACCTGGAGTTCACTAGTGCTTTCTAGCCTAACTAAACAGTTTACCCCGAGGAACCTTATCTTTGCCGCCCAAGCTCTAAGACTGCATACATGTACGAAGGTGCTAGGTTCAGAACACTAGCCTTCATACTTGGGTACCAAGCACTTTGTTCATTTAGCTGTATCCTCAAGTAGAATGTTACAGAAAGCTAAAATAAACATTCACAAATATAAATAATTTCTTAGAAACAGATACGTAGCTTCAAGGAAATTATGATACATGAATATTTATAATGTCCACTGAAGAATTTTCTTCAACAATGAAATGAAAATCTGACTGAAGAATTGGCATAGTGACTAAGAGCCCATGCTGCCACTGTACAGAACTTTGGTCCATTCTCAGCACCCTTGTCAGGTGGCTCACAGCCATCTGTATTATTTAGTTCCATAGAATCCCATGCTTGTGCTCACATGCACATATCCACATTAAGACACATACACAATTATTGTTTATTTTTTTTTTATTTTTTATTTTTTTTTGGTTTTTCGAGACAGGGTTTCTCTGTGGTTTTGGAGCCTGTCCTGGAACTAGCTCTTGTAGACCAGGCTGGTCTCGAACTCACAGAGATCCGCCTGCCTCTGCCTCCCAAGTGCTGGGATTAAAGGCGTGCGCCACCACCACCCGGCCACAATTATTGTTTATTAAAAGTAATTAAAACAAGAGAAATGAAGACGTGACAATGACAGGGAAAACAACGTTCATCATTAAGGGTTTCAACAGTAGTATACCCTGACGAATTGGATGTTAAAAAAACTTACAGCTTGCCGGGCGGTGGTGGCGCACGCCTTTAATCCCAGCACTCGGGAGGCAGAGGCAGGCGGATCTCTGTGAGTTCGAGACCAGCCTGGTCTATAAGAGTTAGTTCCAGGACAGGCTCCAAAACCACAGAGAAACCCTGTCTCGAAAAACCAAAAAAAAAAAAAAAAAAAAAAAAAAACTTACAGCTAGGCTAGAGGTCACGTATTTCTAATTCCAGGAGTGATTTAAACTCAGGAAGCAGAGGCAGTTTCAGGACAGTCTGGTCTATATACCAAGCTGGATATCAAGTTTGAGGTCAGCCAGGATACATAGTTAAGACCTTAACTCAAAAGCAAAAACTAAAAAAGAAACTCCCAGTAGTTATCTAACCAAGACAATATTTTCATCTTTTTCAAAAAAAAAATATTTATTTATTTACTTATTTATTTATTATGTATACAATATTCTGTCTGTGTATGCTTGGAGGCCAGAAGAGGGCACCAGACCCCATTAAAGATGGTTGTGAGCCACCATGTGGTTGCTGGGAATTGAACTCAGGACCTTTGGAAGAGCAAGCAATGCTCTTAACCTCCGAGCCATCTCTCCAGTATTTCCATCTTCTAACATCTATCATCTCTTGGTGTTAACAACTTTTAAACTTTTCTTTAGTAGATGTAGGATCTTGCTATATAGCAAGAACTGGTCATGAACTTATGATCATCCTGCCTCAGGCTCCCAAGTGCTGGGAATACAGGGTACACCACCACACATAGCTAGAAATTCATAAAATATATAATCATAGTGTCATTCTATGTTGAAATCATTCATGTTAGCTGGGTAAGTAGGAACCAGAGGCAGGGAGGAATCTGAGTCTGAGGCCAGCCAGGGCTATATAATGAAGCTTTGTTTAAAAATCTAACAAACTACATTTATGTTGTATACTTTTATGCATTCCCAGTTCAATTACAACTTCAAAAGCAAAACCAAAATGAACAATTGTGGGGAAACTATGGACAATTATCGGGTGGAGAAGAATATTACTGTGCATGTTTGTGAGTAAATACTTTGAAATTATAATGAATTTTCATTGTTTATGAGATTATGTGCTTATTCAGTAATAATTTGCTACAGTACACATACTATATGCCTAGAACTGAAAAATCAATATTTAACTTTTTCTAATAGAGAAAAATTGATAGAAGTTTAGAGTACTATGCCTAATCATGTAGAACATTTTAAGAAGTTATTACCAGCCCGGTGGTGGTAATGCATGCTTTTAACCCCAGGACTTGGGAAACAAAGGCAGATGGATCTCTGTAGTGTGAAGCCAGCCTGGTGTACAGAGTGAGTTCCAGGAAAACCAGGGCTACACAGAGAAACTGTGTTTGGAAAAACAAAACCAAAAAGTTATCTTCCAGAACCCAAGAAACAGAGGATGATAGAAGAAATGAGTGCCATTCTTTGTCATGTTACTCACCTGTATCGACCAACCTTCACCCAGACAATCTCCCTATAGTGTGGTTTTTTGCCAGCTTTACAGTCATTGCAATACCAATTTCCTTCAGGAATATCAATGTTTAGGCACTCACGATGGAAAGCAGCAGGACAGGAGTCACAGCACAGAAGACTGCCTCCTAGAGGAATAGGGAAACCTCGTATTAGACCACAAGAGTCCATAAAAAGTCCCAGCAGAAATGGCTTTTGCTCAGCTCCTAATTAATTATTTCTAACTCTAGCCAAGGGCTTAGTAGAACACACACAGAAAGACTACTCTGTAACAATATGCCTTTTCTAATATTCCTGAGCTCCAAACTCAAATCAAAAATTTTCATATTAGGATAATAAATAGTATATTTTCTACCAAAATTAGTTATGATAACAAGATGGTATTTATGTGCATAAATATCAATATAAACATTTTCCTTATCCCAGCACTTGAAAGGCAGAGGCAGGCAGATCTCAGTTAGTTAGAGGCAAGGCTGATAAACAGAATGAGTTCCAGGATACCCAGGAACGTTCCAGAGATACCCTGTCTCTCAAAAAAAAAAAAAAAAAAGTTAGCGAGGCAATAGTGGCGCGCCTTTAATCACAGCACTCAGGAGGCAGAAACAGATGGATCTCTGTGAGTTCAAGGTTAGCCTGGATCTACAGAGTGAGTTCCAGGACAGCCAGGGCTGTTACACAGAGAAACCCTATTTCAAAAAAATTAACAAAACAAAACAACAAAAACAAAACCAACCAACCAATAACAACAAAACAAAAAAACCCTTCCCTTCTAAAACTATTTATAGCAAATAGAGGCCACAGTATAACAAACACACAATTAGGGGCTGGAGAAATGACTCAGAGGTTAAGCATATTAACTGCTCTTCCAGAGGGCCTGAGTTCTGTTCCCAGCAACCAGATGGAGGCTGACAATCATCTATAATGACATAGGATACCCTCTTCTGGCAAGCATGGAAACATACAGATAGAAAACTGCATATACAATAAATATACATCTTTTTAAAAAAACAAGGCACAATTAAGTTTTGTGTATGTAGTTTGTGTGTTTGCATGCACATGGAGGTCAGAGGTTGGTGTTGGATGGATTCTTCATCACTTTCTACCTTATTTTTTATGACAAGGTCTACTGAACCTAGAGCTCACCCATTCTGCTAAGATGGTTGGCTAGCAAAAGAACTCATGCCTGTCTCTGACCTAACAATACCATGTTATGGGAATGTACCTTGTTTCTACATGAGTAAGGGAGTCTGGACTCATTCTGTCATGGCTGGGATTTTACCAACCAAACCATCCCTAAAACCTGAAAACTCGATTAAGCTGGTGACAGGAAGATCTTGAAGTCCTAAGACCTTATCACTTCAGGAATTCACTTTCCTTACTGAGATCTAACTTTCCCAGTAGAAACATTTTATAATGAGCAAGAGTCGCTCTTGAGACCTCAGCTAACAAACACATAACCCAGCAGCACCTCCATATGCGTAGCTGTTTCACTCTTTTTTCAGAACACGGCAGTTTCAGACACAGAGTTATGGAGTGCTTGTAAGCAGGGTGTTTGGCATCCCTATTGAACCTGAGTTTCTTGGTTCATAACTTATAGTCTCCATTTGCTAAAGTGTGGTTATAGACTTAACACAGTGAGAAAATTTTAGGTGATCTCTGGACTTGTTTTTAAGTTTTATGACTGAACTTCCTTCATAGGCTGTGCTATTTCATTTTTCCTTTGTATTGTTCTAGAAATTTTTTTCAGCTTGGTCATGGTGGTGAATGCCTTTAATAGAGGCACACTGGAGGCAGAAGCATGTGGACCTCTGGGAGTTTACGATTATTTTGGCATACAAAGCAAGTACATAAGCCATGTTGTAAAAAGAAATATACATATATAAAAATAAAAACTTTCTTCAGAATTTGGAAAGATGGCTTAGTGGGATCCAAAGCATGGACTACTACTCTGGCAGAGGACCAGAGTTTGATTCCCCAGCAAACACATAGTTACTAACAACCTTCTATAACTCTAGTTCCAGGGGAAATGACTCCCTCTTCTGGCCTACTCTGGCACTGAATTCATGTGATGTACAGTAAAGATTATCACATCAATTTAAATAAAATCGAATGCTTTGGGCATGATAGGCTAAGCAAGCACTATTCCCAGCCTCAAGTATTATAAACTAAAAATGATACATGAGAGACTGGAGAGACTTATCAGTGGGTCGGTCATAATGGACTTGCTACAAACTATGAGGCCCCAAAGTTAGGATTCCCAGAACCCAGAGAAGCTAGCCTGTAACCCCAGCACTGAGTACTTGAGATAAGTAGATCCTAGGGACTCAACAGCACACCAGTCTAGCCAAAACAGATTGACTGAGAGATCTTATTTCAGGGTCAGAAAGATGAGCCAAGTCTGAAGACCTAAGTTTGATATCTAGGACCCATATGGCAAGAGGAAGAGAAGCAACTCCTGTAAGTTGTCCATATATTCACTGCAATACACATTAAAATATAAAACACTTGATAATCCCTTTGAAACCACTCAAAGTTAGAAGTCACATCTTACCTTCTGAGCACACAAAACACCAGCTGACATTAACATGCTCATGATTTCGGCAGCCCCGCCTAGGGGTGAAGTGATTAGGGCAGATGATACTATTAGATGCAAGGATTTTTGACCCAGCAGCAAGACAAAAGTCATTAGCATGGTAGGCCACAGGACATCGGACACAACGCATCAAACGACCTACATTTATGGGAAGAAGAAAAATGGGAGAGAAGCAAGAGAAAAAGATTACATATGGAAACAAAGTGCATTATGAAAGTCTATTTGCCAGCAGGGAGAAACATGGCTCTTAAACATGTAATTCTCTATTAAGATGAAGAGGGGAACTCTGTGCTAGTCCCCAGTGGGAACAGGACTGCACAACTGTCAATACATCTGCATCTGCAAGGAGACCATGATCTACAATCCAGAAGACTGCCTCAAATCCTGTAACATCCGACATAAGTAAATTAAAACGAATTGACTTGGGAGGCAGAGGCTGGTGGATCTCTGTTGAGTTTGAGGCCAGTCTGGTCTACAGAGTATTCCAGGACAGCCAGGGCTACACAGAGAAACCGTCTTAAAAACAAACAAACAAACAAACAAAAAAAAACAAAAACAGAAGACAAAAGCAATTGAACAGTGGAACTAGTCTTTGCTTATTACTTTATGAAGCTTATTTCTCAGATGGATCTCCTAATATACGTCAGCAACTAAAAACCAGGATCCAATTACTTAAATCTATATGGTAGAAGAACTAAAAGGGATATAAAGTGTATTGAATAGGAGATGTTTTCAAACAAAATCTCTAATGATATCTAAATATTTTAAGCCATCAGCTGGAAATTCCACAGAACACAGCATGGTATCCATAGGAATTCATTACTCTACTTGGCCACAAATGTTGCTACTTTAGCAAACTGACAAGCAGGATGCTTCAGATTGCACTTGAAAAATAAGTAGTAGTGCCCAAGAAACCAAAGTCTTACAATTAGATTGATTTACATCAAAAAAAAAAAATCCATACCTTTAGAAGCAGATACATTGGCTGGATTAGCAGCATGGCAAGTTATACAGATGTGCAGGGGGCACCGGAAGCCCTTGTTCTGCGTGACAGTTGGTGGGTACTTCTGGACACATTGTTCATGGTAAAACTTTCCACATAAGGGCAGAAGGCACCTTTTCACATCTTCCCCACTCTGTTTACATACAAAACAGGTATGGATTCCTGGAAAAGGAAAGAGTCAACAGATTAATAATACAAGAATCTATCCCAATCAAAGTCGTTAGGAATAAGTTAGTGAAGAACTTTATAAAATTTACCAAACTGACAGAATCTGACTATGCACAACTTTAGTACCTTTATAAGTGGGCAATATGGGCAGGCGGTGGCAGCGCACGCCTTTAATCCCAGCACTCGGGAGGCAGAGGCAGGTGAATCTGAGTTTCAGACCAGCATGGTGTACTGAGAAAGTTCCAGGAAAGACTTGAAAGCTACACAGAGAAACCCTGCCTCAAAAACAAAAACAAAAAAGTGGACAATTTGATCTGATATGTGTTTATTGGTATGATATAAAAAAGTGTCATATTATACTGACTACAACACATTTCTCTCAAAGAAAATCCAGCCTCTAGATCCAACTGCATTGTAGGTGATAAAGAAAACACAGGAACAAGGTGGACATTAAATGGTTCCTCTCAAGCCTTATTCCTGGCTTGTATGACAAAAATCCATGACAACGCACACTCTTAAAAACAAAACTGGCAAGCCGGGCGGGTTGGTGGCACACGCCTTTAATCGGAGCACTCGGGAGGAGGCAGAGGGAGGCGGATCTCGGTGAGTTCGAGGCCAGCCTGGTCTACAAGAGCTAGCTCCATGGGGCTGGAGAGATGGCTCAGCGGTTAAGAGCACTGACAGTTCTTCCAGAGGTCCTGAGTTCAATTCCCAGCAACCATATGGTGGCTCACAACCACCTGTAATGAGATCTGGTGCCCTTTTCTGGCCTACAGGCAGGATACTGCATAAATAAATAAATTAATTAATTAAAAAAAAAAAAAAAGAGCTAGCTCCATAACAGATTCTAAAACTACCCTGTCTCAAAAAAACAAAACAAAAACAAAAAAAATCAACCCCCCCCCCAAAAAAAGCCATGACAAAGCAAGCTATAGAAGAAAGGGTCTATTTTAGCTTACAATTTCATCAGATTATGGTCTATCAAGGCAGCAAGGTGGAAGCACCTTGACGCAGTCAATGTTGTCTCCAGTCAGGAGCAGACAGTAGGAATACATGTGATGCACTTTTAGACTGAATTTTGCCACATCAATGAATGAACTTAGGGCAATTTCCTATAGATATGCCCACAGGTCAAGGAGATTTCGACAATTTTCTGTGAAGCTTTCTGGGGAATTCTGAGATCTGAACTTAAGAAATCCACTTGCTTCTCTCTGTCTCTCAAGTGCTAGAATTAAAGGCTTGTACCACTGTGTTCAGTACAATTCTTATCTCTTCTCAGATAATTCAACATTGTTTCAAGTTGACAAAACTATCACAGCCAGTTTTTTTGGTTTTTTTTTCTTTTTAATTTTTCGAGACAGGGTTTCTCCGTAGCTTTTTGGTTCCTATTCTGGAACTAGCTCTTGTAGACCAGGCTGGCCTCGAACTCCCAGAGATCCGCCTGCCTCTGCCTCCCGAGTGCTGGGATTAAAGGCGCCCAGCTTGCCAGTTTTGTTTTTAAAGAGTTTTATTTATTTATTTAGATTTATTTGTTTTGTATACAGTGTTCTACCTGCATGCATGCCAGGAGGGGGCAGATCTCACTGCAGATGGTTACGAGTCACTTTGTGGTCACTGAGAATTGAACTCAGGACCTGTAGAACAGCCAGTGCTCTTAACCTAAGTCATCTCTCCAGCCTTCTTTTATTTATTTATTTATTTATTTATTTTTTTTGTTTTGTTTTGTTTTGTTTTTCAAGACAGGGTTTCTCTGTGGCTTTGGAGCCTGTCCTGGAACTAACTCTTGTAGACCAGGCTGGTCTCGAACTCAGAGATCCGCCTGCCTCTGCCTCCCGAGTGCTGGGATTAAAGGCGTGCGCCACCATCGCCGGGCTCCAGCCTTCTTTTAAAAAATACCTTTGAGACATATGGAAAAATCTGAAAATAAAACCAGGAATACTGTAACTCTTGAAAATATATTGGATTTTCTTTTCAAAGTTCTGTTAGAAGACTTCAATAAACACTTACAGATTCTTCCTGTATGTACATGCTTTAAGTGGAGGTTAAGGTTGACATGAGAGTTGTCCCTCAATCATTCTCTACCTTTTATCTTTTATTTTTATTTATTTGTTTGTTTTTTGAGACTGGGTTTCTCTTTTTTTTTTTTTTTTTTGGTTTTTCGAGACAGGGTTTCTCTGTGGCTTTGGAGCCTGTCCTGGAACTAGCTCTTGTAGACCAGGCTGGTCTCGAACTCACAGAGATTCGCCTGCCTCTGCCTCCCAAGTGCTGGGATTAAAGGCGTGCGCCACCACCGCCCGGCGAGACTGGGTTTCTCTGTGTAACAGCTCTAACTATCCTGAAACTTACTTTGTATAGAGACCAGGCTGCCCTCAAACCCATAGAGATTCACCTGGGAGTGCTGGGATTAAAGGCATGAGCCACCACTGCCCAGACTCTACCTTTTACTTTTTTAAAATATTTATTTGTGAGTATGTGTATTTGTGTGAGGCCAGAAGAGGATGCTGGATCCCCTGGAACTTGAGTTTCAGACAGCTGTGTGCTTCCCAATGTGGTGCAGGGGAATGAAGGCAGGTTCTGTGAAAATGCACTAAGTCCCAGCCCCGCCCCCTCTTGTTTTATTGATGCTCATATGGTGGCTAGATAGTGAGCTCCAGAAACCTACCTGTCTGTCTCCCAGTGTCTGGGATTACAGATACACATAGCCATGCCCGACCTTTTACAGAGATGCTGGGAATCTAAAATCAGGTCCTTACACTTGTATGGCAATTATTTTATTGAATGAGTCACCTTCCTACCTGAAAACATGCAAACTTTTTGTTCCACCATTATCCATGTACACAATGAAAAGTTAAGGAAAGAAAGAAGCGGGAGGGGAGGGAGAAGCCCTGCTTTGGAGATATAGCAGAAGGGAACAGGCCAGCACTGAAAAGCAAACCTGAGATGATCCCCTATTACAGTAGAGCAGGGAGAGCCATGAAGTAAGAAAATATCTTCATACTTTTTATCTGTCTGGAAGCAGGTAAAATATCTTAGGAGAGAAAAAAGACTTATTTATGAGTGCTCTATCTGCATGTACACCGTTATGCCAGAAGAAGGCACTAGATTCCACTGTAAAGGGTTGCTGGGAATGGACCTCAGGTCTGCAGGTCCTCTGGAAGAGCAGGCAGGGAGTGCTCTTAAGCACTCAGTTATCTCGCCAGCCCCTCACCCCCAGAATACCTTATACAGTCTCAGGCTGAGGATACAGTGATACACTGATTGCTGAAACTACATAAGACTCTGAATCTAACTTCCAGGCCTAGAAAAAATAAAAATGGAAATTTCTCTATACTTCAAATCACACATACAAGTTACTATGAAAGATTATACACATAAATATGAAGACAGAAACTATAAAAATCACAGAAGATGTACTGGAAAAAGTGACACTGAGTTAAGCTGTATTTCTTTTTTTTTTTTGGGGGGGGGGGGGTTCGAGACAGGGTTTCTCTGTGGTTTTGGAGCCTGTCCTGGAACTAGCTCTTGTAGACCAGGCTGGTCTCGAACTCACAGAGATTCGCCTGCCTCTGCCTCCCAAGTGCTGGGATTAAAGGCATGCGCCACCACCGCCCGGCCCTTAAGCTGTATTTCTTAAACATGACATAAAATAATACAAATGAAAGTCGATAAACCAGGGACCAAAGATGGCACAGTGGTTAAGAGCACATTGATTTCCCTTCCAGAAGGCCAAGGTTCAATTCCCAGCACCTATAATATGGCATCTCAAAATCACCTCTAACTCCAACTCTGGGGAACCAATGTCCTCTCCTAGCCTTGAGGACAACAGACCTGCAGGCATACAACATATACATATGTATGTAAGTATGTGACAGCAAGCAGGCAAAACGCTAATACATATAAAATAAAAACCTTTCTAGAAGTTGACAAACCAGACTTCTATCAAAACTTAAAATGTCTGCTCCTTTGAAGACATTAGGAAAATGAATCTAAAAATAGGCATGTTAGTGCACACTTTAAATCCCGAGTCTGAGCAAGTAAATCTCTGAGTTCAAGGTTAGCCAGGGTTAGACCTTGTTTCTTTTCTTTTCTTTTTTTTTTTTAAAGTTTTTCGAGACAGGGTTTCTCTGTAGCTTTCAAGCCTGTCCTGGAACTAGCTCTTGTAGACCAGGCTGGTCTCGAACTCACAGAAATCCACCTGCCTCTGCCTCCCAAGTGCTGGGATTAAAGGCGTGTACCACCACCGCAAGGCAGACCTTGTTTCAAAAACAAAAAAGACAATGAACCTACCAGAAAACTACAAATAAAAATCCTGAGCCACGAATAATGGTGTATGCTTGTAATACCAACAATAATGAGTTGTCCTGGAGAATTGAGAATTTTGTAGTCAGCCTGAGATCATGTCTCATAAGACAGATGGACACATCTCAGTGGTAGAGCTGGTCTACTACACACAAAAACCCAGATTCTGCTCCTCATGACCATAAAATAAACCAAAGTTCCAAAGACTGCCAAAAGATGGCAAAAACTAATATAATTGATGGAGCAACATGCAAAGGATGAGGAAGGCATGAGTTAAAGGTCAGCCTGGACACCACAGTAAACCACCAACTGAAAACAAAGAAAAAAAAAAAAGGATTAAAACAAGTTTAAGGGCAAAGAGACCAGATGGTCAGGGAAAGGACAATTTGGATGTGAGCCTAACAATAGAAGCAAACAAAACACAGGCAAATGTAGCACGAATTCTAATTGGTATTAATAATAAAAACACAGAGTCAGATACTAGGGGGTGAAAGCTGAAGGATCAGAGAAGCAAAGTGGGCAGCCCCTAGAGAGTTTTTTTTTTTTTTAACCTCTTTACCAATTCTCAGACCAAAGGGGCGATCCTGTCCACAGACTACACTGAACTTTTGTCTCTTCCCGCTTTATATTCCCTCTCTCGGCCCAGCCATATCACTCCTGCCTCCACCTCCCTCGGGCTGGGACTAAAGGTGTGGGATCCTAAGTGCTGCGATCACCTTTGTGTGAGCTGTTTCTCTTTTAGACAGATTCAATCTTGTGTAGCTCAGGGTGGCCTTAACTAACAGAGAGTCCTCTGCCTCTGTCTCCTGAGTCCTAGAATCAAAGGTGTGAGCCACCACTGCCTAGAATCTAGTGGCTTAGCTCTGTACTCTGATCGTCAGGCAAGCTTTGTTAAAATACAAATGAAATATCAATACAGGCAAATCAGATTTTAACACAGTAAAAAAGCTAGTCATGGTGGCCCATACCTATAATCTTAGCATTTGGGAGGCTGAGGCAGGAGGATTATATTTAGAAACATTTATTGAGTTTGAGAACAGGTTGAACTGCAAAATGACTCTGTCTCAGAAAAAAAACAAAAAAAAAACAAAAAAGGTAAAAATAAAAACCCCAAACGCCTAAAAAGAAACAGTGAACACAGGGAAAAAGAAATTGTTTGTAAACTGTACATTAACAAAGAAACAATATTTTATATATATAAGTGTCAGCACTGGAGCTATAATGGCTTCCCAGGGAAAGGCAAATTGAGAGGAGGAATTGTAAGGTAAGGGCAGGATGAAGAGGAAGAAGAGGGAGGGGAGACAGGTCCAGGGAGCGTAGAAAGAACTGTGTTTTAGGCATGGTAGCAGTTATCCATCAGCTGCTTTTTTGTTACACTATCTCTACCTCAACCCTTCCCCTCATCCCTAGCTACGGATGGTCAGATAGGACCTCCACTGACCACAACAGCAGTGGGAGTAGTAGCAGAAACACCAGAAAAAGGAGAACAGTGGAACATTCTGACAGTGGTAGATTGGCAGGAAATACACAAAACTAAGATACAGTAGAAAAAGAAAAAAGAAAACAGTTTATTGCTACTAAGGAGTCAGCAAAAAGCATGTGATCAAGCTCAGAGGAGCTGATGAAGTACCCCAAAAATTTACAAATGCAGGAAAGTGACCAATTTCCAATGGCTTGATGGAATGATTATGGCCCAATGTAATTTCAAAATGTGTAATCTCTACGAATAAAATTTTGCATTCATTGTACAGCAGTATCATCAGGAAAGGGCAGTGTAAGATTTGGCCTAAATCTATTATTCATTTTTTTCCCCTATCGTGGCTAGCATTCTCAGAAAGATCCCATCCATGATACAGACAGAAAGCAAAGGTGCATCTAAACAACACGCCTTTTTCTTCATCCTGATCTCTATTAAGACCAACCAGTGTTTCTAGGTCCTGATAACACCCTATCTGAATAAATCTTTTCAATGCTACAGGAGCTTTCTACACATAATATCCAGAATCCTCTCAACTTGGGAAAGATTCCTAATCTCATTCAGAATTCTTTTGCTTCTGTCCTGGGCCTAGAGCTGATGCTATAGTGGAAGGGAAGAAAGCATCGAGTTGAGGGCCAGCTTTCAAAGACCCTCTACTTACATTTCTGGCTGTAAGGCCTCCTGAATCAGAGGAATTTTGTCTATAGGACATCTGAAGAGATCTTGGGTCCAGGGTTAGGTTAAACATTTTTGCCCTCCAAATAAAACTGCTTAGACTTGGAAGAAATTAAAGCTCCAAACTCCAACAAGCAAAGGTGGGAGGAACTCATATTTACATATTTACATATCTTGCAGGACAACCTGAAGATTATTATTTTCTTTTGATTGAACCTCCACTGAACATTCAAAAAAGGAAATACATAGTTAATAAAGTAACATTTGAATCCTTCAATGATTCAGCTATGTATTGTTGTACAAGTTATTCCTGCCTCATCTGTATCATGGACCTCAAGACAAACTGGACACTGACTGTTAAGGTAATAAGATCATAGAGTCCTTGCCATTCATGTAATTCCTGTAGCTGAAGGTATGCATTCTGCAGCTATATTAAACATACTCTAACCATAAGACAAGACACAGCATTTTGTTCGGCAGCCACCGAGAGATGGAAGATAAGGAAGTCCTCCTTAACAATCACTGGAATCTGCTAATGCAGTAAAGGATGGCTAGCCATAGTTTTGTCTGCCTAAACTTAAAGTCTGAGCAGGTGTGAAACAGATGGGTCAAGTGGATTAACACTGTTCAGGAATCAGGAAGATCAAAGAAAGAATTTTCCACTGAGGTTGTTTTTTTTTTTAAGAGATTCTTGGGATCTGAAACTCATTTTCTGAGACAGGGTTTCTCTGTAGCTTTGGAGCCTGTCATAGAACTCGCTCTGTAGACCAGGCTGGCCTTGAACTCATAGAATTCCACCTGTCTCTGCTCTGCATCCTGAGTGCTGGGATTAAAGGTGTGCACCACCACTGCCTGGGTTCCCCGCCCCCCAAGATAGCATCTCAAGGGATTGCAGCAATGGCTCAGCAGGTAAAGAGCACCAATTGCTCTTCCCGAGGATACAATGTTATTTCCCAGCATCCACAAGGTAGCTCACAATTATGCTTAAATTCCAATTCCAGTAGATATGTATCGTCTTCTAGCCTACTCATATACTAGGCATAAGTGATTTCATAGCCAGGCATGTATGCAAAACCCTCATAAACTTCAAAATTTAATAGTAACAAAAGAATACACACAGACATAAACACAGTATCACACACAATCAAACAAAAGGATCTTGCTGGGTGTTTTTGACACATGCCTTTAGTCTCAGAACTTAGAAGGTAGAGACAGGCACCTCTTTTTGAGTTTGAAGCCAGCCTGGTCTCCTTCAGGGTTATGGAGAAACCCTTTCTCAAGGAAAAGAAAAAGGGATCTAATACTGTAAGCCCATAGAGGTCTTAAGCTCATAATCTGCCTGATTACATGTGCTAGCTCAGTGTATGCTATATACACCTCAACACAGGTATTTTAAGAAAGAATAAGCTAGAAAGAAATGTTGGCTTACATCTACAATCCCAACACTCAGGAGATCAAAGCAGAAAGAATGAGCTCAAAGCAAGCCTGGGCTATGGTGTGAGGGAGAGCAGAGTGGAGAAGGAAGGGTAGAAAGATGATCTACTGACATACCCTTTTTTTTTTTTTTTTTTTTTTTTTTTTGGTTTTTCGAGACAGGGTTTCTCTGTGGCTTTGGAGCCTGTCCTGGAACCTGACATACCCCTTTTTAACACAGATGGGTCTCAAAGACATTACCACACTTGAGCCACACAGAAAGTACTACACACTGTTTGATTTATATGCAACTCTTAAAAACATAGCTTTACCTTGGGATCAGTTTATTCAGAGTTCATTTCAGAACGATAAAGATAACAAGGCAATTCTATTATTCTGTAAGATTCCCCGAGGGATAGGACCTCACAGTACCCACATCTACATGTACAATAAGCTCCCTGTTGTCAGAAAGCAGCATCTTCAATACACCTTTGTCCTAAAAAAACTAAAATTCCGACATCATCTACTTTACCTGTGCGACACTCATTGCAGATAAATTTTCCTCGCGGCATCTCAGTTAGGCCAAGGCACTCCAGGTGGAAAGCCCCACAGCATTGAGCCTCACATAGTAACAGCTCACCCAGTTTTTCACAGTTCTGTAAAGGAATAGAGATTTGTCTGTAGAAAGACTTTAGAAAACTCCCAAATGAAGAATCCTCATAAGATCAACAGCAAAGAAAAAACATCTGTGAAATTCCATCACTTCTTCAACTAATATTAATAATTACCTCCTATATGCCAAGCACAAGAAGTTCTCTGGTTTTTATGGGGACAGATGAGACAAACAAATGAAAACAATAGTTGTCTTAGTTACTGTTCTTTTTGTTCTGATAAAACACCCCGACGAAAGCAATTTAAGGGAGAAAGGTTTGTTCTGGCTCATAGTTCAAGATATGGTCTACTCTGGTGGAGAGGTCAAGGTAGCAGGAGCTTGATGCAGCTGGTCAAACATCGTCCACAATGAGAAATCAGAGAGCAATGAACTGCTTTAGCCTAGCTCACAGTCTGGAACCTCAGCCAAGGGAAAGGCACCATTCACAGTGGGCAAATTTCCCCACTTCAATTAATTAAGCTAATCAAGATAATCCCTTAGAGGCAAGACCACAGAATAAACAATCCCTCACAGGTGTACCTGGAGGTGATTCCAAATCCTGCCAAGTTGGTAATTAACACTAATAACAACACAGGAAAGAGTTCAGAAAATGATCAGTATCAATTAGTATTAGGCAGAGAATTCAAATAGCTAACTTGGCTTTGTTTATGAGGATGACATCTTAGGTCAGGGTCTGAAAGTTCACAGTAGGCTGTGACAAAGGAAGGTAGCAAGCCCACAGGGAGGAAAATGTGACTGAAAGACACTGTTACTTTACTGAAGTGAAGACAAGTCATAACTGGCAGTAAATGACATAAAAAAAGGGAGGAGGTCAATAATTTCAGATTTTAATATAATTGCAAAGATGTACCATTGGAGAGTTTTGCCAAATGAGGGTTGAACTCAGGTGTTCATTTTTTAAGATTCCTATAGCTGGTTACTGGAAAATGAACTCAAGAACAAAGCTAAGAGGAGACAAACCAGAAAGCTGTGCAGGAGGCAATACCAGCCAATTGGACTTGGGTCCTAACAGTATCAAAATAAGAGCCATTTGAGATATATATATATATCAAATTACTTCATAAAAAAATATAACTCCGGGGGATGGATAGATGGCTTAGTGGTTAAGAGCATTGCCTGCTCTTCCAAAGGTCCTGAGTTCAATTCCCGGCAACCACATGGAGGCTCACAACCATCTGTAAAGAGGTCTGGTGCCCTCTTCTGGCCTGCAGACATGCACACAGACAGAATATTGTATACATAATAAATAAATATTTTTTAAAAAAATATATAACCCTTCTCACCCGTTATCTTTTTGTCCCTCTCATTGGGAATTAAACACAAAGCTTTGGGCCCACCAGGAAGAGGGACATAACATCACTGACATAGACAGTCTCATGAAGACATGGTATCACTAAAAGGAAAAAGAGCCTTATGAAATGAGGATATTATATCTAATTATGAAAACCTTAGGCTGGGCGGTGGTGGCGCACGCCTTTAATTCCAGCACTCGGGAGGCAGAGGCAGGCGGATCTCTGTGAGTTCGAGACCAGCCTGGTCTACAAGAGCTAGTTCCAGGACAGGCTCCAAAACCACAGAGAAACCCTGTCTTGAAAAAGCAAAAAAGAAAGAAAACCTTAGAAATTCCCAATGTTTCTTTTTATCCCATTGCATCTACAACTGATTCCCAACAACAACAAAAAAGAAGTAGAAAAAAATTAGCCTGATACCATCAACTAGGAAACCCCCATACCAAATCTGTGAATACCCATGTCCTTCATACAATGAAAACTGCATATTGTATACACAATCTTCTTGTATACTTTAAAACACTTATAAACTCTAATCTTTTATAGCATACATGCTGTGTAAATAGTTGTTCCTTGAAAAACAGAGTAATGAGGCTGAGGAGATGGCTCAGTTAGTGAAGAGCTTGCTCTGCAAGTATGAGAAAACAAGTGCATTCCCCAAACTTGTGTAAAAAGCTAGGCATGGTAGTGCACACTGCAAATCCACACTGGATTTCTTGATCCTTCTGGCCAGGCTGCCTACCTAAACATCAAGTTCTGGATTCCAGTAACAGACCCTGCCTCAAAAATCAAAAAGGACAGAACTGAGCATGGTGGTGCACAGACCGAATCTCAATACAGAGGCAGAGGGATCTCAGTGAGTTCCAGGACAGCTAGGTTTGTACAAAGTTTCAGGTCAGCCAGGGTTACATAAAGAGACTTTGTCTCAAAGGGGGGAGAACACCCTACTTTCGACTTATGGCTTCCACCATGCATAGGCATGTATATACATGAACACAGTCATGAAATACAAACACCTGAACATAGACTCATATGTATACCCCCTCCAAATAAATCTATATTCAGTACAGACGCAACTATTAACTATTACATAACAATATAAACAAGCTTTCCCAAAGTATTTTTTCATCTACACAACTGATTTAGTCCACAGAAACCAAAAAAAAAAAAAAAAAACAAAAACAAAAAAAAAAATCAAAAGAAACGCCTCTAATCCCAGTACAAGGGACGCAGAGGCAGGTGGATCTCTAGTTTTAGGCCAGCCTGGTCTACAGGTGGGTGGGGGAATAAAAGAAACAAAAGGTCTTGGTCACCTAAATAAACAAGTAGGAAAATGTTAGGGAGACAGGCAGAGTTTATCTTTCTTACCTTGACTTTCCTATTATTTATTACTCACAAATAAAAACAAAACAAAACAAAATTCGTTTTGTATATGTACATACATAGAGGGCCAATAAACAGTTTTCATATAGTAAGCAAACACATTGAGTTTAAAACATGAAAATGTCAATTACAATACAAACTGAATACGTTATTCAAATTAACTACATGGTTTACCATAACTGCTTAGTTGGGATAACCATATCATTTACTTTTGAACTCGACACTTGACAAAGGAACTGCCACAAATAGTTTATATCAGGATTTGTATGTCCTAATATACATGCATGCACATCACATCAATACAACAAGCCTGGACCACAGGGCTACCCTTTGTACCTACTATCCCCATATGTGGCTTAAAATGGCCATGAACATCATTCTGTCATTCTGTCTATATCTCCCTCCCAAATGCTGAAATTATAGATGGGTGTAATCATACCAAGCTTTTTTTTTTTTTAAAAGGCAAGGGTCTCAATGGCTTGGAACTCACTATGTAGACTACTAGGCTAGCTCGGTCTTCTGAGTGCTAGGACTAAACGTGAATCCCATCTAAAGTGACAAACACTGTCTTTTAATGATCGGTGTAAAATGCATTTACATTCTGACTTGTTTTATCAATGATTAATGAGCAGAGCTGCTTTTCAGGATCAATACTGCATTTGGGAATTAGTGCAAATATGGAAAAGCCCCACTCCACCCCCATTCCAAAGAGAGCAGGGGTCGTCCTAGAACTCACTGTCTACACCAGGCTGGCCTTGAACTCAGAGACCTGCCTATCTGTCTCTGGCCTGGTTCACGTGGACATTTTTTTAAAGAAAAGATCTATCTATCTATCTATCTATCTATCTATCTATCTACCTACCTACCTACCTATCTATCTATCATGTATACAATATTCTGCTTCCATATATGCCTGCACACCAGAAGAGGGCGACAGATCTCATTACAGATGGTTGTGAGCCACCATGTGGTTGCTGGGATTGAACTCAGAACCTCTGGAAGAACAGCCAGCGCTCTTAACCATCTCTCCAGCCCCTAGATATTCTTCATGTAATAGAGAAAAATGCAATGAAAAGACAATGGGATAAAACTGCATCTATCACAGCATCACAGCCTGGACCTGTTTTACTTTTTAGTTGTTTCAATTAAAAACAATAGTGCCCAGGCAGCAGGGAGCCCAAAGGAAGCAAACCTCTATGAATTTGAGCCCAGCCTGGTCAACACATGAAGTTCCTGGCCAGCTACGGCTACTAAGTAAGATTTCATCTCAAAAAGAAAAGAAAAACCTAACAACAAATAAATACAGCAGCAAAGAAAGCAAAGAAAGTTAATCAATCACTAACATGCTTGACTTGCAAGCAAGAGACCTGAGTTCAAATTCAAGCAGCCCACATAGAAATTCAAGCATGCAGTGTGCTTGTACCCAGCTGTGGTGAGACATGAGAAATGACACACAGACCCATCCTCTGGATGCTCACGGTTGAGTCAGCACGGCCAATGTCTAAAAGTTCCAGGGCAAATGACAGGCTCCATTTCAAACAAAAAGTGTTGGTCACCTGAGGATCTCCACTCAAAACTGTCCTCTGACCTCCATATGTTATGTGAACATGCACCTGCACATCCACCCATATGTACACACATACACCAAGTAGCAGGTTTTCATAATGTCAGATTTTAAGAATTCACAAAGGTAAACCAAGGAACTGATAACGCACAAAGCCACAGAAACACCTCGCAAACAATCAGCACAACAGTTAGGACTCAAAACAATTAGGTCTGGTTCCAGGATGCTCTGCTTTTGGAGGTATATACTCATAGGCCACAAGGACAGACTGTAACCAATATTCAACTAATTCCTTCTCTTTTTCAAAAGAGACAAAAGAATTATAGCCTTAAAGAAACTCAAGGGGCTGGAGAGATGGCTCAGAGGTTAAGAGCACTGATTGCCCTTCCAGAGGTCCTGAGTTCAATTCCCAGCAACCACATGGTGGCTCATAGCCATCTATAATGAGATCTGGTGCCCTCTTCTGGCATGTAAGCATATGGAAGGAATGTTGTATACATAATAAATTAAAAAAAAAATCTTTAAAAAAAAAAAAAAAAGAAAAAGAAACTCCTCAGGAATCATCCATAACCATTTTCTCTAACCAAGATAAGGTCTTTTAAGAGATAAAGGGGGTTTCTCAAAAAGTACACATGCAACAAAAATGAGACAAACATTCCCTACCTGACAAACATTCTCCTTGAGTGCTGCTCCTCCACCGCGTTCACCCTGCAATTTTTTGGATGCAGACATCCCAGGATCATGTTCTACACCATCTTCAAGAATCTCCTTGGGGCTGGCAGCAGTCCTGTGAATCATCAGTTCTCCCTTGCAGAGAAAAAAATAACACCCCACATCTGTATTATTGATGTCTCCTCCATATGACCCCCTCCTCCCTCTGGGCTGCTATTTGTCTAGCCATCAAGCACTTACAGATGTTCAGCCAATCACGCGGGCGGACTGCATGCAATGTTAGTTCTAACCCTGCTGTGATTGGACGGGTAGTGGGCGCCTCATGCCCTGCCACTAACTGCTCTGAGGCTTTTCCACTGGAACTTTTTGAGCTGTTCCACTTAAAGGTTTCACTAAGGGAGAGAAAACATTCTTAAGTTTATTTGATTACTTATTTGTCCTCCAGATCCGTGTTTCCTAGGCAATGCCCCCTTGGGCATTCTATTCAAATTAGAAAGAAAACACTCAGCAGCATGTGTGATGCTCACAAACTGGATCTAATTCTATTTTTAACTTGAATTCAAAAGCTCTCTAAAGACACTTTAAATGCTTTTCAAGAGCTGATGTTTATAAACATCCCAAACTAAGCAACTGATGGTCAGTAAATAAGCATATGGAATTTCCTCCTACCTACAGCAGTCTGAACTTTTATGGGGCACTATCTAGGTTCATTCATATTATTTGGTTACTTAGACTGTACTCTCCAGTTTTAGAACAACTTTACTTACTAAGGCAACACATATATAATGTATCTGCTATCTCAAGCAAAGGGGCCATTATCCACAGTTGCAATTTCTACTTTGCTAGGACTGGGCTCTCCATAAGTCAAGATTCTTTAAATCTTCAAGGGAGAGGATGGGCCGTCTAGTGTGGAAGGTGATTCTCTGTGGAAGGTGGAAAGGTGAGGAACTGAGTGATACCTCCGAGCGTGGAGCCTCTTTTGAGGAGCCGTCCTTTCTCACTTTTTTATAGTGTACTCTGGCTGTAACATGCCTTTGTCGTTTTCGCTTCCTTGGTTTATCAAATATCTTGGTTGTGCCTACAAAAGGAAAACAAATGTTACCTAATAGCTAGCTACTCAAATATATGTCCAGCAACTTTAATCCTTAAATTAAGGATCCTTAAAAAATATGGTAAAGTAATACCTAACTCAGAATCTACTTATAACTGAAGTGTCTAGAATACTGAAGCAGATGTAAATAAATAAATTACTTATTGGATTATTTTTGGGAGACAGACTCCCTCTTGGCTGTGGTACAGGCTGGCCATGAATTCAGAGATCCACTTGCCTTTACTGGGATTAAAGTGTGTACCATCACTCCCAGCAGTAATAGGTTTTATCTTATTAAAAAAAACTATTACTACCAAAAAGCTACGGAGAAACCCTGTCTCGAAAATCCAAAAAAAAAAAAAAACTATTACTTAACACAAAAAGCTAAAAACTAGCATTTATTTTCAACAACTATAGCTATGGTTTTATTGTAACTTAATTACAATAACTTAACAGAAAAGTCCAAGAAAGGAAGAAATAGCAATAAAACATAATAACTTTCAAAAATATAAAATGTGTTTATGTATACCTGAGTATTTCTACATGTAGTGCCTAGGAAGGCCAGAAAAGGATGCTGAATATTCCTGGAGCTAAAATTATATGCAGCTGTAAAACGGTCTTAAATGGATGCTAGGAACCTACTTCAGATCATCTTGTAAGAGCAGCAAGAAATCTTAACCACTGACCCATCTCTCTAGCCTAAAAGGACGTTCTTAAAGTCTATAAAATGTGGTGATGCATGTTGAATCAATTTTCTTTTTATAAAAAATTATTTTCATTTTATGTGCATCAGTATTTTGCCTGCATGTATATTTGTGTCATTTCTTGAAGTTGTAGACAGTTGTAAGCTGCCATGTGCATGGTGGGAATTGAACCATGGTATTCTGGAAGAACAGTCAGTGCTCTTAACCACTGAGCAATCTCTCCAGCCCTTGAATCAATTTTCATGTTACAAATACTTCAATTGAAATTGTTTGTCGGCCGGGCGGCGGTGGTGCACACCTTTAATCCCAGCACTTGGGAGGCAGAGGCAGGCAGATCTCTGTGAGTTCGAGACCAGCCTGGTCTACAAGAGCTAGTTCCAGGACAGGCTGCAAAACCACAGAGAAACCCTGTCTCGAAAAAAACCAAAAAAAGAAAAAGAAAGAAATTGTTTGTCAATATACTATCCTACACAAAGGTTTTCTCTAAGGTGAAAAAAGACGTTTCTGCCAGGGAGTGGTAACACACCTTTGATCCCATCACTTGGGAGGCAGAAGCAGGTAAATCTCTCTGAGTTTGAGGCCAGCCTGGTCTACGAGTGAGTTCCAGGACAGTGAGGGCTACACAGAGAAACCCTGACCTCAAGAAAACAAAGTAAATAAATTTAAAATAGATTTCATTTAATTTTACATAATTAGTAGGGGTTCTTAGCAGGGCCTGACATGAATAGCAAAGGTATAAGTCATAAAACAAAATTAGGGCCAGAGAGATGACTCACTGATTAAGACTAGCCTTTAAATCAACACGGTAGAAGGACAGAATCAACTCCAATGAGTTATCCCCTGAGGTGCAAATATAAATAAGCAAATGTTGTATCTGTGCTTACAAAATTAAAGCAATCTCAAGCAAGGCAAACTGACACATTTCTAAAACCTCATCATTTGAGAAACAGAAGGATCAGGATCATCCTGACCTGTAGCCTGGGTTACAGAAGGCAACCTCTAAGAGAAAATTGTGTTTGTGTGTGTGCACACACGTGCCATGCATGATGGTGCACACCTTTAATCTTAGTATTCTGGAGGCAGAGGCAACAAAAAGGGCAGCTATGTCTATACAGACAAACCCTACCTCAAAAACTGCGCACTCACATGAGGATGGGCTGAGAGCTGGCGCAGACAGGGGAGAGGAAGAGACTTCATGTACATACAAAAATGCAGGCAAAACACACATACATACAAATACAAATAAATCTTTCATTGAAAGTAACTACATTTTATGACAAGATGTAGAGGAAATGCACTTACCATGCAGGAAAAAATTCTAGTTCCTAGGTTCTAGATTGGAAAAAACAACTTATATCACCACAGGTTAAGAACTAAGATGGGGACTAGGGGAATGGCTCAGTCAGTAAAATATTTGTCTTGTTTGCATGATGACCTAAGTTCAATCTCCTCAGAACCCATGTAAAAGATGCTGGGTATGGTGGCATGCATTTGTAATGCCAGCAAATTAAGGTGGGAGACAGGAATAGTGGTTTACACATGTAAACCAAGTACTCAAGGAGGCTAAAAAAAAGATTTTTTTATGTGTTTATAACCAGGCTCAGCCAGATACATAGTAAGTTCTAGACAAGTCCAGACTTTAAGTGTAAGACCTTGCCATAAAGAAAGCAGGTAAGATAAAATTTGTCTCATGGAGGTACGGAAGTGATCTCCCTACATTTTGTGACTTAAATTAGGATTATCATTGAGTGGTAGTATACCCTTTAAATTCTTTGTTATAGAAACTCTAAGGGCAGGCATTTCATAAGATGTTCTATGATATTTACCACATTAGCGAAATCTTCAATATGCAAGATCACTTTTCTAACATGAATTCAGCAAATACTGAATCTTAAAACATTGCTGGATCTTAAAACATAGAGCCTAAGGGCATCAAGTAAACTGGAATTACTGCCTGAGTTTACTACCATCCTTTTCTATACCATTTCTGTACTTCATTTTGAGGTAGTGGTTTCTTGTTCAGTTATTTTTAGCAGTGCCAAACAAAACCTTGTCCATGTTTTTTTTTTTTTTAAAAATATTTATTTATTTATTACATATACAATATTCTGTCTGCATGTATGCCTGCAGGCCAGAAGAGGGCACCAGACCCCATTACAGATGGTTGTGAGCCACCATGTGGTTGCTGGGAATTGAACTCAGGACCTTTGGAAGAGCAGGAAATGCTTTTAACCTCTGAGCCATCTCTCCAGCCCCTTGTCCATGTTTGATATATACTAAGTGTTTTAATATTTAATCATGGTGATGATATACTAACACTAAAATTTTCTCTTGTAACTAGCTGTCTTAAGGAAGCAAGGTGTTAGTACTAAGTAAATCTTTCCACTTCCCATGCTAATCTTGGAGCCTACCTCACTGAAGGAAAGTGTCCCAGCTGCTCCAGGCTTTCTCAGAGACATCTCCCTGGTCTCATACTTGGCTCCAAGAGCTTCTAAAGGTTCATAAAGAATTCTGAAAAACACTCCTGAGTCCTGGCTATGGTGATGCTCAGGGCATGTACCTTGCTTCCAGACATTGGAGAATCATACCCAGCTTTGGTCCATTTCATTTTGGAATGAATCCACTATTTTCTTATTTACATTTCTTTTTTTTTTTTGAGACAGGGTCTCATATGTCGTTAGTTGGCTTAGAACTTGATAAGTAGACCAGGCTGGCCTTTAACAGAAATCCATCTGTCTCTGCCTCTTAAGGGCTATGCTTAGAAACACGAACCATCATACCCATTCTTTCTATTTGTGTGTGCAGATACTCACTGAAGACAGACAGAGGTACTGGATGTGAAAGTGTTGATACAGGATCTCATAGAGAATAAATGCTCTAACTTATAAAATTTACTACTTCTCCAACCATTGTTTTCACCATTTTAAATAACTTTCCCCTAATTTTAAAGTACTCAGGCCCAGAATAATAAAATGCAAAAGAAAAAAATTCTCATCATCTTTTACTTTAAAACTCCCCTGTATGAGTATATTATTATAGACTTTTAAAATGGAATTGTGGTCAGCTTTTTCTATCCAAAGTATGTTTTAAACTCGAGTACTACACAATATTCCTTCCTTAGCTGTACCCATTTGAATTAAGTTGTGTTGTCTCATTTTCTTCTACTGCAATTAGTGGCGCAGTTGCATAGTTTATCCTCTTATCACTAGAATTTTTTTCTGATGTTCTACAACAGGGTTTTACTCTGTGGCTCAGGCTGACATCAGACTAATGGCACTCCTTCTTGCTGAATCTTCCAGAAGCTGAGATCATAGGCATGTGTCAGCATACCTTGCGATGCTTCATGCACGTTAGTCAAGCACTCTACCTGCAGTCCCTAAGCCTAGTGTCTTAACACTGACCAGGACTTACACATAATAGGTCTCTCCTTAAAGGGAGATCTGCCTGCCTACTCAAGGAGGTCCCTAGACACTGATCCCAGGAATGAAGGGTGTTGTTAGGATTAATGACCTCATGCTCTCTGGTATAGTCTCTAACTGTGGCATTCTTCATTTAGTTAGACAAAAAAATAGATTTGAAAATCTTAACCTATACTTATATTTATGAGTAATTTAATAAGCATTTTAGACTGACGTCTACTTTAGGATCTGGTAGTGAAATTTGTTTGGATATCATATAATTATAATAGTAATGTTGTATGCAGTACTTAAAAGTGATCTGTATCTTCAAAAACATTCTATCATCTGGTCAGAAATGGAGCGTGTGTGCATGTGTAGGCAAGGACATAATAAAGCACAGAGAACATAGGGAGTCCTGGCAACCAAACTAAGATTATAAAGACACACAGAAAGGGCCTTTAGCCTCTAAAGATATCTTTCCCACCCCGATCTGCAATCTTAATTCAGCTAAAAACCAGTTTATACTTCAAAAGAACAAACACTTGGTATTAAAATCACCACCTAGTAGGATTTGTCTAAAAAAAAAATCACATTACATAGTGAAAAAGTGAGAAAGTATGATGGGTTTAAGTCAAATGGGTGTAGATTGTCTGTAAAGAACACTTAACTAGCCCTGCATGGTAGCACATGCATTTAATCCCAGCATCTGAGAGGCAGAGACAGATTGATTTCCATGAGGTTTGAGGCCATTCAGGTCTATCAACTAAGTTGCACTCCAGTCAAGGTTACACATTGAGATCTTCTTTTAAAAAAGAAATTTAACTGTCTAGTTTGTATATACTGTTCAATTCTTGATTTTGCACAATGGGGATTCCAATCTGGCTGTAAATAATTAGTTTAAAGAGAAAAACTCTGGTTGCGGACACCAAAATTTCATCTTATCATTTCTGCTTCACATTCTTGATATTGTTTTTGTTTATTTTATTTTTGTTTTTTCTAGACAGTTACCTGGAACTTGATCTGTGGACCCAGCAGGGCTCGAGCTCACTACGCCTTTGTGTTTAACCTTTATGTGCTCTTAAAATCTACTTTAAAGTACTAAAAACTGCAGTGGAAGGAATCTTTTTAAAAAATAAAAAGTTCCAAGACGGGGGCTGGAGAGATGGCTCAGTGGTTAAGAGCACCGCCTGCTCTTCCAAAGGTCCTGAGTTCAATTCCCAGCAACCACATGGTGGCTCACAACCATCTGTAAGAGACCTGTGCCCTCTTCTGGCCTGCAGAGTACTGAGAATACTGTATACATAATAAATAAATAAATCTTTAAAAAAAAAAGTTATAAGACATTTATGCTAGTTAACCAATGAAGTTATTATCAATGCTACTGTTTCTGACTGCTTCATGGGGAGAAGACTTTACTAGAATTAATAATATTCAAGACTAAAAGAAGAGTTAACGTAGAGTTCTTTTTACTTGAAGGTGCTAAGAAGAGAACTCATGTCTCATGCATGCTGGGTAAATGCTCTATCGTGAGTTAAGAGTTTCTGGAAACAGTATCCAAGAAAAAAGAAAATATTTGGGTTTTTTTGTTTGTTTGTTTTGATTTGTCTTATTATGTAGTTATGGCTGGCCTGGAATGCACTACACAAACCAGGCTGGCCTTTAACTCACAGAAATTCCCGTTTCATCTTATCAAGTAGTGGGATCACAGGTGTGCACTACTTTGCCCAGCTATAGACATAAAATCCTCATGCACTCAATCATGTAAATGAAATTCGCAAAGGACAAAGCTTATAAGTTTATTTATTTACTTATTTTTTAGTGTGCTTTGGTGTTTTGCCTGCATGTATGTCTGGGTGAGGATGTAGGGTTCCCTGGAATTATAACTAAAGATAGCTGTGAGCTGCCATATGGGTGCTGGGAATTGACCCAGGTCCTCTGGAAGAGCAATCCATGCTCTTAAACAATGAGCTAGTTGACATTATCTCTAAACCTTTAAAAAAAAAAAAAAAAAAAAAAAGCAAGCAAACTGATGGACAGGTGTTCCTAACTGCCCATGACTAAAATCAACCAACATGTATGATAACACACTTAACAATCATGGATCATGGTATCAGAAATGCACATCTAAGATTTTGCCAACCGAGCATATCTAGTGCCATGTGCTCAATTTTGAAGTGATAACTCAATAATGATTCTAAAACCGGAATAGTCTGTGGAATTTCAAATAAAAGAAAATCAAGCCCTTAAAAGTCACTACAGGGAACAGGCCTGGCGATACACCCCTTCAATTCCAGCATTTGAGAGGCAGAGGCAGGCAGACCTCTGTGATGTCAGCTAGTCCAGTTTCAGTACAGCCAGGGCTATATAAAGAGACCCTGTCAGCTGTATCTAAAAAGAGGAAGGAAGGAACTAGAGAACAAGCAAACAAACACACCTGGTCTACAAAATGAGTTCAAGGCCAGTCAGGGCTACAAACAATTCAACTAAAGGGTCAGGAAATTGAGGATTCAAACTGGAACTGGAACTGAGTGGTAAGCTTCCTCCACGTTAGCTAGCTTTCATCATGCTACAAGGTCCCATTACAGTGCTAGGGAAGCTATAAACCTGACAAACAAGATATGTCCACCGGTGCAATAGTGGCATGACTAGTCTAATGGAGCAACAGTCACTTTCTGAATGGATCTGAGGCCTGCTCCATTGGATGACATTCATAATTGGCACTGTGAAGCTAATCAAAAGCTTTTGACTAGGAAGGTCATATTGCCTAGGAAGGGAGGAGGGAAACACCTGGTTTATTGCTGTATGACATGTTGCCAAGCTACTTTCTAAATGCCTATGTTTATATCTATAGATTAATGCTGCTTTCAGCCTTGAGCAGAGATTTTTCTTGCAGTAGGCAGTGGTTAATAAAGGCAATGATAACAGGTCAAAGTGCTGAAAACAGGTGGCTTTTGAGTACCCAGGCCTAAACAGTACATCTACATCAACCCCACTAAAGACTGGGGAGTACTGTGAAATAAAGAACAGAATGACTGTAAGAGCCAGGGAAAGGAAGAATGCTGTTAGACTGTCTCCTAGAGATGACACGACCATTCTCTTCATGACTTCATAGTAGCTGTGCATAGGAGACAAATGGATTCTGTCAACAATTCATTATGAACTAGGGGACGCATAAGACCTCACCTTTCCCTAAGGAACCAGTGAAAGACATTACAGCTGAGGGAAAAGGGAGAGAGTAGTTTTCTTTAGGAGTACAGTTACTATAACTTCCCATCTCCAGTCAATGACACCCCACGTGTGTCCATGCAGGAAGCTAACTGAAATCATTGTGCTATGGAAAACAGACAACAAAAAAAGATGAACGCAGCTGGGGTTTATAGGGAAGAAGCATTATAGTGGGAACAGAAAAAGAATGAAAGACACAATTACAACAGAAAAGGATCAAACATACCCTCTCTTTTTCAAGCGTACGCTATCTGACAGTCACATTTATACCCAAAGAAACTAAAGTCAATTTAGATGTTATAAAAAACAGCTACTGGTCTACAAGAGCTAGTTCCAAGACAGGCTCCAAAACCACAGAGAAACCCTGTCTCAAAAAAATTAAAAAAAAAAAAAAAAAAAAGCTAAACAATTTGTGTAGGACAACTCAGATAATTTACGATTTACCTCTCAAACTACACTGGACATTTTCTACCACAGAAATCCAAACTGGATCAATGCTATGAAATTAATGTTACAACCTGGAGAGTTAGACTACTTGAGAAAATTAAGGAGGAACTGATATTTCACAATTGGTCCAAATATTTTCATACTAAAAAACTTTAACTTCATTTAACTGATAACAGTGTAAGACTAAATAGATTCCTATGGATTTCAGAAAGCATACTGTCTAGAAAGTCTCAAAACTATAATTGTATGGGTTCATCATTTTAAACAAGAAATTAACTTTTTAGTCAAAGTGCTTAAAATTTGTCTGCTTTATATTTTCTCAACATCAAAAACACTCACCTCCACGATACTCTTTCAAATGAGATGTAGCACGTGAGTCAACGATGCCATTCTCCAAAGAACCCACTTCAAAGCACTGTAAATAGGAAGAAAGCAATAGGATTTACCAGGTACAGAAAACCATTCTTTAGCACTGTATGTGCTACAGCCATAGCAACAAATCCTGGGTTATTTTGGCAATTTCTACTATCAATACAGTAATTTAAGCACCCGGGAAACTGAAACAGAAGGACTACAATTTGTGGTTGGAGACTGGATAATAAGACCTTGCCTTAAAACAGAAGAAAACTAACTAAATAAATAAATAAATAAATAAAGCAAAAAACAAGGACCATACTGGCTGTGGTGGTGTATCAGGAGTTCAAGGTCATCCTCAGCTACACGTGTCATTTTAAGCCATCCTGACTACACAGACCTTGTCTCAATTCTGTGTTTTCATGTAATGTAATAAACACACACACACACACATACTTGAACAATATCCATACCATCATTATACAAAGACCCAATCCTCTGTATGTTCCAATTTTAGTATAAGTTCTGTTTAAATACATACTATACCAAATAGAATTGAAAAACTGACTCAAGGAACAACGAACACTGAACAGTAAAACAACTCTAAATTATGGAATAGCAAGACAACTTACCATTTTAGATTAAAGTTATTATTAAATACCCCAAATGAAGCAGGCGACTCTATTTGCAAGGAGAAAGGACCAGTTGGGGAATAAGAGGTACTGGAAGTACAGTAGAAGAGGGGAAGGATGGAAAGCAATGGACAATGGAACACAGATACAAAAATGCCACAATTAAATCCATTACTTTGTACACTTAACCTAAAAGTTTAGAAAAAGGAAAGGTTACTATACCTGGCTAAAGTCCTTAAATAAATGATATTCTATTAATATGAAAATAAATATTTGTTGGGTGGTGGCAGTGTTTACCTTTAATTCCAGCACTCAGGAGGCAGGGGCAGGTAGATATTAAGTTTGAGGCCAGCCTGGTCTTCAGAAAGAATTCTAGGACAGCCAGGGCTACACAGAGAAACCCTGTCTCAGAAAAGGAAGGGAGAGAAGGGGAAAGATTATAAGACCTAAGCTTGCTCCAGCTAAGCAAGGATAGAAATCCACAAACTATGATATTTATTTTCATTTATTTATTTATTTCTGGTTTTTTTGAGACATGGTTTCTCGCGTAATTGCTCTGGCTTTCCTGCAGCTCACTTTGTAGACCAGGCTGGCTCGAATTCACTGAGATTCACCTGCCTCTGCCTCTCAAGTGTTGGATTAAAGGCTCTGAGTCAACACCAATGACTATGAATCACTAACTATGATTTTATAGTATTATTTATTTTCCTTTTCAAGATTCATCAAAAATACTTTTTATATTCAGCTATTTTGTGTTATTGGAGAGGAATCTGCATATTGGGGATTGAGGAGGTCAAAGGACAACTTAGAAGAGTTGGTTCTTTCCTTTCATCGTGTGGCTCAGGAATCAGATTCAGGTTATCAGGCTTGGAGATAAGTCCTTATTTACTCTCCAAGTCACCTCTCCAGCCAGACTTCTAAAGAACCAATTCTATTTTGATAATAGAATTAACTTTCTACTTCTGTGTACCATTTAATAATACTGGACTCTTCACTGTTAGTGAAAAGCAAATCTGTAACTGCAAAATCATGATTTCAAATATTTGAACTTTAATCCCAGGACTCGAGAGACAGAGGCAGAGCAATCTCTGTTAGTTCAAGCCCACCCTGGGCTACACAAGACTGAATCTGTCTAAAAGAGAAACAGAGCTCACACAAAGGTAATCTCAGCACAAGAGAAGTGGAGACAGGAGTGATATGGCTGGGCAGACCGAGAGGAATATAATGCAAAAGGAGTCAGAAGCTTAGTACAGTCTGAGGACAGAATCACGCTTTCGGCCTGAGCATTGGTAGAGGTAAAAGAACTCTCTAGTGGCTGGCCTCTCCACTTCTCTCATCTTCAGCATTAACCCCTATATCTGACTCTGGGCTTTTATTATTAAGACCATCTAGAATTCATGCTACAAAACAACACAAATAAGGTTAAATGATTTTAAGTTTAGGAAAAAATATTGTGCAAGCTGGCCATGGCTTCTCATGCCAGGGACTCTAACAGTTGAGAGGTTGACAAAAAGGAACACAAATATGGGACCAGAGTACCATATATACAGTAAGTGCCAGTACAGACTAAAATTGAGCAAGAATCTGCCTTAAAGTAAATAAATAACAACTAGCACCAACTTTATCATAAAAACATATTTCACTTGTAAAGAAAATCTCAGTCTGGTAATATAGCCTAAAATGAAGGTTGTTGGGGACTTAAAGGCAGGAGGTTCTCAAATTCCAGGTCTGCCCATGTGCCCAAGTGTAAATGTGCTTCTGTTTCTCAGCCACCCAGACCTGAATAATCACACAAAAACTGTATTAATCACAATACTGTTTGGCCATCAATTGGAACACACTTTCTGGTTTATGTGTTCCACCCACAAATGAAATGACCTTTCCATTTTAACTGGGCACTTATTAAACACTTCTGATTGTAATTTCTGTAGTTTGAAGAAGACTATCACAAGTTTCACAAATTTCTGTTGTCATAATTTAATGGGACGATGGCTCATTCTTAATAGACTTCTCAGCAAGCTCAACATAATAGTTTTATTTCATTATTAACACAAGAACATTTACTTTTCCACTTAAAGAAGGCACTTACCAGGCTCTTTAGCATATTCAAGTTGCCAGCATCAAACTCGCACTTTAGAATCCTAATTGGTCAAAAGCATCACTTCAAAGCAAACAGTGTCATACCATGAATTAACCCAGTAACCCACACAATGATACAGACAGCCTGGACAAAGAATAAGTCACACACATGCATTTTAAATATGAATTGTGTATTTCTTGAATTTGCCATTAAATATTTATAGTTTATAGGATATAGTTATTAGTTAATTGGAACTGTGGAAAGTGAAACCACGATTAAAGAAGGATGACTATGCAGATAAATGTTAAAAATACTACTGAAAAATGCAATTTTTAATCATGTTTTTCATGGGTTTAAGCCTATTTTACATATGACAAAAATAACATACCTTTCTAGAAAGGCCAAGATCACCCTTCTTGGGCATAAATCCAGGGTCTAAATCATTGGATTCAAGAAGTTTCTTAGTCGGTTTTCTTTGACGCTTACTTTCATAATTTCCTGAAATGCACATAATTTTCCTTAGATGCTTTGAAAATTCAGCGCAAGCTAATTTTGAAAAATAGAAACTTGTATTAATATAAGTCACAATCTTTTTTACATTTTTCCATTATGTTATAAGAAAGGGAACAGTATGAATATATTATTCTAAAGTAGTGCTTACTAAAATACATTAAATTTTACATAATGAAGGCACACATTAATGCATGATGACTGTGTACATGTGTGAACCATAGAAAAAGGGCAAAATCAAAAAGGCGAAAGTGCAATTATAGCAATCAACTGATGGTGAGGATAAATAAAGTAGAGCTGGAGTCTGGGCACAAACAGACCTTCAAAACAAGTAAAACAAAGCCAGGTAAAGGTAGCACACACCTTTAACCACAGCACTTGGAAGGCAGAGGCAGGAGAACCCCTATTAGGCCAGCCTGGACTACAAAGTGAACAGCCAGGACTATGTAGAAATCCTGGTTGGGGAGTGGGGGGGAAATCAACCCTCCCACATCACCAAAAAAGACAAAAGAAAACAAAAAAGTAAAACAAGCTAGCTGTGGTAGTGCACCCCTTTAATCCCAGCAGTCCAGAGACAGAAATGGGCAGATCTCTGTGGATAAAAAGACCAGCCTGTTCTATAGTGAGTACCAAGGACAAAGGACAGCTAGGGTTACAAAACACTCTCAAAATAGGAAAATACTAAAACAAATAATCCTACAATATAAATGTGCATGCACACATGCACATACATGTATGTTTGTGTGATAAAGTAAGTACTTATTCCTGTTCCTTAAAACATACCTTATAGTTAGGCCAGATGGCATAGTGTATAAAATCACTTGGTGCCAAGCCTGACAAGTTAAGTTTGATCCCAGAACAAACATGATAGAAGAAAACTGTCCCTCTGAAAGTTGTCCTCTGGACTCCACAAATATGTGGTGACGTGTTCACACACTTGTGCATGTATACAAACACACACAAATAAATGTAATTTTAAAAATCTTTTAGGAGTTGGACATATAGTTCAGTGTCAAGGCACTTGCTTAACGTGTGAATCGCTAGGAGTGATCCCCGGCATAGCAAAAATTAAAACAACATAACATAAAATGAAACAAAAATCTTTTAAGATTCTGTTTTACTGCAGTAAGAATAACTAGAATTTTAAGAAAAAATACCAGTAACTAATGCTGGGGATGTATAGATACTTATTATCTAAATAGAAGGACAAGTAAGAGTCCTTGACAGACTGAAGCAACACCCAATAACCAGGATAATACAAATAGTACTTTTAGATTTAATTCTCCCCAGGTGAAATAGCAAATAATGAAATGAGAACCAGTTGGAAATGAACTTCAAGGGAATACTAAAACTTACTAGATGCTTAATTTGTTTTCAAAATTCTAATGTTACACACTGATTCCTTTTATGCTGTTAGGGTATACCTGTAGAGACCAGAGCTCAACTTTGCAAGGTGTTCCTCAGAGCCCATCCACCTTGTTTTCACTGGGGCCAAGGACTCACAGGCTCCCTCTGACTGGCATTCCCAACATGCACCATTACACCTGGAATTTTAATGTAGGTACTGGGGACTGAACTGCAGCAATCATATCATCAACTGAGCTATTTTTCCGGCTGAGCTATTTTTCCAGTTCCTATTATAGCCAGTTTATACATGATGAAACAACTTTAGAGATTTTTTGAGTTCAAGGTCAGCCTGATCTACAGAAGGAGTTCCAGGACAGCCAGGGCTATATAATGACCCATCTTGAAGAAGAAGGAGGGAGGAATAGATAGATAGATAGATAGATAGATAGATAGATAGATAGATAGCACCACCCAGCCACCAAAATGTTTAAGTTTTTTTTTAAGATTCTTATTTATTTGTTATGCATATACTATTCTGCCTGCATGTATGCCTGCAGGCCAGAGAGGGCACCACATTTCATTGGTTGTGAACCATCATGTGGTTGCTGAGAATTGAACTCAGGACCTCTAGAAGAGCAGCCAATGCTCTTACTTTCTGAGCCATCTCTCTAGCCCACCTGTGTGCAGCGTTCCTACTTGTTTGTTAGTTCACACTGCAGCTGATCAATAATCATGAAAGGACAATAAAACAGGATAGTTCCTAAAGACATCTCCTTCACAGTACTCCACAGATTCATTGGTGGTCAGAAGCTATATCAAATTAGCCACTATTTTAGGAATTTCCTTGAACAAAATCATAAACAGTAAAAGATGTTAGCTTTACAACAACACATAGAAGAAAGTTCCTGCTGCATCCAATCACATCTGCTTATACACTGAGACCCCAGCCCCACCTTACCTGGTGTCTTAACAAGCAATTCCTCAGACTCAAGGGCAGGCTGCGGAGAGACTTCTGGAGCCACAGGAACAGATAAGGTCAGCTGTGGCAACTCAGCATGTCCAACTCCAAGATCTGACTGAGCCAAGGGCCCTTCCAAAAATGGAGCCTCTCTTTCAAGAACTGGAGGCTCTTCTTTAGTTGAAATCAAAGAATTCTCATCCACCTGCTTGTTCTGAGCACTAGAGCGACATCGGGCAAGAAGGCTTTCGTCTTCACAGCGGGAACTTACCTAAACATAGTAGGTACAAATAGAATACACAGGACAAAATTATTACAATTTACCAAAAGGGGAATAAAAGGGCAATTAAAAACACAAAACATTAAGGATCTGGTGGTGGTGGTAGCTCACACCTTTAATTTTGGCATGGGCACTCTGAAGGCAGAGGCAGGCAGATCTGTGAGTTCAAGGCCAGTCTGGTCTACACGTTCTAGGACAGCCAAGGCTACACAGAGAAACCCTGTCTCAGAAAACAAAACAAATAAACACACCCCCCCCCAAAAAAAACACAACAAAACAAACCCAAGAGATTCTGATACTTGCTATGACGTGAATTAAGCCTGAGAATATTATGCTAAGGGAAAACAGTTCAAAGTAGTACAAAACTCCACTAGTTCAATCTGGAAGAATCAAACTCATAGAGATTAAAAAAAAAATGGAAATAATAGAAAGGAGAATTATTTTCCCAATAAGTATTGCTTTCAGTTTAATAAAATAAAGAGAGATGGCTCAGAGGTTAAGAGCACTGACTGCTCTTCCAAGGGTCCTGAGTTCAATTCCCAGCAACCACATGGTGGCTCACAACTATCTACAATGAAATCGGGTGTTCTCTTCTGGCATGCTGGAAGAACACTATATATGTAATAAATAAATAAAAATTTTTTTAAAAAAAAGAAAATAATTCTAGAGATAAATAATACTTATGGTTGTATAATAGCACAACTACTCTAACTTGTAGAACTGTATGTATGCTTAAAAGAGCTACTATAATAGACTTTGTGAAATATTTTAGCATAATTAAAAAGAAAAATGTTTAACATTTAAACTCTATAATGTAAAACCAATGAGAGAGGGAGAAAAAAAAAATCAAAGTTCCTCCTAATATTACCAATTAAAACTAAACCCCTTAAAAGAAACAATTATTTTTACTTTTAAAGAATTTTACAGTTTAATAAAAAGACTGAGCTTAATGTAGAGAAAGATGAAAGAAAATCTTTAAGTCTTTTTATTTTATAGCCACTAATAAAATTAACAGATAAGGGTCTTCACTTTTTTTAAGTGCTTCACAGAGCAATAGCTAACAAAGTACAGGACATTCCTTTGCTACTAATTACATACATACTGTTAATTCACAAAAGTGTAAAATAAAAGTAAAGAGATTAGTTAGCATTATGGGAACTTTAGTTCACTAAAAAAAAGTTAAGGCAAAACTATGTATTTTCATTTCATTATCCAGGCTGCTAATGCTTCATCATAACAATCTTCCTAAGAATCTTCCTAAGTACTAAAACACTCTTCAAAAGCAGAGGGTAAAACAGGCAGAAACATGTTAAGGTGATTCACTCACACACCTTCTGAATAACTAACACAGGGTATGCAGACACTGTGCTAGAAGCTAATAGTAAACAAGAGACGACACAAAACAAACACCAGAGAAGGAGGACCCCAGTTAAAGAAGTAATGGTCTTCTGAAGATAAAATATGATACTACAGGTAAACTGCCACCTTATAAGACGTTGCTGCATACCTTATGCACTTGTTCCTGTACCTTCTTTTGTTTTTTCTTAGGAGCAAATATCTGGTCATATTCTTCTGAATATTCCAGAAGCCACTTGCTTGGCTTCCTAAGACGTTTCTTCTCTGACCGAATAGCTAAAAGAGAAAATAACTTCAATATTAATTAATGGATTTAATTAATTATTTAAACCCACTCTGTCAGCAAGAGGTCTGTGAGCAGTGGTGCGCATGCCTTTAATCCCAGCACTCAGGAAGCAGAGTCAGGCAGATCTCTGTCCTTTGAGGCCAGCCTGGTCTACAGAGCAAGTTCCAGGACAGCCAGGGCGACACAGAGAAAGCCTGTCTTGAAAAACCAAAATAATAGGCAGGCTCAAAACAATTTTAAAGATGTAAAAGGATTCTGGCTTGAACAGTAAGAAGCTTGATATTATTTGCTATGGATTATCAAAAACAAAAGTTGGGAGTTTTTTGTTTGTTTGTTTGTTTTTTTAACTCCTCATATACACAATTCTCTATTAGTAAGGAAATGATTAAACTGAAGCCGGCATTCTGTATACCAATACAAAGTTAGCATATACCTAAAATAAAAACACAGATTACTAACTGGGTAAACAGGCGCAAGTATCTGATATTTTTCTGAGTAAGAAACACCTTGAGAACTGGACATGATGGCTAAGGCAGAAAGACTACTGTAAATTTAAGGCCAACACAGGCTAGAGAATTGTTTCATGTCAGCCTAGGCATAAAACTTTGTCTCAAAAACAAACAAACAAAGTAACAAACAAAAAACACAAACACCTTAGGAAGCCAAGTTCATGACTTCCAGAAGGATGTATAACCTAACAGGGTCAGGTAATTGCTCCATTTCTTCTACTCAGTTCCACACTGTCCAAGTTTTAAAACATGTACACTGTTACAATGTAGCACACTGAAGCCCCTTAGGACTAGAGGCTAACACCTACACAATAAAGTAGGGTCTGTTTAGGAACCTCAGTTGAATATAGTATTAATGTTTCTGATGAAATGGAAAGCAATTAGAAGCTAGTTGTATAGTGCACATCTTTAATCCCAGCACTCACGAGGCAGAGGTAGGAGAGTCTCTGTGAATTTGAAGCCAGCTTGGTCTACACAGAGAGTTCCAGGCTAGCCAGGGCTGTACAGTGATACCATCTCAAATAAACAAACAACAAATAAATGTATTAATCCAGGAAAGCCACTCATAGGAGGAACATATCTCAAAAATAGAAGGGAGGGGGAACAACTAAATGTTGTGGGCAAATATTAAAAGGCTGAAATAGGTATTAAAAGTATAAGCCTACATTGCTACCTATATAATTATGCAGCTACTCAAAGTATAAAAAAAATGGGATTTTTCTTATTGTTTCATGTTAGATAATGTATCTATAAATGAACCAAAGAGGTGCATTTTCCAAGCATGTGACAAGTTTCCTTGAGTACCTGCCAGCATGACAATGTTTCTTCTACTTCTGAAACGGAACTTCCATACCCGAGATGGTTAAAAAAAAGAAAAAAGCCAAAACATAACTTGGAACAAATATACACATTTGTATCCATGACTTTGTGCTCCGAGGAAAACTATGATAGATTATAATCTAATAATTTCCTCATTAGACATTCAAGTTTTACAACACATTACACTTATTTCTAATGGGAAGGAACACCAAAAAAAAAATGTTAAGAAACAACATGGGTTTATTATTTCCAGTCACCTCACATTCAAAGACCTCTGATCTTCAGTTCAACATGCCAGGCAGAAAATGGCATCTCCATGTTATAAATAATATAAAATGGGAATAAAAAAGGGAAAGTGGTTTATCAAACTCACTACGTAATTATAAGTCAATTATTGAGGTAGGCCAGCCATGATAATAATCAAAATCTGTCAACTCTAAAAGTGTGAGTGGTTTTAATTAAAGTGAGCTTCTGTGTTTGTTAGTATTGTATCTGTCTCCTCATTCCTAAACAAAGTTTTAATCCTAGGTTTCAAGACTGTCTTGTTCCCTTCTTGAGGTTGCTGTTCCCATTAGATAGTGGCAATTCAGCTTTCTCAGAAAATACTCAGGCCAAGCTTCAGTTTTCTGGCTATTTCTTTGAGGCAAACAAAGAAGCCAGCAGAGTACAAAGAAGTAGATATCAGAGTGAGATAAATCTGTATTCAGTGATCACATGCATTGCACCTCGCCAAAATTATGTAGAACACACTAAAAGTTTAGGACCTCAGTTGGGTGTAGTAGTGAACACGTTTAGTGGCAACAGAGGCAGGCATTTGAAGTCAGCCTGGTCTACAAAATGAATTCCACAGCAGCAAGGGCTACATACAGAGAAACCCTGTCTCAAATCTGCTCCCTACCCCAAATTAGGGTCTGATAAGATAAACTATTACATTAGACTTTTGGGGGTAACATTTTATTGGAGTATAGAGTCACACTATTCATTTCTATATGGTCTATGGCTTTTTTTGTCACCAAGGCAAAGGTTAGTAGTTAGAGAGGCTGTACAGTTCTTAATGCCTAAAACATTTACTTTTAGGAAAAAATTACCAGCACATTCCTTAAATAGTGTAACAAACTGTAAAGTGAAAATAACTAGTAAAAATTAAATGACTTAAAAGACAGAAGATACTTTCTTTTCCTTTCTTCCTCACATTTACAATACCTCAACTCTCACCTACCTTCTTCCCAGATTACCCAAACAGTCACAACACTTTGAACAATTGGAAAAGTGGAAAGAAGTTCCCTAATCCATTTCCTCCTTTTTTTTTTTTTTTTTTTTTTTGGTTTTTCGAGACAGGGTTTCTCTGTAGCTTTTGGTTCCTGTCCTGGAACTCTCTTTGTAGACCTGGCTGGCCTTGACCTCACAGAGATCCACCTGCCTCTGCCTCCCGAGTGCTGGGATTAAAGGCGTGCGCCACCACCGCCCAGCCATTTCCTCCATTTTTAAAAATTAATTTATTTTTTGTTTTCTGAGAAAGAGCTTTTCTGTATAGCTTTAGTTTCCTTGATGCAAGTGGACAACATTGAAACAAGTTATGAAAAAGGACAATCAAAAAAAAAGATGAATATAACACAAACTTTGAATGCTGGAGGGCAACAGGAAGAATGAATGACAATCAAATGAGCAAATGGTAGATCGTGCAAGCCTTTACACAGGCTGAGCAGCAGTAGCGGACAAACCAGGAGCTAAAACTCAACACCACTGAAATTCTCACAAAAGAAACAAGCTCTTATTCCCATTCTACAAGTATAAACTTTCAAAAATGAACACAATGTATTGTGGAGAATGGACGTCAACTTCTTATGCTGGTAGATTTACAGTTCAGAGAGCACACACCAGCTAAAATAATAAAATAGCCCTAATGCCAAAACATACCAAATGGTGACCAACTAAGGAAAGGAAAATAGGATGTGTATATAGAGCTATGCTAAATACTACTCAGCAGTGTAAACAAGTTATTGCTACATGTTACCACATATAATCACATGCAAGTCAGATGAGATCCAGTATGCTTATGACAAGCCAAAATATGTAAGGTGAAAAGCAAAGTTTAGAGACTATACACTAAATCATTACACTAATATGAAATGACAAGAAAAGTAAATCTTTTAGAACAAAAATTGGATTGGTGTTTGAGCCATTGAGAAGGAGTGAAAATTATATACACAGACTATGGTGCTCTTGCTGATATGACAGACCATTCTAGAGTTTATGGAAATGAGTGCACATCTCACCAAATTTAATGAACATCCTATCACTCAACTATTACAACAAAATGTACAAAATTTTGTAGTATATATTGTTATTCTGAATAAAGTTAATTTTTCAAAATAAAGTTCCAAGGCCGGGCGGTGGTGGCACAAGCCTTTAATCCCAGTACTTGGGAGGCAGAGGCAGGAGGATCTCTGTGAGTTCGAGACCAGCCTGGTCTACAAGAGCTAGTTCCAGGACAGGCTCCAAAGCCACAGAGAAACCCTGTCTCAAAAGGCCAAAAAACAAAACAAAACAAAAACCACAAAATAAAGTTCCAAAAAGAAGTAGTACCTAAAAATCCTTGAAATCTCTATCCACTACTAAAAGAAATAAATATTGTTCCCCTTTTACTCCCCACCGCCATCTATCTTTTATTCTAAAGTCAAGACTTGACAAGTTGATTTGGCATTTTGTTGTTGTTGTTGTTTGTTTTTATTTTTTGTTTTGTTTTTCGAGACAGGGTTTCTCTGTGGTTTTTTTTTTTTTTTTTTTTTTTTTTTGGAGCCTGTCCTGGAACTAGCTCTTGTAGGCCAGGCTGGTCTCGAACTCACAGAGATCCACCTGCCTCTGCCTCCCAAGTGCTGGGATTAAAGGCGTGTGCCACCACTTCCCGGCTTTGCATTTTATCTCTCATTTCTATTTCTGGCTAAGAATAAAAGTTTCCAGTTACAATTCATTATTAAGCAAAATTAGGGTAGAAACTCAAGGCAAAAACCCGATACAAAAACCAGATGTTCACTGCTCGCTGGCTCACTGGCTTTAGCAAACTATCTTACAAAGCATAGACCACTCTCAGGGAATGGTAATGCCCATAGACAGTCTCAAAAGTCATCTGATCTAAGCAATTCCTCAATAGGGGCTTTCTTCTGAGATGGGTCAAGTTGTCAATTTAAAGCTAGGAGATTTGGGTGTTTTGTTTGTTTTTGAGACTGGATGGAGCTATTGTAGTCCAGGCTAGCCTCAAACTCCCTATGTAGCTGAGGCTAGTTGAACTCCTGATCTTTCCTTCAACTCTCAAGTACTTGCGATTACAGCATGTAACACGATGTCCAGCTTTTAAATTATTTTCAAATGTTTTTCAGACAATACTCATCATCTATTTTACACAGGGTAGAGAGCACAAGCTGAGATAGGGCCCCATCATGCAGTTCTGATTACTACTAGGGCTACAGATTCTTGGTTTTTTTTTTTTTGAGACAGGGTTGCTCAGTAGCTATGGAGCCAGTCCTGGAACTCACTTTGTACACCAGGCTGGCCTCAAACTCAGAGATTCACCTGCTTCTGTCTCCTGAGAGCTGAGATTAAAGGCGTTTGATACCTCCGCTGAGCTCTTATTTATCTTTTTAAAAGAGCAAAATACCTCTGTCACATATAATGGTATTTGTCCAGGAAAAGGGAACTATTCAACTCTATCCTTTCCCTGTCTCACCTTCATAAGTTTTGTTTGGTTTTGCTTTTGTATTTTGACAGAGGGACTCAGTTTTAGGACAGGTTGGCTTTGAACTTGTAGCACTCCTCTCCCTTAGCCTCCCAAGTGCTGAGATTTAGGCATAAGATACTGCACCTAGTTGCTATCACAAATTTGATAGGCTTCTATAAACTAGACAAAACACACTATAAATTCCAATAAACAAGATCAACATTAAGCCTATGTAAAAAGAGTCTTACTCAAGATTAAGAGATTTTGTAGCAAGTACAAAGAGTTCCTTTATAAAAGTCGACTCTAATTTCAGTGGGAACAAGTTTATCATGGAAGGACGGCTAGGATGGAGTTTAGAGAAGTGCTGATGGGGCACAGCTCACTCTCCTGCATTGCTTACAGGAGTGTATGACGTAACAACTACAAGGCACAACTTAGATCTGAGAGGTGGTAACCCAGTAAGAGGAAAATAAACAATTTATCCTCCCAATTCTAAAAAGAAGAAAAATCATTTTAAGGCTACTAACCATAGGATGCTAAACTGCCAAAACTGTACACTAATTAATAAAGGGCAGAGTTAACAAATTACAGGATGCTATAAGAAAAATAGTGTGAAATTTAATAAGGCTATTATTACTAGTATGACAGCAAAAATCATGAGACAAATCTGAAAAACAGACTGATTGTTGAAGGATACAACTGGAATATTAAAATCTTTAGTGTTTTTTAAATGCTGAATTATGCCAATATGTTACCATATTTCATCTTCCAAAAGTTTGAGGATTGAAGATTTATTTATCTCAATAGATAATGCGATTGCCTAGCACTGGGTTCAACCCCCAGCACCACATAAACTTAGGTATGGTGGCAATTCCTGTAATTTTGAGACTCAAAGTGGAGGCGGAAAGATTAAAATTTCAAGGCCAAGGGGACTAATGAGATGGCTCAGTGGTTAAAAGCACTGACTGCTCTTCTAGAGGACCCAGGTTCAAGTCCCAGCACCCACACGGCAGCTCACAACTGTTTGGTCTGGAGAGATGGCTCAGAGTTTAAGAGCAATGCCTGCTCTTCCAAAGGTCCTGAGTTCAATTCCCAGCAACCACATGGTGGCTCACAACCATCTGTAATGGGGTTTGGTGCCCTCTTCTGGCCTGCAGGCATACACAGAGACAGAATATTGTATACATAATAAATAAATAAATAAATAAATAAATATAAAAAAATAAAATAAATTTCAAGGCCATTCTTGGCTATATGAAAAGTCTGAGGTCAGCTTAGGCTACATGATACCATGACTCAACAACAAAAACACTTAAATTCAGCAAAACCAAAAATTATATGTAATCATAAAATATGACACTGGACCGGGCGGTGGTGGTGCACGCCTTTAATCCCAGCACTTGGGAGGCAGAGGCAGGCGGATTTCTGTGAGTTCGAGACCAGCCTGGTCTACAAGAGCTAGTTCCAGGACAGGCTCCAAAACCACAGAGAAACCCTGTCTCGAAAAACCAAAAAAAAAAAAAAAAAAAAAAAAAAAAGACACTGAAATACTAATAAACAAAATACTTTTACAAATAAACTCCTGTTTCTTAGTCATTTAAAACCATACCATACAGGAAAGGATTATTTCTAGTGCCCCTGTGACTTTATTTGCTGACAAAGGCAATGAAACGAGGTAAGAACATTGAGGGAAAAGTTACTGAGTGGGGTAATAGCCAAGGCGGATGGTACAGAAGGATAATTAACATTGCCAGAAGCTTCAAATGAAAATTTCTAGCCAAATAAATGTAGGCCACATCAAGACAGACTTAAACTAAATATAAAGCTAAATGTAGAGCACTTTTAGCCTAGCCGGTTCCAGCCTCAACCCCCAGAATCAGATGGAGTTCAGCCCAACTTTAAAGTTGTTCCATGGTTTTGTTCCTCTATAACTCCTTCCCCATCCCACACCTTTTCTGATGGCTGATGTCCACACAAGCAAAAAACAAACGACAAGCAGCTGGAAAGGCCAGGAAGAAGAGGGGGGAAGAAGCATGAAGGCTAGACGAAAGGTTGCCAGGAGAGTGGTCCAGATCTTCTGGCTTACTATGGGAGTATCAAAGTCCTTCTCCAAGGGTCCTTGGGTTCTCCAGCCTCCAGCTACCATTATGACAGAGGCAGAAGAGGACTCTCAGCCTGTTTCTTTCCTAGCAGATCATTACCATGTGCAAGGATATAACATTCAACACAACAAAAGAAGAAAAAAGGTAAAATAATTGAATGAGTTTATATCACAAGATCAGTATTACTGAGATTAAAAACTCTCTTACTTTTAGGATGTGGCAGTGCATATCTATGAAATTCAGTGCCTAGTGGAGAGGGGAGAATAAAAATTCAAGGTCTCTTTCCACTAAGTGAGGGCAGCATGGACTACATGAGACCCTGCCTTAGACAAACAAAATCCTGGACAGGAGAATTGGGTCATGGTGTAAAGGTACTTGCTGCCAAACCTGACAAGCTGAAATCTGTCCCTGCCCCACAAGGTGGGAGGGATGAAGACTCTACCAAGCTGTCCTCCTGACCTTGTTTGTGTTGCACATGCCTAAACACACATTCCAACCAGCACACACAATAAATAAATGCCATGCAAAATTTCTTTTATTGTTTTTAAAAATTCCATTAAAAACAAACAAAACCCCAGAAAGCTCTTCTTGTCAACAAAGAAAAAGAGCTGATTCTAACTAAGGATGGGGGTTGAATATTCCTAAACCATTTCTTTTTAAATTATGCTTAAGCTGAAGTATAACTGAAGGGAAACAAAAGCATAAAAAAAAAAAAAAAAAAAAAAAAAAAGCCCAACTCCTCCTATATACACTAAATATCTAAACCTCCCCTTTGAGTATGTGAGTTTACCTTCCCTAGTGGAAACCAATTTTGAACAGCAATGTACTTGATCAAGAACCAGAAGTAACCTGGGCGGTGGGTACACACCTTTAATTCCAGTACCTGGGAGGCAGAGGCAGGCAGATCTCGAAGTCTGAGGCCAGCCTGGTCTACTGAGCAAGTTCAAAGACAGGGACAGATGGGCGGAAGGAAGGGAGGGGAGAAGGGAAAGAAAAAAAAAAGAGAAAAAGAAAGAACCAGAAGTAATAATCTGGAACCAGAAGTAAATCTACCATGAGCTCGCCTTTAAAAGAAAAAAAAGAAGGTCTGGAGAGATGGCTCAGAAGAGCACTGGCTGCTCTTCCAGAGGTCCTGAGTTCAATTCCCAGCAACCATATGGTGGCTCACAACCATCTGTAATGAGATCTGGTGCCCTCTTCTGGCATGTAGGCAGAACACTGCACATATAACAAACAACCCTAAAAGAGAAAGAAAAGAAAAAGAAATACTTGGGGGTGGGAGAGTGGGGTTTGGGAACATGCCTCCATTTCCATCACTTGGGAGGGTTTTTAGTTGGAGGGTAACTTGAGCTACACAGTAAGCAAGACACACACACTTCTCACTGCAGACTACAAAAAACCAGGAGTACAGCTCACCAATAGAACACAGATTTGTGCTCAGTCACTAACAGCACCAACAAAACAAAACCAGGCATAATGGCACAGACTCAACCCCAGCTACTCCAGAGACAAAGGCAGAATCTGGATCACAAGTTCAAGGCCTGCCAAAGATACTGTGCAGTAAGTTCAGTCTAAACAACTTAATGAGACCCTTTCTTAATATAAAAAGTCAAAAAAATGGCTGGGGATATAGACTAGATATAGAGTTCACCTAATATATGTGAGGACCTAAATTTAATGCCCATTAAGACAAAAACAAAGCAAGCCCCCATGTCATAACACATTCCATGAGGCCATTACTACCTCAAACTAAAACTAGACAAAGATTATCACAAAAAAGCAAACCAAACCTAGCAATTAAAAAAAAAAAAATCATACTATATACCACAACCAAGTGCAAGTGATACTAACCCTAAGACTACAAAGTAAGTTTGATACACACTGGTAGATAAAGGGAGGAAAAGAGCCAAATAAGCGCCAAACTGTCTGACAAATTAATGAAGTATAGAATGATGGTTAATCTTAACTGTAATTTGATTAAATAGAAGAACCATGGAGATCAGGTAAGCAGAGTGCTAGCTTTACTGGCACATGAGCGCGCAGGGCTGAGAGGGTGCGTTTCTAGAAAGGAAAAACTAGAGGGAAGAGAGACCAACTGAATGTGTGTGGCACAACACAACAGGCTGGGGAGCCAGCAGGAGGAAGAAACCAGTTAGCTTAGACACGGCTTTCTATTTCCTGTGTGCTATGATGTGAGCTGTTCTGCTCTGTAACAGAACAGCTGTCCTCACCACCATGAACAGAAAGCTCTGAAAGCTTAAAGTCAAAACAACAAGAAACTTACTAACACATAGGGGTAAAAGGAAATTCTTTTTTTTTAAAATATTTATTTATTTATTTTGTACACAATATTGTGTCTGTGTGTACGTCTGCAGGCCAGAAGAGGGCACCAGACCTCATTACAGATGGTTGTGAGCCACCATGTGGTTGCTGGGAATTGAACTCAGGACCTTTGGAAGAGCAGGCAATGCTCTTAACCACTGAGCCATCTCTCCAGCCCCCAAAAGGGAATTCTTCAATGTCAAAATCACCACTAAAACAGTGATATAATGAAAACACCAAATGGTTTTCTGATGATTGGGAATGTCTGTTGCTCTTTCCACATCTGTGCATCATCACTAGAGATTCTAGCAAAAATAATTAGGCAAAGAATAAGTAGAGAAGTAAGGTACATTTGCAGAAGTAATCTACATTTGCAGATGTGTGCACTGAAAATCTATCTGAACTAATGAACAAGTTAAACAAATTTTATTATCAATATACTAGGCTGTGAAGCTGGCTCATGCTCTTCCAGAGGACCCGAGTTTGATTCCCAGTACCCACATGGTGGCTCACAACCACCTGTGATTCTGCAGGCACAATGCACATTGTAAAGATGTGTAGGCAAAAAACCTATACACATTAAAAAATAATTTTAAAAAAATCAATATACAAAATCACCTATATTTATGAATAAGCAATCTGATGAAACCTGAAATATAATTTTATTTTAATAGAATAAAAAGTATTTAGGGTCAGCATGGCTCAGTAGATGTGGGTACTGATGACCTGAGTTAAACCCTGGAACCCACATAAAGTAGGAGAAAATCAACTCCCACAAATTGCTCTATAATTTCTAAAATGTACATGCATATACACATAAATAGGTCAATAAATAAATGTCAAAATTAAATTGTGGATACATTAGCAAATGTATGAGACTTATAAACTGAAAATTACAAAACAATATTGAAAGAAATGAAAGTACAACTTAGATGTCATTCCATATTGATAGACTGGAAACCAGAACAGCAACACTGCCTGAAGTAGCCTATAGCTTTCAGCACGTTCTCTATCAAAATTCTAATGGAGGACACTGAAGAAATTAACAAATCTAATATGAAATACAGAAGATTCATAGAAGTCTAAATCATCTTGGAAAAGTACAAACTTTAAACATTCACATTCTAATTTCAAAGATGAAGCAATTAAACACTGGCAAACTACTGTTCTAAGAACTATGATATGAATAGCTTCTCCTTCCGAGATGGACTCTAGAAGTGGAGAAAATGGGGAAGAAATATTCCTGAGGCTGACCAGCCCAGCTAAACTGTTGAGCTCTAAGTTCACTGAGACATCCTAGCTCAAAAAATAAGGTGGAGAGCAACTGAAGATACCTGATGTCACCCTTACATATTTGCTGCTAGTTTGTTTTTTAAACACGTGTCAACAAGACCACACAATAAAAAAAAAAAAAAATACTTTTTCTAAGGGAACAGGGTCACTCTGTAGCCCAGGCTGTCTCCAAACACTCAGTCATCATCCTGACTTATTTTAGCAAGTGCTAGGATTATAAGCATAAGCTACCACACACAGCAAGTAACAAGTCTTTTTAATACTATAACTGAGTCAAAAAGTTACCAACATGGGGGCTGGAGAGATGGCTCAGTGGTTAAGAAGATTGCCTGCTCTTCCAAAGGTCCTGAGTTCAATTCCCAGCAACCACATGGTGGCTCACAACCATCTGTAATGGGGTTTGGTGCCCTCTTCTGAACTTCAGGCATATACACAGTCAGAACATTGTATACATAATAAATAAATATTTAAAAAAAAAAAAAAGTTACCAACATGTAAAGGAGTAACGTTGAGTAGCTTAACTCATACCATTACTTTAAAAACATTGCATTAAAGGCTCTAGAAAAAAAAAATCAGGCCGGGCGGTGGTGGCGCACGCCTTTAATCCCAGCATTCGGGAGGCAGAGGCAGGCGGATCTCTGGGAGTTCGAGGCCAGCCTGGTCTACAAGAGCTAGTTCTGGGACAGGCACCAAAGCTACAGAGAAACCCTGTCTCGAAAAACCAAAAAAGAAAAAAAAAAATCAGGTGTAAATCTTCATGACCACAGATTACACAATGTTTTCAAAATATAATATCAAATACACAAGAAGAGTTTATCAAATTTTTAAAAAATTTTGTACTTTAAAAGGTTATGGTAAAGTTCAGGCAATGGCGCGCCCATGCCTTTAGTTCCCAGCACTTGGGAGGCAGAGGCAGGTAGTTCTCAGTGAGTTCAAAGTCAGCCTGGTCTGCAAGGTGAGTTCTAGGACATCCAGGACTGGGAAACCCTGCCTTGAAAACAAGAAAACAAATCAAAACAAAACAAAACACCAAAAAAGGTTATGATCAAGATCAGTTTAGAATACTTGTGCATCATATGTACTACTAATATCTAGAACGAAGAATGCTTACAATTGAAAGACAAAGAGCTCAATTACAATCATGAGAAAGCTCAAGGGTAGAACGCTCATCTAGCATGCACTAGGCCCTTGGTTTATCCCCAAGACCACAAAAGAAAACATAGCAATAATATAACCAAAAACTAGATAAGACATTTTTCCAACAACAGTATGTATGTATGTATGTATGTATGTATGTATGTATGTATGTATATATACACACACACACCCAAATAAGTACATGAAAAATACACAAATCACTAATCAGAGAAATGAAAATTTTTTTGGTATTCTTACAATTTCAGACCACTCCATACTCACTATAACGGCTACAACCAAATAAGTGCTAATGGGCATCTGGAGAAACAGAAACTCTCATACTGCTACTAATAAATTAGATAAAAAGCAACTTTTCTAGCAATTCCTGAAAGGTCTAAACACAAAATTACTAAATCACTTAGCACTTCCATTCCTAGGTATATATAAAGTCCTAAGTGTAAACATCCTTGAATCCACCAACCCATGAAAATAAAATTAACGTATCCACACAATGTAATACTGTTAGCACTAAAAAGGCTTAAAATAAGAGAACAGTTCTTAAAAAGCAGAATAAGCGGCCTTGTTACTCCCAGAAATGCTGACACTTATGGTAACTCTATAAACATTCCAATCCCAGGAATAATCATAATATAAAGGGTAAGAAGAACCTTCCACTTTCTCAGATACTGCCACTCACCAAACCAGTTCAGCTCAGATCCACTGGCAGCTTCAGTTTGTGAGGTAGGGAAATACCAGGGCTGGAGAATGGGGGTGGAATATGACCCAATATAAAACAAAGGAGGGGGAAATTTCTCCACAAACGAACTCCAAAAAGTACACAAAACCCAATAAAGAATTCAAAATATTGTCTAAGAAACTCAATTGTCTATCTATAACATAACAATTAAAAATAAAATTAAATCAATGCATGAGCAAAATTAAAATATCACAGGGAAATTCCAAACAACAAAAACCCTGAGGTGAGAGAACAGAACTGTAATGAAAATTTTTTAATCCCTGGCTGTCCTGAAACTCACTCTGTAGACCAGGCTGGCCTCAAATTCAGAGATCTGTCTGCCTCTGCCTCACCAGTGCTGGTATTAAAAGCTTGCACCACCACCGCCCAGCCTGAAATGAAATTTACTGGAGGACTAAAACAGAACTAGAGGAATTCAACAGAAAATGTCATCAAGTAGAAGAAAGAAAACTGGCAAACGCCAGAGAGAATTCCAAGGGCTGGGAGTTCAGCTCTTAGCAAATACTCAGGGCCAGGTGTTTACTGCCCAGCACCTACCACATCCTGTGCTTTCTTTTCTTACTGCTATAAGAAAACACAACAACAAAAAGATTTAAGGGAAGAGCTTCAAAATGATTGAGTTGCAGTTCAAGGCAGCAGGAGCTGAAGCAGTTAGCTACATTCCAGACAGACAGGAGAGAGGTGGATCAAGGTAAGCAGAGAAGGCTGAGCTTGCTCTCTTTACTTTTACAGCCCAGGACCCAAAGTCTTCCTTTTCATGCCAATTAAAGTAATCAGGGAAATCACTCACAGGCACGTAGAGAAGCCCATCTCCCAGGTGACTGTAGATCTTGCTAAATTTAAAACACTAACCATTGCACCCTTCTAAAAGCAAAACAAAGCAAAACAAAAACAAACAAACACCAGGTAATTAAAAACTATGTACTACTCAAAAAATAAAAAGTGTGAAGAAAATATAAAAACAAGAAACCACCAAGTGCACCAATAGACTACATAATGTTTCAAGAAAAAAAGGACCAGAAGCTTGCTTGAAAAGACTTCCCAAACCTAAGAGGAATACACAGAAATTCAAGTTCAAAGGACCCCCAAAAAGACTGGAAGTTGCCCAGCATCTATAAAGGTCCAGAATATAGAAGACCATACTGTGATATATCAAAATTGTTGAAAATCAAAGAATACAGAGAATATTAAAGCCACCAAGAAAATCAACTAATCACATACAAGGAAACTCCCATTATATTTTTCACAGACTTCTTAAATCTTACATACTAGATGGAAATAAATACATTCAAAGTGCTGAAGAGAAAACTGCAAGCCAATATATCCAGCCAAACGTCCCTTCAAAATGAAGGAGAAGCTGGGCAGTAATGGCACATGCCTTCAGTGCTTGGGAAGACACAAACTGAGTTTGAGGCAAGCCTGGTCTACAAAGCGAGTTCCGGGGCAGCAGAACTGTTACACAGAAAAACCCTGTCTTGAAAAAAACAAACAAAACTGGCAGGAGAGATGGCTCAGTGGATAAGAGCACCAGCTGCTCTGCCAGAGGTCCTGAGTTCAATTCCCAGCAACCACATGATGGCTTACAACGATCCATAATGAGATCCAGCCACCATGGAAAGAAAACAGAAATCAATGACAGCACAAAAATCAGAAAAATGTATACACATATGGTAATAAAACTGTATTCTAAAATGACCAATCGGTCAAAGAAAAAATTATCATAAAAAAATTAGGGAAATTAAGAATGTTGAGGCAAATGAAAATACTGGAGACTGAATGAAACATGATATTCAGCAAAATTAGTACTGAAAATAATTATATTATTAACTACATAGGGTTTTTGTTTGCTTGTTTTAAAAGCCAGCTCTGGGACTGGAGAGATGGCTCAGCAGTTAACAGACATACTGTGCACAAGTGTGTGCATGCACACACACGCAAATTTTTTAATCTTTAAAAAAAAGAGGGTGGGAGGAAATCAGGCTTAGTAACATGTATCTTCAATAACCCCAGTACTGAGAAAATAGAGGCAGGAAGGAATATCTATCTACAAGTTGAGGGCCAGGACAGCAAATTCCAGGATAACCTAAAATATGAGAAATATGCAAAAAACTTAATCCAAGGTTATCAGAAGAAAAAAAGTACAGTGTACTTAGTGTAGAGAATACAAGAAACAACAAAAATCAGAAGCTAGGAATGTATAGTGATATTTATCTGTCTTTTAATAAATAAAGCTTACTTGATGATCAGAATGCAAAGCTAAGCCACTAGAGGCCAGGGAGTGGTGGCCTTTAATTCCAGGACTCCAGAGACAGAGGTAGACAGATCTCCATCTCCGTGAGTTCAAGGCTACCCTAGGCTACACAAAATCGACCCAGAAACAGATCCAAGTGGTGGTGGCTCACACCTTTAATCCCAGCACTAGGGAGGTGGAGACAGGAGCGATATGGCTGGGCGGGGAGAGGAATATAATGGGGAAGAGACAGGAACTCACTGGAGTGTGGAGTCTGAGGTTTGGTGGAGACGCAGTGCAGTCTAGGCAGTCTGAGCATTGGTAGAGGTAAAAGGTCTCTCTAATGGCTTACTGCTCTGCCTCTCTGATCTTCAGCTGTAACCAATATCTGTCTCAGGGGTTTTTGAGCTACAGGTATGTACATCAGCTAAGGCTTGTCAAGGATATAGCAAGGTCTTAGGCTAAATCTCTAATATAAAAAAGGAAAATACTTCTAAGTACCAAGTGGAAAAGTTTTGAAAATTTTTATATTTAATTTTTAAAATTGAATCAAGTAGGGGAAGCACACAAGTTATATGCATGTGAGTGCAGATGCCTGCAGTAGCCAGGAGAGCTTTATACTCCCTGGAGCTTAAGTACCAACCAGTTACAATCTGTTCTACATGCCTGCTGGGATCCTAACTCAGGTCCTCTGTGATAGGTATTTTGAAGATCCCCAACACTTTGCAAGAATAGTATGCACTCTTTTTTTGGATTTTCGAGACAGGGTTTCTCCATAGCTTTTGGTTCCTGTCCTGGAACTAGCTCTTGTAGACCAGGCTGGCCTCGAGCTCACAGAGATCCGCCTGCCTCTACCTCCCGAGTGCTGGGATTAAAGGCGTGCATCACCACCGCCCGGCCAGTATGCACTCTTTATTGCTGAACAATCCCCTCCAGGTCTTCAGGCTGCAGGCTGAAGTTTTAAAAAGAAAAATATATACATACTACAAGCTCTTGACAACATTGGGGGGGAAAGGACTTAAATCTTAAAGAGACCGTATAACTGAAATCATTTAGAACTGTCCGCCAACAAACTGGATGGACAATCTGGAACAGCGGAATCAATTCCTTAAAACAATCAATTCAACGAGACTAAATGAAATGAGTCATTTCAAAACAAAACTAAGCAAAGCAGAGCTTATGCCTTTGACTCCAGCACTTGGGAGGCAGAGTGGTCTACAGAGCTATCTCTAGGACAACCAAAGCTACAGAGAAACTGTCTTGAAGAAAAAAAAAAAAAAAAAAAAGGAAAGTCAGGCGGTGATGGTGCTCACCTTCAATCCCAGTACTTGGAGAACAGAGGCAGGTGGATCTCTGTGAGTTCGAGGCCAGCCTGGTCTACAAGAGCTGGTTTCAGGACAGGCTCCAAAGCTACAGAGAAATCCTGTCTCAAAAAACCGTAAAAGGAAAAGAAAATCTAAACAGACATAATAAGATTGAATAATCAAGCCAGGAGGTGGTGGCACACGCCTTTAATCCCAGCACTTGGGAGGCAGTGACAGGTGGATCTCTGTGAGTTTGAGGCCAGCCTGGGCTACAAGAGTGAGTTCCAGGTCAGGCTCGAAAGCTACAGAGAAACCCTGTCTCGAAAAAAAAAAGAAGAAAAAAAAAAAGTTTTAATAATCAAAAAACTTTACAGGGCTGGAGGAACTGCTCAGCTGGCATGAGTATTGGCTGTTCTTCCAGAGGACCCGTGCAAGCTTGGCAGCATACAACAGCAGAACTGACACCCTCTTCTAACCTCTGTGAGCACCATACTGCAAGCAAAACCACATAGCCAGGTGGCAGTGGCTCAGGCCTTTAATCCCAGCACCCAGAAGGCAGAGACTGGCAGATATGTGTAAATTCAAAGTCAGCCTGGTCTACAGAGTGAGTTCCAGGACTGGCCTCAGAGCTACTGAAAAACCCTGTCTCGAAAAACAACTACTACTACGAAAAGGAGAGAGAGAGAGAGAGAGAGGGAGGGAGGGAGGGAGGGAGGGAGGGAGGGAGGGAGGGAGGGAGGGAGAGAGAGAGAGAGAGAGAGAGAGAGAGAGAGAGAGAGAGAAACCCGGGTCCCAGCAACCACATGGTGGCTCACAACCACCTAAAATGAGATCTGGTGCCCTCTTCTGGCCTACAGGCAGGATACTGTACGCATAAATAAATCTAAAAAAAAAAGTAAAAAGAAAAACCCATACACATAAATTAAAAGCAAAACAAATTTCCAAAAGGGCTGGGGAGATGACTCAGCAGTTAAGAGCATGCACATACTCTTCCAGAGAACCCAAATTCAATTCCCAACATACTGTAGAGACCTGCACTCATGTGTATATCCCCCCATAATTAAAAATAATAAAAATAAAATTTAAGAACAACAGCAAAGCCCAGGAAGCCCATGGTTCACTAGAACGTTTCCCTCAAGCAGTCCCAAGCAGTCCAGCATTCTCAAACTCTTTCAAAGCTGGGAATCTACAATCCCAGTATACAGGAAGCTAAAGTAAGATGATCTCAATGGAAAAAGTACGGTTTCTTCAACAAATGATTTTGGGAGCACTGAATATCCACATCAAAAGAATTCAGAAACGTTGACTTCACCCATACAAAGAAATTAGCAACAGCAAAACAAATAGGTAGAAGATGTAAGACAATAAAACTCCTAAAATACAGGAAAGAATACTACCACACTGGGATGGATAGCTTCTTGGCTATGATACCTAATAAAAACTACTAAAAGCAAAAACAGTAAAAAATCATTATGTGAGACATTAAACTTCTCTGAAAAAATTTAGCTGGCATAGTGGTGCTCCTTTAATCCTAGCCTGGGATCTCTTGAGTTTGAGGCAGCCTGGGCTACAAACCAAGTTCCAAGACAGCCAGGACTACACAGACACCCTGTCTCAAAACAGAAACTTAAGACACAGCAGAGTGGAAAGGTAGCCCATGGGATAGGGTATCTTAGCACACCTCTCTTAGCACCTCTCAGTTACCTCCTGGATCCCAAAATGTCAGTCAACATTATAAGACAACAAGCTAGAAACGGGATGGAAAATTGTTTTTCTTTTGAAAAGGAAAAAAGTCTTCTGATTAAACAACACACACACACACACACACAACCAATGAGGCAACTACAGACTAGCATGCATGAGGTCTTAAACTCAACCCCCAAAGGTAGCAAAACAAAACAGTCTGAAAATACAGACACACCAGCATTAAATTTCAGTCTTTTTTTTAAAAATATTTATTTATTATGTATACAATATTCTGTCTGCATGTATGCCTGAAAGCCAGAAGAGGGCACCAGACTTCATTACAGGTGGTTGTGAGCCACCATGTGGTTGCTGGGAATTGAACTCAGGACTTTTGGAAGAGCAGGCAATGCTCTTAACCTATGAGCCATCTCTCCAGCCCAAAATTTCAGTCTTTTTCAAGTTGTTTCTTACTCTATCATAAAAACAACATTATCAACAAATTCTCTAATCACTTACTACCAGATGCATCCTTACCTGGCTCAGGGAGCTTGGTCTGTGGTGTCAAATTGGGAATTCCTGTCTCTTTTTCCACATCACCCATGCTAACACTGGATTTATCACAAACATTTAGTCGTGGCCCAACTGAATCCAAGTGGCCAACATGATTGGGATCTGCTGCTGAGTCCTCAAGTATGCTTGTAGGAGGAGCTCTTGGTTCCAAGTAGTCATCCTGCCCCTTCAGCACAGGGTTACCAGGAAGCAAGGCTCCAAAGGTACCCTCAGAGTTTTCTTTCTCCCTAAATCTGTTAGTGCGTTTTCCAGGCTTAGGGCGCCTTTGGTTTAATCGCTGCCACCGCTTTTTAGGCACCACTTGATTAACACCTTGGGGTCCATCATTCTCACCGTTCATTTCAGACCCCAGCTCTGGGCCTTTCCTGTTCTCAGAAGAAGGGTCTTTTTCAAGAATTTTATCAGGGTCAGATTGTTTAACCTTGCTATCAAAATGTACTTCAGAAAAATGGCCGTCTTCCTTTCTTAAATGGCCCATCTGCTGAAGAGGCTCTTCTTTACCAGGATCCTCAGCCCCACCCCTTGATGGGCCGTTCACTAAACTCCCACTTTCTTTGTCTCCCAAAAGGTTAGCACCAATGCTCACGGCTGGAGGTCGATTCAACTTTCTTTTCCTCTGGATCTTTAAGGTTTTTGGGTTTATTGGGGGTTTTGCCATCTGGGCTGAAACTGCTTCTCTCAATTTGGGTGATGGCTTTGCTCGGCCACAGTTGCGCCTTGGAATACAGTTTGTGCGACTTCTACCACAAGCAGGGTCTCTTTTGTCAGAAGCTAAGCCAGACAAAGAAGACAATTCTCCAGACAAGGCAGAGTCACCCTCACTAGAATTCAGTCGGACAGCGTCTTGAGTACTATCTCCAGTTTTTTCAGAATTGTGTGTGGAACCTCCTAACAGCAAAACCTTTGATGTCCCTGCAGGGCTACTAGTAGAACAGTCCCCACAATCTGGAGTACGGTAGGAAGCCAGATTTTGAGCAGTCATCAACCGTTGCTCCTTAGTCTTACTATCATGCATGTCTTTCAGCATCATTAGCAATGTACTAAATTTGTAGTCTGGTTCAATAGGTATATGATTCTGACTAGAAGCAGAAGAAAACAGTAATGGCTTTGATGACTTTGATGTTCCAGAGTCGCTGACATCCTCACTTAACGATCTGTAGGAGAGTTCCTTCAACTCTGACAGAACATGTTTCACCACCGCTGTTTCTATGTCACTTGAATCTCTGGTTTTCTCATGCATATTATGCAGTAGTTTTAGGCCCTCTACTTTCCCACTTTTGGATATGCTGGCCAAAGGAGAGCCTTTGGTATCAGAAGAACAGCAGTTCAAGTTGAGGTCCTCATTTGTAGCCGAGGATTCTGCATCAGCTGGGTTTTCTTTATGCTTGCATTTTATACTGCGGAACTTGGGCGGTCTGCTTTTTAAAGGTAACAGAGTTTGATTTGGAGCCCCACCCTTTGTCAAGGAGTTATCACTACAAATGCTTGGTGGTGCACTGAATTTTGGAGTAAGACTGTCATTTCTAAATTCTGGTTGGGGTTTAGGAACAGGAGTACAGACTTTAAGATCAGAACAATCGACCTGAGACATCTCAGCAGTTCCAGCTTCCACTGTCTTGGCAGAATCCATTAAGAGGTCTGTATGAGAATTAGTGATAAGGGACTTCTGTTTTTCTTTTACTCTGTTTGTGGCAGGATATTTAGAATACTTTGTTTCATTTTTGTGCATGGGTAAAGCATTCTCTGTCCTATCAAAAGCATCTGTAATTTCAACGACACTGTTATCAAATTCTGGATTGTGTTCTATAGGATCCAGATCACTGCTCCCATCATCAGAAGTGGTACATACACTAATAGAATCACTTCGCTTTTCCTCATCACCAGCTCCAATATAGCGGAGCTGTACTTTTGAGCTGCACACCAAGCCTGGCTGGAGTTTCTTTTTCTCTACACAATGCTTAGAAATCAAAGCACTCTCAGACAAACCTGATAAAGAATCACAATTTGAAGTCTCAAAATCTGTCTTATCAGTGCTCTGCACACATGAAGAAAGGAGGAAATTTCCTGGTGCAGTTTTAGACCCTGTGAGACTATTTGCTATCCTGGAAAGTTCATTTGAAGCCTGTTTATCAGACACACTACCAGAGATGAAGTTTAGGCCAAGGTTCTCTGGAATTTTTCCCCTCTGTTCCTCTTTATGTGCTTCAAATGGCAGGAGGCCCTTTTTCACACTAGTCCTTTTTATATTTTCAGAGCTTTTTCTAGCTCGAGACTTGTCGCAGGGCTTTTCCTTTTCATCTGCAGAATGCTCAGAATCAAAAGCCAGAGACTTCAGGCAGCCATTAAACAACAGGTCATGCTCCGATTCAGGGTTATTTGTACAGTCCTCAAATAGCATAGCTTCTTCACGGTCCAACTTGATTGAACTGGTGACACATTTTTGGTTCTTAGATCCTTTGGGAACATCATATTGCTCAGCAAGACCAACGCTGGCTTCCCATTTGCTCAAAATTTTCTGAGGAACCTTAAATTAAAAGAAAAATAAGAATATCAATAATTCCAAAAAGAAAGGGGAAAGGAAAAACAGGGAGATAATAAGCATTTTAAATCATAAGCAATCTAGAACCTGTCTTTCAGTGTTTTTTGTTGTTGTTTTTGTTCTTTTTTCATCCTTGAATCTCTGTAATGGTATTTGGCAAAGTTCTACCTAACAGTTACTATTCACAAATAATTAATACTTGGAATGCTCCCCCAACGCATGAAACATAAGGTCACTGGACAGGTAGCTTCTCCTATAATGTACTACACTGACCATTTCACCAGTTTCAGACATGACCACACATATATCTGTGTTTATGTTAGTCATCGAAGTAAATCAGGTTTCCAAAACAGGAAACCCCGAGTGAATTCTTCTAAAGATAAGTGCCTGGTCTACAGAGCTAGTTCCAGGACAGGCTCCAAAGCCACAGAGAAACCCTGTCTCGAAAAACCAAAAAAATCAATCAATCAATCAATCAATCAATCAATCAATCAATCAATCTACACAGCTAGAACTCAACACAAAACCTGATCTTTTCCCATAGCTGCCATGCAGGGGGGAACAGTGACAGTGGCAAAAAGCAGTTAAACTTGCATCCTAACAACTGCATACACAAATATTGTGAGAAGATAACCTTATATTAAGTATTTTATAATTTTAAACATTAGAATAGTTATAAAGTACAGGTTGCTATAGCATCTTAAGAGATGAAGACAACTAGGCAGTGGTGGCACACAGCTTTAATCTCAGCACTCAGGAGGCAGAAGCAGGTGGATCTCTTTGAGTCTGAGGCCAACATGGTCTACAGAGCAAGTTCCAGGATAGCCAGGGCTACACAGAGAAACCTTGTCTCGAAGAAAAAAAAACACAACAATAAACAAAAACCACCACCTTTTGGGTTGGTTTTAGTGGCATGCCTCAATCCTAGCATTCCAAGGCAAAGGCAGGTAGATCAGAGTATAAAGCCAATCTGGTCTACATATTGACTCAGCAATTTCAGGACAGTAAGATAAACCTAGTGTGGTGTTACATGCCTGTGTTCTGAGCATTCTTGAAGACTGTGTGGCAAGAGACCTGCCAAGTCTGAGACCTGCCTGGGCAACGAACAAACAAAACAAACAAACAAAATAACCGCTACACACACAGACAAAGAGAAATGCTCATGACTAAAATATAGGTAGGTATGAAACTACAAAATTGAAAACTGGCAAAGAATAAAACTACTAAAAAGCTTTATCAAAGCTGGATACTATAGTAATATTTCTCTAACTCCAGCACCTGGAGAGTCAAGGCAGGAAAGCCTGAGGTGAAGAACAAGAACCTATCTCAAATAAACAAATATATAAAATCATTTCTCATTTTTAAGAGAAATAATTAGTATTCAGGGCAATTAGTGATGTGGGAGTGTCATATCAATCTGTTGATTTCATTGGTTAAGTAATAAAGAAACTGCTTGGCCCTCATAGGTTAAAACATAGGTGGGTGGAGTAAACAGAACAGAATGCTGGGAGGAAGAGGAAGTGAGCTCAGACTCGACAGCTCTGCTCTCTGGAGCAGACGCCATGCTCCCCTCTCCCCAGCAGACGCAATAAAGCTCCGACCCAGGATGGACGTAGGCTAGAATCTTCCCGGTAAGCACACCTTGGGGTGCTACACACCTGAATAGAAATGGGCCAAGCAGTGTTTAAAAGAATACAATGCATGTGTTGTTATTTCAGGTATAAAGCTAACCATGCGGGAGCCGGGCTGTGGGAAGAGGCCCGCAGCTCCCTACAACAAATTAGAATATTTCGTTTTTATTTTCCTGTCCAGTCCTAAGGATTAAAACAAAGAATGTATGCTTAGTAGGCAAGAGCTGTCCCAATGAGTAAGATCTTTAGTTCTAACTCTAATGACCATTTTCTTCTTTTATAAAAGATAGCCAAAAAGGTAGATAGAATCACTTCTCAAAAAACTCGGCATAAGCTGGGCGGTGGTGGCGCATGCCTTTAATCCCAGCACTCGGGAGGCAGAGGCAGGTGGATCTCTATGAGTTCGAGGCCAGCCTGGTCTACAAAGGGAGTTCCAGGACAGGCTCTAAAGATACAGAGACCCTGTCTCGAAAAAAACCAAAACACTCGGCATAAAGTTGTATGAAAACTAGCCACAGCTAATCCCTACAAAATATTTGACTTTCTAACTTTCTTCAGATAGCCTCTAACCAAAGGTAATAGGATAGATCAAATCTATAGAATGCTGTTTCTTCCATAAGAAGATGATTTCTGAGAGGTCCTTTTGTTTAGATTGTCTTTACCTTATGCCTATATCCTTTTTCTTTCTGTTTCCCTCTTCTCCTAAGGACAGGTAGTTCTTCAAATTGATGCCTGCCTTCAAACATGACGATTGCTTTTCCAGCCACCCAGGCTTTTTCAGAAGGATCTCCAAAAGCCTCCACGTAGTATTCTCGATAGGGCCTCCTATTGGCGACTAGATGAGGGCAAAAAAGAAAGTGTCATTACTTCAAAGATACTCAATGTCAAGATAACAGCCAAACCTCCTACTGCCATAGGAGCCTCTGGGACATTCAGATTGCTCAGCAGGTAAAGACACTTGGCACCAAACCTTACAAATTGAGTTCAACTTGAGTTTGGTCTCTAGAAAGCACAGGATTAAAGAGCAATGAGTCCTGCAAGGAGTTAGAGCATTTGTTGAGTATGTAAGGCCCAAAACAGATATATATTCAAACCACGCTGAGTGGCTAGAGAGACAGCTCAGCTGTTCCAGAGGACCTAAGTTCAATTCTTAGCACCCAGATCAGGCAGCTCACAATCTCCTATAATTCCAGTTTCAGGGAATCCAACACCCTCTTCTGCCTTCAGTGAGCATCCTCAAACACACATATGCACAAAAGAATTTTTGAGGGGGCTGGAGAGATGGCTCAGTGGTTAAGAGCATTGCCTGCTCTTCCAAAGGTCCTCAGTTCAATTCCCAGCAACCACATGGTGGCTCACAACCATCTGTAAAGAGGTCTGGCGCCCTCTTCTGGCCTTCAGGCATACACAGAATATTGTATACATAATAAATAAATAAAAAAAAAAGAATTTTTGAAATGACTAAACATAGTTCAGCAGTTAAAAGCTGTGCAGCTCTTGAAGAGGATCCCAGCACTCAAACCTGGTGACTCCCAATTGCCTATATCTCCATCTCTGAGGAACCCAATGCTCTGATCTCCACAGACCTGGACACTCATTACCCCACCACCACCACACACACACACACACAAACACATAATTAAAATAAATCTCAAAAAAAAAAGCCTTTAAAAGAAAAAAGAAAAACCATGTTGATTCCAGAACTGGAAACATGGCTCAGCCATTAAGAACATTGGCTGTTCTTCCAGAGGACCAAGATTTGGTTTATAGCATCCATGTGGTGGCTAACAACTATATCCCCAGTTCCAGGGGATCTGATACCCTTTTCTGGCTTCCACATAAAAAATACATCATAAAAATAAATAGGTAGGCCAGGCACATAGTGCATACCTTTAATCTCAGTACTTGGGAGGTAGAAGCTGGTCAATCTCTGTTGAGTTAGAAGCCAGCCTGGTTTACAGAGCCAGTTCCAAGTCAGTCAGGACTACAAAGTAAGACCTCATCTCAAAAACAACAAAATGAAAACCATGATGAACAAAGATGAGAAGAGTGGGTTAAATCTAAAAATGAATGATGAATAGCCCTGACTGAGGATGTGGCTCAGTTGGCAAAGTTTATTCAATCCCCAACACCACATACACACACACTGGGGGGACGGACAGACACAGAGGGACTGGGACATAACTTCGGTACAGTTAGTTTAGTAGTTCTTCAATTCCCAATACCACACACCTCCAGCACTTGGAAGGTAAAGGCACACAAGTGCCACAAGTTCAAAACCATTCTGGACGCCAACAAAAAAACAGCAAGTCAGAGAGATAAGCACCTAAGTCAAGTCGGCTTACCTGAGTTCAATCCTCAGGACCTATGTGGTAGAAAGAAGTTCCCACAGCTGTCCTATGACTGCCACACACACTGCACACACAGTGGTACAATCTCTTACTAAAAGATCTTTTCCCTGAGGGAAGGTCTTCCTAGGCTAGTCTTAAACTCAGTTTCCCCTGCCTTGGCATAAGCAAAAGTGTTAGAATTCCTCAGAAGCCTACAACACTAGCATCCACATCCAGCACTAACTCCCAACTTCTACAGAGAGAACAATGAGTGAAATAATTCAAACCACAAGAAGGTGGTGGCACATGCCTTTAGGCCCTGCACTAGAGCAGCAGACAGGCAGGTCTCTGTGAGCTCAAGGTTAGCCTATTTTACAGAGTACAGCCAGGAATACAAAGTGAAATCGTCTCAGAAAAAAGAAAGACCTTATCTAAAACTAAGTCATGGGCTGGGTATGTGCTCTTGGGAGACAAAGGTAAGCAGATCTCTTTAAGTGTAAAGCCAGCTCGGTCTATAGAAGACTTGCAGGCTAGCCGGAGCTACAGTGAGAATCTGTCTCAAAGAAAAAGAAGAAAAAAAAAATTTTTTTAAATCCGCCTAAATCAAGGTTAGTGATATCTGCCTGTAATCCAGAATTCACAGTAATTCTACACTACACAGTAAATCTGAGCTCAGTCTTGGCTACAAGATACTGTATCAAAAACAAGAGATGGCTCAGAGGTTAAGAGCACATACTGCTTGCTCCTGCAGGGAACTCAAGTTCAGTTCCCAGCACTCACTCTACAAGCCCAGCAGCCACCTGGAATTCTAGTTGCAGAACTCTGCCTTTCTTTCTCATCCTCTGGCCCCACCAGTGCTGGTGTTAGAGAAGTTAGCACAGTGCCTGGACTTCTCTGGGTACTGAGGATTAAACTTCAGTCCTCCTGCTTTGAAAGGAAAGCACTTTACTTTCCATCCCCAGTCCCAAAATCTGTGTTTTCTAACACAATTTGAAATACTTACCCTAGGCCGGATGGTGGTGGCACTCGGGAGGCAGAGGCAGGCGTATCTCCAGCACCTACATGTAGGCTCACAACCACCTAAACTCCAGTCCCAAGGAATCAAACACCCTCTTCTAAACACTGTGAGCCCAAGTGATGTGCATACATACATATAAGGAAAATGTTCATACACATCAAACAAACAAATATAAAATCTTTCCAAAAAAAACTGAAAAAGCACTAAGAGACTGGAGAGATGACTCAGTGGTTAACAGCACTGGTTGCTCTTTCAGGATTCAGGTTCAATTTCCAGTACCTACATAACAGCTCACAACTATGACCCCAGTTCCAGGGGATCCAACACTATTTAACAGACATACATTTAGCCAAAGGCCAAAGAATATAAAATACCCATAAATAAATCCTTTTTCAAAAAAGGCAAGCACCATAAGCAAAAATGCCCAGAATACTTCTTTTTTCTACTTAAAATAATCCTTTAAAATTTTAGATACTAATCCCAGTTCCCTCTCCTTCCCCTCCTCCTGCTTCCCCCTACCTTCCCTCCACCCCATTCCCCATCCACTCAGAGAGGGTGAAGTCTCCCATGGGGAAGTCAAAAGTCTGTCATATCATCTTGAGGCAGGACCAAGGCCCTCCCCACTGTGTCTAGACTGAGCAAGGCATCCCTCCATAGGGAATAGGCTCCAAAAAGCCATTTCATGCACTAGGGATAAATAATGGTCCCACTGTCAGTGGCCAGAATATTCCTGTATCAAAAGTTGATGACCCTGTTCCTATCACTGATTATAAGCCAACACTGTTTGGTATACTTCTCAGGAAATTATCTGTTTAATTATTAGCTGGCGGCTTCTCTCTTTTACTGGACTCTTAATTTCCCACAAGGATAATCAAAAACGATCATTTGTCAACTGTACTGGGATAGGACTCAACTTATATGATATAAATAGTATTTGAAAAATAAACAGCAGGGGCCCAATTAGCATACACAAAGAGAACTAAAGCGAGTAAGAAACCAAAACTTAATCCCAGCACTCAGGGAATGTGATAACTAGTTTTATATCAACCTGACATGGTCTAGAGCCATTTGAGAAAAGGAAATCTCAATTGAGAAAATGCCTCACTGGCACTGTGGGTAAGCCTGTGGTGCATTTTCTTGATTGATCATCAATGTGGGAGGGACCAGCTCACTGAGCATGGTGCCCATCTCTGGGAGGATGGTCCTGGGTGAGGAGAGAAAGTTGACTAAGAAGTTAGTAAGAGCACTGCTCCATAGTTTCTGTTTGTTCCTGTCTCAGGTGTTCGCCATGAATTCCTCAGTGACAAACATTTGTTACTTGGAAATGTAAGATGAAATACCCACACATCCCCACAGTGTTAAATCGTAGTACTAAAAACTCTAATAAAAGAAGAAGACAGAGGCTAACAGATCTCTGTGAGTTAGAGGTAAACCTAGACTACATAGCATGTTGGGCATGGTGGTACACGCCTTTAATCCCAGCACTCAGGAGGAAGAGGCAGGTGGATCTCTCTGAGTTTGAGGCTAGATTGGTCTACAAAACAAGAACAGACAGGGCTGTTTCACATAGAAGCCCTGTCTAGAAAAACCAAAAAGAAAGCAAAACTCTACAATGCAGGTAGAGTAACAGAAAAAACAACTCCAGTGCTGGCGAGCAGCTCTGCCATTAGGAGGACTTGCTGCTCTAACACAGAACTTGAGTCTGACTCCCAGCACCACATGGTAGCTTACATGTGGTTAGTCATGGATCCAGGACCCAAGGATCCAGTGCCCTCTTCTGGCCTCCATAGGTACTGGGCATGAACATGGTACAAACCACATTAAGAGGAAAATAAATCTTATAAAAAAATAAATAAATAAAAACAAGAAAACAAAAAACCCTGTAGGGGTGAGCTGAGCTGCAGAGATGACTGCTCTTCCAGAGAATATAGGTTTAATTCCCAGCACCCACATCGGTTAACCACTGTCTCTAACACCAGATCCAGGAATTCCAACCCCTTGCATACATGTAGGCAAACCACCCACACACATAAAAGTAAATAAATCTTAAAAATACCCAAACTGAGTCAGGTGCAAAGGTGCATACCTTTAATCCCAGCACTCGAAGGCAAAGGCAGGTGGATCTCTGTGAGTTTGAGGCTAACCTGGTCTACATAGTGACTTCAGGACCAGCGAAAGCTATATAGAGACCCTGTCTCAAAAAAGGAAAAAAAGTTTTTTAAAATAAAAACTTTAAACTATAAAATCAATTTCAGCAATCTCACTTTTCCTTTTTGGGGGTTGGAAGTGGGTGGGGACATATTTGTTGGTCTTTGGGACAGTGTAATTCTGCAGGATGGTCACTAGTTTAAAGTCAAACTGGTCTACACAGCAAGTTCCAGAACAAAAATACATAACATCCTAGTCTTTTCAAAATATAAAAATAGGCATCTGCAGAGATGGCTAAACCATAAAGAGCACTTACTGCTCTTCTAGTACCAGATTTCGAGCCCCAGAACCTATGGCTCACAAATGCCTGTAACTCCAGCTCAAGGATACAACGCTGCTGACCTTGAGTACTTGCCCACACTTACACATACATAACTACAAATTATAAAAATAAGTAAGTAAATCAAGTTTTAGACTTTAGCTTTAAGGAAAAATATCTTAGATAAACCAAGTGTGGTAGTTTGAATACAATTGGCCCCCATAAGCTCAGAGGGAGTTTAGGAGGTGTGGCCTTGTCGCTGTAAGGATGGGCTTTGCGGTCTCCTATGCTCAGGTTACACCTAGTTCAGTCAATTCCTGTTGCCTTCAGATAAAGATGTAGAACTCTCAGTTCCTTCTCCAGCACCATGTCTGCCTGCATGTTGCCATGTCCCGCCATGATGATAATGAACTAAACCTCTGAAACTCTAAGCCACCCAATTAAATGTTTTCCTTTATAAGAAATGCCATGGTCATGAGGTCTCTTCACAGAAACTGAGACACCAAGTAAGAAAAACAAATTATAATAATCAAAGAAAAATATTCCAAATCAAGATTCTGTCACACTTGTTGAGGCAGAGTCTCATGTACCCCATATTAGCCTCAAGCTCACTGTGCAGACAAGGAAAAGCTAGAAATCCTTAGTCTCCTGCTTCCAATCCCCTAAAAGTCAGCAATTCTCAACCTATGGTTTATGACCCCTTTTGGGGTTGAACGACCCTTTCACAAGGGTCCCGGGCTAGATCATAACACCACATAAACTAGGTGGCACACACCTATATAATGCTCATGGAAGACAGAGGAAGATCAGATGATCAGTTCAAAGTCACCCTGGGATACATGAAATCCCATCTCCAACAAGTAAGAAGAGTGTAAAGGGGCTGGGAATATATATTAACTGGTAAAGCTAAATTGCCATTTCCATTTTCCATTCTATACATACAGAATAGCTGAGAACTTTTATTTAAAACATAGTCTCAGGGCTGGAAGAAGATGGCTCAGCAGTTAAAGAGCACTGACTGCTCTTTCAAAGGTCCCGAGTTTAATTCCCAGCAACCACATGGTGGCTCAAATGAGATCTGATGACTTTTCTGTATACAGAATGTAACAAAAAGAACAACAACAAAACCATAGTCTCATTATATAGTTGTCCTCAAATTCATGATTCCTGCCTCAATCTTTCAAACCATGAGATTAACAGGCAAGTACCAAACATGCCTAGTGTAACAACTTTTAAATCTCAGAGAACATAAACTAAAAAAAAAAAAAAAAAAAAAAACTAAAGAGGAAATTTGTTAACAATTCATAACAATGAATTATTTATTGCTATAGTAACAAAACTCCTGAATTACACTAAAAGCAGCTGCAAACCTATGATTACACATTGCATTTTATCACAATTATCAGCTATAAATGATTACCTTTCATTTTTGAGTGTGTATTAATCAATGGATCAGCACAAATCCTGCAGGGCCACCATGGGCGTCTCTTGAATTTTGCCCAAATGAGATCTCCAACTTCATATTTCAGTGGTGTAGACCTTTTCTTCGGTTGACACTTTAGACAGACAAAACATGAGGAATCAGTAAGAATAGAAAACCTTCAGAGCATTACCATCCAACTAGAACTCTGAAAAGCCAATGCCTAAAAAATACAAAAGGAAAACGCAGCCAGGCCTAGCATGATGGCTCCATGGCACCTGCCACAAAGTCTGACAACTTTAATTTGATCCCTAACTCAGTGCAGAGAACAAACCCTCATAATATTACCTTCTCCAAATTAGCTATGTGGCACACAGCACCCACTCACATCCACAATAAATATTTCTAATGTTGATAGATTAAAAATCCAGCACAAATTGGCCTGACTTAATTGTTCACAGTATAGTCTTTTAGAGTAATTTTCAATTAATATTTTATATTCTCATTACTATTCATAACGAAAAAAGATCCTAAAAGTACACAGAATATGGTGGTAAAAGTCTTTAACTCTAGTATTTGGGAGGCAGAGGCAAGCATAGATCTCTTGAAGTTCAAGGCCAGCCTGATCCACATAGTTCCAGATAGCTAGGACTACATAGTGAGATCCAGTCTCAAACAAAACAAAATCAAATCCTAGAAGTATAGGTCATAGCCATACTACTATACTCATGCCAATGCACCCAACCCTAAATTATCCCCATGATATACAAGGAAGATATACTAAATACTACACAGCACAACTCGGAACAACATTCAAATAGAATATAGTATAAATATAAATGAAGCTCTTAGGAACCGTTTACCGCAGAAGCCCAGGCCACATCCTTTCTCCAAAAATAACATGCTTGATTGACCTGGTATCTAACTGCCCCATCCCAGCTCCCAGGTCCATGTCTCTAAACAGCACAAACTTCCTGCCTTCAGAGGAAACATTTTTTCCACAGGTCTGTGCTTTTATAATCTTGTAAAATACAAATATATATATATATTTTTATTAAATTAAAATTTACATTTATGTATATATAAAAATGTATACATCTTGTATAATACAAAAAACACTAGGTATTTTGCAGAGGCCAAAGTACTTAGGCTACAAGGACTAAGAGCAACCTCCTCTGCCTCGGCTTAAGTCAAGGAGACACAAAACAAAACAGTATCATTTTGCCCTGAGGGCCGTGTCTTTCAAAATGCGTGTCTTTCAAAATGCGCTTAGAGAGCTCAACTGTCAGACTGCATTTTACTTCCTCCATGCCTGAAACTACCCACATGGCGCTCCAGTGGTCAAGAAAGGACTCAATGAAATAATTCAAGTGGGGAATAATGCCCCTACTCAAAAGATACCAAAGGATGTGGCTCAGTTCAATACGTAAATTATCTCTCAACCTTAGGATTGTTTTCACACGGGCGGGGCAGGAAAGGAAGCTCAATTAGGAGCATGCATACTCTTCCAGGATGGTGGTTTCATTGCCAACACACAGGGCAGCTTACAATCATCTGTAATTCTAGCTTCAGAGGCTTCAATGCTCTCTTCTGGTCCATGCTGCCACCAAACAAACTAGTACACAGACAAACATGTAGGAAAAACTCCCATAAACATTAAAAAAAAAAAAAAACTGACTAAGACTTCTTTCACATGAAGTATGTAAAATAGAATGACCTAGGATGCTTCAAAATACTCATGTATGTAAGTAAAATTCAAGTGAAAATAATACACTTACTTTTCCATCTTTTTTTTTTTTTTTTTTTTTTTGGTTTTTCGAGACAGGGTTTCTCTGTGGTTTTGGAGTCTGTCCTGGAACTAGCTCTGTAGACCAGGCTGGTCTCGAACTCACAGAGATCCGCCTGCCTCTGCCTCCCAAGTGCTGGGATTAAAGGCGTGCGCCACCACCGCCCGGCTTACTTTTCCATCTTTTTTTTTTTTTTTTTTTTTTTTTTTTGGTTTTTTGAGACAGGGTTTCTCTGTGGTTTTGGAGCCTGTCCTGGAACTAGCTCTTGTAGACCAGGCTGGTCTCGAACTCACAGAGATCCGCCTGCCTCTGCCTCCCGAGTGCTGGGATTAAAGGCGTGCGCCACCACCGCCCGGCTTACTTTTCCATCTTTATAGTCACTCAGGAGTTAGAAAAGAAAGAGCATTTCCTTTTTAAAAGTCCTCGAGAATCATTTTGCCAATCAAATAAGAAAGACTGTAACGTTAAAATTTGTTGATTGAAATTTCAAAGACTGAATGAAAACCTGTATGGTAGCAGAGGCCTTTAATCCCAACACTCAGGAGACAGAGGCAGGCAGATCCTGTGAGTTTAAGGTCACATGGTCCACAGTGCTAGTTCCAGGTCAGCCAGGGCTACAGAAAGAAACTCTTGGGAGGTAGGGGAGGAAGCAAAGAAAAAAAAAAAAAAAAAAGAATAATTTGCCAATCATTAATAAATATTATTCAAGTCATAAATCTAAGTAATGTATATTCAGTATTTCTGATGTGTCAAGCACAATGATCCTCCTTGGATTCTCATAAGACATATATTTTTACACGTATTTACTATATGCCTAATAGTAATAGTTGTTTAGTAAAAGGCAGAGCCAGGATTCAAAGTTGGATACACAACTGAAGCTCAAACTATTAATGACTGTATTCATCATCCACTGAGTAAAACCTTAGTTACTTTAACTCCTTATGATAAATCTAACCATAACTGAAGACATGAAATTGGTTCTACCTTCTCTTTATATACCAATTACAAATCGATTACATTGCATTATGAGACACAATGCCAAAAAATAAATGTGCTAAGTTGTGAAGGAAATGCAAATCAAAATCACCAGCAAAATAACAAGTATTGATGAAGAAAAGTATGATGGTGACTTTAGTACAGCCCTGTTAAGAGATCAAAAGATCCAGGCTGGAGAGATGGTTCAGAATACAGAGAACCCAGGTTTGGTTCCCAGCACCCACATCCATTAATTCCAGTTCCAGGGGATCTGACACCCTCTTCTGACCTCAGGGAGCACATGGCATTCACTGAGTAAAGATGCATGCATGTGGGCAAAATTCATGTGCATAAATCTAAACAAAAAAACTTTCTAAGAAATTAAAATATTTAAGATAACATGATAACCACATATCCCAGTAATTCTACTCATAGATATACTCAAGACTAATGGATACATACCCAGGGCTTGAGGGTATAGTTCAGTGGTAGAGTACTTGCCTATCATCTCCAGGAGCCTGTATGCCATCCCCAGTACCAGGGAAAAATACACACACATAGAAATGCATATGAATGTGCATAGTCAAAAAGAAAAAAAAATTCAAATGGTCACTAACTAAAGAATGGAAATATAAAATGTGATTTGTGCATACAATGGAAGATAAAAGTTGGCCTTCCCTAATTAAAGAGTCTACTTCTGCAGATTTATCAACAGTAGATCAAAACTCTAATTGAGGAGAGTAGGGCACAAAGGTACAAATCTATAGTCCTAGTACTTAGGAAGATGAGGAAAGATCCCAAGTTTGAAGTCAGAGAAGGCTATGAGTTCCAGGTCCTACCATGGGGAAGCACAGACAGGCAAGGCAGATCTCCAGAGCTTGCTGGCCAGCCAGTCTAGCCAATCAGTGAAGCAAGATCCAAGACTGTGTTCTGACCTCCATGCATGTACAACACTCACATATGAACATACAAACCACAAAATCAAAATTTTGAAAAAATAAATGAGGTAAAGAACAACTGAGGAAGACATGTTTGATCTCCAAACACAGGCACACCCATGTGTACACATATACACACCATTGCTTTCAACTCCACACAAAATAAACAGGTAAATAGTCGAGTGTGGTAGCACATGCTTATAATCCCAACACCTAAGAGATGAAGGCAGGAGGATCAAAGCCAGCCTCAACTTTAATGTATAATCAATTTTGAGGCAATCTTAGACTACCTGAAACCCTGACAAAAAAAGGGGAGGGACAACTGTTGAAAAGGCTTAGCAGCAAAGATCATTTATTTCCCAGAAATTCATGTATTAGCTCACAAACATCCGTAACTCCCAGGCATTCATGTAGTACATTGCAGCACACAACCATACACATAAATCTTTATTTTATTTATTTATTTATTTATTTATTTTTGGTTTTTCGAGACAGGGTTTCTCTGTGGCTTTGGAGCCTGTCCTGGAACTAGCTCTTGTAGACCAGGCTGGACTCGAACTCACAGAGATCCGCCTGCCTCTGCCTCCTAAGTGCTGGGATTAAAGGCATGCGCCACCACCGCCCGGCACACATAAATCTTTTTTTTTTTAAATATATTTATTTATTTATTATGTATACAATATTCTGTCTACATGTATGCCTGCAGGCCAGAAGAGGGCACCAGACCTCATTACAGATGGTTGTGAGCCACCATGTGGTTGCTGGGAATTGAACTCAGGACCTTTGGAAGAGCAGGCAATGCTCTTAACCACTGAGCCATCTCTCCAGCCCCACACATAAATCTTTAAACAATTAATAAAAAGATATGATATATAGAAAGACCAGGTCTCAAAATTAAATCCAAATAATTATAAAAAGATGCTAACAGCTATATCCCATGGCCCTAAGACAGCAAAAGATATTTATGCTATACTGAAACTCAGTGATTAAGAACAATTCAGTCTTTAATCCCAGGGCTATAGAGAGACTGCATCCAAACAAAAGAGAGGAGACAGACACAGAACAGAAGTAGTTCAGGATCACTCTTGGACTCTCCATGTGGATTATTTCGCAACACTGACTAGTCATTTCTGCTACAATTAAAAAAAAAAAATTTAAGATTGGACAGTGGTGGCATACACCTTTAATCTCAGCAATCCCGAGTTCAATTCCCAGAAACCACATGGTGGCTCACAACCATCTATAATAAGATCTGGTGCGCTTTTCTGGCCTGCAGCCATACATTGTATAGATAATAAATAAATCTTTAAAAAATGAAAGACAAAAAACAAAAAAAGTTCTAGGCTGGTCAGGGCTACACAATGAGACTCTGTCTCAAAATGTTAAGAAACAAAAAGGGGCCGGGCGGTGGTGGCGCACGCCTTTAATCCCAGCACTCGGGAGGCAGAGGCAGGCGGATCTCTGTGAGTTCGAGACCAGCCTGGTCTATAAGAGTTAGTTCCAGGACAGGCTCCAAAACCACAGAGAAACCCTGTCTCGAAAAACCAAAAAAAAAAAAAAAAAAAAAAAAAAAGAAACAAAAAGGGGGGTGGAGAAGAATCATTAAAAATAAATAAACGAAAAAGAGAAATAAATAAACAAATAAACAAACAAACACTGGCCAGGTGGTGGTGGTGCACACCTTTAATCTGAGCATTTGAAAGGCAGAGGCAGGCGTACCTCTGTGAGTTCGAGGCCAGCCTAGTCTACAAGAGCTAGTTCCAGGACAGGCTCCAAGGCTGCAGAGAAACCCTGTCTCAAAAAACACTCCCCCCTCCCACCGTAAAATTTAAAACACAAATAAATCAATTTCATTCTTGCCAATAATTTTTTCTCTCAACATCTGATAGCCAATGTTGTAACAGCAATTCTCATATCTTTCAGTCTATGCCATGTATGAATACTTCTGTATGTTAGCGCAGATAATGGTTCTGAACACTAGCTTCATATCCTAACCACGTGAGGAAGCTTATTAAATAGCAAATGCTGACCAATTATTCCTCCACAACCAACTGCACATCAAACTAAAGACTCTCTGTGTCTGAGGTAGAACTCTTAGTAAATTAGCTACTTTTTTTTTAAAGCACCAGAGATCTGCCAAGATTGAAAAAAAATTCATCCCAAAGTTAACCAGTACTTGTTTTTGAGTCCTGAGGCTTGGGGATGGAGGGACCACAAAAAAGATAATCTATGAATTAGTACAAAAGTCTCACCAGCATGTGATAACTGACTCCATATAATTTCAGTGTTGCTTTATCTCACATAGCAAAATGAATAAATAAAAATTAAAAAAATTATGCAAGCACTAATTAGATACCTACGAACCAAAAGCTGCTAAAAATATTTGTTTTGTTTGCTTGTTGCTTTCAAGATAGAGTTTCATTGTGTAGCTTTGGAGTCTATCCTGGAACTCACTTGGTAGATCAGGCTGGCCTCAAACCACCACCACCTGGCTAAAAACATTTTTAACAGTAAAGGTGGTAGCAATTATGATTAAGCTGTTATAGATATCACAAACTACCAAACACCAGGACTAAGGGCAAAGTAACACATATGCTTTTTCTACTAGCTCAGAGCAGACATTAAAAGCAGTGTCAGCATAACTGCAGTATCCTTAAGAATCAGAAGTGCATGCCTATAATCCCAGCACTCGGAAGGCAGAGGCAGACGGGCGCACATCTGAGTTCTTCAAGGCCAGCCTGGTCTACAGAGTGAGTTCCAGAATAACTAGTGCTACAGAAAGAACACAGAAAAGCGAGAGAGAGAGAGAGAGAGAGAGAGAGAGAGAGAGAGAGAGAGAGAGAGAGAGAGGAAACAGAACGACAAAAACAGAGAGGGAAACAAATCAGACAGGTCAGATAGCTCAGTGGCAGAGCCCTGCCTATCACAAAATTCTGGGTTCAATCCCTAGGGGCTCCCAGCACCGCAAATAGAAAGAAGTGCCACACACAGTGGCTCAGACCTGAAATCCTATAATACTTGAAAAATGGGGCAAGAACATCACATGTTTAAGGCTAGTCTGCAAAACTAGACAGGTCAACCTAAGCTCTACAGTAAGATCATCTCCAAAAACAAAATTTTGCAAGCACTTCTGGGAATCAAACCCAAGGCTTGCCACTGAGCAACATCCCAGCTCCAAAAAAATTATTAAACAGCTGTTGCTCATATTAAATTAATCTCTGACTTATGTCTTAAAAACAACAAATATTAGAATAGCTGCCCTAGCGATTTTACTTAAAGCCATTATTTTTTTGTCTCCTTTCCTCCCTCTGTTTTCCCCTTAAGAGACAAGATCTCACTACAATAGGCCAGGCTAGATTCAGAACTCATGATCCTCTTATACTAAGTACTATAATTAATTACAGGTATGTAACATGTCAAGCTTCTTTCTACTGTCTTAATATGCTTATTTTCCCATCCCTCTCAGATAATGGAAACAACCAGACCTGTGGCACTGTCTATGGCTCTCTACAATACTAGGTATAAATGAATCCTTACTTACCACTAGCTAACTATAAATTCAAACAAGTTACTGAACTTACCTAAGTCAAGACAACCCTTTATTTATAAAATGAAAAAAATGTGGCTGGAGGACAGCTTGGTCTATAGAGCTAGTGCCAGGACAGGCTCCAAGGCTACACAGAGAAACCTTGTCTCAAAATAAAAAAAAAATAGAAACGAAAAAATTAAAAAATGTGAAGATCAGAAAAAGTATCACCAAGGCTAGAGAGATGGCCCAATGGTTAAGAGTGGTTGCTGCTCTTGCAGAGAACCCATTTAGTCCCCAAGCACCCACAACCACTTCAGGGGATCCAACAAGCTCTTGACTGGCCTCCTTGGATACGTACATACATATGCACATACTCAGAATATAAACGAATAAATGAAATAATTAAAAATATACCTAAAAAAATAAAAATGAAGGGAGGTGCTATGGTGTGGTTGGTAAAAGTGATCCCCAGGACACACACGATGAGAGGAAAGGAAACTCCCACAAGTTGTACTGTAACCTCCATGTGTGCCATGGGACAGGAACACCCCACCCTCCACACTCGCATAAACAAATAAATGTAATAAATGTCTTTAAAATAAGACAGCAAGGTTTAGGAGCTGGTGGCGCATAACTTTAATCCCAACACACAGAAGGCAGAGTGAAGACCAAGCAAGGCTACACAGTATCAGAAATGTATTCTGAAGATTGAAACAAAATAGGCAATGTGAGACAATCATTAGCCTAGAATGATGAGGTGATGACTACCCTTGAAATTCACCAAAGCTCAAGATTCAAATAACCAGTACTCAACTCCCAGGCCTCTATAACCTCTAGAGCAGTTCTACACCACTTACAGCCTCAGCAAAAAGAAAACAGTGAAAGCACACCATTCACAGAAAGAATCTGCTGTGTTCTGAATTTGTTGGATGGGCTGGCTGGCTGAGATAGGCTCTCATGCACCACATGCTAACCTTAAATTTCAACGTGTCACATAGCCAAAGATGAACTTGTTACAATCCTATGTTCATCTTCAAAGTACAGGGATTATGTACCAATTATGTAGGTACCATCACACCTGGTTTATGCAGTGGTGGGATGAAAGTGCAGGTTAGTGCAAGGCTTAGTACAAGTTAAGCAAGCAATGTACCTACTGAGCTCTAAAGGCCATGTGCTAAGGATTCTTTTATGACCCCAACTAAAACAAAGCTGTAAAACTTCACCTTCATTCACTCATGCAACACTTACTAGAGTCTAGACCTTGAGCTATGAATACGCGAGATACAATTTCTCTGTCAAATAACCAAGTCAAAGACCAGCAAGATTGCTCAGCGGTAAAGATGCCAGGCCTGACACACTCACTTCAATCCCCAGAACTCACACAGTGAAATGAGAAAACCAACTCTCACAAGTTGTTCTCTGACCTACATATGAGCACCATGACAGATGCATACATTAAGTTAATCTTTTTAAGTTTAATTTTTTTTAAGGCTCGGAGAGATGGTGCAAATAGTTAAGAGCAGTGGTTGCTCTTTCCAAGTACCCAATTTTGAGTCCCAGTACCCACCTGGTATCTCACAACCATCTGTAACTCTAGTTACAGGGTACCCAATGGCCTCTCTTTCTGGCCTCTGCAGGCACAGGCACACATTCAGTACATAAATATACATGTAGCCAAACATTCACACACATAAAAGGATTTGTTCTGTATTCTAAAAGAACTAAGTTGAAAGCACTCAGGAGGCAGAGGCAAGCAACCTCTGAATTTGAGGCCAAACTGGTCGATAGAGCAAGGACTAAGACAGCCAGAGCTAAAGTACGGTCAAGTGCTGGGGTTTATCTGCACATTCAAGGTCCTGAATTCGACCATCAGCACTGAAAACAAACAAACAGAAATTATAAAGTATAACAAAGACCAACATTAGGGGCCAGAAAACAGCTCAGCTGATAACAGTACCTGTCACGCAAAACTGACAACCAAGTTCACTACCTGAAACTTTGGTAGGAGAGAACCAACTCCAAAAAATTGTCCTGTGACCTCCATTTATGCTTCCATGCCATGCACACGCACACAAATAATTTCAGGTTTTGTTTAAAAGACCAGTATAAGCCACAAGGGATGGCTCACATTTGTTATCTCAATGACTTAGAAGGCCGAGGCAAGAAAATCGTTCACTTCAGTTCAGGGCCAGCCTAGCCTACATAAGACTTAGTGCCAAGCAGCCTTCTGACTCTACCTTACCCAGTCATGACTCTAATCATAACAACATAGCACTTTTAGAACATAAGCACCTACTACAAAGTCAAAAACCCATCTACTGGCCAAACACTATCATGGTCTAACCTTAAGGTAATTCAACTGCTTGAGTACACAGTAATAACACTACCTGACATGCTCAAAGCCCTGGGTTTAATCACTGCTATCACAAGCATATACACAAACACGAATACAAACACAAACCCTCAGTGTCTCCTTTGGGGGGGTTGTTATTATAATTGCTAGATTTGTTTTTATATTTATGTTTTGTGTGCTTCTTATGTAGGCACGAATCAATAAGTATGAATGTAGGGGGTCCGTTCTATCCTTTCATCATGTGGAATCCAGGGATTGAACTCAAATCAGGTTTAGTGACAAGGTCTTTTACTCACTCAGCCATTTTTCTATGTTCTTTATTAAGGCTGTTATCATTTGTAAGTGTGTGTGTGTATGAGAGAGAGAGAGAGAGAGAGAGAGAGACAGACAGACAGACAGACAGACAGAATATGATTATGAGAACGTACATGTAAATGCAAATGCCTGAGAAGGTGGCTAGATCTTCAGGAGCTGTGTGGTATCTGAAGTACGTGCTGAGAACTAAACACAGGCACTCCGGAGAGCAGTGCACACTGTTAACTGCTGAGCCAATGTTCTAATTTCTTCATCTTCTTCTTCTTCTTCTTCTTCTTCTTTTTTTTTTTTTTTTGGCTTATTTGCTTTTTTGTTTTTAGATATAGATATAGGGTCTCCCATGTATAACCCAAGGTGACCTGGAACTCACAACATATAACATGAGCTAAATTCAAACTCTAGGTAATCCAGCCATATGTTATTGGCTTGGTTTCTGAGACAGGATCTTACTATGGAGTCCGGGCTGGCCTCAAATTCTCAATCCACCTGCTTCAGCTTCCTGAGGGTTACAATTTCAGGTTTGTGTTATAATATGCAGACTATGTTATCCTTAGATACCTACATTTTTAGTCATGCAATGAGATACAGAACTCAATTATTGCAGAACTTAGGTACATTAGCAAAATACTGAAAACAAACTCAATGCTCATCAACAATTAATTGTAGTACATCCAAACAATATGAAGGCTGAAGAGATAACTCAGCAGTTGAGAGTTGAGTTCCCAGTACCCACATGACAGCTCACATGGTCTGCAATTCCAGTTCCAGGGGAAATCTAATACCCTCTCTGGCCTTCCAGGGCACTGCACACATATGGTACACATACATAACAGGCAAACATTTATACACATGAAATATAAGTAAAATCTGTTAATAAAAAGGATGAAGCAATTCTTTTGTGTGTTTATACTGTGTATGTATGTGAGTGCACATGTGCGTGAACACAAGTAGATGGGGAAGAAAAAGGATAATTTGTGGAAATTGGTTTTCTACCTCTATATGGGTTCCAAGATCAGATGATCAGGCGTGGTGGCAAGTGCATTTACCTGGTGAGCCATCTTGCTGCCCCCCCTCTTTGAGACAGGATGTTATATAGCCCAGACTTGCCTCCAACTCACAGCGTAAACCAGGATAGCATTGAGCTCTGGTTTGGCCTCTAAACACCAACAACTGGAATTACTATTATGCACCACCATTATGACAGCTCTTAATGTACATGCAGAATATAGTCGCTCACATCACAGATAAAATATAGTAAGATACAGACAGTACAGAAGAGCTATCAAGGTTGTTTTCTCAAATGTGTAGGTGGATATATAGGCCAAATGATATATACTTCTTAGTTCCTTAGGAAGGCAAGACAGAAGGATTGCCTGATCCCAAAGTTATAAGGTGAAACTGAGGAACACAAGAATATCCTGAGGAAAAAAGACAAAGTATTCTGTAAGAAAAAAATTGTTTTAAGTATTATTCATATGGGCATTTTGCATTCATGTCAGTGTACTACAAGCATGCCTGGTGCCCATGGAGTTCAAAAACAAGGTATTAGATGTCCTAGAACTAGAGTTACAAATGATGTGGGTAGGGGCTGGAGAGATGGCTCAGCGGTTAAGAGCACTGACTGCTCTTCTCAAGGACCAGAGTTCAATTCCCAGCACCCACATGGCAGTTCACAACTGTCTGTAATTCCATTTCCCAGGGACCCAACACCCATGGCAAAACACCAATGCACATAGGTATACAAAGTAAGTTCCAGGTCAGTTACAGAGAAACACTGTCTGTAATATTAACTGCTTGCAAAAGAATAACCTCTGCATAATTTGAAATGTTATAACTTTACTTTTTCCTTTTCTTTTTTTAATGGTTTTTCAAATATCTCTGTGAATTCAAGGCCTGCCTGGCATACAAAGCTGTCAAAGAGAAATCCTGTCTTGAATAACAAAGATAATAAATAAATAAATAAATAAATAAATAAATAAATAATGAATGAATGAATGAATGAATAAATAAATATATGCAAGTTACATATGGATGACTGATAATGCTTTAAGACGATGTAGCCTGATTATATGACTTCCTCCAAATAACTTAGTCTTCAGACTCTACATATTTTTGTACATTTTTCAAGATAGGGTTTCTCTGTAGCTGTGGTGCCTGTTCTGGAACTAACTCTTATAGACCAGACTGGCCTCAAACTCACAGAGATCTGCCTGCCTCTGCCTCTTGAGTGCTGGGATTAAAGGAATGTGCCACCACCACCCAGTCTCTATTTATTTTTTTAATTTACTATTGAGACAAAATTTCCATTATATAGTCCTAGCTGGCCTAGAACTCACAAGAGATCTTCCTGCCTCTACCCCACAATGTGCTGCAGTTAGTGGTATGTGCCCCCTCCCGTTTATACAGAATGCTGGAACTGAATCCAGAACACTCTCACACGTATGTAAACACTGGGTTTACATACCCAGATAGATTTACTTTTCTAAATTACAAATTTAACCAGCCCAATAGTACATGTCTGTGATTCCAACATTTGCTCGGAAGGCTGAAACAGGTAAGTTCTATGCCAGTCTGACAACATAGGGAAAAGTAAAATAAAACGAAAGGACTAGAACATATATAATCTATTAAGGGATAAAAGATTCAAGTATATTACCCGTAACATTGTGCTATTAAGCAGTGGGAAGAAGACAGGAACTGGAGATGCTAAGTAAATAGGCACAGCACTACAGTTAGTTCCTGGTAAAGTTCTAAAATTCTTCACTACATGTCTATTTGAAAATTAAGCTTGAGAGATATCAAGATGGTTCCATGGGTGAAGGCACTTGCTGTTAGACCTGACTGTGTGAGTTCAATCCCTGGAACCCATAGGGTACAAGGAGAGAACCTGCTCCATCAAGTTGTTCCCTGCCTTCCACATGTACACTGTTGCAGGCATATATACACACAAAGGTTAAATTTTTTTCTGATGGGTATAGTGGTGTATGCCTTTAATCCCAGGTAAGTGGGATTACAGTGCTATATAAAAAAATCCTGACTCAAAAAAAAACAAAACAAAACAAAACAAAAAAACAAACAAACCCAAAAAACCCTAGGTTGTGGTGGTGCATGACTTTAATCCCAGCACTTGGGAAATAGAAGCAGGCAGATCTCTGTGAGTTCAAGACCAGCCTCATCTACAGAGCAAGTTCCAGGACAGACCTCTAGAAAAAAAATAACAAGGCCGGGCAATAGTGGTGCACACCTTTAATACCAGCAATCTGGAAGCAAAGGCAGGCTGATCTCTGTTGAGTTCAAGACCAGTCTGGTCTAAGAGAGCTAGTTCAAGGACAGGCTCCAAAGCTACAGAGAAACCCCCGTCTTGAACCCTCCCCCCAAATAACAACAAAAAAGTTAATAGCTCAACTACTGAGCCATCTCTCCAGCGCCCAAATTGTTACAGTTCTTTATGGAAATCAATGCAGATGTAAGCCTATCAAGAACTATTAAAGTCGGGGCTGGAGAGATGGCTCAGTGGTTAAGAGCATTGCCTGCTCTTCCAAAGGTCCTGAGTTCAATTCCCAGCAACCACATGGTGGCTCACAACCATCTGTAAAGAGGTCTGGCGCCCTCTTCTGGCCTTCTGGCATACACACAGACAGAATATTGTATACATAATAAATAAATATTTATATAAAAAAAGAACTATTAAAGTTATCTTTGTCATAATTCTGTCAGTTATCCTCAGGAAATAATGTCATACATATTATAAAACTGACAAAGTACCTAGTATCAAGACCTCTCCTACCCAGGCAGTAGTGACGCACACCTTTAATAGCAGCACTTGGGAAGCAGAGGCTGGTGGATCTCTGAGTTTGAGGCCATCCAGAACAGCTAGGACTGTTACACAGAGAAACCCTGTCTCAAAAAACAAAAAACAAAAAAAACAAAAAAACTTCACTTACAGGTGGGTGTAGTTGCTCGTGCCTATAATCCTAGTGAGAGGCCAAGACTGGAGTAAGCCTAAGCTACAAAGTAAAACCCTATGCAAAACACAAGACTCTAATATCTAATATCACCTCTAACAAAGACCTGATATTAGAAGCTTAATTTTACTTGTTTATACAGTAACACTTCTACAATTAAGATGTTTGCAGACATTTCAAACCAGTTGTGACAGAACACACCTGTGATCCTAAAACTCTTCAGTTTATGGTCGGTTTGAGCTATACAGCCCTCAGCTCTTTTAACCAAAATCACTTTAAACTCAGAATCTTATTATCCTTTAACGGTTCTGTAATTCTTTGCAGATTATGGCAGAGTAGGACTCCTTATTTAAAACGCACCATATTATATACGGTATGCTAATTATAAAACACATATAAAGTTTAGGAGTATAGAGGGATCCCCTCCTATGAACAAGGCAGTGGGTCCTAAAATTGACAAGAAAATACTAATTTTTAAGAGGGAGGAACCTTGAAGCAGATTCTCACTCCAATAGAGGCTATTCCATAATTTGAGCTCAAAAGCCCCACCTAACTAAGCCTCCTGAATACTATGACTACACAAGCTTAAGCTATTATGTGCCCAGACCTTGTTTTGGTTTTCTGAGACAAGATTTTTCATATCCCAGTCTTTCTGTCCCAGCTCCTGAACACTAACATTACACACGTCCCACAAAACATAGATCTTTAATACATTTTATAAAGAAGAATGGATGGTCTTTTATTGCTTTTTATACGTGATCTCCTTATGTAACCCTGACTAGCCTGGAACTTATATTGATCCGCCAGTCTGTACTTCCCAATGTGCTGGGATTAATGATGTGTGCCACCACTTCTAGGCTACAATAAAATTTTTAAGATGTGACAAATAAATAAATAGGTGCTTTGGGTATAAAATGTCAGTAACAATGAGTATGACATTAATGTCCACTGACAGCAAAGCCATACAGCACAGAAAGAAGTAGAGATGACATAGGGAGTACACCTTAACTTAGAGCAACTTCTTTCAGACTGTTCCTGGTACATAAGGGACATCACATAACCAGTCATTACTTTTAACAATATCTAATAGCCAGGCGGTGGTGGCGCACGCCTTTAATGCCAGCACTCGGGAGGCAGAGGCAGATGGATCTTTGTGAGTTCGAGGCCAGCCTGGTCTACAAGAGCTAGTTCCAGGACAGGCTCCGTAGCTACAGAGAAATCCTGTCTCGAAAAACCAAAAAAAACAATATCTAATATATTAAAACAGTTCATCCTTCAAAATGTATTTTATCCTTCTGGTGCCCCTTCCCACTTTTTAAGAAAGGGTCTCACTGTGTAGCCCTGGCTGGCACTCACCACATTCAGCCTTCCAGCTGAAGTATTGAAGGGGTTAGCAATGCAGCTTAGTTATTGCCAGATGATCAGATACTTCCCCAGGCTCTGCAGAGCCCTAGGTTCTATTCTCCATTACCTGCATATACCAGTTATAGTGGTACATGCTTAATTCCAGCACTGAAGAGGTAGATGGAAAACTATATATGAAGTTTACAGACATCTTCCAACAGAAAAGGAGTTCAAGAATACCCTTGTGGGCGTAGTGGCGCACACCTTTAATCCCAGCACTCAGGAGGCAGAGGCAGGTGGATCTCTGTTGAGTTAGAGACCAGTCTGGTCTACAGAGAGAGTTCCAGGACAGATTCCAAAGGTACAGAGAAACTCTGTCTCGAAAAAACAAAAAACAAACAAACAAAAAACACCCTGGGATACTATTTTTTAAAAAGGAAATATTATATTTATGGTTAGGCATGACAGTGCATGCTTCCCAGCACTTGGGAGACAGAGACAAATGGATCTCTTTGAGTTTGAGACCAGCCTGGTCTGTAGAGTGAGTTCCGGGACAGTCAAGGCTACACAGAGACCTGTCTCAAAATATAAACATAAATAAATAAACAGTAGATGGATGGATGGATGGATGGATGGATGGATGGATGGAGTCACATTTGTGTGTGTATGCGTGCATGCACGTGCACGCGAATGTGTATGCACATGTATGTAGAATCAGAGAACAACTTACAAGGATCAGTCCTCTCCTTCCACCATGTGGGTCCCAGGAATTAAAGTTATTAGGCTTGGAAGCAAGTGCTTTTTACAGACCAAAACCAAAAAGAACAAAAAGGCCTTTATAATTTCATGTTAACAGCAGCAGACACAAAAACCTGATGTAATATGTAAATATTACATTCATATACGTCAACTTATTGGTTCTCCAATTTGTAAACGATGGGATTACCAAATTTAAGCAGACAGGCACTGCAGCATATGCCTACAGTCTTAGGACCTGGGAGGTGAAAAAAAAAACATTAGGGATTCAAGATCATCCTCACCTACTCAGTCGATGAGTTTAAGGTCAGCCTGGGCTACATGCTTGAGATCCTATCTCAAACAAAAGGTAAAAAGGCAAAATAAAATAATGCTTATTGAGTCATTAAAAAATGTACATCATCTAGAGTATACACAAATATCTCTTAAAAACTGAGTCTTATAGCATAGGGCTATTCCTGATACTCAGGAGGCTCAAATAGGAGGATAGTAAGTTCAAGGCCATGTCAGGCAACTTAGCAAGAATTCTGTCTCAAAAGATGTAAAAAAAGGATGTGTGTATGAGTATGTATGTATATATACATATATTAGTGGCAGAGCCTACAAAGTATGAAAACCTAAATACAATTCCCACATTAGCAACCCCCACAAAGAATCCTCTGAAGATAAATGTCCAAACACGTTGTAGGCTAAGGCAGGAGGGTCCAGGAATACAAGTCACCTGGACTATACTAGTAAAATGGTTATCATCATCACTGACAATGCAACTACCACTGAATAATTTAACTTAAAAAAACAAAAAAATATATTAATATATTAAGCAAAGACAAAATACAAATAGCAGGGACTAGAGAGATGGCTCAGCAGTTAAGAGCACTGGCTGTTCTTCCAGAAGTTCTAAATTCATCAATTCCCAGCAACTACATGGTGGTTCACAACCATCAATAGTAGGATCTGAAGCCCTCTTCTGGCATAAAGTCAACAGAGCAATCATATACATAAGATAAATAAACCTAGGGCTGGAGAGATGGCTCAGAAGAGCATTGTCTGTTCTTCCAAAGGTCCTGAGTTCAATTCCCAGCAACCACATGGTGGCTCACAACCATCTGTAATAAGGTCTGGTGCCCTCTTCTGGCCTGCAGGCATACACACAGATAGAATATTGTATACATAACAAATAAATATTTTTTAACAAAAAGATAAATAAAGCTAAAAAAAAAAAAAAGCAAATAAATAAACATAGGACTGGGCAGATGGCTCAGAGGTTGAGAGTACTGATTGTTCTCCCATAGAACTTGGATTCAATTCCCAGTATCCATATGGCAACTCGCAACCATTGGTAAGCCAAGTTCCAAAAGGTCAGGTACACTTCTAGCCTCCAAGGACACCATGCACAACTACTATATAAACATTCATGGCAAAACACCCACACACAAAAATCATTTTTGAAAAAAGCATGCATTAATATCAGCAAAAATATAAGTTAAAACAACAATGAAGGAGCCAGGTGGTGGTAGCACATGCCTTTAATTGCAGCACTCGCGAGACAAAGGAAGGGGAATTTCTGAGTTCAAGCCAGGCCAGCCTGGTCTACGAAGTAAGTTCCAGGAAAGCCAAGGAAGATATATAAAGAAACTGTCTCCAACCACCCCAAGCCAAAAAAGAAAAAAGAAAGAAAAAATATAATGAAGGGACCTGGGAGACAGTTCAGATGGTAAATCACTAGCCTGCCAAGCCTGATCACAAACTCTATGCCCATAATCCACAAAACGCCAGATGCAGTAGTATGTACTTGTAATCCCAGCACTCGTAAGACAATGGAGATAGACGGAAGGAAGAGCCAGGAGATCTACCTGGAAACTCGTGGACCAGATAGCCTGGAGTAGTCGAAAAGCCTTAAGAAGTGCAAAGAGAGCCTGGTGGTGGAGGCAAATGCCTTTAATCCCAGCACTGAGGGGCAGACAGGCAGATCTCCGTGAGTTCAAAGCCAGACTGGTCTACAGAGCAAGTTCCAGAAAAAAGGAAAAAAAAAAATGTACAAGGAGATAACTAGGTCCGGGACCCACTTAGTAAAGAAACCTAACTTTCACAAATTGTCCTCTAACCTCCTTATGCACACTGGGTAATAAAAGGGTAAGTTCAAATCATAAATACCCCCTTGTTTTGTTTTTATGTGGAACCTAGAACCCTATGCACAGGATACATAGCTATTGGGTTACAACTCCAGCAGCTGTTATCTGTCTGGAACTTGACCGTGTGGTTTTGGGTTTTTTTTTTTTTTTTTTTTTTTTTTTGGTATATGTATGAGAGAGAGTGTGTGTGCCTTACTATGAACCCAGGCTACTCTTTTTTTTTTTTTTTTTTTGGTTTTTCGAGGAAGGGTTTCTCTGTGGCTTTGGAGCCTGTCCTGGAACTAGCTCTGTAGACCAGGCTGGTCTCGAACTCACAGAGATCCGCCTGCCTCTGCCTCCCGAGTGCTGGGATTAAAGGTGTGCGCCACCATCGCCCGGCCCAGGCTACTCTTGAATGTACTATGTAACCCAATCTGACCTGGAGCTCACCATGCTTTATTTATCCTTCAGAGTGTTGCGACTACAGGCACGAGTCACTCCACCGTCTTATTTTGTTTAAATTTATTCCAAGATTTTTATATTTACTCTTTTTTCATTTTATTTCGTGTACAGGCATTTCTGTCTGCATGTATATCCTGGGTCTAGAGTTATGGAGGATTATGAGCACTACGTGGGTGTAGGAACCAAACCTGAGTCCTCTGGAAGATGCTCTTCAACTGCTGAGCCATCTCTCCAGCCTCTCAAGATTGATATTTTGAAGTGTGTGTGTGTGAGACCATGAAGACAAGATGAGGTCTCCCTGGATCTGGAGGTACAGGCATTGTGAGCTGCCTGATACAGATGCTGGGAATCAAACCTGGGTCCTCTAGAAGAGGAGTAGGCACACTTAAATGCTGAGTTGTCAACCTAGCACACAAACCTTTTTTGAACAGTATTTTATTGTGTATCCATGGCTAACCTTGAACTCTATATGTAGACCAGACTAGCCTGGAACTCAGAGATATACCAGCTTTAAGGATCAAAAGTGTGTGCAACATCCAGCATTTAAATCTCATTCTGTAACCCAGACTGGCTTCAAAATCAAATCCTGCCTTCAGCCTCCCAATTGCTGTGATTACTGACATGTGCCGTGACAACCAGTTTAATATTGCATTTTAAGTGACAATGATATAAGGTGAAAGGATCAGTTTGCAATCAGATTTTCTTAAAGATCCAAAGTTACCTAGAGACAGTTTTCACACAGTGAAGTTGTAGCTAAGTAAATCAATGCAAGCAGATGAGCAATCATTGTGACACATGAATGTAATGGTAACGGGGAATTTGAGGCCAGTCTACGCTACTCAGAAAGAAAAACCAGGTGTGGTCAGGTAGCAGTGGCGCATGCCTTTAATCCCAGAACTCAGAAGGCAGAGGCAGTCAGATCTCTGAGTTCGAGGTCAGCCTGGTATACAGAGCTAGCTTCAGGACGGCCAGGACTACACAGAAAATAAAAAGGAAAAAGAAAAACCAAGTGTGGTAAAGCATCTGTAACTCCACCTTTTGAGAGGTAGAAGCAGGAGGATCAGACAGATGTTCAAGGTCATTCTCTACCATATAGAAAGTTCAAGAACAGTCTACATTACATGATTCCCTGTCTCAAAAATATATACAAAGGGCTAGTGAGATGACACTCCAGATAAAGGAGCTTCCGCCAAGCCTGATGATCTGAGTTTAATCCCAGGACCATGGAGTAGAAGTCCAGAACTAACTCCCATAAGCTGTCCTTTGACCTCCACATTCCTGCCACACCATGTGAATGGATAGGCTCAAAACCACATTGCAAATAGTAAATGTAACAAATCTGCAGAGTCACTTCAAAGAGACTTGTAAATCACTAAGGAAAGCCGGCTGTATTCAATCCTGACTGAAACGGTCAAGTACCATAAAGACTGACCTGTAGCTCAGGTTGGTCTCAAACTCAAGGTAACCATTCCTGCCTCAGTTTCTTGAGTGGTAAGAAACAGGCGTGAGTCACCACATCTAGCTCACTTTCTTTTATGACATCTCATTTTACAACAAGGCTATGAAGACCCACTCAATTAATAATAAATCATTGCCTGTTCTAAGTGTTGAGATCTATCTTTTTTTTAAAAGATGTCACCTAATATGTAAAATGTATACAGGTTTGTACCAAGAAAAAGAAGTAAATAAAATTTTCTGTATCTATACAAATTTATCAACTACCTTGTTAGATACACAATATTCTCAAAAGGTTCATTTTTTTTTTAAGACAAAGTCTCGGATTGTAGAGCAGGCTGACTTAGAACTCAAGATGTCTCACGAGTGCTCACCCTCAAGAGTGTTAAGAATATAGGTGTGAGCCACTGTACCAGCTCTGGTGCAGTTTTAACAGGACCAATACTAGACCACAGATACTTGAAGAGAACTACAGGTTTACATTTCTTTATTTCTATTCAATCTATCTCTACATTCAAATCTAATGCATTTATGAAAACAAAGACAAAACTATACACATGTACAATAAATATCAACATGAACCCAAGAAAAGCTTTGTCCCAGCTGCCAGTAGGTTTTCAAAATAACCTATATACTCTAATAAACATCCAGGACAACAGAAATTCAAGATATCCACCACAGCAATTCAAGCTAAGAAACAAAAGTATCAATCTTAGCTGATATAAATCAGCAGAAACAAAGGTGACACACCCACGTTCTCTCTCTGCAACTTTCAAGATAGATAGAGCTATGGAGTTAAATAAACTTTTAATGTCCTCAAAACAATCATCTATATGCTATAAAAAAAAATTTTATGAAATCTATGTTGTATTTTCAGGCATCTGTTGACTCCCAACAAAAATATAATCCTCTTTGGTGACATTATCAGTGGCCATTGACAAGACAGGGTTAGAGCAGAAACAAGAATCAAATGTGTAAAGCTAAGAGATCTTTCACACAGCAAGTACTTTTAATTTCAGAAGTGATGAGACCGGGGCTAAGACAGCTCAACTGTCATTAACTAGTCAAGAAATGCTAGGTTCTGAAAAACAAGAACTTTATCTCTTACCGCCCTCCTGCAATAGGATATAACACTATGGGACTCATGCGTTCCTCTCCATTTCTACACACATGTGCACGCTTGCACACAAGACCTATCTACACATACACTTCAAATTTTAAAACTAGAAAAGCTTATCAAGTCCAAGTCAGTGGTGGTGGTTATCAAAGGCATAGACTGCTGCAATGTTACAAGTAGTTCAGAAAACATTAACCTAATTTAAATTTTGAGTGCTGGCCAAGTTTCTCATCTTAGAGCCAAGCTAAATCTGTGTCCAAAATGCTCTTCAACTTGGAGCAAGTCTGGCCCCCCGAGAAAACAAGTCACGCTTTATGCAGTAACAGGACTTCACATCACACATTGGTTCCCCTGAGCTAATAATGGCATCAGCAGACCAAACGTTTTCGGTTTTGTTGTTGTTGCTTTGTTTCTTAAAGATAATCAAATGTATACTTACCTGCATTTTGAAAATGTAAACCTGACCTCAGTCTAATGCCTTCACAGCCTTAACACATAGCCAATCCTCAATGGAGCAATCTGGGATAAACTATAAAGAACCAACTCACACAATAGAGGTAAGGTTTAAAAATCAAGGAAAAATTCCCCAAGAAGCTCATCGTTAGCTTCCAGCTAAGAACTGGCAAAAAAACAAATTAGTTTAAGTTTCCCTTTAAGTGGCCTGTATGTATACACCGAAGTATATATTTAAGTTGTACCAAAAACTGCTTACAAATGGCAATTCCTGTGAAGTGGATGATGATGAGGTTCCGGGTAATTCTAGCATGTTTCCTAATGTACTGGTACTGGAGTCTGGATCATCCTGAAAAGATAAATTTATTGAGTTAAACTGCTCTTCTATGGTAATGTTTGTATCTCCTAGTGAAATGGGGGCTGGGAGGAGGGCTGTTTTTTCATTGCTTCCGTCCACTTCACTTCTTTGTTTATTTTTCTGTTTTTCAGTTTCAGGAGCTAAAGGCAAGAATGGCCGTTTGGCTGCACCATGTCTACTCTCTGGTGAGCTGTCTTGTTCACGTCTCACGGCCATTTCTACACCAGTTTCTGATTTAGGCTCATTATTGCAGGTGGCATTGGTCTGAGTCTCCTCAAAGATCTCCTCTATACTCTCATCCTCTGTGACTGGCTGTTCTGGGTCCATTTCAGAATCTACATCTGCATCGTCCACACAAGTAAAATTCTCAAAGTGCAGAAAGCCATTCTTGGTCGTCTCTGTTACTCTCAACTGGAGTTCGGGGGAGTTATTACAAGAGGGATCCTCTTTCATAGCAAGTGCTGTTGGACCACCAGGACTCAAGGAAGTGCGAACAACTGGCGACTGAGCTCTTGAATCGCTTTTTGCAGGGCCTTGAAAGGACTCTGATCCATCAGCAGACCCACTTAAATACTCTACATTGATCATGGAGGCCAAATCCTGTAGTCTCCGCAGTGGAATGTAACAAGATGGAGAATCTTGTCCATAAGCATTTTGGGATGTTCCACTGGCAGTCGGTAACTGCATAGTACACCCTTTAAGTGGCTCAGAAAAATTGGATTGACCATTACCGAAAGGGCTGTCCTTGTCTTCGGGGGCATCTAAATTCACTGGATTAGAAAAGGACAGCAGACAATTCCTTCTAGAGAGTTCGCAAGTCTGATCCATACTGTGCCCGCATCAACCTGGAATCCAAAAGACACAGCAATTAATCTGAGTTAACAGACCATCTGACTCTTCTCTTCAAAATGGCAGCCACTTCTGAAGGCCTAGTGGCCTTTCTGCTGCACTTCCAAGGACGGAAAAAGTTCTCCAGGCTGAAGACAGGAAAATGGCCTCAGTGAGTCTCCGCGAACTACATCTTCCCGGAGCTGGGCAAATCCTGCCACATGGAAACAGCCCGTTCCTCTTCCCTGCACTGCAGGCTGCTGGACACTGGGGCTGAACTAAAATTAAAACCCTTTGGCAGTCAAAATTCCCAGATCTCAAACGAGAACCTCATCCTCCCCACGCCCAAGGTCCGGCAGCCAAATCTCTTCAAAGAGAAGGGGCTGCGGGTCTCGGGGGCAGCTTCTGGACGCTGCACAAAAAGGTACCCCCCTCCTCCTCCTCCTCCTCCTCCTCCTCAGCAAGCTGGGCGCAGCGGTCACAATAGCGCTGCACCCCGCGCCCAGTCGGCGCCGGAGCCTTCGCAGCTACCGTGCGCAGGCCTCAAGCAAGTTGGCCGAGGCGGGTGTGCCCCGGAGCTCGCCTTCCTGACTGCAAACATCCTGCGTTCACAGCTGCAAGGGCCTCGAGACCCGGACACGGCCGGGAGAGAAGCCGAGGCGGCCGGCAAAGCCGAGGCCGGGTAGCAGCAGCTGCTAAGAGCTTGACAAACATGGCTGCTGCCGACGCCAACGCCGACCGCCCGGGCCGCGCTCCTTCCCACCGCCGCGGCAGCGCTTCCCGGCCGGCGCCGTTGGCACTCATCAACACTCAGCAGCAAGCAAAGTTTGCTGCGGGAGGGCGGCCGTCCCCGCGCCCCCCCCCTCCAGCCAGCTACCTGAGGGGACGCAGAGGCCGAGGTGCGCGCGGCGGGGGACGGCCGGCGATGCACGGGCCGCGTTGGGAGGAAGTTCGCCGCAGCCCCGGCCGGCTAGGCCTTGAGGCCGGCTGGTAGTGATGGAGGCGGGGGAGGGGGCCGCGGCTGCAGCGCCGCCAGCCACCAGCCCTGGCTCGGCCACCGGCCCTCCGACCGAGTCCCTCAGCCCACGGCCACCACCATCTTCCCGGCCCCGGCTGTCTCCTCCCTCCCCCTCCCGCCCGTCGCCCACCCCTGCGCACTAGTTACCGTGCCCCGCGCCCCCTCCCGGGCCAGCTGGGGGGAGGGGGTGACCCTCATTACACTGGGGCGCGAGCGGAGCGGAGGGCAGAGAGAGGAGCCGCTCGCCGCACCCCCCTCCCCCCCCCCCTGCGTCTCTCTTCGGGCAAGAAGGCAGCGAAGGCGACCTGCCCCGGCCTATTCCTCCTCCGCCGCCGTCGCCGCCACCTCCTCCTCCTCACACCCCCACCGCGCGCGCCCCCGCGCCGGCGCGTGCTCCAGAGAGCGCCTCGCACTGGCCCGCGTGTGCGACGGGAGCCCCGGGCGCGCGCGCAATCCCCTCCCTACCCCCCCCAACCACCCGCGCGCGCTCCCGCGCTCCCACACGCGCGCTCCCACGCCTCACTCTTCGGGGTTCAGGGCGGGTGAAGTCGGGCTCGCGAGCGGGCGGCCCAATCAGCGGCGCGGCGGCTACCGCCCCCTCCCCTCCCCCTGTGCGCCCGCTCGGGCCCGGGGCCTACGGGCTGGCCCTGGCTGCCCGGGCGGGGCCGGAGGCAGGCTCCCTGGGGGCCTCGCGCGCCTCCGGGGAGTGGCGGGGCCTGCGGGCGTCGTGGGTGGCATCTCGAGCCCTTCACCTACCTCGGGGCTCGGCCTCGGCCCCTGGTCGCACACGGCTCCCGCACCCTCCTCCCCGTGCTGCTGCACCCCAACCCCGGAGACACCTGGCCTGGCTGAGGCCTGTCCTGCCGGCCCTGCTCAGGCCCGCGTCAGCCCCAGCCTCCATCTTAGGTTACAGCCCGGGCTCCCCATCCACTGGGCACCTGCCCTCAGCCCGCTGGTTTCGAGCCGAGGCCAAGGCTACCCCCCTATTGCCGTAGGGCTCACCTGGGGGCTGGGGCTAGGGTCTTCGAGGCCTCAGGCCCCGAGCCGACGTGGCCCTAGGTGAACCCCCTTGCCCAGCCGCACCCCAAACCCACACCACCACCACCACCACGACAGACCAAGCTGAACAGGAAACAAAATGGAGGCAGCAGCTCGGGTCTGCCTCCCCGAGCCAAGCCTGTCCAGCCCTGGGGCTCCCTCCTGCCGCAGGCTCGACGCCCGCGAGGCAGGGGGCTGGCTCCTCCCGGGAGCCTCGGGCAGCCGCCCTAGAGCAGAGCAGGCGGGCCCGGGACTCGGCCCTGCGCTCCCCACGGCCCCTCACCCACCCCCTTTCCCTTCCCCCTTCCCTCGTTCCTCTCCCTCCCCGGGCCGGGCCGTGCGGGGTGAGCGGCTCCGGGGAGCAGGGTCGGGTTACCCGCCCGGGCACTGGCCGCAGGACCGTGGCCTAAGCCGAGGGTGGAGGCCGTAAGCCCCCCCAGCTCTGAGCCCACGCCCTGCACCCCGACCGGGATGCAACCCCACAGCGCGCCCGCACCTCGGCCAGCCGCTGTGCAGCCCCCGCCCCGTGAGGCCGAGTCCCTAGTCCAGACAGACACCGCGGGGACGAAGCTCCTTGGTCACCCTCGGGCCCAGGGGTCTTCGCTGCCCCGGGCGGGGCGAGGGGAGCCCTGGGGGGAGGGGTCCACTAATCCCTGCACCGCCTCCCGCGCCTAGGCTGGGTCTGGGCCTGGCACGGCGGCCCGGGCTGCGGGCGCTGGCGGCCTTGGCTAGGTGCGGTCGCGCGGGGCTAGGGCCCGGGAGGGGCAGCGCCTCGCACAGCGGACGCTGCAGTTCTCCGCACCCAGGCAGATGGCCCTCTCGAGCGCGCCTCACCCCTGAGGCCCAGGCATCGGGACCCCTGCGGGACTGCACGGGGAAGACGGACAGGCTAGCTGGTCCGGCCAAGCCTGAAAGACACGAGCCCCCGGCCTAGGGGCAACTCTACGTGAGGATGACGGGAACCTCCGAGCGTGCACTCAGCACCAGGGCCCCCGCAGCACCGGTCTCGTAGGGCTGTGGAGCGTCCATTCCTCAAAGACAGTGGAAAGACAGGTCAGGGAACCCAAGCCAGGCCTGGTCCCGCAACTCCAGTCCCCTGAGGCTCTTCTCCCTTCCCGGACCCCGCTGCTTCCTGGGCTTGCTTCACAGCAAGAAGCTCACCTCAGGCATTACTTGGACCTTAGAGCGTTAAGCGCATCCTTGTTGTTGTGAGAAAGCCATATTGGACCGCCAAAGAATTTCCGCCTCTTCCAGAAAGCCTTCTGTGATTTGGAGTTCATTTTAAAGCTGAGGGCGCCGCCCTCGATGGCCACGTGACCACCATCCCTCCAGAGGCTTAGTAAATGTGCATAGTTGTTGCCCCAGTAGAGTGTTTACCGGGGGGCCCTCTGGTAACTAGACCCCACTGGGGAGAACAGCCACTTTTGGTATTCTCCTCCGGGTATCTGTACCGGTCGCGCATCTGTAATGGGTGAGCCAAACTCCAGCCTCCCTGGCCTTCACCTCGTGGTTAGGTCCAGCAACCAGCAGTTCAGGATGCTTGTAGCTGTTTGCTGTCCAAGATCCACAATCCATTAAAAGAGGCTCAAAAATAAGCTTTTAGCATACCTTCAATAAGTGCTGGAAGTCTAGCCCTGCCAAGAGAGCGAGTTTCCTTAAAGAGCGCCGCGTGGAACCAAGAGCACTGAGGGTACTGTGACCTGAGAGGTTCCTTCGGTTGAAGACCGAGATACTAAAGTTTCCAGATGCAAAGCTGACTGGCAGTTTTCCCTGTGCAAGAACTGGCCAGCGAGAAGTTGGGGCATAACTCAGGGGCCTCCCCCATGGGGACCCGCCTTTTGTTCTACTGAGGAGTTGCTCCTGCTAACTCCATCAGGCAGTTCCATAGAAAAGCATGGCTCCTTTTTCACACCTCATAATTTGAGCCTGTCATTTCTAACTGGCAGTTACCCCCAATGCTCATCACTCCAATCAAAACCCTTCCCGGTGCGTAGCCATTTTGACATACTTGGAACTGCCACTGGACGGCCTTGGAGAAATTATTTTTCAGCCCCACCACCACGCCTCAGTTTCCCCACGTGTGGCCTCCAAGTCACAGGCAACTTGGATGATTCCATGGCAGGCTGGCAGTTCATCCTTAACAATTACAGACAGCCCTTGATGAATGCTGAAATGTAATTTATTGCTTCCTTCGGCAACCATTTCCTGCATTCTAGGCAACATACTAGACTCTGGGGAAGCAAAATATGAGATGCACTAGCAAGCCTGTTGGCACGGGGGGGGGGGCTGGTTAAATAAAAGTACTGAGGTATGGAGAGATTAGCAGGAGTTGCACTACTGCCCTGCAGGAATCCCTCTTCCTGACTCCCTACCATCCCCTATATTCAGGATGACCTAATTACTGGCGTGGATAAGACTGGAACCTCAGGGAGAATCAGACTTCCCTGGGTGACACCTAAGGGCCCTCTCTGCCTCTTAGAATAAAAATGTCTACCAAGTGACCCAACCAGCATGTTTAATGGAGCTGACCTAAGTGTCTTCTGGAGTCCTAGATTCTCCCAAGGATACTGAATTCTCAAATGAAACAAGACCACTTTCCTATAAGATGGGTTCTGGGGTGTACACCTAGCTCTTCTCCGGCTGATCACAAGAACCTATTCTGGGCCTGTGTGTCTCACCTAGAAACAGATGAAACTAGATGTGTTTGCTCAATGTGTGTTATGCATTAGACACCACGGAGCACTCGGCAAACACCTGTTCCTTTAACTCTTTACTAGCCTATGAAGAATTAGGGACTAGGGGGCTGGAGAGATGGCTCAGTGGTTAAGAGCATCGCCTGTTCTTCCAAAGGTCCTGAGTTCAATTCCCAGCAACCACATAGTGGCTCACAACCATCTGTAATGAGGTCTGGTGCCCTCTTCTGACCTGAAGACATACACACAGACAGAATATTGTATACAAAATAAATAAATAAATATTTTTAAAAAAAAAAAGAATTAGGGACTAGGAGGTCAAGCCCGTTGTGCAAGGTTTCAGAACCACTACTCTCACCAGTTTGGTGGGCCACCATCTTTGTTCTAGCCTGCACACCCAACAGATGTGTGAGAAGCCAGGCATATCAGACACACAGATGTGCAGGGATTTGTATGTCAGATAGATCACCTTAGCTTCCATTTCCTCATCTGTACTGTAATCCATGGTTATTTTATCATATCCTACCCAGATGCGAGGTACCTGTTGGGACTCTCGGTCAGGCAGCCCTTTTAATTCTTTAATTCAGCAAATCCTTGTTGAGGATGGTCAGAGCCTTGTGAAGAAAGAAGAGCAGCAGGAGATCTAGAAAGAACTTCAGGGCAAATACTGAAGTCAGGGAGGGAAGGCACAACAGAGACTCCAACAGAGGAACCCAGAGAAACACCAGATTGGGGAACTGATGACGGCTGAGCATGGCCACGATCTGGAGCGTGGGCCAGGAAGCTGTAGGTGCAAGAAGAGGCTGAAATGAGGATAATGAAAGATCACGGGCCTAACCTGAAGGACCTTGGAAGGAGCTAGGGTATCATGGAAGGATAAGGATATGATTTTGCCTGTAGAGTAAAAACAGTCTGCTATTATCTGAAAGCTCCAAAAAGACAGCCCAACCCCAGAAAGGATCCTGCCTCTGGTATTCCACAAACATAGCTATTTCTCAACCAAGACACTGTCTCGTTTAATCCCCTGGGGTGGACGCTCTTGTCATTTCCATCTTGCAGGCATGAAGCTTGACATACACACAGCCAAACTTCCAACCTCTGTCCAGTTCATACTCTTTGTTCTCAGTCAGGGCATGGCAGAGACATGAGGCCTCTGATAAGTCATCCCAAATGTAGGTAGTGGGCACTGTGGCCATCCCTTCTGGTCAATCCCTGAGTTGTTTCCTGTGTGTTTCCACACAAGGGCTCTCTCTCCAAAGCTAAATTACACTTAAGATCAAGGCCAGAAGCCGGCGGTGGTGGCGCACACCTTTAATCCCAGTACTCGGGAAGCAGAGGCAGGTGGATCTCTGTGAGTTCGAGGCGAACCTGGTCTACAGAGCTAGTTCCAGGACAGGCTACACAGAGAAACCCTGTCTCAAAAAGAAAAGAAAAGATTGAGGCCAGCCTGCCTGGCCACATCAGAAGCCAGACAGCTCTGTTGAAGAATTGCCTTCCTGTCCCAAATGCAAGGTGTCTGTCACCAAACTGTCCCAAATCTATAGCTCTGACTCCAAGAGCTCCAGCTGCCACTGTCAAGTTTTCTCCCTCTCAAATATTACTTTGCAAAGCCCTGTGTATGGATGTCTCTACATCATCCCTTACCCAAGTGATAGGCCACATTTCCTCATGTGACTACTTGTGCTGGTCCCTTTGCCTTTCCCTCTCTGACAGGCAAGCAAATGTTCATATCAGTGTAGAAGATGCTTTAAGCTGACCAGTAGTGGCACTCACCTTTAATCCCAACACTCAGGAAGCAGAAGCAGGTGGATCTCTGTAAGTTCCAGGCCAGTCTAGTCTACAGAATGAGTTCCAAGACAACCAGGGCTACATAAAGAAGCCCCTTTTCAAAAAGCAAAACAAAACAAAATGCCTTCTCTTAGAGGTATTCCCCAAAGCTGTCCTAAAGACAAGAAATTCCTGCCCACCCCCCTAAAACATGATCCTTTGCGGTGCTATTGCTTCTCAATCTGGCCTCGGTCAAACAAGGTATAGGGTACACAATCTCCTGGCCTCTAGTGACCAAGCTCAAAGAAGAATGTCAAAGAATGTCACCAGAATACAATTCCTGACTCCTGCCTTATCCCTCCCTCACCCCCAGCCTGCATCTTACCTGTTTTGAAGGTTTCCTAGGGTCGACCCTAGCTGTATATAAATAAAGGAACAACAACAAAAAGGTGACAACAAACAGAAGGCTGTGCTCCGTGGCACACGCTAGTAACGTCAGCACCTGATGTTGGAAACAGGACGACTCGGAGTTTAAGATCATCCTGGGGGTTCAAAGACAACCTTGGCAATGTAAGATGCTGAGTCAGAAACAATAAACAAAGCAAAACAAACACCCACAGACTGTACGGGAAGGCAAAATATGCCTGGTGCTAGGCCCTTAGTAGGACTGCTATGACTTTCCACTCAGTACATTCCCCCAGCCATCCTGCTTCCTCGCTGGACATCTGATTTGGTTGGGTGCATCTCTACCCTGATTCCAATGGATGGAGAGGAAGATGGGAGAATGCCAGGCTTGAACAGCCTTGGGGACCATCACAGGCAAATACCAGCAGCCAAGAGCCAGGAAATGGTGTGCCTTCAGTCTGTGTAAGAGTTGACTTTTACAACTCACCCAGCCATCACCTCCCTTCCACAGCAGGAGATCACGTTTGACAGATAGAGCAGATGGAGGTACAGCTGGCCTATAGCCAACCCTGTAAGTGGTGGATGGTGCTGTTTCTACTAAGAAGGCCAGGAAAGATGAAGGTGATGAGACTCTGGATGAAGGTTTGGTGAACCAATAGGAACCTGCTTCAGGCAGAGTAAATGAAAAAAGGTGAAAAAACAAGAAGACCAGAAATGGCAGCACGTGCCTGTAATCCTATTGGCTGAGAGGTAGAGGCAGGAGACTCAGGAGTTCAAGGCCAGCCTGAGCTAGTCGGGCTGAGATAATCAGTTTGAGGCCAGCCTGAGCTATTGGAGACCCTGTCTTCAACAAAAGCAAGAAGTATAGAGGTGTGACTAGTGGGTGATCTTCCTTTCCGTGGTGGTACCAGAGACTAGATCTAGGGCAGTGTTCTCAACCTTCCTGACGCTGCGACCCTTTAATACACTTCCTCGGGGCTGGAGAGATGGCTCAGCGGTTAAGAGCACTGCCTGCTCTTCCAGAGGTCCTGAGTTCAATTCCCAGCAACCACATGGTGCCCTCTTCTGGCCTGCAGGCAGACACACAGACAGAATGTTGTATACGTAATAAATAAATATTTAAAAAAAAATACACTTCCTCATGTCATGGTGACACCAATCACATAGCTGATTTTGTTGCTACTTCCTAAGTGCAATCTTGCCTTTAATCCCAGCACTCAGGAGGCAGAGGCAGGTGGATCTCTATGAGTTCGAGGCCAGCCTGGTCTACAAAGGGAGTTCCAGGACAGGCTCCAAAGCTACAGAGAAACCCTGTCTTGAAAAACCAAAAAAAAAAAAAAAAAAAAAAAAAAAAAAAGCCGGACAGTGGTGGCGCACGCCTTTAATCCCAGCACTTGGGAGGCAGAGGCAGGAGGATCTCTGTGAGTTCGAGACCAGCCTGGTCTACAAGAGCTAGTTCCAGAGAAACCCTGTCTCGAAAAACCAAAAAAAAAAAAAACCCTAAGTGCAATCTTGCTACTGTTATGAATTGTAATGTAAGCATCTGTGTTTTCTGATGGGCCTTAGGGGACCCCTGTGGAAGGGTCATTTGACCCCAGGGGAATAAGACCCACTGGTTGGGAACCACTTTGCTCCTGATAAGAAGTGCTGAGCAGCTAAGCCACGCCTCACTGACCCAGGACCCCGTTAAAGATTCGGAGTGACTGGATGATGTAGATTGGTGACAGGGCACTTGTCAACATACCAGGCCCGGAGTTCCATATAACTCGCATATTTCAAACGGCATTTATTTTCTTATTTATTAATCTATTTTTGATACAAGAGCTCACACTGAAGGCCAGGCTGGCTTCAAATTCTCCATCATCCTGCTGCAGCCTCCAGGGTGCCGAGTTAGGCATCTCTATCAAATTGACACAAAATTAGGCTCCATCATCAAATCCCTCAGCCCATTCAGGTTGACTTCCAATCAGAAAAGAACAGACTGTTTCCCATTTAAACACAGTGTATTGGCTTTAGACTATTACTCAGTGACGGGGAGATTGCCTCGCACGCACGCATGCCTACATAGAAACCCAAGAAGACCCATTAGCATGCCTCTCTGTACCAACCATCACCCTCCTGATTCTTGTCTAGGACCACAGAGGTCAGAGCCTATGTATTTGCAGGGTGGGATTCCAGCCTCTACCACACTTTCCCCAGAGCTCTTCCCTCCCCGTGGATGACCTGTATCTGTTCTCTTATGAGTAAGCAGGCACCAGAAAGAGAGCACCAGAAAGGGAAATTTGTTCTATTAGTATTAACCATGGTCAGAACAATCTTTACATACACTGGGTGAAGACTTTAGGCAACCCAGGATTAGGCCAAGCAAGAACAGTGACCTTGCAGAGGGGCGGCAGAGGTAGGCTTCCTAAAGAGACAGAACAAGGCTAGGACTATACCCTAGTGGTAGAGTTCTTGCCTAGTCTGTGAGGCCCAAAGTCCAACCCAGCAAAGAAAAGAAAGATTCTTTTTCTTTCTAGATACAGACAGTTATAAGCTGTCATGTGGGTGCTGGGAATTGAACTCAGGTCCTCTGGAAGAGCAGACAGTGCCCTTAACCGCTGAGCTTATCCTTTTATTGAGATATAAGTAATATGTTGTGAATTCACCTCTTTAAATGCATATACAATTCAGTGGCTCAGAGGATAACAATACTTGCTACCAAATCTTACAACCTGAGTTTGACCCCTGGGACTCACAGGTCAAAGGAGAGCCAACTCTTACAAGTTGTCCTCTGGCCTCCGTGTGTACGCCATGACACACAAGTACAGGCAGGCACACATATACATGGAAAATCAAATAGATAATAAAAATGTTGAGTCATTGGTTTTCAGTGTTTTCTCAACACTCTTTAAAAAAGCCCATCTTCAGCTGGAGAGATGACTCAGCGGTTAAGAGCATTGGCTGCTCTTCCAGAGGACCTGGGTTCAAGTCCCAGCAACCACATGCTGCTCACAACTGCCTGTAACTCCACTTCATGGAGATCTAGCACCCTCACACAGACATACATGCAGACAAAACATCAATGCACATAAAATAAAAATAAATAAATTATTTTAAAAACATAGGCAGGAGCTGGTGACACACGTCTTTAATTCTAGCACTCAGCAGGCAGAAGCAGGCGGATCTCTGTGTTTGAGGCCAGCCTGCTCTACAGAGCAAACTCCAGGACAACCAGGGCTGCACAGGGCTACCCTGTCTCAAACAAAACAAACAACAACACACACACCAAAAAAAAAAAAAAAAAAACAGAAGGAAAAAGCCCATGAGGCCTCAACAGTGCACAAAAAGACTACAGGCAACTAAGAAGTGCTGAGAGCGGGAGAAAGAGTCTTCCCCAGGGAAGAGCACCCCGATTTATTATCCAATATTAATTGGTCAGCCCTGAAAACATGCATTATAGAGACTCAGCAAATTATAGTCAGAAATTATACATACATACATATATATGCATGTGTGTATGCAACATCAATTTATTTTATTTTGTTTATTTTATTTTTGGTTTTCTGAGACAGGATTTCTCTGTGTAACCACCTTGGATATCCTAAAACTCACTCTGTAGACCAGGATGGCCTCAAACTCACAGAGATCCCCCTGCCTTGCTTCTGGAATGCTAGGATCAAAGCTTGCACCACCACGTCGGCTCCAATAATTAATTTTAAAAGAGATGAATTTGAAAGAGAGAAAAGGGAGGTTTATGGTAAGGTTTAGAGGGAGGAATGGTAATGGAGAAATGATATAATCTTATAATTTCCAAAAAAAGGAAAAAAGAAAATCTCATGCCAATGGACATCCAGACTCCATCCCTTTCCTTCCTCCAGCACTTGGAATCTGCTAAGCAAGTCTTTGTCTCTGTAGACGTGTCTGTTTGGGACAATACACAGAAATTAAAACATTGTGGAGGTCTGGGAAAAGGACTCAGTCAGTAAAGTAACTGTTCCACCATGAGGGCCTGAGTTCAAGCCCCAGCACCCACATAAAAACAACTCAGCAAAGCACAGCTTACCAGTAATTTCAGTTCTAGGAAAGCAGAGATGGGAGAATACTTAGAGCCAGTCTGGCAAAGTCACAATCTCCAGGTTCAGTGAGATACCTTCTCTCTAAACGTGAGAAGAGCTGGGCATGATGGCATAGGGCTTTAATCCCAGCACACAGGAGGCAGAGGCAGGCAGATCTCTGGGTTCAAGACTAACCTGGACCCCAGAGTGAGTTCCAGAAAAACCAGGGTTACTCAGAGAAACCCTGTCTCAAAAAACCAAAAATAAATAAATAAATAAATAAATAAATAAATAAGAAATGGAGCTGGGTATGGTGGTGCATGTCTTTAACCTCAGGAATGAGGAGGCCAGCCTGGTCTACATGATGACTTAGCCAGGACTCCACAGTCAGACCCTGTCTCAAAAATAATAAGCAAATAAAACAAAATGGAAATGGGTTGGCAGGTAAAGTGCTGGCTACGAACCTGATGCCCTGAGCTCAATCCTGGAACCCACACCAAAGTGAAAGAAGAACGTTAAATCCCCTGGGATCATGGTGATCTGCACTTGATCCTGACATTTTAGGAATGCATAGTCAGAGGTGAAAGTGCCTAGACCCCAGGTTTGCGTCCTTGAGTAGCCACCCAGCCTGTCACGTGCCGGACTTCCTCGGGGTCCCCTGCACTGGCCTTCCACATGCTTCTCTGGTTTTTCTGAGCTGCTTTCCAGCATTCACTAGACTCCTTCCTGCTTTTCCTCAGTCTCTCCCCAAGCCTTAGGCTGGTTGATTTGGTTTATTGTCTAGTTTTTTTTTTTTTAATGGGCTCTTTGAGTAAGGGGTCTTTCTGTCCAAGAGACCAGGCTCGTTTTGAACTCACAGAGATTGGCCTGCCTCCATCTTTCACATGCTAGAATTAAGTGTGTACCACCATGGCTGTTAATATATATACTTTCTAATTAAAGAAATTGAAGAAGACACCTGACATTAGCCTTTGACCTTCACATGGCACACACATATACAAACACACACACACCACATACAAATATACACGCAGGGGGCTGGAGAGATGGCTCAGAGGTTAAGAGCATTGCCTGCTCTACCAGAGGTCATGAGTTCAATTCCCAGCAACCACATGGTGGCTCACAACCATCTGTAATGAGGTCTGGTGCCCTCTTCTGGCCAGCAGGCATACACACAGACAGAATATTGTATACATAATAAATAAATATTTAAAAAATAATAATAAATAAATAAAATATACATGCAGACATACAAACACACCAAACACAGAGAGAGATATACAAACACATACATACACACACATGCACATAAACACACCATACACACACATACATACAAATATACACATACCACACATGCATAGAAAAACACACACACATACATAAAACACACACACATACATTCATACACATATATACACATACGTGTAAACACACATCTATACAGAAAGAGAGAGAGAGAGATTTATAAACTAGGAAGATAACCCAGTCAGTAAATTGCTTTCCTTGAAAGCATAAGAATGTTAAGTTCAATTTCCAGGAGCCATGTTAAAAAAAAAAAAAAAAAAAAAAAAGCTGGGTATGCCATGTGCTCTTGAGTACTGGGAAGGCAGAGACTAGAAGGTTTCGGGGACTCATTGACCCCAGTTATAGCCTACTTGGTGAGTTCCAGGCCAGTGGGAGACCTGAAAGGAAGAAAGAAAGGGGCAGACAGTGTCTAAGGAAAAACATCCAATATTATCTTCTGAACATACGCACTCACACACAGTGAAGACAGACAAAACAAGGAGTGGAGGCTCCTGGTTCTAACACAGGAGCGCAGGAAGCTAGGCAGAAGGATTGCCGGAAGAGTTTGAGACCAGCCTAGACTATCTCATGAGATCCTATCTGAAGATAAAAATCTAGGTTGAAGAAGCTGATGCACGCCTTTAATTCCAGCACTAGAGAGGCAGAGGGAAGAGGCTCTCTCTCTCTGAGTTTGAGACCAGCCTAGTCGATGTAGCAAGCTTCAGGACAGCAAGGACTACATAGAGAGACCCTGTCTCAACAAACAAAAACAAAAACAACCAAACAACAACAAAAATGAAATAAAGTCACAAAAATATAAATATAGTCGGGCGGTGGTGGCGCACGCCTATAATCCCAGCACTCGGGAGGCAGAGGCAGGCGGATCACTGTGAGTTCGAGACCAGCCTGGTCTACAAGAGCTAGTTCCAGGACAGGCTCCAAAACCACAGAGAAACCCTGTCTCGAAAAAAAAAAAAAAAAAAAAAAAAAAAAAAAATATATATATATATATATATATATATATATATATATGCCTTTTGTGTGTAGGGGGTTGGTTTTGGGGTTTTGAAGGCTAGGTGTTTCTGTGTAGCCCTGACTGTCCTGGAACTCACTCTGTAGACCAGGCAGAATTGAACTCAGAGATAGTTTCTGCTATCCAAGAGCTGGGATTAAAGGTGTGCACTACCATCGCCCGGCAGTATAAGGGTTTTTTTTTTTTTTACATCTAACTTCTTTAATTTGCCTTTTTGTTTCCTTTTTCCTGTTCTTCGTCCTTTTCTTTCCCGCTCCCTCCAGGCAAAATCTCACTAGGTTCCACCTAATCACTATATAGCCCAGTTTGCCCTGCCTCGGCCTCCCAGGTGCTGAGATCATAAGCCTGGTGATTGATCATTGACATATTTTCAAGGTCCATGGATGTGCTGTGTATTCATTCCTCTTTTTTCTGACTAATATTCCATTGCATAACTGCACCTCAGCTTGTTTTCCCATGAGTGGACACTTACCTTGCTTTCACTTTAGGAAACATCAAACATTGTTGTTTATGAACATTTGTGTGCACACTTTCTGCTTTTGGGTTTTTATTTGTTTGTTTTTTTTCAAGATAGGGTTTCTCTGTGTAGCCTTGACTATCCTAGAATTCATTTTGTAGACCAAGCTGGAACTGAACTTGAGATCTGACTGCCTCTGCCTTCTGAGTGCTGGGATTAAAGGTATGTGCCACCACTGTCCAGCTTTAAAAAAAAAAAAAAAAAAAAAAAAAAAAAAAAAACTTGACACACACACAAAATTTTGGATGGGGGGTTCAAGACAGGGTTCCTTGATGTAGCTTTGGTGCCTGTCCTGGAACTAGCTCTTGTAGACCAGACTGGCCTCGAACTCACAGAGATTCACTTGCCTCTGCTTCCCAAGTACTAGAACTAAAGGTGTAAGTCACTGTTGCCTGGTAACACAAAAAATTTTAAGTATCATGAAATATGTCAGTTGGATAAATATATTATAAACAAAATCAGCCATAATACATAACTTTCTCTAATATGTGTGTCTCAGTGGAGGGCTGTGCACTTGAGTGCAGTGCCCCTGGAGACCAACAAAAGGTATCAGATCTCCCCAGGAACTAGAATTACATGCAGTTGTGAGCTGCCTGCATCCAGCACTGGGAATCACACTTGGGCTTTCTGCAAGCACAACCCATACTCTTAGACCACGGAACTGTATCTTACTCCCCATGTAGGATGCACTTTCGGTCTCATGAGTCTGCACCTAAGACAAGAACTGCTGGGCCCCATGAAAACACTCTGTTTAACCAGGGATGCATGGCCAATAGTTTCCCAGGAGTTGTGGATGAGATCCCGAGCTCAACTGTCTTTTTCAGTGTCAAATGGCATCTCCTTATGGTTTAAATTTGTATTTATTTGGTGACAAATGATGCTAAGCATCTTTTCAATGCTTATTGACTCTTTTGTTTTTTAGATAGGATCTCCTGTAACCCAGGCTGGCCTCCTAGAACTCCAGATTCTCCTGCTGCTGCCTTCCGAATTCTGTGGTCACAGGCTTGACTGTTGCAAGCACGTCCAATATCTTAATGCCTTTTTACATTCATATTTCCCCTTTCAAGAAATCTGTTTAGATTTTTGGTTTTGTTGTTAAGAATTGGGAAATTTGCTGGGAGGTGGTGGCTCACACCTTTTTCTCAGCATGTGGGCAGCAGAGACAGATAGATCTGAGTTCCAGGCCTGGTCTACAGAACAAGTTCCAGGACAGTCAGAGCTACACACAGAGAAACACTGTCTCAAAAAAAAAAAAAAAAAAAAAAGGCAGGCGTGGGGGGGTGGGGGGGAGCAGGCAGGAGATTGATCCAAGTGTGGTGGGTGGCTCACACCTTTAATCCAAGTCCCCAGAGGCAGGTAGACTACTGTGAATTTAGAACAGGCTATCCCGCAGAACTAGTTCTACACCAATCGGGATTATTTAGTGAGACCCTATCCCAAAATTTAAAAAAAAAGGGGGGGGGGCAAGGGGGATAGATTTGTCTTCTTATTGTTGAATTGTGAAAATTGTTTACATATTCAGGTATCTATGATCCTGCCTCAGCCTCCTGAGTGCGGGGAATACACATATGCCACCATGTCTATCTACTCTATATAAGGGTGTTATGACAGGGCCCCACTGTGTAGCCCAGCCTGGCTTTGAACACATATCAGTCTTCCTGCCTCTGCCTCCCAAGAGGTAGGACTATAAACATACACACCATGCCATCCAACTCCACAGTCCTCTTATTAATCCACACTGAGTCTCATTAGACAGACCCGTTAGCCTCTAATTCCCAGACTTTAAACTCATGATCACCTCATGACAGCTACAAATACAATCCAACTAGAATTTGGCATTTTTTTTCTTTCTTGAGACAGTTATTTATCCCTGACTGGCCTGGAACGCAGTGATCTGATCCACTACCTCTGCCTCCTACCTCTGGTAGCTAAGCCACCACACCTGTCCCTTGTCTGACTTTTTTTTTTTTTTTTTTTTTTTTTGTGGCAGGATCTCGCTGTGTACAGTTCTGGTGAGTCTCCAACAGACGACAATCTCCCCTGCCTAAGCCTTAGGTGTGGGACAGGTGTGTGCCGCCGTCACAGCCAGCCGGCCACCCTGAGCAGGCCCGCTTTCTGCAATGGGCGGGTACTTCCCTGTAATGTCATCGTCATCCACCCTCTCACCTTCCCTCTTCCTGGAAAGTGGACACTGAGTCGGAAACGGGGGAAGATTTGGGTTAAAACTTCTGACAGGAATCCTTCTTTCCCCAGGCTGCTGCTGTAATTCTGTAATCTCAGTCACGCTGGAGGCTGAGCAAGAAGATTATAAATTCAAGGCCAGCCTGGGCAACTTAGTTTCTTCCTCAAACTAAAAATTATTAGTATTAATAATAATAATTAGCAACAACAAGAACAGTTGCCTAACATGTGTGAACCCTTTGTGTTTAATGCCGGTATCTTCCCATGCTCACAAAAATATGCGGGTTTTTTTGTGTTTTTTTGTTTTTGTAAAGGAGGGGGAGCACCCCTGTAATCCTGGTACGTGTGAGGCTGAGCAGGAAGATTGTCAGGAGTTCAAGGTCAGCATTGGCCATTCTTTCAGACTACCCAGGTCCAAGTCTCAGAACTTACATGGCTGCTGGAAACTGCCTGTAACGGGTTCTAAGGGACCTGATGCCTCCTTCTGCCCGTCTTGGGCATTAAGCATGCCCATGATGCACAGACATACACATAAAATAATAAAATAATTTTTAAAAATTAAAAAGAGTGCTTCTTTCCTAAGGCCAGTGTCTGTTTTTTGCCATATCCACTTTGGAGAGGCTTTGAGAGTGGAGGAAGCTTACATGCTTGTGGTTGGAGACACAGAAAATGCGAAAATATGGAAAAGGGCCGGGGAGAGAGTGGGGATGATGTCAGCACTGTGTTGGTCCTGGGACAGTCATCATAGAGGGAGGAGGACTTGGAACCGGAAGTCACTGTGGGTGTAAAAGAGGCAGTGAGAGGCGGGGCGGTGGTAGTGCACACCTTTAATTTCAGCACTTGGGAGGCAGATCTCTGTGAGTTTGAGACCAGTCTGGTCTTCAAAATGAGTTCCAGGACAGGCTCCAAAGCTACACAGAGAAACTCTGTCTCAGAAAATAAAAGAAAGAAAGGAAAAAGAAAAGAGAGAGAGGCAGTGAGAAACTCTAAGGAGTTTCCAGATAAATAGTCACGTGTGCACAATGGGATGTCCCTAAGTTCTGATGGTTGGTGGAGCCCTGACTCTTTCAGGACCTGCACCCTCACACAGGGTCAGTTGGTAGATATAGAGTTGGTACCCCGCCCTAGAGAAAGCTGCAGAAGCCTGAAGTTCCAAAGCATCTCCGTAATCAGAACTGGAAAGCACTGAGATTGGATACTGATGGAGTCAGAGGCCTGGCTACTGCGTTGTATCAACAAGCCTCGGGCAAAGGGTGGGAACAGAAAGGAAGGACTGATTCTAGAGTGTCAGGGGTTAAACCTAGAGCCTCCTAAATGCTAGGCAAGCACTCTACCACTGAGTTATGTCCACAACTCTCTTTTTTACTTTTTATTTTGAGACAAAGTTGACAAAGTTGTCTAGAAGTTGTGAACTTCCCCTATGTAGACATTAGCAAACAAGTATTCACTCCAGAGAGTACCAATGACAGCCCAACCAAAGAAACAATTCCACCCAAATCCAACTTAATGAGTCAAAGAATTTATTACTTATAGGAGTATGGGTGAGAGATTACTTTACAAGAGCATGAATAACTCAAAGACAGCTGCATCACCCAAAAGTCCATCCTATCATGGATGAAGACACAGGAAAGCTGTATCTTCAGAGCTTCCTACACAATTTATAAGCTCAGAGATTGAACTGCTCTTAGCCACAGTTACTGATTTTATAACCCGGAACTGTGTATTGTAAATCTGTTAACTTTCTGAAACTTCTTAAGCTTTGTAAGTTTGCTTTATGTCCTGAGTCTTATGGGCCTTCCTTTTCTCCCCAGGAGGATACAGTTACACAACACCCCTTCCTCTGATTTATTGTTTTCAAAATAGGGTTTTTCGCCGGGCAGTGGTGGCATACGTCTTTAGTCCCAGGACTTGAGGGAGAGACAGGCGGATCTCTGTGAGGGCTACACAGAGAAATCCTGTCTCGAAAAACCAACCCACTCAAAAAACAGACAAAACACCGCCCCGCCCCTCAAAAAACAGGGTTTCTCTGTGAAGTCCTTGTTGTTCTGGAACTCTCTCTGTAAACCAGGCTGGCCTGGAACTCAGAGATCTACTTGCCTTTGCCTCCCCGGTGCTGGGATTAAAGACCTGTGCCACAATGCCCCACATCTGACTCTCACATTCTTTCTACATCTTCTTCTGTGATATTTCCTGAACCTTGGAGAGGGTGTTTACTTTCTTCCATTGATGACTGAAAAATAATCCATTATATCCAAGACGGGAGGGTGATTTATCAGAATGACTTAAGACTGTGGTCCAACTGCCTCAGCACAGAAGGTCCAAGAATTCAGGAGCTGTTCAGTTCACGAGGCTGGATGTCTCAGGTGCTCTTCAGGGTATGCTAGGGTCCTGCAGTAGTATGCTCAAACACCAGGGAAGGAATGGACGTGCTAGCCAGGCAAGACAAAGCAGGCAAAGAGCAAAAGCTTCCTTCTTTGGTGTCCTTGTATAGGTCTCCAGCAGAGGCATGGCCTGGATTAGAGGCAGATTTTCCAAGATCAAAATACCTGTATTAAAGGTGTGTCTTCCTGCCTCAAGATCCTTATTTTATAAAGGTATATCTTCCTACCTCAAAGATCTGGATTAGAAGCGGCTCTTCCCATTTCATATTAAGCAAAAGTCCCTCACAAGTGTGCCTCTCCATTTTTGGGTCTTAGTTAATTCCAGATATTGTCAAGTTGATAACCAAGAACAGTCATCATAGTAGACATACAACCAATAGCAATGGCAACAATCTTCACAGTGTATAGGAACTCAAGTTTTTTTTTGTTGTTGTTGTTTTGGTTTTTCGAGACAGGGTTTCTCTGTGGTTTTGGAGCCTGTCCTGGAACTAGCTCTGTACACAGGCTGGTCTCAAACTCACAGAGATCCGCCTGCCTCTGCCTCCCGAGTGCTGGGATTAAAGGCGTGCGCCACCACGCCTGGCCAGGAACTCAAGTTTTATGGCCTCCCCATAGGAATGTAACTCACATGTGAACCTGGGATTTTCACACAACTTCATGTATCCTAAGTGAACCCTTTCCCACTAGGCACAGTGACTTCATTTAAACTCCTTTTTTTAAAAAAGTATTTATTGCTGGGTGGTGGTGGCTCAAGCCTTTAATCCCAGCACTCGGGAGGCAGAGGCAGGTGGATCTCTGTGAGTTTGAGGCCAGCCTGGTCTACAAGAGCTAGTTCCAGGACAGGCTCCAAAGCCACAGAGAAACCCTCTCTCAAAAAACAAAACAAAAAAGATTTGTTTTGGGGCTGGAGAGATGGCTCTTCCAAAGGTCCTGAGTTCAATTCCCAGCAACCACATGGTAGCTCACAACCATCTGTAATGAGGTCTGGTGCCCTCTTCTGGCCTGTAGGCATACATGCAAACAGAATATTGTATACATAATAAATAAATAAAATATTTTTTGTTGTTTTTTTTTGTTTTTTGTTTTTCGAGACAGGGTTTCTCTGTGGTTTTGGAGCCTGTCCTGGAACTAGCTCTTGTTGACCAGGCTGGTCTCGAACTCACAGAGATCCGCCTGCCTCTGCCTCCCAAGTGCTGGGATTAAAGGCGTGCGCCACCACCGCCCAGCTTAAAATATTTTTTAAAAATTTGTTTATTTTATGTGTGTGAATGTTTTGCTCACAAGTAGATCTGTATACCACATCTGTGCCAGATAGGTGGATCTGTGAGTTTGAGGTCAACCTGGTCTTCAGAGTGAGTTCCAGGACATCAAGGGCTACATGGAGAAACCCTGTCTTGAAAAATCAAATCAGAACAAAAGAAAATAAAAAAAATAAATAAACCCTCCTTTAACAGTTACTTTAATGTTCTTTTCTAGATGCATTTTCAAATTTGTAAGATGTTCAAGGGTTAGTGTTATATAATTAGATCTTTATATAAAGAGGGAGTAATATCTCTAAGGGCCCATAGTTATTCATTCCAAGCAAGTGCCATTTGGTATCCGACAGGTTAAGAGCATACTAAAAGACCAATACACCATGAACAATAACGTCAGTTATATCTTGAAAAATGTCCCCTACTTGTGTCAACTCTTTGTCAAAAGAGTGACTGATGCTTGGCCGGGTGGTAGTGGTGCTCACCTTTGATCCCAGCACTTGGGAGCAGAGGCAAACAGACTCTGAGTTCTGAGTTCGAGGCCAGCCTGGTCCAGAGAATGAATTCCAGGGCAGTCAGGACTATACTGTCTCAGAAAACAAACAAACAAGCAAGCAAAAAAAAAAAGTGTGATGCTCAGCACCTGTGAGATAGTGAGATGGCACCTAAAGATAGCTTCCTGGCATGGCAGCACAAGCCTTTGCAATCCCAGCCCTGGGGAGGCAGAGGCAGGCAAGTCTCTGTGAATCTGAGGCCAGCCATGGTTACATCTTGAGAATCTGTTTGTTGCTTTTTCTTTGTTTTTTGAGACAAGGTTTCTCTGTGTAGTCCTGGCTGTCCTGGAACTCACTCTGTAGGCTAGGCTGACCTCCATCTCAGAGATCCACCCGACTCTGCCTGAGTGCTGGGATTAAAGACATGAGCCACCACTCCCCAGAGAGAAACTGTCTTTAGATGAATAGATGAAAGATCTAAGAAGCTAACGAAGCTCTCCAGGCTCAGAAAGCTGCTAAATTGTAAAATTTCACAAGGCCTTTGCCCAAGGTGCTAGAAGCCCTAAGCAACTGCCAGGAAGAGGGCAGTCTCCAGCCAGCTGCCTGCGGGTTCTGCTGGAGCTCCACGGCAACAGCTGCCTTCCAGGCCATCCAGGCTCGACTTGTAACCTTTTACCGGAACTCCTGCAAATAATCTCAATAGATGTACTGGTTTAGTAAGCTAGACTTCCTTGAAGTTGTTTTTTTTTTTTTTTTTTTTTGCTTGTTCTCGCAACCACGTCTGGGCACATCTCCCCAGGAAAAACCATTCACCAGGTACAGAGACGGATCTGCCTCCTTTGACCCTCCATAGTCCAGCCATTTTTCATGTCATCCAGTCCTTTTACGCGCCTTTGTTGCTATGACATCACTGGATGCTTCCACATCCCCAGCGGTTTCAGGGTTAGCCTGAACAGGCTCAGCTCCACTCAGGTTCAAGGGGAACATGGCCATGATCTGATCTGTCGTGGCTGCCCCTGGAGTCCAATCTCTGGTTCTGACAGGCTCTGGGAGAGCTCTGTGGCCCCTGGATGTGCATCAGTCACTGCTGGTCCATGAAAGGTCCCCGGACTGGGGAATAATCTCCATCTCCTGTAATTTTCTCACAGGGGAGACTCAAGTGAGACTTGTCCAACCACCACCACCTGGCTAAATACTTTTTTAAAAAATAAGAATTGCCTTGGTGGCCGGGCGATGGTGGCGCACGCCTTTAATCCCAGCACTCGGGAGGCAGAGGCAGGTGGATCTCTGTGAGTTCGAGACCAGCCTGGTCTACAAGAGCTAGTTCCAGGACAGGCTCCAAAGCTACAGAGAAACCCTGTCTCGAAAAACCAAAAAAAAAAAAAAAAAAGAATTGCCTTGGTGCCTGGCGGTGGTGGTGCACGCCTTTAATCCCAGCACTTGGGAGGCAGAGGCAGGTGGATCTCTGTGAGTTCGAGGCCAGCCTGGTCTACAAGAGCTAGTTCCAGGACAGGCTCCAAAAGCTACAGAGAAACCCTGTCTCAAAAAAAAAAAATCAAAAAACAAAACAAAAAAGAATTGCCTTGGTCATGGTATTTCTTCCCAATAATACAACAATGACTAAGACATTAGGACTCAGGTTTGGCAGCAAATACCTTTACCTGTAAAGCCATCTAGTTTACCCACAATGGGACATTTCTCAGTCCAGTTGTGTTTGACCCAGGGTCCTAAGGTGCTAGATCACCCTAAATTAAACTGCCATTGTGGCTGTAACTTTGTTGATACATGCCAATGAAAATTAAAGATTCAAGCCAGGTGGTTGGTGGAGCACACGTTTAATCCCAGCACTGGGAGACAGAGGCAGGCAGATCTCTGAGTTTGAGGTCAGCCTGGTCTACAGAGTGAGTTCCAGGACATCCAGGGCTACACAGAGAGACAGTGTCTCAAACAACCAAAAACATCCACAGAAAAAAAGGAGAGCTGGAGAGAGGACAGCAGTTTGGAACACTTGCTGTCAATCCCACCAACCGGAGACAGAGACAAGCGGTTCTGGCATTCAATGACAGATCAACCTTCCAAAACAATAAGTTCCAGGTTCACTGAGAAACAATGGCTCAAAAAATAAGGTGGTAAGTGATAGGAGATACCTGGCATCTACCTCTGGCCTCCCCGTGTGCACAGAGAAACTGGTGAATACCCAAGCACACACACAGTTAAGGGTTAAAACAGCAGTGCTGAAGATAGTGAGGAGTCAGAGGACTAGTAACCAGGTATAATCAGATTGTCTAATCAGCCAGTAGGCTGTTCCTCCCTGGAAGCTGTGTCCCTCTTATCTGGTCAATTTGATTATATCTAGTTACAAGGTCAACTAAGGTTACAGAAAGAGTCCTTGCCCTTCTTCCCCACCCCCCTCCCCCGCAATAAAAAGTCTTAGGAAGTTAATGAAACAAGGTTCAGAAACTGTAACACACACACACATGCACACACATCCATACACCACATACATACACACTTACACACACCACACACATACATAAACAAATACACACACACAGAATCTCTAACACAAGGTAAGTAAGAGTCCTGGTTTTTTGTATAGTTTTTTTGTTTGTTTGTTTTTGTTTTGTTTTTTGAGACAGGGTTTCTCTGTGTATCCCTGCTGTCCTGGAACCCACTTTTTAGGCCAGCCAGCCTCAAACTCACAGAGATCTTCTTGCCTCTGCCTCCCGAGTGGTGGGATCAAAGGTGTGAGCTACCACCGCCCAGTTTGGGTAGTTTTTAAAAAGATATTTGCTTACTTATTTTGGCTTTTTGAGACAGGGTTTCTCTGTGTAACAACCCTGGCTGTCCTAGAACTCACTCTGTATGCCGGGCAGTGGTGGCGCACGCCTTTAATCCCAGCACTTGGGAGGCAGAGGCAGGCGGATCTCTGTGAGTTCAAGACCAGCCTGGTCTACAGAGCTAGTTCCAGGACAGGCTCCAAAGCCACAGAGAAACCCTGTCTCGAAAAACCAAAAAAAAAAAAAAAAAAAGAACTCACTTTGTAGACCAGGCTGGCCTCAAACTCACAGAGATCCACCTGCCTCTGCCTCCCAGTGCTGGGATTAAAGGTGTGTGCCACCAACCACCCTGCTAAGATCTTTATTATTCATGTTCATTCATGCATGTGTGCCAATACCTGTGGACGCCAGAAGAGTCATTAGATCCCTTGGAGCTGGGGTCACAGGTCTTGGGAGCCACCGGACATGGGTGCTGAGATCTAAACTCTGATCCTTGTGTTGGAGTAACACACACTCTTAACCTCTGAGCCATTGCTCTAGTCCCCTTGGCTTTTAAAGGCATGTATGAATTTATTTTGCGTATGAATGTGATTATGGGTGGGTTGTGGACAGGCTTGTGCCCCAGTTTCTTGTGGAGGTCTCAGGACAACTTTCAGGAGTTGATTCCTTTCTGTTGTACACACCCGGGAAGACTGAACTCGGGTCACAGGGTTGGCAGCAAGTGCGGTACCCCTGAGCCATCTTGCCAGCTCCATCCAGACAGTCCTCTTATAGAAAGGGGATGTGAAGGTCAGCCACGCTAAAGATCTGCTCTGGGTCACTTGATGGGCAACTCATTTCAACTAGTTGTGCTTGCTTCCAAGTTCCTAAAATGATATTTATTTACTTTTTATGGTACTGGGATTCATAACCAGTAGGCTGCTAAGCCACACCCCCAGACCTAAAACACTACTTTCAAGAATATTTTGATGATGATGATGATGTGTGTAGGTACAAGTGTGGGCAAGAGGTTAACCTCCCACATAGCTCCTCAGGAGCTCTTCACCTGGGACCTGGGGATCAATATCGGCTGGGATCCTCCTATCTCCACCTCCCCGGGTTGTATAACAAAAGAGCACTACAACGCGGCGCTATGGGGGGGGGGCGTGAGGGAGGGGGTCTACAGCTCGAACCTGGGTCTTCGCTCGCCCATCAAGCCTTTAGCAGTTGAACTAATTCCCCAAACCTAAAATATTACTTCTTTTCCTCCTTCCCTCCATCCTTGTTCCCTCTTCCTTATCTCTTTTTTAAGAGTCTCCATATTGTGTAGTCAGTGCTGAACTTGAGCTCCGATCCTTTCAACGGTGGTATTACAGATCTGGGGTACCACATCCAGATTAAAACAGCCTTGCATCACTGGAGAGGCCAGACTGGCTGAGAAAAATGTGAGAAGCGTGAGACTTAGTCAAAGGACATGATGTCCTGGCACTAGGTTTGGGGGCACTTCCTCATCCAGCCAGCGGGCCAGGGTAGTGGGAGGCTGGGTCTCCGCTTCCCAGCTGCTTGCCTTGCAAACCCGCGATAACGCTGCGGGCAACACCACCCGGCCGCCTCGGCCGGCCGCACGTGGGACTGCATTTCCCGGGAGGGCGGCTCAGGGTCGCCTTTGTCACGTGGCTGCCACGGGCCAATCGGTGGCCGCCTCGGCCAAGGCTCTGTTGTTGGCTTGTAACGAGGAGCATTGGAGAAAGGCGAGCTTTGCAAGCTGGGCGGGGCGGGAAAAGACTGCCAAGTCTCGTCCTATCAAGTATGCCCCAGATCCAGCTGTCGCTCGGTGCCCATTCATCAAGATTTGCAACTCCTCGACGTCAGCGCCCAGACAGGAGGGGCGGGACTGGACTGACCGTCCAAGCATCCTCTTGGGCTCTAGGTCTCTCCCACCCGCCCGCCCTTGTGCTTCCTTGAGTTTTTGTGCCTCTAGCTCTGCTAGAGTACCAGCTCTTACCTTCCTTCTTTTCCCAATCTTCTCTTCCTGCCCCCTCCCCCTTAGGAGAACACAGCTATCTCCAGGCCCAGCCTCTTATCTCCTCTCCTGCTCTCTCAAGACGACCTTTGTCCCAGCCCCAGCTGTAATCTGGCCTCAGATCTTCAATAGTGAATCTGCAGGCAGTTAAAAATCTTTATTTCACATCGACTTTGGAATCAGTGGGGTTTCCAGGGCATCCCAGAATCCTCTGAGCTCCTTGTAAGGAAGGTTTCCATGAGATGGGCTTGCCTTTTCTTTTCCCACCCTGACCTCCCATCAACCAGAAGTGTTCTCGGTCACATCTCAGCTTGTCCTTTTCCTCCAGGGAGGAGTCTCGCCTATCTTCCTTTGCATCTCCTAAACCCCTGCAAGGCCTGAGCTCAATCTCTTTTCCAGAATTGCAAACTCTGCCCTGGATATTTTACCGGTACAGGTTCAATGCAACTTTTTATTTCATAAATAAGCCTTGGGGACGGGTAGGGGGTGGGGTAGCGTTCAGTAGTATAGCATTTGCCAAGCAAACTCTGGGTCCTGGGCTTCATCCTCAGCACCTACAGTTCAAGCTGTGTTTCTATTTATAACCATATATCTGAGTACGTACTTAGGATGTGTGTTAGATGCTTGAGTATTTTGGCCTCTCAGAACCACTACAGTTGTTACATGATAAAGAATGCTTAGCAGCTGAGCTGGACGTGGTGGCCTCTGGGAGGCAGAGGCAGTCGCATATCTGAGTTTAAGGTGAACCTGTTCTACATAGTGAGTTCTAGGCCAAACAGGGTAGCAAGACCCTGTCTCAAAAGGAATGTTTGAGGTTAGATTTGCAGACCCTTGTCTAGCATGCACAAGGTTCTGGGTTGGTCCCTAACACCCAAAAATAAAAATGTAAACAAGTAAAATCAGCATAAGGTTTGACTGAAAGTGTTTAGTTAGTTGCCTCTGAGTATTTATTTATTTGTAGCATTACTTTTGGTTTTTCGAGACAGAGTTTCTCTATTTGACAGCTCTGGCTGTTCTGGAGCTCACACTGTAGACCAGGCTGGCCTCGAACTCACAGAGATCTTCCTGTCTCTGCCTCCGGAGTGCTGGGATTAAAGATGTCTACCACCACCCATCTGGTTTTTGTTTTTTGAAGCTAGAAGAGTCTGGTAATGCAGTCTCTAGAGTCTAGAATATATATGCACTGCGTTGCCTGAGAATATATACACTATATTCTATTCTATATACACATATATGGGAGAAAGGAAGGTTTCGTCCCTCAGACCCACTTTTCTACAGCAGAGGCACAAACCGTCCATCACCCCACCCCTTTTGCAAACAACACAAAAGTGATCCATCTTCTCTAGCATTTCATTGTGGAGGTAGAACTCTGCTGGGCCAGCTCGGCTAAGCAGCACATTCCCCAGATGGTCAGCAGAGGCTGGAACAGATCTCTTAGCTCCGGACCGGAAGTGACCCCGCCAGATTGGGAGACACACTGAACAGGTTCAAACTCTGGTTGGATAATCTTGGGCAGACCATCTGACGTCTCCGAACCGTCATTTCCGCCTGTCCATTGGGAGTTGAATGTACTGTCTCTCACTGGGATGTGGTAAGGATTCTCAGTATATCCAAGTCCCCTAAGGGCATCACTACTCAGCTTTAAAAACAAAACAAGCGGGGCTGAGAGATGGCCCAGAGGTTAAGAGCACTGCCTGCTCTTCCAAAGGTCCTGAGTTCAATTCCCAGCAACCACATGGTGGCTCACAACCATCTGTAATGAGATCTGGTGCCCTTTTCTGGCCTGCAGGGCATACACGCAGACAGAATACTGTATACTTAATAAATAAATAAATATTAAAAAAACCAAACAAAAAAAAAGAAACAAAACAAGCATTTAATGCAGGAGATGGGGGGGGCGGAGTGTGTGTGGAATGGCACACATGCTCCACTGTGCATGTGGAGGTCAAAGGACATCTTCCAGGAGTCTCTTCTGTCTTTCTGCCTTGTGGGTTCCAGAGATTGAATCCAGGCTGTCAGGTTAAGCACTTTTCCCTCCAAGGCCAGCTCTGTAATTCCCTCTTAGCTTTTATTTTGGTTGAGAGGCAGAGGGAAGTGGTTTTCATGATGCTCTGTCACCCCCATGTGACTTAGTGAGGGAATTACACAGCGAAGTTCCCACCCAGGAAAGGCTCTTGGACTGTAGAGTCCAGCTCTACCTAAACCTACTTCACCCTTTGTACCGGGCAGCTTTGAGGAAATCTTTCCAAACATACATGTGATCGTGATGTTTGCTGCTGGAAACCTCCCATGCCTCAGCAGAGACTCAAGCCATCACCAAGGCCCCTGAGATCTGTCGGCACAGCTCTAGTTTCTGCTGTAGTCTCTGTGCAGATACCTCAGCCTTTGGATTTGTTGTTCCCACTGTCTGAGACACCCTTCCCCACCCATGGCTATTGTAGAGGTACAGGAAAGTCTCTGAGGATGGGGAACTGAAGGGCTGGAAGAGGAGCACATTTGGAGACTCAATAGGAAGGAAGAGAGTGTTCTAGAAAGAGGCAGCAACCCTGTGCTGTGCTGGAGGCACTCGTGTGGGAGGGCCTGTCAGGGGATTGGGGCTGAGGAGGGATGGACTGAAATCCATGGAAAGGAAGCCACACCCTGCAGGCCCAGGTTGTATTAGGGAGCCTAGACCCATTCCTGAAGTCAGTGGAGGGCTTTGGATAGGAGCAATTAGCAGCTCCTCTGAGCATGGATTAGCAACTGTCCTCCAGGGGAAGCTGGAGAGGGGACTCAGTGGTTAAGAGCACTTGATGCCCTTGCAGAGGACCAGCACCTATGTGCTAGCTCACAACCATCTGGGACTGGGTGATCTGATGATCTCATTTGAGTTCTGCAGTGTGTAGACACACATGCAGATATAACATTCATACACACTAAATAAAATAAATAAACCTTAAAAATTAAAAGACTGAAAACTGTCCTCCAAGAATATCATGATGGCCACAAGCTGGAGAATTCATTGCTACATAGGTTCCCAACACAAACCTCCACTGAACCAGGCCAAAACAAGATGCTGCAGTCCCTGTGACCACCAGGAGGTGGCACCAATATCCCAGTATGTCACCCTGACTCTGCTCTGATTTATTGCCTTCATAGACCAGAGACAGGAGAAGAAAAAGAGGGGATAAGGAAAGAGCCAGAAAATGAGTAGAAAAGAGGCTGGGGATGGTCAGGGTGGAGAGCGCAGGACGATGGAACTAGCGTGGAGCTTGCTCAACTGCGGCTTTTGTTTTTTGAGAGCATAGCAAGGCATGTTGGTCTGGCATCTTTTCTTCATACCTGTGGGTGCTGAGTAAGTGCTGCAGCACTGAGCTGCCCATAGCCCCATCTATGAAAGCTTCAGTCTCTCCTCCACCCCACCCTCTTCATTCTCATCCTCCTCTTCTCCTTTCTTCTCTCTCTCTTTTTTTTTGGGGGGGGGGGCAGAGGCAGGCGGATCTCTGTGAGTTCGAGACCAGCCTGGTGTACAAGAGCTAGTTCCAGGACAGGCTCCAAAACCACAGAGAAACCCTGTCTCGAAAAACCAAAAAAAAAAAAAAAAAAAAAAAGAGTGCTGGGATTAAAGGCATGCGGGCATGCGCCACCACCCCCTGGCAAGTGCTGGGATTAAAAACTCCCTTTTGGCAAATTCTTTACGCTTGACCTGGAGACTGCTGGTCCTCGCTGGAGCCTTGGAATACAGGGAGGCAAATGACCTGAGGTCTCGGGTCAGGGGATGGGAGTGAGTCGTGGCTCTAGGAACACTCTCTGACTCCTTGCTTTGTCCCCAGAGGAAGTTGTGTTCCAGTTCCCTGCTGTGTCTCTAACCAAAGACTATAACCCCTTACCTGGCCCTCCATATCCCTGTGATGCAGCTCTCTGGTCTCCTAACTGACCTGATGCGAATCTGGAATCTCTGAGCTCTACACAGTCTGCTTTATTTGCCACCAAGTTCTCCCTCACTCTGCATGTATCTGTCCATGAGTGGCCAGGAGTCCCTCAGATGTCCCTGGTGCCTGCCTTGCTCTACGCCTTTGTGGCGCCCGTCCCCTCCGGTTGGAATGTTCTCCTCACTGCAAGGCGAGGCACTGTCCTCCTGCAGCTCCTCCACGAGGGAATCCTTTCCTGAACCTCACCAGGGGCAGTCCAGCAGCTGACCTTCAGGGCTTCCTATGTAACCAGAGTCAGCATTTCTTGATGTTTGTTTAGTCGGAAACTCTTGGGGGACAAGGGACAGGCCTGTCTATCTTCACTCCCGTGGGGCAGGGGGCAGGTTACCATCCCTTGGCGCCCAGAAGCATCTGGTTCTCCCTCCTCTGTCTGCTTAGCCCTTCACTCCCCAGGATGTGCACTGAGGCCACCCCCTTCCAGAGGCGTCAGTGACTGGGCTTTCGTTCCTTTCTGTCCTTTCCTTTCTTTTTGTTTGGTTTTGAGGTAGGGTTGCACCTAGAATTCATTCTGTAATCCAGATTACCCTCCGACTCACAGTTACCATCTAGTCTCGGCCTCCTAACTTCTGGGAATATAGGCATAAACCACCATGCCCAACCCCCACCTCTTCCTTTTTCTGTGTTTTTAGACAGTATCTTAATGTTTGTAATAATTATTAAGCTTTTCGTTACACTTTATTTATGTATTTATGTCCATTAGGAACAAAAAAGTAGTCTCTGTTTACAAATGGCGCCTGTCTGTCCAGACCAGAATAATCACACAGAAACTTTATTTATTACCACACTGTTTTGCCTATTAGCTCAGGCTTCTTATTAACTAACTCTTACATCTTAGATGAACTCATTTTTATTATTTTATATTTTACCACAAGGCTCATGGTTTGTTACCTCTTGCTTCTTGGACTGCTACATGGCATCTGCCTGACTCTGCCTTCTTTCTCCCTGCATTCAGTTTAGTTTTTCTGCCTACCTCTATTCTGCCCTGTGACAGGCCAAAGCAGCTTCTCTATTAACCAATGGACATATTCACAGCCTACAGAGGGGAACCCCACATCAGTGTATGTATGTACGTGTATGTGGAAGTCAGAGGACAAGAGTTGGTACTAGCCTTCTGCTATGTGGGTCCCATAACTGAACTCAGGTCATGAGGCTAGCTTACAGTACCTTTATCTGGTTAATCATCTCCCTGACCCAAGTCTGGGCCTTATGTAGCCCAAGTTTGAACTCCTGATTCTCCTGCCTCAGCTTCTCAAGGGTTAGGTTTATAAGCACGAGCTGCCATACTGTCCTTCTCCCCGTCCACCTTCAAAGTGTTGTCATCATTTTGTATGTATGTGTTTTGATTGCTTGTTTTTGTTTTTGTCTTTCTGAGCTGTTTTTTTTTTTTTTTTTTTTTTTTTTTTGGTTTTTCGAGACAGGGTTTCTCGGTGGTTTTGGAGCCTTTCCTGGAACTAGCTCTTGTAGAGCAAGCTGGTTTCGAACTCACAAAGATCTGCCTGCCTCTGCCTCCCAAGTGCTGGGATTAAAGGCGTACGCCACCACCGCCCGGCTGAGCTGGGTTTACTTTTTTTTTTAATATTTATTTATTATGTATACAATATTCTGTCTGTGTGTATGCCTGAAGGCCAGAAGAGGGCGCCAGACCTCTTTACAGATGGTTGTGAGCCACCATGTGGTTGCTGGGAATTGAACTCAGGACCTTTGGAAGAGCAGGCAGTGCTCTTAACCTCTGAGCCATCTCTCCAGCCCCCCTGAGCTGGGTTTTTCTGTCTAGCACTGGCTGTCCTGAAACTCACAATCAGTCCAGATCCTCTGCTGCTGCCTCCCGGGTGCTGGTATCAAAGGCGTGTGTGAGCCATCACTGCCCAGCATGATTTTAGTTTTTTGGAAACAGGGTCCTTCCACCATCCAGGCTCTTCTGGAATTCACAGCAACCTGTCTGCTTCCGCTTCCTGAGTGCTGGGGTTACAGGCCTAAGGCACCGTGGTTGACTTTTGTTTTGTTTTGCTTTTGATACAGGGTCTCTCTTTGTAGCCCTAGGTGTCCTGTAATGTAGACCAGGCAATCCTGGAACCCACAGTGATTCACCTTTCAAGTACTGGGAATAAAGGCATACACCACCTTACCAGTCTATGCCTGGCTTTAAAAACAATAATATCTGGCTGGGTGAGGTGGTGAACGCCGTTAGTCCAGCACTCGGGAGGCAGAGGCAGGCAGGTAGATTTCTGTGAGTTCAAAGCCAGCTATGCTATATATGTGTGTGTGTGTGTGTGTGTGTGTGTGTGTGTGTATCCTTTTTATTTCTATTTAAGATTGGTAAAATTTTGAGCACGGGGGTATGTGCACGCAAATATTGGTGCTCACAGAGGTCAGAGTGGCAGACTTCCCTGGAGCTGGAGTTACAGCAATTGTGAGCCCCCTGATGTGTTAGTGGGAACTTAGGCTCAGGCCTTCAGCAAGGGCAGCATATGCTCTTAATGCTGAGCCATCTCTCCAGCTGTTTCTGTCTCTTGAGACAATGAGTTCGCTGAGTAGAACAGATCATCCTGAACTCTCGAGCCTCCTGTTCCTAAATCCCAAGTGTTGAGGTTACAAGTGTGCACCCCCTAGGCTTGGTGCTGGGGGTGGCTTTCAGAACCCCCCTGAAACACAAGCTCTGCCACAGTCGTACCCCAACCTTCCAGTGTTTGCTGACCAGGCAAACTCCAGCTTCTCAGAAGTCACCTGACTAGTAAAGAGAGAACAAATAAACAGGGGACTAAATGGAGACAAAGAGCAGAGGACTTCAGCCTGTGGTTGGGTGAAGCCTGCCGTAGGAAGGAACCTTTGTCCTGAGAGCCAGCCGGAAGACCCTGGGGAAGAGTGTGGCAGGCACTGAGACCTGCCTGTGCAGAGGGAAACAGAGCTTAGAGTGATAGAAAAGCAGAAAGATGGGCAGTGATGGCGCACGTCTTTAATTCCAGGACTCGGGAGGTAGAGGGTAGGCGGATCTCTGCAGGTTTGAGGCCAACCTGGTCTATGAAGCAAGTTCCAGGAAATCCAAGACTGTTAAACAGAGTAACCTTGTCTCAGAAAACAAACAAAACCAAAAAACCAAACCAAAACAAAAGATTTATTTGTTTTATTTAAAATTTTAAAGATTTGCTTATTTTTTTGCTTTGACTACATGTATGTATGTGTACCACATCTACACCTGGTACTCACAGAAGCCAAAAGACAGCACTAGATCCCCAAAATGAGATTTACAGATGGCTGTGAGCTTCCATGTGTGTGCTGGGAACCAAACCTGGGTTCTCAAGAAGAGCAACAAATACTTTTAATTGCTAAACCATCTCTCTAGCCCCCTGCGGATTTTATTTTTAATTTGTGTATGTATGTGTGTGTGTGTGTGTGTGTGTTTGTGTCTGTATATCTGTGTTCATGTATGTGCAGGTGAGTGCCCAAGAAGGTCAGAGGAGGGTGTTGGACTCCTTGGAGCTGGTTACAGGTGGCTGATGTGAGTGCTTGGAACCAAACTCAGTCCTTTGGAAGAGCAACAAGCTCTTCCAATTGCAACATAGAGAGTTTAAGGCCACCTGGGCAGCAGACCCTGTGTCTTAGTTACTATCCCAGGACAGCCAGGGCTACACAGAGAAACCTTGTTTGGTAAAACAAAAACAAAATAATTGAGATAGGTATAGTGGCACACACTTTTAACCCCAATGCTCAGGAGGCAGAGGCAGGCAGATTTCTGTAAGTTTTGAGACCAGCCATGTTTACACAATGAGTTCCAGGCCAACCAGGGCTATATAAAGAGAACTGCTTCACAAAAACAAAACAGCCAGGCGGCGGTTGTGTCTGCCTTTAATCCTAGTACTCAGGAGGCAGAGGCAAATAGATCTCTGAGTTCCAGTCCAGCCTGGTCTACAGAGCAAATACCATGACAGCCAAGGCTACTTGGAGAAACCCTGTCTCAAACAACAACAACAACAACAACAACAACAACAACAAAACAAAAAAAGAAGACAACATTTAACTGGAGACTGGTTTAGTTTCAAAGGGCTAATCCAGTTTGTTGGGAAGCAGACAGGCAGAGAGGTATCATGTTACAGCAGTAGCTGGGAGCTTTACTTCCTGATCTTCAGGTAGCAGGTGAGAGAGAGAGAGAGAGAGAGAGAGACAGAGACAGAGAGACAGAGAGAGACTGGAGACTGGGCTTGGCATGGGCTTTTGAAACTTCCAAGTCCACCCCCACAGTGACACACCTCCAACAAGGCCACACCTCCTAACACTTCCTAAACAGTTCCATTAACTCAGGACCAAGCATGCAAACATATGAGCCTACAGGGATCGTTCTCATTTAAATCACACCCTGTCTACTCCCCTCCTCAGCACTCCCCAAAATATCCTTACTCTCACCCCCACCCTCACCTTCACCCCTCACCCTCACTTTCATCCCTCACCCCAACCCCTTGGGTATGGTAACATAGGCCTTTGATCCCAGCACTAAGAAGGATTCCGAGTCAGATCCAGCCTCTACTTCACAGAGATTTTCAGGACACAGGCTGGGGATGTAGTCTAGCATACACTGAACAAATGCTGTATTGTTGAGTTCTATCCCCAGCCCTAGAATACTTGGAGCTTTTGTAACTAGGCCTTACACAAATCAGATACCAATAGTGAAAGAGAGGCAGACCAGGCATGATCTTGCACTCCTTTAATCCCGTACTTGGAAGGCAGAGGCAGGTGAACCTTTGAGGTTCAGGCTAGGGAGAAACAATAAAAAAACCCAGTCTTAAAACAGAAGGAAGGAAGGAACAGAGACATGGAAGATTCCCTACCTTAGGCCAGTCATTTCCCGCCTAGGAGGAAGCAACTACTGTCACTACCTACTCATATTCCCCAAGTTACAAGATGCCTGCAAACACCTGTTGGGAATATTAGAGCAAATTGTAAAGATGTGTTGATGTCTTACCTTGCCTGTGTAAGGCACCTGATTGGTTTAATAAAGAGCTGGATGGTCAATACCTAGGCAGGAGAGGTTAGGCAGGACTTCTAGGCAGAGAGAGGAACTGGGGCTGAATCTAGGCACACAAGGGAAATGCCATCTAGATGCATAGGGAGACGGACTTACAGAGTGGAAGAGAGGCAAAAAGCCCCATGGAAGAATGTAGATTAACGGGAACAAGTTAATTTAAGTTATAAGAGCTAGTAGGACGAGTCAAAGCTAAAGGCCAAGCTTTCATAATTAATAATTAATAATAAGTCTGCAAGTCATTATTTGGGGGTTGGTAGTCCTAAAAGCAAGTCCAACACCAAACACCAGCATGGAGTTCACGTGGTTTTGTTTCTGTTAGGGTAGGGATCAAACCCAGGACTTTGTGCACTAGGCAAGCGCTCCACCCTCTGAGCTGCCTCCCTAGCCACTTGACTTTCCCCTCTGAGGCTTAAGGCTAAGGTTGTTTCCTATCTGTACACCAGGGATTTTCCTCCCCTCCCTTCCTTTCTTTCTTTTACGATGTAGATAGATTCTGTCCAAGGACCTCATTAAACTGCATCCTGTATCAGGACACTCAGAGCAGCCCACCTTTTGCTTTCCTTTCTTTGTAGTCCTGGCTGGCCTGGAGCTCTCTTCGCAGACCAGTCTGGCTTCAGACTCACAGAGATGCAGCTCTGCTGTCCTGAGTGCTAGGATTGAAGGCGCGCAGCACCACACCAGAGGAGCCCTTTTCTGAAGGCTCCACAGCAGTGGTTCTCAACCTTCCTAACACTGTGACTCTTTAATACATTTCCTCATGTTGTGGTGACCCCAGACACAAATTATTTTGTTGCTACTTTGTAACTGTAATTTTGCAACTGCTATGAATTGTCATATAAGTATCTGATATGCAGAATATCTCATATGTGATTCCAAAGGGATGCGACCCACAGGTTGAGAACTGAGGCTCTAGCCAGAGCCTATGCTATTCAAGACATGGCTCTTCAACCTTGTATTTGAGGTCATGAAAATGATAATAATCAAACAATAATGCAGGCTTGTAATCCCAACTGTTCTGGAGGTAGATTTCTGCGGGTTCCAGTACAGCCTAGTCTACAAAGCAAATTCTGCACTTGGGAGACTGAAGCAGGGGGCTAGCCGGGGTTACTGTGTGAGACCCTATCTAGAAACTAATACTTTCGGGCATGGGGGTCAGGCCCAAGATTCCTGCACTGAGGAGGCAGAATAAAAAAGAGGAGCCGGGTGATGTGGCGCATGCCTTTAATCCCAGCACTCGGGAGGCAGCGGCAGGCGGATCTCTGTGAGTTTGAGACCAGCCTGGTCTACAGAGCTAGTTCCAGGACAGGCTCCAAAGCCACAGAGAAACCCTGTCTCGAAAAACCAAAAAAAAAAAAAAAAGAGGATCAGGACTTCAAGTCTAGTCTTGGCCCAGACTAGGCACAGTTTGTTGTAGCTGTGCCTGGCCTTGAGCTCCTGACGCTCCTCCCTCCAGGTCTTAAGTCCTCCGCTCCCAGGCATGCACCAGCACCCCTGGCTTCCAGGCACTGTTGTGAAGACTCTACAGCCTTGCTGTTCAATACAGGTATCAGTGTCCCACTCCTACCAGCTGGTCCTCCTCTCCTGCCTCCACAAGGAAAGACCGGGACCTTTGTTGTTGACGGGTAGGGCCTGCCCAAAGAATCTCCCTGACAAGAGCCCCTTGTAAGGTCATTTGAAAAGCCTCAGGATGGTCTGCTCTCTGCTGGGCCTGAGATCACAGAAGTGGGTCCCATGGGACTCCTACTTTAGGTGAATTAGCCAGCAGTAGTTGCATTTGTGTGCAGATGTGTTCAGATATGTGCAGATGTGGAATTCCTGGATTAGGCTGTAAGGTCAGGAAGGCTATGCTTTTTGAACCCTGAAGTGTACAAGGGTGACTTGGACATACCGGAACTATAGAGCTGATGCCACAGCTCAGGATCAGGTGGAGAGGTCACTAGGGTCACATCAGGCTGGTCTTGAAGTACCAGTCCGAGAGCAATGTGGCCTGGCACCAGGGGACCTGGGATATGGAATGTGAACGTTGCTGGGCCTGGGAAGGATGTGGAGGAAGCTGGTCGAGTTCAGCTGTTGGCGATTTCATGCCCCATCCTCGGTTGCTTCTTGGGGACAGACTCCAGCCGTGGAGCCCAGGTGCCAATGAAGGTCAGATTTCCATAGTAAGAGAATAAAAAGGATATTTCCTCTGGGGGCTGGGGGAGAGCTGCAGCTGTCTTGCACACATACTCCCAGATTAGGCCAAATCCCACGGCAGGTGAAGGAGAGGGTCCCAGTTAGGGTCTCAGTGGGGTGGAAAGTAGTGGGCGATGGGAAACTGAGTATTTACAGGCTTACCCATCCACGATGATGCTTAGACATAGGCATGGCCTTTGTTCCTTTACAGCACTTCTCTGGGCCCCAGTCCTGCCATGCATGCCCTGGGTTGCGATTTAGGGGTAGAAACAAGAAAGGTTAATTGCTTAGCTGGATCAAGGGCCATGCAGGCATGGGACAGGGGTGCCAAGAGGCTCAGACAATGGGAACAGTGTTTTCTGGGGAGAGAGAGGATGGGAGGAAGCAGCTTGCTTGTTATTGAAGTCTTGGTGTGCTGGTGGTTAGGCACAGGATCCTGTGTAGGCTGAGTAAGCTCTCCACGCCGTCCCCAGGCTTGTGTCTGTGTGTGTGTGTGTGTGTGTGTGCATGCGTACACCTATGCATGTGTCTATGGAGGCCAGGGGTGCTACAGGTAAACACCACTCCCTGGTTTATGCAGTGCTGCAGGTTGAACCCAGGACTCATGTGTGCTAGGCTAGACAATCATCTACTGACAGCTACAGTCCCAGCCCCCATGTGAGCTCTTGAGAGTCACTGGGGCTTGGCCAAGTGAAGTGTGGGAAAAAAGTGTCCCCTGGAAGGCAAAGCCCATGGGAAGGCTGTGACATGGCAGGCACTGGGTCATAAGGCTACTGTTAAAACAGAGCTGGGGCACTGGTGAGCTTCAGCATAGCGTCCGTCTATCCTCCCTGGGCTAACAGAGCTCCCTGTTCTGGGCCTTCCAGAGCCTCTGAACACCAGGACATACTGGGCCATGCAGGGCACGGGAGTGAGCTCCACGGGCACAGACCATCTTGTCTGAGGTCCCACTTTCCTATTTCCCCCATGTGATATGGGCCAATTTCTTCCTCCTTCTGAGCCTCAGTGTCCCCCTCAGCAAAATGCTGCCAGTGAGAATGTTTTCCTGGAAGAGCCACCCCCGGCCCTGTGCCCCCTCCGCCCAGCACAGCACCCTGCCCTGGAGGCCCTGTCTTAATTGCCATGCAATAACAGCTGCTGTTTACTCAACACACATGCACTGTTTGGCAGGTGTCATCCTTCATCCCAGCATAACAGGCAGGGAAAGAGAGGCTCAGAGAGGGTGGCTGGTCATGGTACCACCCCTCCTACCCAGACACCTTCCTCCCAGGTGCTCATTCATTGCTATCAGCTTCCTGTCCGTGGGCTCCCAGATCAGAGTGTTGTCTGCCTGTCCCCCTCAGCAGTCTCCAGTGGCCTTCTGGAGAGAAACCCAGTGCTGTTCACAGGCTTGGAAGCTGCTCAGAACAGGGACAGACTAAAGGGGCTGGGCCCCAGCTGTTGCCGTGCTGCCCAGAGCTGGCTGGGGAGGGAGGGCAGGCTTGAAGGAGCAGCAAGGCTTGCACAGGGGAATTAGCAGCATCTGTCTCCTGACATGGGACATCAGGAATGTGAACCAACCCAGCAACCATGTGCTTGCCAGGGACACTGGCAGGGAGAGGCACAGGGCAGGCAGTCCGGTCCCTCCTGGACCCCAGAAATTACCAGGCAGCAGCTGTTCCTGTCACTCCAAGCAGCCTGGTTCTGGGCTCCAATATTTGCAGGGCCTGCTGAGAACCGGGGCTATCAGTCCAGCTGTTTTATGAAACCCCATTTTCTGTTTTGTTTTTACAGCACTGGTAATCAGATCCAAGTCCTTTTTCTTTGTTTCTTGTTTTGTTTTTGCTACAAGGCCTTACTCCAACCTCGGCCTGCTTGGGTCTCATGATGTAGACCAGACTGAGCCCAAACTCAGAGGTTTGAGATTTGTCTACCTCTGACTCCCAGTTGTTGGGGACAGGCGTGTGCCGTCATGTCTAGCCTGCTTTGTCTTCTTTCTTTCTTTCTTTCTTTCTTTCTTTCTTTCTTTCTTTTTTTTTTTGCAGAGTGAGGTTGAATATTTATTCAGGGGGTTGTGGAGGGGAAAGGGTGAAGGGGGGACAGAGAGAGAGAGAAGAGGAGAAAGAGACAGAGAAGGGGGAGTGTCTTCATTCTTTTTGAAGGCTAGGTCTCATCTTATAGCTTAGGCTAGGGCCTATAACTCACTCTGTATCCCAAGCTGGCTTCAGATTTGAGGTGATCTCCCGAGTGCTTGCATTACGGGTGTGAACCCTCGGTGCCTGACTTTGTTTTTTTGCGGCACAGTCTGTCTTTTTATCCCAGTTTGGCTTCTCACTCCAGCTAATCCTCCTGAGTCACTTCTTACCGTTTCATATCTGAGGTGGTTTCAGTATGTCTGTCCCCTCCTGGACCCCAGGAGTCACCAGGCAGCTGTTCCTAAGACTCAGAGCAGCCTGGTTCTGGGCTTCAACATTTACAGGTCCTGCTGAGAACCTGAGGTGTCAGCCCAACTCTTTCGTGGAACCCCCTATGTAGCCCTGATTCCAAACTCCTAATTTTGAAAAGAGATTTATCTGATTTTTATGTTCTGTGAGTGCACCTGCATGCAGGTACCAGCAGAGGCCAGAGAGGGTACCGGAGACCCTAAAACTAGAGTTAAAGATGGTTGTAAACTAGGATTAGGGGATGCTGGAAGCTGTAATCAGGCCCTCTGCAAGAGCTGTGGGTGATTTTAACTGCCAAGCCATCTCTCCAGCCCCTCCAACTTACATGAATGTGCACATGCATGCAAGACTGTCTGTGTTGTCATTTTGTTTTGTTTTGTTTTGAGACAGGGTTTTTCCACGCAGCCCTGGCTGTTCGGGAACAGGTCGGCCTTGGACTCAAATTTGCCTGACTCTGTCTCCCAAGTGCTAGGACTAAAGGCGTGTACCATCCCCGCCTGATGCCCCTCTGAGGTGTGTAATACTGCACCAGACACCACCATGAAGAGGAAGCATCATCTAAGTGTGGTGGAGCTGGGCTTGGGGAGACAACCGGGTGGCTCCAGACGACAAGGGGCCAAGAGTGGAGCTGTGGCTGTGGGGCCTTTGATCTACGCCTCTCAGTCCTTACACCTGATTCCAATCTTTTCCTCACCGAGGTAAATCCGAGGAATCTGCCTCAGAGAGCGACTGCCTGGACTGGGGACAGACCAGCTCTGACTAGTAATCTCTAATGGGGTTCTGAGTTTGGAATTGGGTCTCGGTTGGAAAATTTGAGACCTTGGTAACGTTGATTATCGTGCATGGTGCTTACACAGAAAATCTGAGGTCCCAGGGAGCCATGTAGGAAGAATAAAAGCTAGGAGCTGCTTTGGGTAGCTGCCTCGGGAGCTACCTGCAGGAGACAGAGAACAGAAGTGGGGCAGGAGACCTTGGCTGGGAATCGGGGCTGGAGGCCATGCAAGAGCCCCAGTTCCCAGTAAGATTACAGCATGACTTGTTGGGGTCTAGACCAGCCTTCTCCAAGCTTAAGGATATTATCTACGTCTCCTTCCTCCAAAGGGAATGCCTGTTCTCAAAGGCAGGACAGGGTCAATGGCCCTCATCTTGCGGAAGAAAAGTGGCCACCAGAGCAGTGACGGTGCTGACCTGGGTCCCTCAGTAGGATGCTGCACATAGCAGAATCTGAACCCTCGCTCCAAGTCTGACGCTCTCTGAATCCCACTAAGGAATATGGCTTCTTAGGGAAAGGAGTGACCAGGGAGAAGCCGTGGGCTTTTTGTTTGATGTCCCCTCTAGGATGGGGTATTCTGGATGAGGTACAGTTTGGGATATAGTGAGTCCGAAAGGGTATGGACGTAGCCCAGAACAATGAGGAAAAAGCTATTCCCTTCATGAACTATGGCTGTCTTCCTGCACGGCTCTTAGTGAACAAGCCATCCTTAAATCTTTCTTTGCCTGCGTGTGTGTGTGTGCCCATGGAAGTCAGAAGAGGGTACTGGCTGCCTCAGAACTAGAATTACAAATGGTTGTTGTGGGTGCTGGAAGTCAACACTTGGGTCCTCAGGAAGAGCAACACGTGCTCTTAGATGATAGGCCATCTCTTCAGCTCCATGCTCAAATTCTTATACTAGCCCCCAGAAGCATAAACACATTTTCAGCCATCACTCCCAGAGAGCTTATGGGAGCCAGGTAGCAGAGCGCCAAGTGCTAGGCTGGGACCACTTCCGGCCTCTCCATGGCCCACCCTAAGGTTCAGGGCTAGGGAGCAGCTAAAACAGCCAGGATGGAGCCCAGTAAGTTTCCAGGCTGAGAGCTCTGGGAAGCCAGGCCCTCTGAGGGAGGGCGGGGCTGAGATTAGGGCTGTAACAGTCTCCAGGGAGGATCCTGCATTTGGGACAGCTGCAGCTCAGTCAGGCAGCAAGCAGCTGCTGCCTGGGAGACAGGCCAGGGTATGGCAGGGCGGGCACAGCCCCCGCAAGCCCTGAGTCTGAGCTGGCAGATCCAGATCGTGGGAGCAGGCAGCGGCTGGAGGCTTGTTTTCATGCTGCGTTAACGGTCAGTTTGCTTAATGCTGAGCAGATGGGGGAGGGGGCACCAGCTCCCTTGAGGACAGCTGTGGGCCAAACAGGCATCCAAGCCATGTTGAGGGTACAAGGGCCTGCCTTACAGATGGTGCAGTATGGGATCATCTGCCCATGAACTCTCACGCCATGGCACACACAAGGATGGTTCTGGAAGGGTGGATGCGTACCCACCTCTGGGTCTGCCATAGCACAGCTGGGGGTGGAAGCCAACTGAAGGCCTGGCACACATCCCTCAGTCTCTGTCACCCAGACAGAGCTCCCAGAACAGGGAGTCTTCCCACCCTACGCCCTGCCCCTCAGGGGAGACACCAGGCACACAGATTTATTTCAAAAAATAATTTATAAAAATGTCGTCTTCTGTGTTTTCCACAGGCTTCTAGTCTCTCAGGGACACCAGAGCTGGTACTCATTCCACCAAGATGCTGGGACAGTGATGGGAGGTGAGGCTTGGGGCTGGGGTCAAGGAGGTCAGAGGCCTCTAACCTCTAGGTAGTCTGGGTAATCAGAAAGGTTTGGGACAAAGGCTTTGTAGCCAGGCCTAGCAAGCCCCTGAGATGGAAGCTAAGTGCCAAAGCCCAGAGCATGAAGCCCTAACAGTTAGCTTCTCTGAAGATAGGTCCAAGGGCGGGGCCAAGACCCTGAGACTAGAGTGGAATTCTGGGTTGGGAACATAAGGCTAGAGCAGAGGGCCTGAACTATGAACCTTAGGACCAGGAATGGGCCTCCCCAAAGCAGGGCCAGAGGATTTGGGGCAGCAGTAGCCTCAAGTCAGAGGCTGGTGCTGCCAACAGGAGGCCCATTGCCACCGACCTACCCGCTCGTACAACATGGGGCCCCTGCTCACGTCTGTACTCCAGGGAGAGGGAAGGGGCTTGGCTCGAGTGGCAAGGGGTCGTGGCTGAAAACAGAGTCACTGGAGGAGCAGGTGCTGCTGGCATCCCCATTGGAGGGAGAGTAGGGTCCAAAGGTCAGGCGGAGGTCAAGGTACTGCAAAGAGCAAAGCTGGTCAGCCTCCACCCTCTGGGACGGATGCTTCATGTTTATGTCACCAGGCCACGGGAGCGGTGGAGAGAGGGCACGGGGCAGGAGTGGGCAGTACCTCTTCAGAGACAGCCAGCAGGACCTTGTCTAGCGCTTCTACCAGTTGCTTAAAAGTCGGCCTCTGAGAGGGCACCGCATGCCAACACTCCCTCATTAACCCGTACCTGGGGTTGAGTCAAAGAACTTATGTCTAGGGCAGAGCCGGGACTGTGGGCTCCCTGCGGGCTCCCTGGGGAGGGACAAGCAGAGCAATTCACTAGAGAGCAGACTGAGGACAACACAAGCCACGGAGGGAAAGAGGAGAAAGGCGAGTAGGTTGCTGCTCCGTGACCAGGGCCAAAGCAGGTTGGGCAGGGGAGAGCATCCTTACAACTCTGGGGGGCAGTTCGGGGGCCGGTCCATCCTGTGCCCCTCTCGCAGCAGTGAGAACAGTTCTTCCACCGGGATGCCAGGGTATGGGGAGCCCCCAAGGGTGAAGATTTCCCACAGTAGGATCCCAAATGACCACCTAGAGGTAGAAGTGGGGCTCAGCAGGGCCCAGCACCCTTTCTCCTTAAGGCTGTGGAAGAGGCCTTTGCAGTCATGATCCACCCTTGGAGACAGGGAGGGGCACTCATTTCTTTTGGAGTCTGGAGCTACAAAGGTCCCAGGCCTAATCAGGGGGACTCCTAGGATCTTACGACTTTGGCAAGTGCCTTGGCGTTTTAGAGGGCAGGATGACAGCTGATATCTAAGACCCCGGCTTCTGGACTCACACATCACTCTGGTGTGTGTATACACGATCAAACAAGGCCTCAGGAGCCATCCACTTGACTGGCAGGCGGCCCTAGAGGAAGAAGGTGGGGGACAATGGTGTTGAGTCGCACAGGGCCTATTCCTTCCATGCCAGGCCCAGCCCCCACCTCATTCCCATGTATCTATGCTCTGCCCCTCACATTGCTGGTTTTCTTATAGTAGTCAATATGGTGGACGCCGCGGGCCAGCCCGAAGTCGGCAATCTTCACCACATCGTCCTCAGTCACCAGCACGTTTCGGGCAGCCAGGTCCCGGTGGATGCACTAAGAAGAGGGCAGGGGACTTCGGTATATCAGGACACGTGTCTGGGAGCTGTGCTCAGCATTTCACAGTAAGTCCAGGGGCTAGGGTCACTCGCCCCCGAACAGACGAGAAATGGAATGGGCAAAGGCCTGGGCTGAATCCCCAGCACCAGACAAAGGAAAAGGAGGAAGCCCACACCTGCACCATGGCTTCATTTGCCTCACTCTTGGGTTAGAGACTAGGTGAAGAGAGACTGGGGACATGCAGTGTTACAAGTGGGGACATGCAGAGTTAGCTGCATCTGTACGGAGCCACGTATAAAGGACAGAGCAGTGAACAGGGAACAAGGAGCCACCAGCATGGAAGCCATGGAGATGGGGGAGTTAGAGTGGTCCAGAGCACACTTGAACTGTCTCTTGTCCACACCTTCCGAGACTCCAGATACTGCATGCCTCGGGCCACCTGGTAGGCACAGGAGACCAGGGCCGGGAAGGAGAGTGGCCCATCACTGCTCCGAGGCCCATCAGGGCTGAGGTCAGGGCCTGGGGGGCGCCGGGCACGGAGGAATTCCCGAAGGTTTCCCTTGGCGGCACATTCCACAATCACATACAGGGGCCCTACAGGGGGTAGGCATGGGCCAGGGGATGGGAAGGCTGGCAAGACTGTGCCTTTGCATCCCGACTGCCCGTCTGTATCCCAGCTCCTGCCCTACCTTCCTGAGTGCAGACACCCAGCAGGTTGATGATATTCTTGTGTCGGCCGATTAGCTTCATCACCTCCATCTCGGACACCAGGTCCGCCAGATCCTTGTCGGAGGCATTGTCTGCAAAGCCAACAGCTGGGGTGAGGAAGCTGCCCCTTCGGCTCCACAGAGCAGCATAGGGTGGGGCAGGCAAGGAACACTGGACCAGGGCTTGGGTGGATCCGGGCTAAAACCCTGCTGGGCTGTGGGCCTTAAAAGAAGTCTTTTAGCCGGGCATTGGTGGCGCACGCCTTTAATCCCAGCACTCGGGAGGCAGAGGCAGGCAGATCTCTGTGAGTTCAAGGCCAGCCTGGTCTACAAAAGGAGTTCCAGGACAGGCTCCAAAGCTACAGAGAAACCCTGCCTCGAAACCCCCCCCAAAACAAAACAAAACAAAAAAACAAAAAACCCAAGAAGCCTTTTACCCAGGTGGTGGTGGAGCACACTTTTAATCCCAGCACTCGGGAGACAGAGGCAGGCAGATCTCTGTGAGTTTGAGGCCAGCCTTGTCTACAGAGAGAGTTCCAGGATAGGCTCCAAAGCTACAGAGAAACCCTGTCTCGACAAACAAAATAACACAAAACAAAACAAAAAAGAGAAGCCTCTTAGAACTAGGGGTGTAGTTCAACTTGTAGAGTGCTTGCCTAGTGTGAAGCCCTGCAGTTGGTCCTCAGCACTACATAAGACTAGGCATGGTACAGCCGGGCGGTGGTGGCGCACGCCTTTAATCCCAGCACTTGGGAGGCAGAGGCAGGCGGATCTCTGTGAGTTCGAGACCAGCCTGGTCTACAGAGCTAGTTCCAGGACAGGCTCCAAAGCCACAGAGAAACCCTGTCTCGAAAAACCAAAAAAAAAAAAAAAAAAGACTAGGCATGGTAGAGCCCACTTCTGATCCTAGTACTTGATGAACAGGAGGCTAGCCTGGCCTACATGAGACAAAAAGCCTTTAAAACAATGAGCGTGTGTATGCGCATGCAGGTGTGTGCATGTATGTGTGTGTGTGTGTGTGTGCATGTGTGTATTTAAAGAAGAGTCCATAAATTTGCAAGGGAGTGGGAAGCATGGAGGATTTGGAAGGATAGAGTGGGGTGAAAATGATGTAAATGCAGTACTCACGTATGGAATTCTCAAAAAAAAAAAAAAAGCAAGTGCTTAAAAACAATAATTCCATAGGTGTGGTGGCTCACACCTTTAATCTCCCATGAGTTTGAGACCAGACAGGACTATATATATATATATGAATGAAATCCTATTTATTTATTTAGTCAAAGCAGTGTTTCTCTGTATAGCCCTGGCTGTCCCAGGCTGGCCTCCAACTCAGAGATCTGCCTATCTCAACCTCCTGATTGCTGGGATTAAAGACATGTGCTACTCTGCCTGGCTCACATAATTCCTTCAATGGTATGGGGAGATGCTCAGTGGATAAAATATTTGCTGCACACACAGAGGACCTGAGCTCAGATTCCCAGACCCACATAAAATCTGGGTGCAGCAATACAGCAGCCGTGGCCCTAACTCTTGGGTCACGGAGAGTGGCAGCAGGTGGTAGAGGGTCAGCTAGTGTAGCTGACACTGCTGAAGCTCCAGGTTCAGTGAGAGAGAGACTGTCTCAGAAACAAAAGGCAGTAAGTGATGGAGGACAGCGGGGGCTGCACACCCCCACCTGCCCACACGCACACACACCCAGCACACACATACCTCACAAGTAATGGAGGAGGACAGCGGGCGCTGCACACCCCCACCTGCCCACATGCACACACACCTAGCACACACATACCTCACAAGTTTCTCAACCTCTCTGAACCTTAGACTTGTCTTATATGAAGCAGAACATCTCACAGAAGTTGCAAAGATGAAACATGAAAGATCTTAAGGGCTGACCTTTCCATGAGGAGGTCCAGGGATGGGAGAGTCAGAAGCTCCCAACCGGAAGGAAGTTGTGCTAACTAGTCCCTAGGAAGTACCCTGAGGTCTTGTTATCATCTGGGAAGGAGAGACTTCTATGACTTCCCTTAAGAAGACAGGACTAAGGACCAGGGACTAGGCCCCCAGGACTGACCTGAAGCCTTGGGACAAAGACATGATTCTTATCCTGGCCACACATCAATATAAAGGAACCTATTTCATAATTACTGCCTCCCAGAAAGTGCCAGCTGGTTCCAGCTGTGCAGATGGAAGGAGGGAGAGAGGGAGGGAGGGAGGGAGGGAGGGAGGGAGGGAGGGAGGGAGGGAGGGAAAGAGAGCAATGCAGTGGTTGGGGTTGTTCCTGCAAAGTGGCTGGGTACAGCAGCAACAGGTTCTAATGGGGCCCAGCAAGATGACTGGGCCCAAATGGTATAATATTAAGTAGAAAGAGATTGAGTAAGCATGATTTGATTTACACAGAACAAAGCAAAACAATAAGCTGGGCAGTGGTGGCACATGCCTTTAATCCCAGCACTCAGAGGTGGAGGGAGGCGGATCTCTGTGAGCTTGAGGCCAACCTGGTACAGAGGGGTACACAAAGCAACTCTGTCTCAAAAAACCACCACCACCACCACCACCAAATATATATATGTATGTATAATAAATACAGAGGAAAACGTGAAGGAGCTAACAAGGCGGCTCAGTGCAGAAGCCTGACAACAGAGTACGGGCCCTGAAATGGATCCCACCAGGTGTTCTCTGAGCCGCCTGCACAGGATGGTTTGTGCTCACATATGCCCACACTCACACACATAAGACAACAATAATCGCCTTAAATCCCAGCGCTTGGGAGGCAGAGGCATGTGGATCTCTGTGAGTTCAAGTCCAGCCTGGTCTATGCAGCCCAGCCAGCACTGTATAATATGATCTTGTCTAAAAAGCCATAAACTTTAGTTTCTTCTTTTTTTAATTTTTGTAAAGTTATAAACTTTGAAAAAAAAAGTAAAAGAGATTCCACTGGACGGATGCTAAGCGAATGCAGAACACTTTGGGGCATTGCTTGAGGTCTGGGCTTTTTACTCTCTCTGTCATTACTGGGGATGGTACGTCGGTCCTACACATTAAGCAAGACATTTAACCAGACCTCTTCATATTTTGGGAAAGGGTTTCACTAAGTTTCAGGCAGGACTTGAACTCAGTCTGTAGCCTAGGCAGGCCTTGACTTTGCCATCCTATTGGCTTAATCTCCCAAGTACCTACAATTACAGCTTGTGCCCCTAGACCCAGCTTGGACCTGCCACTTATGGTTTTTTTTATTTTTTTATTTTTTTATTTTTTTTTGATTTTCGAGACAGGGTTTCTCCGTAGCTTTTGGTTCCTGTCCTGGAACTAGCTCTTGTAGACCAGGCTGGACTCGAACTCCCAGAGATCCGCCTGCCTCTGCCTCCCAAGTGCTGGGATTAAAGGTGTGCGCCACCACCGCCCGGCTTTTTTTAATTATTTTATTTTATTTTTTTAAGGTTTAAGAAATGAAGAGCTCAATAAATATCAATAAAAATATACAAAATTTTAAAAAGATGTATACACATATACACACACTCGCACACATACACGCTTACACATAAAAATAAAACAAACCTCTAAATAAATAAATAAATAAATAAATAAATAAGATTTGCTTTTGTTCATGTGTGTGGGGTGCCTTCAGAGGTCAGAGAGTATGTCAGAATCCCTGGAGTTGGAGTCACAGGTGGTTTTGAGTTGCCTGATGTGGGTGCTGGGAATTGAACCCGGGTTCTCATCAAGAGCAGCAAGCACTCTTAACGGCTCAGCCACCTCTCCAGCCCTGAGACTGGGACTGTTCAACAGATGGCTGTTCTACACTAAAGGTACAGACTTGGAGCGGGAGGAATATGTGATGATGGCGCACGTATGATATTTTAGTGGGATTGATGAGGATGAGGTGGAAGACAAGGAGACAGGAGGCCAGAGCCTTGGCCACAGCAGATCTCATAGGGGTCATCACACAGCGGTTAACATTTACTGAGCAATCCAGGTGTCATTCCAGTCCTCGGGAGGATAAGGCAGGAGGATCACTGTGAGTTCCAGGTCAGCCCAGGCTAGAGTGTGACCCAGCCTCAAGAAAACCAATTCTTTAGCCTGCATCAGAAATTTACTGTCACATGAACCAGACACATCCTATGAACTTCAGCCTGAGAGTTAATGGATCATTATTCATCCCTATAGAGACACCAGGAGAGACTGGGGCTCACAAGTCACTTGCCAGGGCCAGCAGTAGAGTTTGGTCCCAGCATGCCCTGCCCAGGTTGCCACGGATACCTTTCAGCATCTTCACTGCCACTGTGCTGGTTTGGTCGGGCTGAGAGGGGTCCATGCCGTACGCTTCTGCTCGAACCACTTGCCCAAAGCAGCCCTCGCCCAGGGGCTTTCCGAGCACCAGCCTGGAGATCAAGAAGGCCCATGCCTCAGTTCTGTGGGTACCACGCTTGCATTGGCACCCCCATCTTTACCCTGGTTAAGTATACCTGTCCCGGGGGAACTCCCAAAGTGGGTCTAGAGGTAGATCTAGATTCACAAGGCCCGTGAGCAAGGGCGGGCCACTGGAGGACAACCGGACGCCTCTCACGAGGGCCAGGCTTGATTTGCCAGAGGACCCCGACTCCAAAGAAAACTGCAAAGTAGGAGATTTGTTCTGCCTGTTGGAGTCAGGCCGAGAGCCATACAGGATGGGGGCTGGGGGACAGACACAGTACCTGGCGCGCCAAAGGGAAACGGGACAGCTTTTGTACAGTGGCAGGCTGGCGGGAGTGGGAGCCGTGGAACGCTTGTCGGTGATAGACCCCGGCCAGCAGCAAGAGCACAGCCAGAGCCAGTGAGCCTGACACATAGAGGATGATGTCTGTGTATCTGGCCTCAGATGCCGCTGCTGTCCACGTGATGTCCTCCTCTGTTCTCGCCGTCAGAAGTACATAGACAGAGAAACTGAGCGGTCAGTGTTCCGATTGATCAATCCTCCCCGCCATAGCTTAGGTCCCCTTAGATACTGACACACACAGGGACACACGCACTGGAAAAGTCGCAGTTATATAAAGTCTTAGAATCCCTGAGGGTCACGTGGACAGTCATGTAAAATCAAATACATATCCCTGCTGAATTCAGCAAGAAAGCATTTGTCTAACACGTACTGTGCCCCGAACAAACAAATACTGTACCCCCCACAGGCCAAGGAAACTGCCTACCCAACAGACCATAGCCCACAACAAACCGAACCCCGAGAGGATGCCTGCAGCCCACCCCCCTCCCATGCTCACCTGGTAGCACCGTGAGCCAAGCTGACTGGTAAGAAAGGCCGATGGAGTTGCCCGCCAGGCAGGTATACTCTCCCGCATCCTCGGCCGACACGTTCCTCAGATACAGGACCTCTACCTCTGAGCTATTGATGTCTGTTGTCTGAAGCAGCGGACACGCTGGGTCACAGGAGGGTCTGGGGCCAGACTGTAGCTGGGAGTGTGGTCTGGGGGATCATTCCACCCCAGCGGGAAAAGGGTGAGGCCCAGGCAATAGCAGGAACCGAACCTTTAGGACTTGTACGTATGGGAAGCCGTCGGCGCCGAAGCTGCTGCCGTTGATAACGATGTGCTTCAGCCACTGGATGTGGGGCTGGGCGTCACTGTACACCTTGCACAGCAGCTCCACATTGCTGCCAACCACAGCTGTGGTGTTGGCTGGGAGCCCCGCCTGCAGGATGGGCCGGTGCGGGGACCGCTCTGGGGACCAGGCCAGGCCGTCAACCCTGACCAGTGGCACCCACGAAATCACCCAGTTTACCTGCCCCCAGCCACCCTCGCAGTTCAAGGGAAGTGGTGCGGGAGAATTGTCTGTATCCTGTCAATCATGTTATAAATAAACGCTGATTGGCCAGGCAGGAAATATAGGTAGGAAAACCAGACAGGAAGTAGAAATGATGTCATGAAAAAAGGGGAATTCTGGGAAGGAGGAAGCTGATTCCTCCCTCTTCTGCCCGGACCACCAAAGCAGCAGGATGTGATCTGCCCCGCTGAAAAAAAAGTACTGAGCGGGCTGGAGAGATGGCTCAGTGGTTAAGAGCATTGCCTGCTCTTCCAAAGGTCCTGAGTTCAATTCCCGGCAACCACATGGTGGCTCACAACCATCTGTAATGAGGTCTGGTGCCCTCTTCAGGCCTGCAGACATACACACAGAAAGAATATTGTATACATAATAAATAAATAAATATTAAAAAAAAAGTACTGAGCCACATGGCTAACATAGATCAGAAAAATGGGTTAATCAAGATGTGAGAGTTAGCCAGTGAGAAGCTAGAGATAATGGGCCAATCAGCTTATAATTTATGGAGACCTATGTGTGATTTTCTTTGGGGCTAAACAGTTATGGGGTACTGGGCGGGACAAAAACCCCAACAAACAAACAAGCCAGCCCCCTCATGTTACAGGGAAGGACCTTCTAGACATCCAGCGCAGACCTTGTCAGCCTTCTGTTTGTTCTCCTTCAAGTTTTTGAGGCTCTACAGCCTTTAGGCCCAGGACAGCTTGTCAGACTCACATTTAAAACTTCCACAGCCTGCCCCCCACCCCCATAAATGGTGCCCCCCATGCCCCCCGCCACTAATGCATTGCTTTCTTAAGAACTGAGTGCAGCCTGTGCCATTTGCCTGGATACCCTTCTCACTTTCCTTTAGGCAGACATCTGCTCCTTGGGTCCACATTACTCCCTTCAGATCCTTGGTGCTATTTGACTCTTCGAAGACTGACTCTACCTTGTCTCTAAAACAAGATATTCTCCCTGAGGGCAGGCTGGAGCCCAAGGTGAGTGAGACTGTCTGTCCTGCCACTCAGCCCATCCACTCACCCAGCACATCCAACAGATAGCTGTAGCGAATGCTGCCCAGGGAGTTCTCCACGAGGCACGTGTATGTGCCACGGTCTGAGGGTACCACGCTTTCCATCACCAGGCTCCAGTGTTGGTGGCGTAGCTGGAAGTAAAGGAAGTGTTCGTAGGGGACCAGGGCAGAGGGAGGAGAGGATCTGCCTATGGGGATCTTCTCAATCTCCCTAGGCCCCAAGAGGATCCGACCAAGGCCAAAGTTCCCTAGACAGAGAACAAGGCTGTATGAAGTGTTGGAAAGGGGCTTGGAGGGATTGTGCAGTAATTTAGAGCACCGGCTGCTCTTATCCAGAGGTCCCAGATTCGATTCCCAGCACCCACATGGTGACTCCCAACCATCTGTAGCTCCAGTCCCAGGGATCTGACACTCTTTACTAGCCTCTGCGGCACTGGACATACACAAAATACACATGTATACATGCAGGCAAAACATTCATACAAATAAAACAAATAAATCCTAAAAAGAAAAAAAGTATTTAAAGGCCAGGCACGGTGGTTCATGTCTTTAATCCCAGCACTCGGAAAGCGAAGGTAAGGCCAGTCTGGTCTACAAATGGATTCCAAGCCAGTCAAAACTACACAGTGAGACATTGTCTCAAACAAACAAACAAGCAAAAAACATTGTCTGAGCCCTAGTTTGAGTCTTGAGTTTTAGCTGCACCCTACCTGGGAATGCTTCCTTGTGCTAGAACCAAGGGTTCTCAATGTTCCTAACGCTACAACCTCTAAACACAGATCCTCATGTTACGGTGACCCCCGACCATAAAATTTTTTTTCAATTTTTTTTAAGATTTTTTTATTTATTATGTATACAGTGTTCTGCTTGCATGTATACTTGCAGGCCAGAAGAGGGCACCAGATCTCATTACAGATGGTTGTGAGCCACCATGTGGTTGCTGGGGATTGTACTCAGGACCTCTGGAAGAGCAGTCAGTGCTCTTACCTCTGAGCCATCTCTCCAGCCCCATAAAATTATTTTTATTGCTACTCCATAACTGCAACTTTGCTACTGTTTTGAATTGTAATGTACATATCTGATATACAGGATATCTGGTAAGCGGCCCCTGTAAAAAGGTCGTTTGACCCCTGAAGGGGTTGTGACCCATAGGTTGAGAACCACTGTGCTAGTCTTTGCCCACTCTGAGTCTTGGGTTCCTCTTCACAGTGTGGAGCTCAGCCTCAAAGTGAGGCGCTGACGCCTGTAACGCCTACCAGTCTAGACTTCTTCCGACTTTACAGAAGGAGACGCCAATCAGGAGGCTGCACTTGGAGACTAGCTTGAACTCTAAGGTAAAACCCTATTTCAAAAACAGCAGTATCACCCCAGTGAGGTGGGGCATGCCTTAGTCTCAGCACCTGGAAGGCAGAGGCAAGGCAGATCTTTGTGAATTTGAGGCCATCCTGGTCTACAAAGTGAGCTCTAGGGCAGGCAGGGCTACAGAGAGAACCTGTCTCAAAAATACAAAATAAAAATAAAAACAAACAAACAAACGAAACCAAAAGCAGAACCAGCACCATCAGGGCTGGAGAGATGCTCGGTGGTTAGGAGCACTTGCTGCTCTTCTGGGGGTCCTGGGTTTGTTGCCTAGCACCCACTCCAGACAGCTCACAACTGCCCATATAATTCTAGCTCCCAGGGGTCTGGTGCCCTCTTCTAGACTCTGTGGGCATCAATGCATATGGTATTTATTCACACAAAAATAAAAAAATAAATAAAAATGAATTTTCAGTGCCCCTCCCTATAAACATTGCCGTCAGAACTCCACCAGAACACAAAAGGAGTCACCTGTTGCTAAGGCTGAGGGGACAAAAGGGCAAAATTTGGGAGTGGCAGACTGGGCACTTGAGCCAGAGCTGCCCATTGCCTGGGGCTCTGTGATTACCTTCCTCATTAGATATATTGATCTATGGGAGGGGCTATACGGGAAAAATGAAAATGGGGGAGCAGATGGATTTGGATGCCAAGACTCACCCGAATGCCTCCAATGCGATTCTCCCCATGGAAGGCCTGTCCATCCTTGAGCCAATGGATAGTGGGCATGGGGTTGCCTGCAGCTGGGCAGCGGAATTTGACCGTGTTCCCGGCAGGCACTGCATGCAGTTTCTTCTCCATGCGTTGGGGGTGTGTCCAGTAGGGTGCTAGAGGGAGAAGAGTAATTAGGATCCCTAATTACTAAGGTGACCTTGGCTCCCATACAGGTCTCTTCTCAGTGACCAGATGTGTAGTGGGGGAGTCCATGAGAAGGCATACCAACCTTGCTGGGGGTAAACATGCCCACTTGAGGAGCCACTGAGGGTCTTGGGGTCCTCATCATTATTGATGGAGGCTAAGGAGTCTATTCGGGGGACAAAGGAAGGTATCTGAAGTCCAAGAGAAGAGAGTTCCTCTCCCAAGGCACCCCTAAACTCCCCGTCAGAATCTCTTACCAACCACAATCAAGGTAAGATTGTGTAAGACAGTCATAGAACCACGCGCCAGGCAGAGGTATTGGCCAGCATCCTCAGGGAAGAAGCTGGCAATCTCCAGGCGTCCCCTCCAGCCCCGTACTCGTCCAGCAGATGCCAAGCGACTGCCTTCCTTGTACCAGTGACCACCGCGCTCAGTACGCCCACAGCACTGCCTCACGGGCTGCCCCAGGGCCACAGTCAACACCTGCTCTTGCTGCTCCAGGGTCGGGGCTAGGCAGGGCTCTGAGGGCAGATGGCAGAAGTCAGTGATACCCATAGCTCCATCTGAGGCAAGCCCCCACCTGGCACACAGAACATGCTACTACGCATGTGGAACATCTCATGACAGACACATGCTGCTCCCACACACATAACCACATGCTACAAATGCTCTGCATAGGGACAATGCCACACTTTTTCTGGGAGTTGTCACACACACACACACTTGGCACACATGCTAGACATGCTACTGCCCCAAATACACACACATATACACACAAGGTACATGCTATAGGTGCCATACAGGACACATGCCACACTTTTAAGGCACACTATACTCGGTACACACATCACACATGCTGCTTGGACCTCCCAACCAACACACCCAGTGCACAGAACCACACACATATACAGCCAAGAGGCTCACCACTGGCTCTGCAGCCTAGCCCAGGCTCTGTGCCCTGCAAGGCTAATCCTCTCTTGTAGACATACAGATAGGAGGGTGCTTGCTGGGAACCAGAGAGTGAATCTCAACGCTCGAGCCCTGCCTTGCTGCCCCCTTTCTTGGGGCCAGAGCCAGGATCCTCTCCAGCTTGGCTCAGCCAGAAGCCCCTTCCCTGCCACTCTCTCCCACCTTAGAGGCCATACCCAGCTCCATTTCCTCAGAGGCCTCAAGGAACAAGGCTGGTGTCCCCAGAAGGATGCTCAGTAGGGCCGAAAGCAGCCACATTTCCTTCCAGCTGTTCTCAGGACCCAGGACAGACTACCTGCTGACCACCTTCCTGAAATGGAGGGAGAAAGCCGTCAGTAGGCTCATCCAACCCCAGCCAGACAGTAGTGGGGCCAAGGCTGAAATCAGCGCCGCTGTTGCCGGAGTCCAAGGCCTCCCCACAGGAGGTGCTGCAGAGGGTGTGCTGGACTTCCTGCTTGCCTGGGTCCTACTGAGACCCTGGCACGCCTTCACAGAAAGAGAAGCTTTAGGATTCTTTTCTTGGAAGGAAGCAAGGATGGTGACATATCTTTCGCTCGCTCTCGGCACACATCATTTATTTTTTGCTGAATAGATGAATTCATTGCTGAAGAGTTAGAGAAGAAAGGCCAGCCTTCAGCATCTGGACGCTGTCTAGCAGGACCCCTCTTTAGCTTTACTGACATTTCCATGTCCAGCCTGGGATCCTTCCCGCGGCTGGGTGCTCGTCTCTGGCAAGGCACTGTCCAAATTAAGGACATTCTTCCTCGCTCTGAGCCAGAAATGCATCCCGAGGACACTTCAGTTGGTTTGTACCCTCCCAGCTTTGTCTTAGACAATGTAGGAGTTTGTTTGATTTTGCTTATTGTTTTTTGCAGAGCTGGGGATTAAACCCAAGACCTCCTTGCATGCTAAGCAAACACTACACTGAGCTTCATGTTTAGCCGGTTTTGCAAATAACACAGATTTTACATGTCTGGTAGTGGCAAACTCAAATCCCGAGTCTTGCCAAGACCTACCTTCGTCCCTTTCTGGATCGTTATCATCATATCATTGCTTCTGGGTTAAAAGAGACAATGCCTGGCAGGATGGCACACACAGGGTATTGGTGAGGTGTGCTCCCCGACCCCACACTGACTGCTCACCTGGCACCCTCTGTCTGACCTTAGCCAATCACTCTCTGCTCCCGAATGGTTGCTGGTAAGTATAACTCACTCACTCACTCACTGCACCTAGTAACCCTTGTCCAAATGCAGGATCCCTGTTTCCCAAAAGGAAGACCCAGAGCTAAGCCTTAACTTGAGCAGGGAACCAGTGTAGTCCCAGGGACATACAGCCCTGTCACCTAGTCCTGGGCAGGACTGACGTCTGTGGATCGGTATTCTTTTTCTCCAGGACCTTGCTCATGTTGGGTCAGCGCTCGTCTGCTGAGCTAGAGTCCTAACTCCAGAAGCTGCTTTTTAAGTATGGAATGCCTTGTGAATTTGATTTCATGTTTGTTTATGTTTTGGTTTTTCAAGACAGGGTTTCTCTGTGTAACCTGGCCCACCCTGGAGCTCACTTTGTAGACCAGGCTGGACTTGAACCCCATGATCTGCCAGCTTTTGCCTCCCAAGTTCTGGGATTAAAGGTGTGAATCACTGGGGCAGTGGTGGCGCACGCCTTTAATCCCAGCACTCGGGAGGCAGAGGCAGGCAGATCTCTGTGAGTTCAAGGTCCACCTGGCCTACAGAGCTAGTTCCAGGACAGGCCCCAAAGTTACAGAGAAACCCTGTCTTGAATAAACAAACAAACAAACAAACAACAACAGCAAAAAGTGTGTGTCACCACAGATAGTTGCTTTGTGAATTTGTATCAGTGAAACTTTAGTATATGTAAGGTCGAAGAAAACAGCACTATTCTTAAAAGCTACTTTCCATATTTTCCCAAAATGGGAACTCTGCCCATTAAACCCTCTCTCCTTGACCTACTGCCCCCTACGGTCAATCCATTTGACCTCCTCAGCCATTCTTCAGTGTATCTCATTTCCCCTGACCTTACTTAGGCCAGGTCCTAGTCATTTCTTGCTTGGAATTTGGACTCTTGCTTGGAATCTGGACGAATCTCAGTTCTTCACCGTCTACCTTCCAGCAGGGTTTTTTGTTTGTTTGTTTGTTTAATTGCTCACTTGCTTTTAGAGACAGGGTTTCTCAATGTAACAACCCTGGCTGTCCTGGAACTCACTCTGTAGACCAGGCTGGCCTCAAACTCACTGAGATCTTCTTGCCTCTGCCTCCCAGGTGCTGGGATTAAAGACAGGTAACACCACCTCCAGTCTTTTTTTTTTTTTTTTTTTTTTTGGCCAATCACCCTAAGACCCAGTTTACAAGCTCTTAAGGGTTAACTGCAAGCCATCATTTTATTTTTTCTTATCTTACCTTATTTATTTATTTATTTATTTATTTATTTATTTATTTATTTATTTATTTATTTATATTTTGAGACAAGCTCACTAAGTCGGTTAGGCAGGCTGGTTTTGACACTCTGTAAACCAAGCAGGTCTTCACACTGTGAGCCTCCTGCCTCAGCCCGGCTGGTACCGGTTAAAGCCCACACGCCAAGTTTTCTAGGCCTCATTTTAAAGGCCGGTGTCAATCTTGTTAGTCTGTTCCTCCAGTTCCTTTAGGAGATTCTAAAGTCCAGCACGTTTGCTTTCTTGCCTGTACCTTTGTGAGCTCCATTCCTCTTCTCTACCAGCTTAGCTACCATCTTAAAACCTTGACCTGTCCCCTCTCAGTTTGGTCGGATCCTCTGCAAAAGAGTCCTACCACACCCTGCGACGCAGAGAGGGTCTCTGTAGCGCCCCCAAAGGATGGGCAGGTCGGGGAGATTTTATTCCCACTTCCAGCTGTCCTGAACTCACAACCACTGAGTCCTTGGTCCCGCCACTGACGGTTGCCAACACTTGGGACCAGAGACTGTCAATAGACAGCTCTGAGCTCTCCACCCTCCCGCACTCACAGGACGGGGAGCTCTGGGAAAGTGACCACTTCTCTCCCAGCGCTGGTTTCCTCATCGTTACGTCCAGCACACTGCCGGTTACCCAAAGGCGACAGTGCTCTTACTTTAGTGCCCCCACCCCGTTACTCTTGGACAGAGGTGCAAGTCATCTGTCCTCGTGCAGAGTTGCATAGACAGCTGGCCCATCGCCCCCGCCCCGGTGGGCAATAAGTAACTAGAACGGTGACCAGGGTGCTCTTTGAACGGAGGGGGACAAAAGGCCCTGTGTGCGTTGCGGGTTACTGATTTACCGCCCCCTCCACCCAATAACTCCCGCCGCGCGGGCGCCAAGGTCCCCGGGGCTGGAGGGGGCAGCTCCGGAGCTCTGCGGCCGCTCTCCCCTCGACGTCCCGGAGCGCGGTGTGGGACCGGGCTCGCCCAGAGCCAGACTCGGCTCGCTGTGCAGGGGGTCCGGCTCACCTGGCTCCTCCACCGCCTGGTTCCCGCTCCCACGGATCACGATCCCGGCGGGGCTGGCACGCTCTGCCGGGAGCTCCTCCGCCCCGGCCCGAAGAGCCAGGAATGTCCAGGCAACTGCAGCGTGGCGGGGGGCTGCCCACCGCCTGCCCCGCCCACCCAGGACTCCGCCCCTCCTGGACCAGTTCTATCCTGAGAGGCGAGACCGTGCGAAAGTCAGCTCTGCACCCTAGTCCGCGAGCTCCCGGTGGGACTGGATGCCCAGGCTCAGCCTTTCTGATTCGGCATCTTTTGCTCCCTGGCCCAACCTCCAGGGTCTAACGTGTTACCTGCTCTATCCTTTGCTTTTCATCAATCTGGAACTCACCAGGCTCCTCTTGCTTTCCGTTCAATCGACATACATCAGATAGAACTGCCCTCTTGTTCATTGCCTAAACGACTTTCAGAGAGTATTTAAAATAAGTATCTCAGCCGGGCAGTGGTGGCGCGCACCTTTAATCCCAGCACTCCGGAGTCAGAGGGAGGCAGATCTCTGAGTTCGAGGCCAGCCTGGTCTACACAGTGAGGAGTCAGGGCTACACAGAGAAACCCTGGTTCTAAGTAAATGAATAAATGAATGAATATGATAATAACAATAATGATGACATCAAATAAATACATATAGGGCCAGTCCTGTAACCTCGGCTGCTCAGAAGGTTAAGGCAGGATGACTGCCTAGGCTACTTAAGGAGTCCCTGTTTGAGAATTAAAAGAAAAAAAAAGCAAGGATCTGGAATTACAGTGGTCGAGCATTTGCCATGAGTGAGGCTCTAGGTTCAAGTCCCAGCATAATAAAGAAATGTTAGAATTGTCTTTTAAAAGGTGATTTATTCATTTGTTTTATGTGCATTGATATTTTGTCTGTATGTATGTCTGTGTGAGGGTGTCAGGTCCCCTGGAACTGGAGTTACATACAGCTGTGAGCCACCATGTGGGTGCTGGGAATTGAACCCCAGTCTTCTGGAAGAGCAGTCAGTGCTCTTAACCTCTGTGCCATCTCTTCAGCCCCTCAGATCCTTAAACTTTAATGTTAAATTTGTTTTGTTTTGTTTTGTCTTTTGATAGGATCTGGTGTGATACCCTTCTGTGAAGACCAGATTGCCTTCCATATTGCAATGATCCCCTTATCTTTGTTTCCAAACTGTTGCGATTGCAAGCATCCTGAATCAGAGGATCCTGAATTCACCTGATTGCAGAAACTGCATGGGGTCAGGCCTGCTTTGTACTTGGGTGGGAGATTACGGGTGAGAGCCACCAGGCCAGGCCCCAGTGAATTTTCTCCCATCTTTTTTTTTTTTTTTTTTTTTTTGGTTTTTCGAGGCAGGGTTTCTCTGTAGCTTTGGAGCCTGTCCTGGAACTAGCTCTTGTAGACCAGGCTGGTCTCGAACTCACAGAGATCCGAGTGCTGGGATTAAAGGCGTGCGCCATCACCACCCGGCTCTCCCATCTTTTAAGTGATCGTTTTGGCACAGCGTGGTGGTCTGGCCACGTGTGTAGACCCCACTCACCTTTTGTCAGTTCTGGGTCTCAATTCATGTCCTAGAACAGCCCAGTGGACTTAGAAAGTTCCCTTTTTTAGGGTGAAGAGAGAAATGGGCCCCAAGTTTCAGTACTATCACTTCTGGCCCTGTCTTCATTTTCCCTTGAGTAAATCAGTACACGATAGTGTGGCCCTTAAGATACCCGCAAAAATGAGGATTCACGTGCTCCTATGTGACCTATGAGCTCTTCGAATCAGAATTTCTTCACCACACTCTCAAGGTTGTAGCTGAATGGCTGCTTGTGTAAGCAGTCGGGAAATGTTACGCTCCTGGGAGATGAGACCTGGAACTGCACACCTACCTTTGTACCTCAAGTGCCTGGCACACGGTCGGTGTCTTCAGAGAGCATCATCCCCACCTGGCCAGGTCTGTCTGTCTCCAGCGCTTCTGCCAAGCATGTGGACTGTGGCTAGACCAGTTAGCCAGGTAGGCCATGTCTCACCTGAAGGCTCAGGATTCTGCTTCTCTGAAGCTCTTTGGAAGAAAACACAACTCAGGTGACCTGCTCCTGGTTAGAGCCCCCAGGGGTGAGAATCTGCCTGTGAAACTGCAGCTGCCTTTCCTTTTGAAAAAAAATCGATTTGCAAGTGGTGTGTGACATTATGAACCATCCGATGTGAGCTCTGGGAAGAGCAGTAAGCACTTTAAAGCACTGAACTAATTCTCCTGTTTTTCTTTCTTATTTTAAATTTTAATCTTATTTTACTTTTAAATGTAATTTCATTATTTTGTGTGTGGGTATTTTGTGCACATATATGACTGTGCACAACATGCATGGAATGCCTTGGAAGCCAGAAAATGATGTTGGGTCCCCTAGAACTGGAGTTATGAACGGCTGTAAGGCACCATAGGGTTCTGGGAATTGAACCTGGGTCTTCTGCATGAACAAGAGCTCGTAACCACTGCACTGTGCCATCTCTCCACCCCCAAATTTTAATCTCATTTGATTTTATCCTGGGAATCAGACCTGAAAACTTGTGGGTTCTTGGCACGTCCGAAGCTACCTCACGGCTCTCAGTCCAGCCTTCGTATTGTTATTCAGGTACCCTATCTCTTCACTTTCACACCCAAAAAGATACAGCAGTATTTCTTTGTGTAACTAAAGACTGTTTGCTCTCTCTGACTCTCTTTGTCTCTCTCTGAGTGTGTGTGTTTATGTGTGTGTCTGAGGCAGTCTTACTTGTATAGTTCTGACTAATCTTGAACTCATACTAGCACATTGAGCAACATTTTGGTTTTTTTTTAGTTTTCCCTTCCTTTCCTCTAACAAAAAGAATTGTCTCTTCCCAAAGACAAATCAGAAAATCACTCATTACTGTTGTTTTTGAAAGCAGTTTACCCTAACAAGGAAGTGATGACTCATGCCTGTAATCCCAGCACTGGAGAGGCTGGGGCAGGAGAATTACAGTGTTTGAGCGGCCAGCCTTGACGATTTAGTGAGTTCTGGGACAGCTGAAACTAACGAGTGAGAATCTGTTTCAAGAAAAACACAAACAAGTCGGGCGGTGATGGTGCACGCCTTTAATCCCAGCATTCGGGAGGCAGAGGCAGGCGGATCTCTGGGAGTTCGAGGCCAGCCTGGTCTGGTCTACAAGAGCTAGTTCTGGGACAGGCACCAAAGCTACAGAGAAACCCTGTCTCGAAAAACCAAAAACAAACAAACAAACAAAAAAAAAACAAAAAAAAAAACCAAACACATACATACATATGGCACTTGTGGTAGGGGAGAAAAAGAAAAAGTTAATGGCGATCATCCCTGGTCCAGAATCTAGCCCCTCAGCAGCCTCCAGGAGGAAGGTTTCTAGCCTGAGGGCCTGCCTTGCACAGAGATGGCCTCAGAACTCCAGGTCCCCTCCCAGGACTCTCCTTATTGAATACAGTCTTGGGAGTCGGTCCATGGAGAGCTGGCAGCAGGAGCTAGACCCTACAGCACATATTTTATTCCACTTCTGGGCTGTTTCCCTGCTTCTCCTGAGCCCAGTGCTGATGAACTAGAAACTTCCATAGGTAGTTCCTGTTACCCACTGCCTCCCAAGATCCCGAAGGCCCTCAGATTGCTCTCCTCAGCTCCCCCACCCCCATCCCCAAGACATATCCTCTAAGTCTCTTGTCTGAACTATTCCCGACATTCACAGCCCGAGTTTCCCAGGGTCATTCCTTCATTCACACATCCAACTGCTAAGGGTTTATTAAAGGTTGACCGTGTGAGGTGCCCTGCTCCACGGGGTCCAGCAAACTCCTGCTACATGGCTCACTTCCTATGCGCACTGGACTCATTCCTTTTTTTACTACTTCCCTCCCTCCTTTCTTCCTTCCTTTTGTTCTGGGAGGTGTGCCACCACACCCTGATTTCATGAACTATTTTAAATTCCACAGGTAAGGCAGTAAAACAGATAAGTAAGGTTACAGGAAGGAAGGAGGAAGGAGACTAGAGGGAGAGCAGAGGGCTTCATTCTCTTGCTCTTGTTTTTGTTACGTGTGTGTGTGTGTGTGTGTGTGTGTGTGTGTCTGTGTGTCTGTGTGACAGTCTGTCTTCATAGCTCTGGCTTTCACAATGTAGATCAGGCTGGCCTTGAATTTTCAGCAACTTTTCTACTTCATCCTCCCAAGTACTTCAGTTATAGGTGTGGGTCACCACACTGACCTCTAAGACCCCAGCATCTAGCAGGTAGGGACTCACTAGAAGGCACATGGACCGGGACAATGAATGTGGGGGCTGGCAGACACCTCTCTCTCTCCCTTTCAGTCTAGACTGATGAGGCACCCATGACATACCAAGCCAGACTCTGTGTTCCTGGAGTGCCAAGCAGGGGAAGGGGGCTCTCTGGAGGCCAGACCTCATCTACCCCCACCTGCCTCAGGTTAGGACTGTCCAGGGAGAGGGCAGAGGCTGCCTGGTGCCGGTGATGTTGCTCTTGGCCAGCAGCCTGGCTCAGGAAACACTGAGTTATGTGTGGAGGGGCTGCCACTGAGCCAGCCCAACCCCTGCCCAGGCCTCACGCCAGCTCAAGCCTGGCCCTCGTTCTGATCCCATCCTCTGACCCAGGCCTCATCTTTCTTCTGTGCTTCATTTCTTTCTTTTAAAACAATGTTTATTTTGAGAGAGCTTTAAAATATCGTAACATGTTATATTAAGATGTTTCAGTCAACCACAGACCACACATGCGATGGTGGTCCCATAAGATTACAGTGGAGAGAAATTTCCAACACCAGCGCTTTACTGTAGCTTTACTGTGCTCCGATATGTCTGGATACACGGACCCCATTGTGTTAGAATTGTCTACAGTGTCCAGTACAGTAATATGCTGTAAGGCTGCAGCCTGGGGCAGTGGGCCATACCACATATCTATCATAGATGTGTCATAGCTGTACCATCTAGATTTGGGTAAATGTATTCAAGATGTTTGCACAATAATGAAAAGTAAGTAATGTTCTCAAACCGTATCCCTGTGAGTAACTGATACATTACAGAATGGCTACACAAAGCAGGGGCTGGGGATGACTCAGTGGTTAAGAGTGCTGGCTGTTCTTGAAGAGGAGCAGGATCAGACTCGAGCACCATGGTGACTAACAATTCTCTTCTGGATTCCAAGGGCACTGCACATATGTGGTGTACAGACACACATGTAGGCAAAACACTCATACCACACACATGAAAATGAGTACACATGCTCACCCATACATATAACCAATTCTCAGAATTAATGGATTGTTATCACATTTTTTTTCTAGCCTCTTCTTGTTTTTTGCTTTTGGAACAGCGTCTCACTATGAGGGCCTGGCTAGTCTAGAATTTGCTATGTAGATCTGCATGGCCTGAAGCTTGCAGCAATCCTCCTGCCTCTGCTTTTCGAATACTAAGATTACAATCATGTAACATTGATCCTAATTTCCAACTTCTTTAGACTGATTTTATATCATACAGTATATATATTCACGCGTGTCTGTGTGTGGGAATGTGCATGCGTGAAAGCAAGTGACCACAAAGTTTTCTGGGCATTAGATTCCCTGGAACTGGGGCCAGGCAGCTCTGAGTGCTGGGAACTAAACTTGTGTCTTCTGCAAGAACAGTGTGTGTTCTTTTTTTAAATATTTATTTATTTATTATGTATACAATATTCTGTTTGTGTGTATGCCTGCAGGCCAGAAGAGAGCACCAGACCCCTTTACAGATGGTTGTGAGCCACCATGTGGTTGCTGGGAATTGAACTCAGGACCTTTGGAAGAGCAGGCAACGCTCTTAACCTCTGAGCCATCTCTCCAGCCCCAGTGTGTGTTCTTAACTGCTACGCCGTCTTCTCTCTAACTCCCTCCAGCCTCTTTTATTATCTCAAGACTGATTTTTATTATTTTTATATGTGCATGTGTATGTTTGCAGATGTTCTTAGCTCCCTTGGAGCTGGAGTTACAGGCAATTGTGAGCCACCCAACATGGGTGCTAGGAGTCAAACTCAGGTCCTCTGCAAGAGCAGCACATGCCTTAACCACCGAGTCATCTCTCCAGCCCTTGGCCCTCCTCTTTATACGGTTTTCTCCTACTCATACAGGCTTCAGGAATACAGTTCAACGATCAGACTAGACGGCCACTGATAGAAATTAAGTGGTTGTTTAAGGTTGCATCTGAAAACTAACTGGTTTGGGGACAACGGAGAAGTCATTCCAAGCCGGTTTCCCTTCCTGTGAAGTGTGGTGCTTTTTTGATGATTCAATGTGATGATGTAAGAGGCACAAGATCAATGCTGGCACATGCTCAGCAAAACATGGTCTGCGCAGGCATAGCCACGTCAGACCCAGCGATCACCCAGACTTGTAGGCAAGGCTCTTGGGACTAAAAGGGACTTGAAAAGACTTTAAGGAATCAACACAATGGCGCACACCTGTGATCTCTAGATTGAGAGGCAGAGGCAGGAAGATTGCTGCAGCAAATTTGAGGTCAGCCTTGTCTACTTGCCAGGCTGGGTGTGGTGGTAAACGGCTGTAGTCCCAGCATTTAGGATTCAGATTGGTGATGGGGGATTTCCCACAAGTTTGAGACCAGCTTGCTATATACATAATGATTTCCTGCTATATACATAATATTTGTGTGTGTGTGTGAGAGAGAGACAGAGAGAGAGAGAGAGAGAGAGAGAGAGAGAGAGAGAGAGAGAGAGGACTAATTATTTTTGGTTCAGATATTCTGAGTCCAAGCACACCCATCTCTTTGCCCTTCTGTTTTCTATGCTGGCTTCCTTCATAGGATGCCCTCCCAAGCAGCTCTAGGCGCCCCCATTTACAGTTCCCCAGGGAGCCTTAATTAGCCCCAGTGCAGAGCCCAGATGGTTCTCATACTTGGGATTTATGCTTATGTGCATTTAAAGTAAACCACAATAGCCCAAGAGATAGACTATTCCTTTATAAGTTAAATTAAATTTATTATTATTGGGGAAACTTGGGAACAGTATGTCTGTGGGGGTCAGAGACAGCTCTGTGGAGTCTGTTCTCTCCTTCCACCTTTATGTGGGTTCTGGGGATCAAATGCAAGTCATCAGGCCTGGCAGCCAGTGCCTTTATCCGCTGAGCCATCCTGCTTCCTCCCATCTATCTGTCTGTCTGTCTATTTATCTATCTATCGATTTATTTATTTTTTGGGATTTTTCTTTTTTCTTTTTTTTGGTTTTTCAAGACAGGGTTTCTCTGTGGTTTTGGAGCCCGTCCTGGAACTAGCTCTTGTAGACCAGGCTGGTCTCGAACGCACAGAGATCCGCCTGCCTCTGCCTCCCGAGTGCTGGGATTAAAGGCGTGCGCCACCACCGCCTGTCCTGTCCTGGGTCTTTTAGTGGGGACAGAGATGGGACAATTCTGATTGCAGCATGGACAAGTGAGGTCTGAGAGCCAAGAACCTGTGGGCTCAGTGGGCAGAAAATGATCAAGAGGAAACATCAGGGGTCAGGGGGCTAGCATGATTCTTGGAGAGGACACTCCATGTTGATCAGACCCCTGGGCTCAGGGTGGGCACTGTGTGGGTCAGACCCCTGGGCTCAGGGTGGGCAGCAAGTCGGTAGGGGGTGGAGCCCAGGCAGATGTCAAGGGTGATCAGACAGGGTATTCTTGCCAAACTGGACTTCCCAGTACTCTTTGCTAAAACTGGGTTTTACAAGAAAATTCACAGATGGGCTAGTAGTAGGAGCCTTACTACACTAAAAAATCCCCCCCACCTCTCCTTCCATCCCTCCCTCCCTCTCTTAAGACAGGGTTTCTCTGTGTAACCTCAGCTGTCCTGGAACTCACTCTGTAGACCAGGCTGGTCTCCATCTCATGGAGATCTGCCTGTCTCTGCCTTTGGAGTGCTGGGATTAAAAGCGTGCACCACCACGGCCTGGTAAGAATCTTGGTTACTGGTAGGGATCTCCAATTTTCTGCTTGAGAGCTTTTCTATCGGGCCAGCTGAGGGTCCTCACTACACACGGTTGACTCCACCTACACAGAGTCCAAGTCCAAGAGGGAAGGTGGCTGGTGCAGTATCTGCTCTGACACACTTCGGGAACCACACTCTGGCCATTTAAAACAGTTATTTAGATGTAAGTACTTTATTTTCTATCTATATGAGTGTTTTGTTCACATGCTTGTGTGTGTATCGTATGTGCCTAGGGATGTCAGGTGTCACATCCCCTGGAACTTGGGATCTGAAGTTGCAGATGACTGTGAGCCACCATATGGGTGCTGGACCAAACTCAGGTCCTTTAGAAGAACAACGGATGCTCTTAGCATCTGAGTCCTTGCCCTGTCCATTTCAAGCAGTTTGGTTGTTTCTGCCATATTCTATCTGATAGAAGTGAGTCAACAGCCATTACAAGGTGGAGATTGAAAAGAGAGATATAAAAAATTGGGGGACTGAGATGTAGCTGAGGCCTAAGATGGAGCCCCAGCATCCCCAAAAGAAAATAAAAGCCAAGCAACTAGGCACCATGGCTCGATTGCTCCCCAAGAGCTGAGTACCTGGGAGGCTGAGAAAGGAAGCTGCTCATGAATCTGAGTCTAACCTGCTAGCCTTGGGTACCATCTCAGAGGAAAGGAAGGGAGGGATGGAGGGACGAAGGGATGGATGGCAGGAGGGAGAGATGGAGGGAGAGTGTTGGTGGGGGCAGAGCTGTCCATCCTGGAGCTGTTCTGTGATAAAGTGGTTTTTTTTTTTTTCTTTCTTTTCATTTTTTTCCCCATGACAGAGTTTCTCTGTATCCTTGGCTGGTCTGGAACTCACTCACTCTGCAGACCAGGCTGGCCTCGAACTCACAGAGATCCACCTGCCTCTGCCTCTTTTTTTTTGGTTTTTCGAGACAGGGTTTCTCTGTGGTTTTGGAGCCTGTCCTGGAACTAGCTCTTGTAGACCAGGCTGGTCTCGAACTCACAGAGATCCGCCTGCCTCTGCCTCCCGAGTGCTGGGATTAAAGGCGTGCGCCACCACCGCCCGGCTTCTGCCTCTGCCTCTTGAGTGCTGGAATTAAAGGTGTGTGCCACCAATGTTAGGCGATGTGAAGTGTTTCTAAAATTTCTTTCCAGGGGGAGATGTAAACAGTCTCTTCCCTTCCTTCTCAGGCCCCAAAGACAAACTGAGGCACAATTCCTGTTGAAGCCCATGCGGGTCCAACATAGATAGTTATCTTTCCTAACTGGGACTGGTACGGAGTCGCGAGGAATAATCAGACACAGCTTACACGATCGTGATGGAAGGACATCTCAGGGTCTTTTCTCCTGATGATCTGACGACCTCCCTCGTTTATTCTCTAAACAGCTTATATATCATCACATCAATAGAGCGGGAAATACATTAGACTTGTATCCTAGGTAACCAGGTGAATGGCCTTTAGTCATGTCAGCATCTACCTGTATGCTAGCTGTCACGTTGGCCATGAATTAGCATCTCTATAAGACTTCCTCCAAATTACCAAGAAATCCTTGCTATTGTTATGCAGAGACAGTTTGTCTGCAGAGCTACGTGATCAGCTCAGACCAGGCCTTACAGAAATACCGGCCTACAAATTCCACCAACGTTCACTCTGGGGAACCAGTGAGTTTACTGGGCTTCTTTACTGAGCACTGGTGAGGGGCTACTTACTAGGATGTGTGTGCTTCTCCTCGAAAAGGCCACACCAGCAAGCCTACGCAGCAGGGATGAAGGCTTTCCTCTAGCAGCATAGATGGAACCCCCCTTGATTCTGCCTCTACTCTAGACCTCGTGCAATTAAAGCAGAGTTGCACACAATAGGAATAGGGAGTGTCTGGATACTCAGGTGAGGGTCTTATGACACCTGCCACCCCACCACGAGGGGAGATGATAGTCATCAAGGCCAGCTGGGACAGTTCTTTTGCAAAGGAGGTTAGTTGAATTCCCTGAGATGGTGCTTGCTTGTCCAAGAAGACAGTTACATTCATCATGAGACATTTAGGATTCTGGTCCTGCAGCCTGAACTGCGTTCCTCAGTGCACCTGTTGCCTGAACTTAAGGTTCCTGGTTTGTTCCTGTGGCTTACTGCCTTCTTCTTCTCATCCTCCTCCTCCTCTTCTTTATCTTTTGTTTATCCAAGACAAGGTTTCTTGTACAGCTCTGGCTGTCCTGGAACTCACTTTGTAGACCATGCTGGCCTTGAACCTGCTTTTGCCTTCTAAAAATTTGTTTATAGTTAATTCTGTGTGTGCATGACGACATGTGTGTTCCATGGCACATGTGTGAAGGTCAGAGGAGAGCTTTGGATGTCAGTTCTTATGCCACTCACTCCTTTAGACTTTTACAAGGATTCCTGGAATCTAAACTTAGCCATCAGGCCTTGACTGCTTTGGTCTTGGCTGCTACATCCTGAGGGACTTGTCTCCCATGAGCCTCTCTTTATCTGGAAGCACATTCTGCTTCCTCTGGAGACAAGCATTTTCTTGCCTAGAGACCTCGGCATGTGCTGTTCTGTCTGGAATTTCCCCTGTCCTTTTTTCCCATCTACTACTCACGCACTGATTAACCCCTAAATTTAGCTCTCCAACCGTTTGTTGTACTGGGAATGGAACCAGGGCCTTGTATGAGCAAAGTGGCTCTTAGCCACTGAACTACATCCCCAGAATATCCATTCTTAATTAAGTTAATTGAGATAGGCTCTCACTAACAACTTCAGGCTAGTCTAGAACGTACAACATGGCTCAGGCTGGTCTTGAACTCATGATCCTCCTGTCTCAGCCTCCTGAGTGCTGCGATTAAAGACATTTACATGCATGACCCAGTTTGTTGTATCTTATTTTGTTTCATTTTGCTTTATTTCTTGAGACAAGGCATCAAGTCCAACCTGGCCTCATATTCACTGTATGTCTTGGCCTTCAGATCTTCCTGCCTCTGCCTCCCAAATGCTTGCATTACAGGCTTGTTTCACCACGCCTGGTTTATGTGAGACTTGCCAATCGAACCCAGGGCCTTGTTCGTGCTGGGACAGCAGTTCACCAACTGCTACACCCCAACACCAGTTTAACCGTCACTGCCTGGGCTGGGGCATAGCTCAGCGTCAGAACAGAGGCCTTGGGTTTGATCCACATCCCCAGAAAAAAGAATTCCTCAGGGAGACTGAGCCTGTTCCAGCCTGGAGTGAGCGTTATCTTCTGTCACATGCTCTGATCACACTGGGACCTTCCTTTATAGTACTTCATTACACCTGTAACCATGGGACTTTGAGGTCCTGTTTCAGGACCTTGGCATACAGCAGGGCTGAGGTAAAAGAAATTCTCCTTTCCACACTCCTTAGACCTCCTCCTTTGTGCCTCCCCTGAAGCTGCTAAAGCCCTATCAAACTCTCAGCTGCAAGTAATGGATGCTCCAACTCACACCTGCTCCTGGAAACAGTGCAAGTCTCGGCCCAGGGGTTTTAGTGTATGGCTGTGGCTCAGGATTCAAGGAGTGCTTGAGCCGGATCCCAGGAGCCCAACAGCGTAGGGCAGAAGCATCCTCTAGTTGGGTGTGGTGGTGCACCTCTGTAATCCCAGCACTCAGGAAGTAGAGGCAGGAGGATCATCACAAGTTTCAAGCAGGTCTCCACAAGAGTTCCAGGCCAACCAGGGCTGAATAATGAAACCCCGTCTCCACCCACCCCTTCTGCCGCTGCAGACTCCACCTACCCCCTTTGCCACTGCAGACTCATTTTCGGTTTTCTTCCTTACAGCTTTGCTATGGGGAATCGGGGAGGAACTTCAGAAAAGTGACAAAGAGTCTCTAACAGCTCTAGGCCCAAGACCTTCTCACTAGGCCATCCTTCTACAGACCACATAAACTGGGGGTGGGGCTCCTTCAAGAGAAATCCTACTATATAAAGGTAAGTAGCTGGAGCTTGCTTCACCTGTTGTTTGGGCCTCTCATCAATAATAAACCGTTCCCAAACTTAGTGACCACATTGGCTGGTTTTATGTCAATTTGACACAAGCTATAGTCATCTGAGAGTAAGAAACCTCAAGAAACTGGCACCTAGCAGAGTGGTGGGGACACACATCTTTAATCCCAGCATTCAGGAGGCAGAGGCAGGCAGATCTCTGAGTTTGAGGCCAGCCTGGTCTACTGAGTGAGTACCAGGACAGCCAAAGCTACACAGAGAAACCCTGTCTTGAAAACAAACAAACAAAAAGTTGACTCCATAATATCGGGCTGCAGTGGGTGGTGCCACTCCAGGGCTGGTGGTCCTGGGTTCTACAGTAAAGCAGGCTGGAGCAAGCCAGTGAGCAGCGCTCCGCTATGGAGTCCACTTCAGTTCCTGCCTCTAGATTCTTGCCCTGCTTGAATTCCTGCCCTGGCTGCCTTTAGTGTTCCTGGAAATGTAAGATGAAATCAACCCTTTCCTCTTCAGGTTGCTTTTGGTCACAGTGTTTCACTGCAGCGAAAGAAACCCTGACTACAACAGTGACTTTAGAGAACTGTGTTTCATGTGCCATTCTGTGGATTAGCTAGGCTCAGCTTCAGAGTTCTGGATCGCATCACGGCTGCTTACAGTGTGACTTGTCTGTGCTGGGGGCCCAAGATGACCTCCTCAGGCTAGGGTTATTAATTGGGTGGTAAAGCGTTTGCCTAGCATGAACAAAGTTCAGGTTCAGCCCCCAATACCATAAGAAACAAAACGACAGCCGGGCGGTGGTGGTGCATGCCTTTAATCCCAGTACTCAGGAGGCAGAAGCAAGCGGATCTCTGTGAGCTCGAGGCCAGCCTGGTCTAGAAGAGCTAGTTCCAGGACAGGAACCAAAAAAAAAAAAAAAAAAAAGCTACAGAGAAACCCTGTCTCGAAAAAAAAAAAAAACAAAAAAAAAAAACACATTGATAGAATTTATAGAATGCCAGTTGTGTGAAACGCAACTTCCTCATCATGTGACTGCTCATCTTCTTACAGCTCAACCCAGACTCTCTCTGTGGCAGGAGGGAGGTTGTAAGGACTCTTACATCCCAGCCTTGGAAGTCAAGTGTAAAAGGACACGGAGGGGCAAAGATCCATGGGAAGTGATCACTGAAACAACCCACTCTATCCTACAACCCTCCTCCTACCCCTGAAACCTGGCTCCTTTGATCTTTATGACCACCAGAGGCTCATCTCCTTTAAGAAGTCTTGGTTCTGGATGGGGAAGTGGCTCAGTGGCGGAGCACTTCTCTTGCATGCTGAAGTTCCTGGGTCTAACTAAGCCCCAGCACTACAAAAACAAACCCAACCAAAAAAGGTGCATGCCTTTAATCCCAGAACTCAGGAGGCAGAGGCAGGGTAATCTCTAGAAGTTCGAGGACAGCCTGGTCACATAGTGAGATCCTGTCTCATCCCTTCCCAAAACAAAACACAACAACAAAAAACAAATGAGCAAACCTCCCCTAAAACAAACAAAAAACCTTAACAATTGCACCTCCCCCCCACCAAGGAAAACATGGTTCTCTGCTATGCATCAGGGATCCAATGTGGTAAGACCCAATTACTGCCCATAGGGAGCAGCTTCTAGGAGTCAGCCATGGTGGTGTGCACCTGGGAGCCTGAGGCAGGAGGATCATGAGGTACAGACCAGCCTGGGCATCACAGGGAGAAACTGACTCAAAAACAAAACAAAAGCCCAAACAGGCCATTGAACAGATTGTCCTGACACAGTATATTAATTAAGGGCAGGGCTTAAAGGGGACACGAGGCCTCTGGGCACATGCAAGAGCAGCCAAGTTAGCCTTGGGGGCCAATGCTATTTTTATATTTAAGCACAGTTGAGGCCTCCAGGCTGACAAGACCAGCTGCATTAGGCCGTCATCTGCCTTCTTCCAACCATCCTTTCTCTTCTCTGTCACCCACCTTGCTCCTTACTCCTATCCCCAGCTGCATGGTTGGGAGCCAGAGTGTCTCCTACACAACAGAGAAGAATCGGCAATGTTTCTTCTCACTTCCTAGCTGGTTTCCTTTGTGCTGGTTTAATTCTCAGGCAGATTTTCCTTAGACATTGGCAAAGGTAGTCACTAACAGCTCCAAATTCATGTTCTGGTTACCTAGGCTGGATCACAGCTCCACCCTCTGGAATAGAGTGGGAGCACTTCCTCTGGACCACTGGGTGTAAGAATGAAGCAGAAATGCATCCTGGGTAAAAGAAAAGGATGTGAATGTCGTGTGGTGGCTCAGTACTGGAATTCTAGTACTCAGGAGGCAGGGGGATTGCTGTGAAGTTGAAGCCAACGTGGGCTACATAGTGAATTCAAGGCCAGCCTGGGCTACATAGTGATACCATCTCAAATAATACAGAGTGTGGTGTCATGCATCCATCACCTGGCACTTGGGAAGTAGTGACAGGATCAGGAGTTTAAGGTTACCCTTAGCTACATAGAAGCTGGAGGTCAGCCCAGGTTGCATGAGACCCTATCATAAACTAAAGTAAGGGTCCCAAGCCAGCCAAACACCAGGTTACCCTTAGGCAGGTGGCCAGTTCTACAGCCTTTCAGAAGAGTGATAGTGGAAGGTGAGGTGGTCTGGGAAGTACAGAAAAAGTCGGGAGCCAGCTAGTCAGTTCAGGGAGTTCAAAATACCACTAACCTGAGCTTAATCTCGGAATCTCACAGGAGAGAAGTCCTATAAGTTGTCCTCTGGCCTCCATATGTGCCCAAGCAACCATAAAATAGTAACAAATAAAAATGATATTAAAAAAATATAGTTGGGAGCTTGGGGCCAGATCTTTCCAAGGTTGCTTGGTTGTGTAAGATCCCCTGAGACATGGCTCATGTTTTTCCTGTGAAACTGGATCTTTTCCCAGCTATCTTGAGGGTTAAGTGAAATATCAAATACAGAGACTTAAGAGAAGACCACCCAATTCTCTTTGGTGTTAAATCAAACACTAAGGTCCTGGAGTTGAAGTTCCCTGAACAAGGGGGGAAAAAAAATTAAAACAAAACAAAACAAAACAAAAGGGTGTGCCTTCCACCTAGTGGCCAGCATGGGTCACTGCATGGCAAAGTCGGCCCATTTTCATAATGGTTATCCTAGACTCAAAGCCGCATCTATGTACAGAGCTAAACAAGGATGGATGGTCTTTCTCTATAGTTCAGGCTTGGCACAAGCAGAGGCTCTGAGGTAGGCACTGTTTCACAGAGGGGGTTTGGAAAGGGAGCTAACTAATCAAGATCACAGAGCTTTGTGGAGGCAGAGCTCTGGTGGCCAGATTCCAGAGTGTGGGTTCTCTGCTTTGCTCTAGACTACCTGCCTGGGGCCCATGCCTCTGTGTGACCTTCCTGGGTTGCTCTCTGATGCTCACCTGCTGTACATGGTCCTGCGCACCAACACCTGACATCATTCTAGGCTACTGACTCAACAGAGTCTTACAAAGAATGCTGAAAGCTGGTTGGCTATGGTGACTCAGGCCTCTAATCCCAGCACACAGGGAGCAGAGGCAGGTGGATGTGAGTTTGAGGTCAGCCTGGTCTACACCAGTTCCAGAACAGCCAGGGCTATACAGAAAGACTTCTTTTTAAATGATGAAAGTAGAATGTCCTTTATTAGAAGACTGGGACCTCTGAGTGCATCTTCCTGCTTCCATCAGAAAATACTTAGTACAGACAAGAAGTGGGACAGCTGGGGCCGTTCATGAGCGGGGGACATCAGAACCACTTTGGCTAAAAACTGCCTATCCCACCATCCCACTTCTGACTGAAGAAGTGCACAGACCAAATTGACAGCAGCTTTATTTGGAATGACCTTCAAGGAGAAACACAACTGTTCAACTGTAGAAAGGCTTGGCTGTAACTGATTCAAAGGGTTACTAGATAGCATTTAAAAAAAAAAAACCTTCTCACAGGTGGTGGCGGCAGCACACACCTTTAATCCCAGCACGCAGGAGGCGGAGTCAGGCGGATCTCTGAGTTTGAGGCCAGCCTGGTCTACAGAGACTCTGTCCCCTCACACACACAGTAACGGATGAAGCTGAAGGTGGCAGCACACGCCTTTCACCCCAGGTCTAGGGAGGTGGAGGCAGGAGGACCAGCAGTTCAAGGTTAGCCTGGCTACTTCAGACAAACTGGAAAACCTCAAAAGTTATACAGACCAGATGTTCATTTCTCAGTCTTTTCATACTCCAGGTTGGGAGCACTTGTGTCCGGGGCATTCCCAGATGCCTGCTATAACTCTCTAACTCACAATTTTCAAGGGTGAGCCTCCCTAGGGTTCCACAGCAGTGGTGCTGGACATGAGCTGGTAGGGACTCCTGACTCTAGACAAAGAGGTCTCATATGGCGAGGGCTCACGCGGGTCAGCCCATCCATGACTTCCCCTTCACTTCCTTACCTAGTAATATTTACTAATCCTGACACACTGGGCTGCATACAATTCTGGGGAAACTGTTGTGGTGGCCCATGGTTGGGGAGTGGAAAGCTGAGAACCTACTCTAGGAGCCAAGAGCCTCTCATAGCAGGCTAGCAACAGGTGCCTGCCCAGAACAGAAAGCTGCAGGGAACTGGAGCTGAGGCTACTTGGTCTGACCTATCTGCATCAGTTTCCAAGGCTGGAGCTCCCTTTCCCGTCATTCCCAAGGACCAGAAGGCCTAGGAGAAGCTCGTGGAAACGCCTCTAGCTCATTAACCCGAGCGGGAAACGGACACTCTCACCCAATCGCTCATAAACTCAGAAGTTAATACATGGAGATATATCCTGAAGGGATGACCCCAGAGACAGCTATGGACACAGCTCTCACACTGGCCCCTGCAGCTCTCCACCCAGCAGCTAGAATGACCATCTTAAGAACAAGTCAGATTCCAAATCAGATTCCCTCAAGACCTTCAGGAGGCCTACATGAACGATGGAGGTGGCTGGGTCAATTAACTGGACAGGGTTTAGGGCACCAGGTAGACTTTTCCTGGGATAAGATAAACCCGAGAGCCCTGGAGGCTACCGACTGTGGGGATATTATAGTAGTATCAGCATGGCTGGCTATAATCCCTAGATCTGAAGTTACAGCCTGGTTCACAGAAGAAATTCTTTATTTGGATGGTTGAGTGGCCAAAGGTTTAAGTTAAAGTCCTGCCCCCACTGCTATATGGTACCCAACTTCCTTGCTCCACAGCTATGTGGAAAAAAAAAAAAATCTACTCTCAGTGGATTCTCAGGCCACAGAACACCAGGTAGGGAACTCTCAGTTCAGGGCCTGGGGCCCGTTTCTTCACACCATTTCTTCAGTCCTCCTCCTTCCTGGGTCCCCCAAACCTCCCTGAAGACAAGGGAAGGATAGCACCACAGCAACCGGGCGGGACAGTCTACTACACAAGGGCACAGAATGAACACCAAGCAGCCTTCCAATAGGCTGGCAGGAGGCACAGAGCGGGTGGCACACTTTCTCACACAACCCTGGGTCACAGCACCTCTGATAAATGACAAAGGCTCCCTTTGATGCATCCCATGACCCCACAGGGCACTCAGGTCTCCCCAAGATCTGAGCAAATACATATGTCTCCGAGCACCATTTGGGAACTGGAGAGACTGGCAGCAGATGGTAGTGCTGTTAGGACTACGTATGTGTTCCAGGAGACTTCACGGCAGCAGGATCTACACCAGGCAAGCCTGCACATCTATCTATCTGAGGGATGGGAAGTGACACATTAGCTCCAAGTCTCTACATGACAGCCACTCAGTCTCTGGTTTGCTCCCCTGACGAAGTCTTCAGGAAAGCTCGTGTCCCAGGAGCTGCCTGGAGCCCAGAGATGATGCTCTCCTCTGTCTGCAGGAAGTTGCTCCACGCTGACCTTGAGCGGAAAAACAGATACTGGGGCTGCAGGACGTGCACCCAGAGGGGCTAGGGAAGGCTAACCTCTAAACCACCACCTCAGGTCTTCTCTGGAGCCCTGTCTCCTACATGACCTGTAGGGTCATGCTAAAGAGGATGCCAGGTGGAGCCCCATCCGGGCCCAGTCAGAGGCTGTCTGCAACCCAATTTGGCCTCATGCCTCCATATTCTTCTGATATCAGAAAGGAGGAAGAGGGAGCCAAGGGCTCCACAATCACCGGGAACTGGCTTGTGGCTGACCAGGCAGAGACATCTCTAGTCTTCCACCACACTCGAGTCCTTTGGAGTGGGCTGCGTTTGCTCTGGCATCTGGTTCATAGGTGACACCACTGTTTTGGGTGACCTGTAATTTGAGAAGAACAAAGGCACAGGGTAAGTGTGTGGCACATACACTCAGCAGTCTGCGCTGACGTCGTACGGCTCTCCTCACATGTTAGGACAATGCCTATTTTTACTGAGGGCCACTGAATGCTAGGCCATTACCCCATTCAACCTCATGTCAACTCTGTATGGCAAAGAATAGCACCTTCATTTTATACATGAAGCTGAACTTCAGAAAACTTAAATGTTTCTTTAGAAATTTGTGAAATTTAGGATCCACAAAAGAGAAAACATGATTTTCATCTTTGTCTCAAGTTTGGCTTATCTGCTTTAATATGGTGCTGCTCTTGCAGAGGACCCGGGTCTGGGCTCACCAATGAATATAACTCAAACTCCAGGGCACTGGATGCCTTCTTATGGTGTGCACACAAGCACAATTATAATGAAAAAAGAAAATTTATCTTTTTTTCAAATGTTCTTTTGAGATAGGGTTTCTATATGTAGCCTTGGCCATTCTGGAACTTGCTCTGGAGAACAGGCTGGCCTTGAATTCAGAGATTATTCCCCTGACACTGTCTCCCAATTGCTGGGATTAAGAGTGTGCACCAGCACCATCCAGCAAGAGAATCTATCTTAATAGCGAACTTATTTATAGTTACTCTTCATTGCTGCCTCTGATCCTTACACAGCCTTGTAAGGTGAGGCAGGCTAATGAGCTCAGGAGGCAGCAGGAGAGCAAACTCAACAGTCTGCAGCCTCAAGGGTGTCAACCTTTGTTTAACTCCAAGTTGCAGGGTGACCCAGGGCAAGCCACTCAACCTAAGTGACACCAGGTGACAGAGATGTTCTAGTGGAGCTCTCTTGAGGATTTAATGAAACTGAATTGTTCAATAATTGTAGAAAATCATGTTTTCCTACACAAGCTGCTACACGCCAAGAAACCCAGGTGCTCTCTGGAAACCACAAAGGACATTGTCTGTGCATCTCTACCGGAACTTCCGGCCTCGTCTGTCCACATGCTGATGAGGGAACCCCGAGACACTGTCTGTTCACTGATTTAAGCAGAGAACTTCCGACTGAGAAACTCCAGCTTCCTGCTGAAGACTTTTCAACTTCAAAGGATGCTACTCACTGGTTCTTGTGTTTGAAGCCACTGACGTGAGCTTGGTACTGTTCTATGGAGTTCAGCACTATCTTACACGTCTTACAGGGATAGCCCTTCCCAGCTGAAACACACATCAAAATGAAGAGAGTTAGTTATCCAGTTAGAGGGAACCAGAAGAACGTTGCTTTGCACAGAGCATGAAGAGGCCCTTCTGAAGACAGCTGGGTGGAGCTGATCCCAGGGTTTAAACCTGGTTCTTCTGGAGGCACAGACTGCAACGCTGTTCCTCCTTATTCTCATGGAGCAATTCAGTTCCTAGTCCCAGCAAAGCCAGACCAGACTTACTGAATAAACGGAGAACAGAGTATGAGCTGCTCAGACAGCTTAGTGGATAAAGCAGCTTGCACCCCAATCTGATGACCTGAGTTCAGAACTAGTGACCCACAGGGTGGAAGGACAGATCTGACTTCTTCCAGTTGCCCTTTGACGTCTACATGCGCACCACAGTGTGCACAACACCCTCAGCAAAAGAAACACATCTAATAAAGAAACTGCAGAACAATGGTGACCTTCGCTCTGCCTAGTGGCCTCCTTAAGGGCACCCCTTCGTGAGGTCTCAGAATGGCCCGCCCTCCTTGGGCTTGCGGCGACAGTAATTAAGGAGCACAACTGCTATGAAAACCAATCCGTCTTTTTGCAGTAGGGTTCAGACACCACGACCAGGTCCCTCTGGTGATGTAGTGGCCTTCGGCCATAGGGCTCCAGCAGTGAGTCAGGACTAAGAGGCCAGACTGGGACCCTGGCTGTTTCATGTGACAAGGCTAAGTCCTTTTCCTTCCAATGCTTAGCTTTCCTCAACCATAAACCAATTAATTATACTATCTTTCACTCATAAAACTATACTTTATCCCAAGTATACTCATACTTAGGATAAAACAGTTAAGTCTTGGGCTTAAAAAAAAATTAGTTCATGTGCATGTGCTTGTCTGCTTGTATGTACACGTGTGCAGGTGCCCAAGACGCCAGAACAGAGTCATATCCTCTGCAACTGGAGTTATAGGCAGTTATTAGCCACCTGATATGGTGCTTGACCCAGACCCTCTTCGAGTCCGGCAAGTGGTGTTAACTGCTAAACCATCTCTCTCTCTTTTTTTTTTTTTTTGGTTTTTCGAGACAGGGTTTCTCTGTTGTTTTGGAGCCTGTCCTGGAACTAGCTCTTGTAGACCAGGCTGGTCTCGAACTCACAGAGATCCGCCTGCCTCTGCCTCCCAAGTGCTGGGATTAAAGGTGTGCGCCACCACCGCCCGACTAAACCATCTCTTTAGAGCTATTTTAAATTTTATTTTTGAAATGAGGTCTCACTACATAATGTAGTTCTGGCTGGCCTTAAAGCCACGGTGATTATATTACCTTAGTCTCGAGTGCGGGGATTATATATACATCACCATGCCAGGCCAAATGTCTACATGGGTCATGTATTCCCTCTACTTTCTTTTGAGATATCCCAGGCTGCGCTTCAACCTCTGTTCCTCCAGCCTCGCCTCCTGGCTCTGAGGCCCTCAACTCCCACAGCTCTGTAGTGAGGTCACCGATGCACACAGTTCACCTTCATGTTCACACGTGGGACCACAGGCCGGCTGTTTAACAGCTCTGATCTCCTTGTGTGTGAAAATAGAGCCTCTCTGAGATTCTGGGCTCCTGATATATAAAATTGGGTTACTGTTAGTATCAGTCTCAGATGGTTAAAATGCTTTTTAAAAAAGTATTAGAGTTGGGGATAGTGGCACATGCCTTTAATCCAAGCACCTAGAGAGGTAGAGGCAGGTGGATCTCTGTGAGTTCAAAGACAGTTGAACTGTATAAAAAGACCCTATCCCCTAAAACAAAACAAAACAAAAATAAACAAACAGAAACAAAGAATAAACAGAAAAGGAATGGTGTGGGGATGAAAGATTAGTAAGATTTATGATATGTATGTATGAAAATGTCATAATGAAAACCATTACTTTGTTTAGATAGAGTCTTATATAGTCCAGGCTAGCTGGCCTCTGGACATGGCTAAAGCTGGCCTAGAACTCCTGATCATCCTGCTTGCATCTTTCAAGTGCTTGCTGGGATTACAGGTGACAGGCATTTTTGGTTTCATGTAACTCAGCTGATCTTCAACTCTCTATGCAGCCAAGGATGATCTCTGGTTCCTGATCTTCCTCTGCCACCTTTCAAGTTCTGGGATTCTGAGGAGTGCTCCCAGGCCTGGCTCACTGTAGCTTTGTAGTATGCTTGGAAAATCTGCAAAGTTTTGCTTTCTTTCTCAGGGCTGCCTTTGCTGCTGGAGGTCATGTGTTACACCATACACATTCTACTTTTGTGAAGAATGTCACTGGCATCTGGAAAGGAATTGTCCCAAATCCACAAATCACTTAAAGTATGGATATTTCAGTATTAAATTTACCAACCCAGAACAAGCCCCCATTTTAGAGATGATGGTGCTTGGTTATTTGTTCTTTGGGAGAGGGTTTTGCCATGTAGCTCAGATGGGTCTTGAACCTGAGGCAATTCTCCTGCCTCGGGTTCATGTGTGTATTGCTCTATCCAGTTCTTCTTCAGTTTTATTACTTATTGTGTGTACTTTGTGAGCATGCATGCCTGTGGAGGCCAGAGGTTGATATGAGGTATCTTTTTCTATTGCTCTTCTTATTGAGACTGATTCTCACTGGACCCAGAAATTACTAACTGGCTAGCTCCACCTAACTCTGTCCTGCTGGCACAATGGTATATTAGTGCACCATCACACCCAGCTCTCCTGGAGATGCTGGAGTTTTCCTTCCTGCTTGTGGGGCAGGAATTTTACCAATGAACCATCTCCCCAGGTACCTTTTCAATGTCTTTGATTAGTTTTTTTTTTTTTTTTTTTAAGATTTATTTATTCATTATGTATACAGTGTTCTGCAGGTCAGAAGAGGGCACCAGATCTTACTACAGATGGTTGTGAGCCACCATGTGGTTGCTGGGAATTGAACTCAGGACCTCTGGAACAGCAGGCAGTGTTCTTAACCGCTGAGCCATCTCTCCAGCCCGATTAGTTTTATAATTTCCATTGAAGAGAACTTTCACTTCCTTCAATTTTTTCTTTTTTGTAGTCATGAAGAGATAGCTTTTCTGATGTCTTTCTTAGCAGTTTTGTTATTGGTGCATGAAAAGCTGATTTGTTCATTGTACCATATCTTACTGAAGTTGTTTGTTAAGTTCTGAACTGGGTCTTGCTATGTAGTTCAGGTTGGCCTTGAACTATTTTTACAGCACAGGCTGGCCTGGAACTCACTATCATCCTGCCTCAGATTACAGACAAATACCACCACTTTTTCTTTTTTCTTCTCTCTCGCCCCCTTTCTTCCCCCTTCTGTGTGTGTTGTGTGCGCGCGCGTGTGTTTTGAGACAAGATCTCAATGTACAGCCCAGGACAGGCTTGGACTCACTACTTTTCTGCTTTAGTCTTGTGAGTGCTGAGATTCTGCAGCGGCCACCTCACGCAGCCATTTACAGAACATACTGATTAGTAGTGTTTTACAGGCACAACTGAAATGCACGGCAAAGAGAAGGGAAATACTGTTCTCATTGACACACAGCAAACAGAATCCTGGGTAGGAGCAGACAAGAACTAGACTGAGGAAGATCGTCTTCTCACCCAGCTGACAGTCTAATCTTGACATCAGATTTCTTTCAGATTCCTTATAGCTATCTTGGTATACTATAAAGAGTCCTATATTTAAACTTATCCTGTGTCAAGCTGACCATGTACAATAAATAGGTTTAAAGCTAAATGTCAGAGATAAAGGAGGGCTGAGTATACACACCGTGCTGTTTATGTGGTGCTGCTAACTGAAGCCAGGACTTCGTGCGCATGTTAGGCAAACACTCTACCAACTGTCCCCAAACACACTGTAGACCAAAAGGAAAGGCCCTGAATTATTTGTAAATGCCCATTCCCATGATGCCAGGTGACATTTTGAGGTTAAGGAAGCTAGAATGGCCCCCTCCTTCACCATGATTCCCCAGTGATAGAGGTAGATCTAAAATGCCAAGGAAAGAGCTATCCTGAGGATGCTCAAACTTTGGTAGAGACCACTGAGACCTTCAATCAAGCAATGTGGATGTTACCTAGGGAGTTTAAATCAGGCTGGGGAGATGGCTAGGTAGTTAAGAGCACTTGCCGTTCTTCCAAGGGACCCGAGTTCAGTTCCCATCAGGTGTCACAACCATCTGTAACTCTCTAGTCTCCTTGGGTATCCGTGCTTACACATCCTCAGATACACATAAACACATAATTAAAAAAATAATTCTTGCTGGGCAGTGGTGGTATATACCTTTAATCCCAGCACTTGGGAGGCAGAAGCAGGCGGATCTCTGTGAGTTAGAGGTCAACTTGGTCTACAAAGCGAGTCCCAGAATGGCCAAGGCTGTTACACAGAAAGACCCTGTCTGGAAGAACCAAAAATAAATAAATAAATAAATCTTTTTTCTTCTCTGCATAGCTCTGGCTGTCCTAGAACTAGCTTTGTAGAACAGGCTGGCGTCAAACTCAGAGATCTGCCTGCCTCTGACTCCCCAGTGCTGGATTAAAGGCGCATGCCACCACTGCTGGCCACACTTCTTTTCCTTTTCCTTGAGACAGTTTCTCTGTAGCTTTGGAGCTTGTCCTGGAACTAGCTAGCTCTGGTAGCCCAGGCTGGCCTTGAACTCACAGAGAACCACCTGCCTCTGCCTCCTGAGTGCTGGGATTAAAGGCGTGTCACCCCTGCCCAGCGGAGTTTTTTTTTTTGGGCTTTTTTTTTTTTTAAAAATCTTTAAACCAGGTGGTGGTGGCACACACCTTTAATCCCAGCACTCAGGAAGCAGAGGCAGGTGGATCTATGAATCTGAAGCTAGCCTGGTCTACATAACCAGTTCCAGACAGAACTACACCAAGAAATCCTGTCTCAAAAACAAACCAACAATATATATAAAACAATATAAATGTATATGTGTGTCTACACATACACACATACATTTAAATCAGAGATTATAAACTGGTGGCTCTTGAACATGCACAAACTCCTGTATTTCATGCCCAGTATCAAAATAAAACTAACAATAATGATAATAAAAACACTAATTTGGATTTCCATAGCTTTTTTAAAACATGTCTCTCTGTGTAGTCCTGGCTGTCTTGGAGCTGGTTATATAGACCACGCTAGCCTTATACTTACAGAAATCTATCTGCCTCTGCCTCCTGAATACTGAGATTAAAGGCGTGCACCATACCTGACTTGCACAGTACTTTAAAATCAAAAACCAGCAACACCAGTAGAACTCAGAGTGTTAGACACTCTGACTGTGGTTATCTTTGGAGCTTATTGAATTTCCTGCTTGCTCCCCTATATCTCCTAAAGACAGGTTCCCACTATGTACTCCAGACCACCCTTGATTCGTTTTCCTAAGTGTTGGAGTGTACACCAAGCCTGGCTTCCTGATTGCCTTCTGTGTTTACAAACCCTGCTTTAGAAGAGGCAGGAAGCAACACACACTTGGGTCATCCAGGGAGCTCCAGTGCTCAGTCCCTGGTCCAGCTCTGTGTATGAGCCGGGCTCTCTCACCTGGTAAGTCAGAGACAGCAGGGTCTGCCAGTCGCCCATAGTGCGCCATGAGTCTGAGCTTAGTCTCCTGCTTCCTGTGTTTCTTGCCCATATAATGTTGTTGAGCCATGACAGGGTTGTTGAAGGTTGAATGGCAGAGGCTGCAGAACTTGTCTGGGTCTAGCATCTCTCTATTCTGGTGCAAGGCTAAGGTGGAGGCCACAAGGAAAGGATTTGTAAGGTGTTTCGACAGAGCTGTGGTGAGAGAGTTCAAACAGAAACAATGAAAAAACAACCCAGAAGGTGCCAGGCTTTTGAGTATGCTTGAAGTGGCAGAAAGGCAGCGTGACCCATCACACTTGGAAACGGGGCACTGCCCATGAGGCTCATACCATAAATGCCTCTTCAATTGGGAAAGCTGGCAAGATCTGATCAGATGCAATGAACAACTGATTTGTTTGCCAGCTTTAGGAATATGAGCCCTGATGTTCTCACATTCTGAAGAGGCTCTGAACTTGGAATATCGCTGCCTAACTGTAACAGACCAAGCAAACATACTTTCAGCTTCTCTAGTCCTAGAATGTCTTGGAATTTCAAAGTGAGTAGGGTAAGAAATGTGAAATTTTCATTCCCATCCTCAAAATACAATACCTCAGTTACAGAGCTGAAGTAGACATTCAAGCTCTGAGCCCATATAGAGCCAGGCAACCAGATTAGGAACTACTTTTAATATCTACCTACCTACCTACCTACCTACCTACCTACCTACCTACCTACCTACCTATCTTTGGGAAAGGGCTCCACTATGTAGCTCTGTAGCTCTCTGGCTAGAACTGAAGAGTGTGCCACCACACCTGATAGAGATGCCTATCAGACTACAATGAATTTAGGCAATGTGAGGGAGAAGAAATGGTGGCAGTAACATGTATACACTTTGTATACACATTTCCCTTTTGGTTTTCAGAAGTACTCCAATGAAGTAGGCATCATTTTGCCTTATTACAGAGAAGACTGAAGCTTAGACAGTAAAAATTACTTTCTCAAGATGAGCAAATCAGTGAGAGAAGCCTGGACTGTGTGACCCTGGAGCTGTTGCTCTACCCCAGGCTCAAGTGTACAGCAAGTAGATCTGAGGGTTAACACTGATGCAGGCATCATTAGAAAATATTCCTGACTCTGCGCTAGGAATTCAATCTGTCAGGGGCTGAAGAGCAGGTTCAGTGGCTAAGAATGACTACTGTTCTTCCTGAGAATCTGAGTTCAGTTCACAGCATCCTTGTCAGGTGGCTCACAAAGCCTTTATCCAATTGTTCTGGCCTATGCAGGCAAGTGTACACACATATACACACATGTATACACATACACACAAACTTTACAAAATAGAAATGAGGGCTGGAGAGATGGCTCAGTGGTTAAGAGCACTGCTTGCTCTTCCAGAGGTCCTAAGTTCAATTCCTAGCAACCACAGGGTGATTCCCAACTGTCTATAATGAGATCTGGTGCCTTCTTTTGGCATGCAGGAATACATACAGGCATAACACCGTATACATAACAAATAAATCTAAAAAACAACAGAAATGAATCTTTTCTTAAAAAAAGAAACCAGCTAATCTAAGTCTGCTATGGACATATGTATGATCCTCTCATAGGTCGACATGGGATGTTGAAAGCAGGCCATATAGATGGCCTTTTCAAAGTGGATACTATGTGTATACATGTTGGTGTACTCATAGGTGTGTGTGTCTGCATGTGTGTGTGTGCATAGGTGTGCATGCCAGAGTACACGTGTGGAGGTCAGAGGACAACTCTGTGATTCCGTTTTCTCCCTTCACTTCCACATATGGTCTGAGAGTCAGACTCAGACACCCAGGATTGTGTGGCAAGCACAATCCTTGATGGTCCAAGGTTATTCAAAACATACTAGAGGATGGGGCTAGAGAGAAGATTCAGTGGTTAGGAGGGAAGTAGTGCAGTGCATCGCAGAATTAGAGGAACTATTTAATGGACATCAGCGCCAGCAAGAGTGAGCGCTGCTCTAGAGAAATACGGGAAACATGCAGAGTGTTTTCCAGGGATGTCCGCTATGTTTTATAACACAGGAAAAGCGGGAGGAAATGTAAAGACTCAACACTAGAAGAGCCATCAAGTAGTTTGCATGATTGTTAAAAACACCTACAAAAAGTTTGCAATAACCTGGGGGAATTTTTTTTCTTTTTAAACCAAGACTTTAATTGCATGTGCCTGTGTGGTAAGCGCACATAGAGCAGTACCCATGGAAGCCAGAGGTGATGGAGCCCCCTGGAGCTGGAGTTACCAGGATTTTGAGTCACCCCACATGGGTGCTGGGATCTAACTTGGTTCCTCTGCAAGAGTAGAGTACACTCTTTTTTTCTGGGTGGGTGGGTTTGAGACAGGGTTTCTCTGTAGCTTTGAGGACTGTCTTGAACTGGCTCTTGTAGACCAGGCTGACCTCGAACCCTTGAACTCACAGAGATCTGCAACCTCTGCCTCCCAAGTGTTGGGATTAAAGGTGTGCGCCACCACTGCCCTGCTAGAACACACTCTTAACTGCTGAGTCATCTCTCTATCATCTAACAGGAGGAAGTGTTATACTAAATGAAGAAATATAAAAGGACAATATTGTCATGACAATCTGGTCATGCCAATGCTAAAAGTTTTTTGTGTAATCTATATAAATATACTGGCATTTAAAAATGTCACCTACACATACACACACATGCATACATGATAGCATGTCATGCAGCATATGGATGTATTTGTTTGCTTATTCTTTTGAGTCAGGGTCTCACTCTATAACCCAGGTTGGCGGCCTAGAACTTACTTGTAGCCCAGGATGGTCTTAAACTCAGCAATCCTCCTGTCTCAGCTTCTCAAGTACAAAGATTCTAAGCATGAGCCACTGTTAACAGTGCTCTCCTAGCAGTAGGAGTTGGGTGGCATTTTACTTGCTTCTTTGAACATTTTGCATGTTGAACGGAATTATTCATGTATGTGCATCATTTTAACAAACAGAAAATTACGTATTCTATGTTTATAAGCACATATACAGGGAGTCAACTTGGATGAACATAAACCAAATAGAATACAAGCAGATATACACATACACACAGTGCACAAGACCATAAGAGCAACAGTACTCTAAAAGGCTAACACTCTGAATGGTAAAACTATGGAAATTCCTTCCAATTTATCTGTATAGACAAATGTTTAATTTCAGAAATAAAGTTACAATAAACCCATGAAGTAATATGAACATATGTTTAAACTATGAGGCTGAATGAAAAGTACCAGGGGAACACAAATGGCTGATGAAACACACAGAGTCTGCAAAGTCACCACTGCGCAGAAGTATCAGTAAGGCTCTTCCCACAGAATTGTCCGTGGGATGTGAAGTCTATGACATTATGAATTCAGTTCTTAAGACAATTTTCTTCAGCCCAATGCTTAAACATCGTGGTGCTGTTGTTACCAGCCCTCACTTCACAGATAAAACTCAATTAGTCCTCAACTAAGTTAACAAATCAGCCACAAGCAAGGTCAACGGCACACTCTAGATCAGTGTGTCTCAACTTGTGTGTCTCGAGCCCTTTGGGGGTTGAACGACGGCCCCTTCACAGGGTCACCCTTTAATACAGTTCCTCATTTCATGGTGATCCCCAGCCTAAAATTTTTTTTGTTACTGCTTCATAACTAATTTTGCTCCTGTTATTAATCATATTAAAGGGTCACAGCATTAGGGAGACTGAGAATCATTGCTCGAGATAGTGGCTCCCTGATCAGTAAGTGCATTTTATGAGGGGATTTCATTCTGGTTTTTTAATGGTGACAACAATAATAACAATAGCTGTTATTAGTGAGAATCTGCTGTATCCTAGATTTTTCTTGGGGGTGGGGAGGATGTGGTGTTTGCCTCTTATTTATTTTTTGGGTGCCATATAGGACAGGCTGGTCTCAAACTTATAGGCAAGGATGGCACTGAACTCCTGATCTTCCTGCCCTCACTTCCCAAGTGCTGGGATCCGAGGTGTGCCATCACACCTGGCTGCCCAGTGGTTTGGAAATTACCCTCCCAAGCTTCAAAGCAGGTGGCACTGATACTTTACAGACACAAACGGCAAGTGAAAGCGCCAGGACCGAAGCCTGTGATGTTCTGACTTCAGAGTCTACGTGCTATTGTTTCACACTGTAGGTAATAGATTTGGGTATAAATAGAGGGTATAATTATGAGTAGATTTTTCTATCCCATCTTCAAAACCTTCTAAAGCACAATTGTCTTGTTTCATTAATGCAGTAAAACAAAAAGAATCAAAAGTTCTATCAATAGTGTGGTCTTGGTTCAACAGAGAACACACACACACATACACACACATCCCAGAAATCAAAGGTCTCCCACTTCTGACTAACTGCAGTTAGCCTAGGTTAAGAACCCCAGGACTCAAGATGAAAGTGAAGGTTGGGCCAATGGTGGCAGGATAAAGGAGGCAACTGTGAAGTTAGTGCTGGGAAGTTGCTGGGAAGTGGGTTCATGGCAACTGCAAACAGCTTACTGGGCAACACTAGAGTGCGCTGCTTTGAAGGCTAGCCCGCACCTTTAGAACAGGCAGCCTTTGTAGGTCCAAGTGAGCCAGGCATAACCTGAGCCCATGAGAAAGACGGGGAATTAGCTGTCAACTAGCAACATTTAGTAGTAAGAGCAGGTGGGTGGTGGGAGGAAGAGGCAAGTAAGAATGCTCATGGTGTGTGTGGGCCTTCCGCTCTCTGCGTTACAGTCATTGGCTAAGGAGCTTCTATAGAAAACGTGGCAGACCACAAGGGGGAAGTGAAGTAAAGCAAGTCTGAGGCCGAATTTCAATGAAGCCAGGTCTCATGTAGCTCAGGTTGGCCTTAAAGTCCCTATGGCAGCTGAGGATGACCTTGAACTACTAATTTTCCTGCCTCCACCTCCTGGTTATGTAAGGCTGGGAATGAAAGCTGAGCCTTTGTGCACATTAGGGAAGTATTCTACCAACTGACTTACATCCCCAACTCTTAGGTGGAACTTTCAGGGCTCTTAAAAGCAACCTCTCCAAGTCTGAGGCCCCAGTGAGCATTCTGGAAGCACCAGGCATTGGTGCTCCGAGGACGGGAGGGGTCCCAAAAGCACTACTCAGAAAGCCAGTACCTGCCCCCTTAGTGGACTGCTGCTTCAGCTTTAAGTTCTTTGCGTGGGTCTTCCCCAGGTAGTGCGACTGTGCCACAGCAGGGGAGGAAAAGGTCATGTTACAGATGGGGCAGCAGTGGTTCTTGTCTTTGCTTCTGCTGCTCTTCTGGTTGGGAGAGAGAACACAGTCTGATCATGCCATTGCGCATCCAGAAAACCTTCAATGGTTCCCCTGCCCGTGGCTGGTGCGCATTAAGACCCCTGCACACGCTAACCCCAACATGCCTGGAGCAGTCTTCTCCAGCTGTTTCATGACTGGACTGTGCATAACTTCCATTTTATTCTGTTACTTTTTTGCTTTGCTTGGGTTATTCCTCCAAACTCCTGCCGGGCAGTAGGTCTACTATCTGCCATTCAATGACCAAGCCCCCTTGTACGCATACGCAGGAAGAATTAACCTTGCTCCTCACCTGTATTCCAAGTCTATCAGATTTCTAACACACCCTCTGTCACCTACATAGACAGCAGAACAGCTTAGGAGGCTTTGATATGAGCTCAAGTGCAATGCTGGCTGTGGACACCTTGACTTCTCTTTGGTACCTATCCTTGGACCCTGCTGTGTCAAGCACACAGTACATATCCAGGGCTCTTAGAACAGGTACACCACCAGGTTCCATCTGTTGCTATGGTTATGCTAGGAAATGTATTTTAATCTTCCTGAAAAGTCTGTCTTCTCAATAAGCTATTTCTTTAACATTTCTCAACCCCAAGACATTTTGGGGTTAGTAATTCCTAGCTGGTGATGGGTACTGTGATCTCATCTGAGCTACTCAGTCATCTGAAGAACTGAAGTGCAGAGAGGTGAAATGATCTTTCCTATCTGGATCTCAGCCATAAGGGCAACTAGAAGATGATTTTTAGAAGGGAAGCAAGGCCCCTTTAAACCACCGGCCACTGCAGCAGGAAGGTGGTCTGGAAATTAACCCTTGTTTATCAAGCATTTACTGGGGACGAAAATCTACCTCACAACACTAAGGAGGCCAGACCAACTCCGGACCACCTCCACTTCACGAGTGAGTTCAGGAAGGTGAGGTGACTTGCTCAAGGCTCTAGTGAGTTAGAGCCGTGTGCACTGACTTCCGGCCCATAGTGTGCACAACTTATACACTCTGAAAGTCACAGCACACTCAAGGAATTAAGAGTTTGTCTCAAGCCGGGTGGTGGTGGCGCACGCCTTTAATCCCAGCACTTGGGAGGCAGAGGCAGGCGGATCTCTGTGAGTTCGAGACCAGCCTGGTCTACAAGAGCTAGTTCCAGGATAGGCTCCAAAACCACAGAGAAACCCTGTCTCGAAAAACCAAAAAAAAAAAAAAAAAAAGAGTTTGTCTCAGAATAATTTTTATAGTAACTATGAAATAGGAAATAAATGCAATTGCTTCATAATTGGAGGAGGTATATTGCCCAGGCCAAATGCTAAAGCTTATTTCCCCTACAAGAAAATGAACATCCCTCTACTTCCTCTCTGGTAACCCTCCAGGTGGGAAAGCTCCCTTTGGTAAACTGCTACTGTAGGGCAGGTCTGGGGTCTGGTGGTGTTTTTGTTTTTTGTTTTTTTTTTTTTGATTTTCGAGGCAGGGTTTCTCCGTAGTTTTTTGGTTCCTGTCCTGGAACTAGCTCTTGTAGACCAGGCTGGCCTCGAACTCACAGAGATCCGTCTGCCTCTGCCTCCTGAGTGCTGGGATTAAAGGCGTGCGCCACCACTGCCCGGCTTCTGGTGGTATTTTATTTTTATTTATTTATTTTTTTTTTTGGATTTTTCGAGACAGGGTTTCTCCGTAGCTTTTGGTTCCTGTCCTGGAACTAGCTCTTGTAGACCAGGCTGGCCTCGAACTCACAGAGATTCTCCTGCCTCTGCCTACCAAGTGCTGGGCTTAACGGTGTGCGCCACCACCGCCCAGCTCTGGTGGTGTTTTAGAAGTCTTTTCTCAACTTAAGAAAAATTCTGAAAGGTAGCTGTAATAATCTTTTTGTTTGTTTTGAGACAGTCTCTCATTGTAGCCCAAGCGGGCCTCAAACTTGCTATGCAGAGGAAGATAACCTTGAACTACTGATCTTCCTGATTCCACCTCCAAGTGCTTGGTCACTTGTATACACCACCACGCTTGGAAGTACTGTTGTTTTTAACAGAGGAAGAAGTCAAGGCTCATAGTCATAAGACTTGCTCAAGTTAGACAACAGGGCTGAGACTGCAGCTAAGTCAGTCTGAATCAAAGCCTGCGCTCACACCACACCAACCTGCTGGGGAAGCAAGCAGTTTCAACAAAGCAGCTATATTACCTGATCTGAGTCTAACCTCTTCACGTCCCCCTTTAGTGTCTCCATTCCATGGATTGCTAGGTAGCTCTTCACTTTGTTGGCATGTTTTTTGCTCTGCAAGAATCCAAGGAGAAAGATCAAAGATAGCCAATGCCATTTCATAGAGAAGGCAGCCATGACATAGCAGATTCTCACCTGAATCCTCCTCACAAAACTTCTGAGGATAAGAAAATGGGGGAAGAAAACTCATTTACTGAGTTCCTACTATGTGCTTGACCCTTGACTTGCTATTACATTAGCCTTAACAATCTATAGGAATATTGTTATCTTATACATGTAGAAGCTGAGGCCAAGCATGGTAAAATTTCTTGCCTATAAGATGATGTAACAGGCCGGGCGGTGGTGGCGCACGCCTTTAATCCCAGCACTTGGGAGGCAGAGGCAGGCGGATCTTTGTGAGTTCAAGACCAGCCTGGTCTACAAGAGCTAGTTCCAGGACAGGCTCCAAAACCACAGAGAAACCCTGTCTCAAAAAACCAAAACAAAACAAAACAAAACAAAAAAAAAAAAAAAAAAAAAAGATGATGTAACAGAGCTAGATTCAAATTCAAGTGTGTGTAAAGCCAAAGCTCACACTTCCCGCTACACTGCGCTGTACAGAAAGACCTACATAATGGTCCATTTATTCGGATGAGAGATGAGATTCACAGAAATTAAGTCAATCTTCAAGTCCCAAGCAATCATGCATGAAGGAAACATCTGGAAGAATCAGCATTCACTGTGCAAGACAGGAGAGGAGAGGGCTTGGCACTGGACCAGAAGGTAAGTTCATGGCTATGGTAGAAAAGGCCTACCTGGTAATGTGACAGCTTCTGGGACTCAGAAATCAGCATGGCACAGCAAACTTTACACTGGGTGCTGGTGAAGAGACACTGGTTCTTCTGGATCATGTGCTCCACTACAGAGGGAAGAGAATTCATACAAGCTGACAGATATGCCCTCAACAGCACTGTCTCCGATCTGTCCCAAACACAGGCACTGGGGAATGGGACACCTCATTCCAACACATGTGCAGATCTGCTTCTCCTTGTCACTGGGCCATGGCTCGTGCTATGCTCACAAACCAACTGCATTATTACTTATTTTATATAGGCCAGTGTTCTTAGTCACCCAGTCACACACTGCTGTCAGGGGAGACAAGGTTGTCCTGTGCTGCCCATGAATTCCTGGCTCAAGGGACCCTTCTGCCTCGGCAGATGTGACTGTAGGCTCACAACACCACACACTTTAACTCCTGCCTTGGTAGATGACTATAAGCTCACACCACCACACACTAACTTAGAAAGTGTAGCTGAGGACGTCTCATGAAGAAGTTCTAAAGCAGGATGAAGAGCTGCACACCTTTAATAACAGCACTCAGGTGGCAGAGGCAGCTAGATCTCTGAGTACAAGGCCACTCTAGTCTACACAGTAAGTTCCAGGCTGTGTAGGGCTCCATAGTAAGTTTCCCATCTCAAACAACATCAATAGCTTTAACATTACAGGAGAGATAGCTATTTAGGAAAAGGACAAAGTACACTGTGGAAGTTTGAAAGAGAATGGCTCCCAGAAGGAATGGCACTATTAGGAGGTATGGCACTGTTGGATTAGGTGTGGTACCACAGGAGGAAGTGTTTCACTATGGAGGTGGGCTTTGAGGTCTCATATATGTTCAAGCCACACCCAGTAAGACAGTTCACTTTCTATTGCCTTCTAATCAAGATAGAGCCAGTACCATGTCTGCCTGCATACCGCCATGATGCACCATGATAATGGGCTGAACCTCTGAAAATGTTAAGCCACCCCAATTAAATATTTTTCCTTTATAAGGGCTGTCGAAGTCACTGTGTCTCTTCATAGCAATAGAAACCCTAACTAAGACACACATCCAAGACATAGATATGCATTTCTATTAGATAGGTCTATAACTGAATTTAAAAAATTACTTCATGTCATGTGTATTGGTATTTTGCTTGCATGCATGCCTGCACACCATGGAGGCCGTAAGAGGGCACCAAATCCCAGGAAAACAGAGTTACAGACAGTTGTGAATTGCCAAGTGGTTCTGGAAATCCAACCTGGATATTTGCAAGAGCAGTCAGTGCTTTAAACTGCTGGGCCAACTTTCTAGCCCATTATGTGGTCTTAGAACTTGTTCTGTACACCAGGCTGGCCTTGAACTCACAGAGATCAGCCTGCTTCTGCTTCCAAGTGTGGGATTACAGGCATGGGACCATGCTTGGCTGTAGCAAACATTCCAAGTAATTGGACAGTGTGAATGCAACAATCTAATCCCTCTCCCTGGTGGAAGGTAACTTTTCAGCCTAGGTATATCCTGGCCTCCACAGAGAAGAACACAAGCCTGGGTCTGCATTACTGAGAGTCAGTAGTCTTAACAGAGGACATTTTGATGCTCTGTACAAAGTCCTAGCTGAACAGAAAGGGTTTCTAGGAAGCTGGCCCAACCAAAAACCAGTACCTGGATGTGGAAGTTTTCAGTTTTAGGTACTTTTGAACAACTTCATCTTTAACTTTTTTTAATCAGACATCACCAAATCAAGATGGTTAGAGCTGCTGACACTCCTACCTCCCAGCACCTTACCCTGCGAACGTTAGGTAAGCTGTCATTCAGCTCCAGCTCTGACACAAAACTTGTCATTATCTCTACTCCCTTTCCCTGTTCACAACACGGATCATGTGCTTCTTACTGTTGAGTTGACCACTTGATGCTCTCCTTGGGGGTGGGAGGGTGCAGAGGGGGAGAGGGAGACAGACCGAGTCAGGAGGAGGGAAAGAGTTTTGCCACTAGTTTAGCTGCAGGAAACTCATCACTTTCCAGACACAATTGTCTGTCCTGGAGCAGAAGCTCAGGCTCTATTAAAATTGACAAAAAGGGAGGAGTATGTGGAGGTAAAAGTGTGAGCCCATTTCCATCTTGTCTGAAGGTCAGAGTTTTAGCTTGTTCACAGCTATTGAGAACAAGTGTGGCTACACCCTGACCTAGGATGTGGTTACTTGGTGTTTCTAACATTAATTGGTAAATCCACTGCCCCCTGACCAACGGTCAGGATATTCAAGCCTACTTCCGCTCCTTTTGCAATAGGAGGTTTGACCTTGGGAGTAGCTGCCTTCAGGATACTCACTGCCCAGACAACAGAATGTTAATGACTTGATGGCTCAAAGTACTGAAGCAATAAACTGCTCTAGTTGTCCTTTGTATCAGGTTAAAGCAGTCTTCTGTGGTATTGGGGTATAAAAGTGTATGGAAAATTAAACACAGGCAAATTTTAGTATTCACTGGAACTCCCTCCCGGTACTATCTTTTTTTTTTTTTTTTTTTAGCCATAAAAGCATTTATTAAAAGGGGAGAAAGGGAGGGAGGGAGGGACGGACGGAGAGAGAGAAAGAGAGAGAGAAGAGAAAGAGAAAAAGAGGGAAAGAGCCTGAGAGAACGCGTGGCCACGCTGAAGAAACAGAAGAAGGAAGGGAAGATCTATCTTATCATTTTGACTTTGCTCTTTGCTAACTTTTTTAATCCTCACATCTCTACCCTGGTAAGTGGTTTACTTGTTGAAGCATGGTCCCCGACAGTACCTATACCCAACAGAACATTATACAGCCACAAAAGATGATGAAATCTGTCATCTGCAGCAAAACGAATAGAACTGCAGGGTATTATTTTAAGTGAGAAAAGACAGGCAAAGAAAAACAAGCACCACATGTTCTTTCATATGGTAGACCGTAGTTATGCTTCAAAAGGCACTGTTTATAAAATAAAGCTGTTTATAAAATGAGCTGGGGAGATGGCTCAGTGGGTTAAGGCGCTTGCTGCCAAAGGTGATCTGAACTCCTGAGTTCAGTCCCTGGGATCCACAAGGTGGAAGGAAAGAACAACTACTTCAAATTGTCCTCTGACCTCCATGAGTGCTATGGCATCCAAGTGCTCACACACATACACATGAATGTAATAAAAAATAAAGAGATAGCCAGACATGGTGGTGCATGCCTTTTATCCTAGCATTCTATGAGTCTGAGGCCAGGACCTGATCTACATAGAGTTCCAGGTCAGCCAGTGCAACATAGTGAAACACCCCCAAAAGAAGAAAATCGTAACAAAACGAAACAATGAAGACAAGTCCCAAAGAAAACAAATGTGGATATCATATCTGAAATATAGGATTTCACCTAGAATATAAAATGGCTTATAATTTAGTAATAAAACAAATAACCAAGTCACAACATGAACAACAATGTGACTAGATAGTTCACTAAAATATACAAGAGTAGTAAGTGAAATGGTGCTTACTGTCACCAATATTTAGAAAACAAGAACTCACTACACACTCCTAAAACAGCTGGTGTGGTGGCAGGCTCTATCAATCCCCGCACTTGAGAGGTAGAGGCAGGTGATCTCTGAGTTTGAGGCCAGCATGGACTACAGAGTGAGTTCCAGGACAGCTAGAGCTACATAATATAGAGACCCTTTTTCAAAAACATAAAACAAAAGGAAAACCAAACAAAAGGTAAAACAATAAACAAAAGGGAGGACATAGAGAACTAAAGCTCATGTTTTAAAGAAAGAAATAGAAATCGAAAGAAGCCATTTTCCAAAGATTTGACAGTTCCTCAAAATGTTAAAGATACAGAGTTAGCACACAGCTTAGCACATTCACTCCCAGGAAGAGACAATGGATGTCCACACACAATCCTACAGCAGATGCAATGGAAGAGGCCAGGGAGGTGGTCGTCAGGCAGAGGTGCTTGCCCCATGTGACTTACAACCCAGCTGGGTCAATGCCTGATCCCACCACGGGAGAAGAGACCTGCATACAAACACCATGGCATGCATGAGCCTGTGTACACACAGAGACACACCAATAAAAACTGTAAAGATTTTCTCACTGGGCATGATAGTGCCTACCATGAGACCTAGCACTCAGGAGGTCAAGGCAGGCAGATTACTGTAGTTTTGAGTCAACCTGATCTATCTACATAGTGAGCTCCAGATGAGAGACCCCTCCAAAACAATTTCTCAGAAAAGGTCCAAGCTAGAAACCATTCAGATATTCCAAAAAAGCAAACGTTCAAGCAAATATAATATACCCATAAAGCAGAATTCTTTCTAAAATTTATTTTAACTTTATGTTCATTGGCGTTTTGTCTGCATGTATGTCTGTGGGAGGGTGTCAGAAGCCCTGGAACTGGAGTTACAGACAGCTGTGAGCTGCCGTGTGGGTGCTGGGAATTGAACCCAGGTCCTCTGGAAGAATACCCAGTGCTCTTAACCTTAACTGCAGAGCCATCCCTCCAGGCCTAGCAGAAGCAGAGTTCTATTTAGCAATAAAAAGGAACATACGCGGTGACTTGGCTGAGCCCCAAAAACATGCAGAGAGAAGCTAAACACCAAAGACTATATAGTGTATGATTCTGTTTGTATGAGATGTTGAGGAATGGTAAATCTGTGGAGACAGAAAACACATTAGTGGTTACCTAGGCCAAGTGGGAAGAGACTTGAGTAAAAGACCAGAGATGGACACTACCTGTGATGGTGGATATGTTCTAGAATTGGACTGTGGTTATGATCACACAAATCTCTAATTTTACTAAGAATCTCTGACTAGGGGCTGGTGAGATGGTTTGCTGGGAAGTGAACTTGCCACTAAGCCTAAGAGCCTGAGTTTGATCCTTAGGACCCACATGGTGGGAGGAGAGAACCATTGCCTGAGAGCTCGTGTTCTTTGACCTCCATACACACACCCATGGTACATGTATGAGCATGCACGCCAACACTCTCTAGATAAATTTAAAAAAAAATAAAATACTGAGTTGGGGGCTGCAGACCTCAGACTCAGAACCTGAGTTTGGTTCACAGCACCCATTCTGGCTCACAACTGTAGCGCCAATTCCAAGGGATCCAATGTGTCTGTATCCACTCTGCAGGGGCACACATATAGACATAACTAAAAGTAAAAGACATTTTAAATCATTTGAGTGGTACACCTATAACGGTTGAATTTATGATATATAAATTATAATAGTGGAGATGCTACAAGGAAAAAAGTGGGGAGAGTGTAAATGCTGCAGGTAAGTGAGCCAGGAGAAGTGAGGGGAGGGAAATGAACTGGGTTGTATGTATCAGGTATGCATTGTGTTCATGCCTATGCAAGCAAATAGTTCATTAAGGAACTGCTGTGTTCTCGGCTTCAGGGTCCAGGGCACACTCTTCGTATCTCCAAGGTCACTTCCTTTTTGTGTATCCCCCCAATTCTGAGACATCCCTCAGGGGTTAAGAGCAGTTACTGCATTTGTAGAGAACCAGGGTTCAGTTCCCAACATCCAAATGGTAGCTCCTAACGGTGTGTAACTCCAGTTTCAGGGGATGTGATGTCCTTTTCTGGCCTCTTTGGGTACATGACAGACACATAGGGCACACTCACACATGCACACACACACACAGGCAAAAGCTTTTAAACATGGTCAAAAATTACAATTTTATTCAGGGAGAACAGTTCACAAACATTGAACTTTCCAAGATTAGTCTGCAAGCAAACCAACCAGGACAGAAATCTGGTTTCTCTGCAAAGATCCGATTAGCACAGAAACCCAGATAAAGTTTTTGTACATCTGGGTTAGCATTAAGTAGCTAGCTCTGGAAAGGGCTGAGAAAAGGCCGACTCTTGCTGTTCTTCTCTATCCCTTGTTACTCACTCAGTTTTGGGTCAAACAAAAGCATCTGTTCACTTCAGCTCAGAAGTGTACCAACCCGAACTGGGTACACTGCTCTCCACAGCTCTGCATCAGGGTGAGATGTGCCATCTGGAGACAAGATTACCTAGGCCAGTTTCTCCAGCTCCTGGATCTCCTCTTTGGAATAGGGGCTTGGCAACAGGCACATAGAAATATGGTATTGCAGGGCATGAAATACGGTATTGCAGGAACATGGTGGTGCAAGCCAAGCATACCATCACTAAGGAGGTTGAGGCACGTTCAAGGCTAGTCAGGTCTATCAGGAAAGAAATATGGCATCAAGTCATCAAGCTCAATAGGAGGCTGGGATTCAGGAAGACCTTCCAAAGCTCAGACCTCTCATTGGGAAGGAGGCACGCCACGAGTTTGAGAGGCGTCGCAAGATAAATAAAAGTAAAGTAAATTGAATAAAGCTGTTCAGATCCGTCATAACCGTAGGGCTTTGAGAGAGAAGGGAAGCAATGTGGAGATGTAGGATTAAGGACAGATAGGAATGGTAGTTGGCTCGGCTAGGGTCAGGCTGGGCAAGTCCTGTTGATCTCCAAGAGGAGAAGACCTGGAATTTGGTGGAAACTGCCCTGGTGTGGATGCGAAAATTCCGCAGGGTAGCGAGTTTCGAGGTCCGGGATGTCGTGCAGAGGCTGGCCCGCGCCAGGCCAGGGACAGGCTGCAGGCCGCCCCGCCTCCGTCCAGCCACGATCCCCGGAGCCCCCGACTCACCTTCCTCCCTCCCTGCCGGCTGAGCACCGGACACCGCTTCCAATAGGCGGCGCGCCCTCTCGCGGTCGAAGTGCACTCCGTCCGGTTCCCGACCCTCTTGCTCCTCGGAGCTCTTGTACGGTCCGGCCCCTCCAGGGTCCGCAGCCTCCGTAGTACCAGGCGTAGAACACTCCATCTTTCCCGCAAGCCTCGCCGTTGAAGAGCTGCGCATGCGCCCGCTGCTGTGAGCGGCGGGTAAGCGGGGATTTGACCCGGTCAGCAAATCTCGCGAGGTTCGGGTTCTGCAAACCACGTTGGGGCGGAGCCCTGAGGCGCAATTTGTTTTGGTACCGGTGGAACTTTGTGATGAGTGCGGGTGACTTGGAGGAAAAACCGTGGATGGTGATTACTACGCCAAGGCGTCTTCGTTCCAGGCAGTTCTTAGCTCAGGGCTCTCATCTTTGCTCACGGTGAGCCGCTGACTGACAGTTCTCATTTCTTTTTGTTATTATGTAGGAAAATTTCTCCCATTTCTTTGGTAGCGAACCGAAGGACCAGATTCTAGAACTGTTTTAGTTAGGAGTTCTTTAAAGCAAACTTGGTAGCCGGCTGTGGTGGCGCGCGCCTTGAATCCCAGCATTGAGGCAGGCGGACATTTGTGAGTTCGAGACCAGGCTGGTCCGCAGAGAAACCCTGCCTCAAGAATCCAAACCAAACCAAACCAAAAAAACCCCCATAAACACACACAGAAAGACAGATATGATAGTACACAGGCCCTTCGTCTCAGCACAGGGGAGTTGGAGTTAGGGGTTGTATGATCAGGAGGTCGATGCCGGCCTGGGCTATATAAGGCTCTTTCTTAAATAAAGCTTGTTAGGGGGAAATTTAGAGGTCAGCAAGAGGGCTCATCTCAGGCCCTGGGTAGACCTGTGAATCCTGAAATGCCTAGAAGGTCATTAATTGGTAATTATCTAAGTCTGATTCCAAGAGCTCATGAGATTACTACATAGCAGGAGGCTTTCAGATAAAGAACAAAAGCACACATTTTCCCTCTCAAAATAGTCAATCCAAACACACCTGGCAATCTCCCGGACAGGAAAATATCCATTGGGAAACTATCTGCTAGAGACTTTAAAATAGTGTAAAGCCTACGTAAAATGTAAATTAGGACACTTGTCTCTCTGGCTATTGTTTACTCTCACCCCATTAAAGTGGTTTGCTCCCCAATGCTCTCTGCCCATTGCCCACTGCCATCCCTTGATGACACATACTCTGTAATAAACTTGTCTATCTTATATAATTCGCTCAAAAAAAGTTTGTTAGTAGCTGATCAAGGTGGCTCATATTTAAAATCCCCAAATTTTCAAGATTAAGGCGAGGGAAATGCAAATTTGACGCTAACCTGTGCTACACAAAGAGACTGTTTGAGGCCACTGAAGTTCTCTGGAAGTGGATGCAGATGACCAGGGGTTCAAGACAAGCCTCTTTTACAGTAGATCCTCAATGAGACAAAACAAACCCACAAAACAAAACCCAAACAATATAAAGTAAGGTGTGGTGGTGCATGCCTGTGATCCCATCACCCTGGAGACTGAGGCAGGAGGATTGCCATCATGTATTTGAGGTCAGTGTGGAGGCTAATGCCATCTCAGTGTTAGTCACTCTATGGGGTCCAGATGAGGGACCTCTTCTTGGTCTATGGTGTTTGATCAAAGTTCTTGGGCCTGTTTTTCCCGATAAGATTTTAATTTATTCTTCCTGGGCGGTGGTGACCCAAGCACTCAGGAGGCAGAGGCAAGTGTATATCTGTGAGTTCAAGGCCAGCCTGGTCTACAGAGCGAGTTTCAGGACAGGCTTCATTGCTACACAGAAAAACCCTGTCTCCAAAAAACAAACAAAACAAAACAAGCTGCTTGTAAAATGGAATCTCTCAAGGCAAGACAAAGAGATCGAATCTGAAAAGCTACTGTTTCACATGATAATGGAGTAAAGTAGGGCACAGACTTGAATTATTATTATATTATATATATTATATTATTATATTACTGTAATATTAGGTATCTTATTATTTGAGGCAAGTTCTCTCTATGTAGCCATGGCTGTCCTGGAACTCGCTAAGTAGACCAGAGTGCCCTCGAACTCCCAAAGGTCCACCTGCTTCTGCGTTCCGAGCGCTGAGACTGAAGGTGTGCACTCATGCCTCACTTTAGGCATCATTTTCAGGCAGACAGTGAAGTGACAGATGCCCCGATCCAGGATTCTAGTTTGCTTTTCCTACTGAGAGTTGAAATTTCAAAATAACCAAAGGAGCCAAAGTTGCTTACTGAGATAGTGCTTGTCTTCCTAAAGACCCCTCAAAGGATCTATTAGAAACAACACACTAAGCTGGGTGTGGCAAGGCAGGCCAGTTAACCGACAATTTGGGAGATAGAATTGGGAGACCAGGAGTTCAAGGCTAGTTTAAGACACGTGAGTCACTGACTCGTAAAAGCAGAAAAGGGCTGTCTCAGTCTGTAAAGGTGCTTGCCACCACGCCTGACAACCTGAATTTGATCCCTGGGACTCTCATGCGGTACAAGTGTTAGTAATGATTGGGGTTGGGTGGGCAGGGTCAAGGCTGAGTGTTTCTGTGTTTCCTATCATTCAAAGAATTGAAAAAATAAGGTGTGACTTTTCTGTGGCTGTGATAGATACCAAGACTAGACTAAAACTGACTTATAAAAGGAAGACTGTATTTGGCTTACAGCTCTGGAGGGAGACACCATAATGAGAAGGAGGCCCGGAGCGAGTGGCTGGCCAGATAGGGGACGTGCAGAAGCGGAGTGGAAGTGCAGCCAGCTGTCACTCTCAAAGCAAGGCTCCACCCACTAAAGGTTCTACAACCTCCCCCAACAGCACCACCAACTGGGGACTAAGTATGAGTCTATGGGAGACATTTCTCAAGCCAGTAGATAAGGGCTCACAAAGATTTACAAAAGAAGCATGCTATCTTTATTTGGAGCAAATCAATAATACATTTTATGAGTATCCCTCTATAAAATGATTACAATTGACAGTACGTCATATGAGTGAGGGCACTCAAGGGCCCACGATGCACCTTGCAGGTTTTTTTTATTGAGTCTAAAGGAAGGTGGGGCAGGTTACAATGGGCTGTATAGTTCAGGTGGTTTTCTCCTTTGATTGATAGATGAGTTCATGTATTGACTTTTCCTAGTGCACATGTCCTTTCCCATAATGTATCTGATTTTAGAAATATGCACACACAGCTATGCATAGGCATCATGAGATGGTAAATAGAAGATTCTCCTTAAAACATTTCTAGATATTTTGCTTTGCTGCACATAATCCAAAACCAGTTCAGACCAGATTGTTCCTTCTGTTCTTCATATCTGAATATATTGGGCACACACTTAAATAGAAACTGTCTAAATTTGATTATTACTAGGGGTGGAGAAACTTCTGCTCAGAGATAGGAGTATGTGTAGCCTGATGCAGACTGGGGGTTAAGGTTTTGAGTTTGCTAGGTATATTGTTTGGAGAGGAACGTGTGTATAGTACATACAGGTGAAGGAGCTGGGGTGTCAAGTGTATTGTTACAAGAGGATGCATGTGTATATTTATAATCCAAATTCAAATAGGGTCCTCAGCTAAACTATCTCCTATGCATGCCTGCCTCAGACAGAGGGTGGTGACTCTTGAGAATAGTCCTCTGGTCTCCACAGCTCATCATCTCTTATGCAGACCCAAACATGTATACCAAGTAAATAAATGTAATTAAAATAAAAACCAGTCTATACTTTCTTTTTTCCTTTTCCTTTTTGTTTTTTTAGAGACAGGGTGTCTCTTTAGTTTGGAACCTGTCCTGGAACTTGTTCTGTCGACCAGGCTGGCCTCAAACTCGCAGAGAGCTGCCTGCCTCTGCCTCCTGAGTGCTGGGATTAAAGGTAGATGCCACCACCACCTGGCTCCATTCTGTGTTTTCTTAGGTCCAAAGTATTTGTGACATTGAGTTTAACTCTTTCTCATACCTAAATCTAAATAAATGCACCTTATTTATAATTTTATTTTTTAAAAATATTTCTAGATGTATTTATTTTACTTCGTTGCTATCTTGACAGTTAATGCTGGGGAGGCTTATTAGACATCTAAGTGCAACATTCAATAAACAAGTAAATATAGGTCTGGAGTTTTGTAGGACTGAGTTGGGGGTGACCCTAGAATTCTATCACTGGTATTTTCTTTGCTTTTTTTGGGGGTTTTAATTGGGTAAGATCTCTTTTCAGAGCCCTGGCTGTCCTGGAACTCACTATGCAGGCCAAACTGGCCTTAAACTCAGAGATTCCCTTCCCTCTGCCTCCTGAGTGCTGACATTAAAGGACACTGTTTTGTAAACTCACTAATTTTGCTTCTCTTTGGCTCTTGATAGTTACTGTTTCGTTTGTTTGTTTATTAGACAGTCTCAGAGTCTGAAGACTGCCTTTGAACTTGCTGTAGCAGAGGCTGACCTTAAGCTCCTGTTTCTTCTACCGTATATGTGTGTGCCTCCATTTCTGATTTCATCCTAAAATCCTGTTATGCGCTGCATGGTCAAGGACTTGGCATTGTCTGACTGGAGGCCCCTGAGGGAGAGTGGGAGCTCCTCGTGCTGCTGCTGAGCTGCATTCCCTTCCTTCTACTGATAGTTAGTGCTGCACAGTATGTTCAGATCGTTCTCAGCTACACAGGGACGCCCTGCCCCAGAGATAGTGCTCTGCATGAAAATCACAGTCTTTAAACATTTGGCGTGTGTGTGCTCACATGTGATGTATGTGAGTAGGGGCGTGTTTGTGCAGTCGTGGAGGTCAGATGACAACTCTAAGGAGCTGCTTCTCATCTTCCACCTTGTTGAGGCAGGTCTCCTTTGCTGTTTATACTGTGCTGTATGTTATGTTCCAGGTCATTTGCCCATGAACTGCTGTTTTGAGGCCTTATGTGATACCTGCTCCCAGCTTAATTCATCTAAATTCAATTCACAGATATTGAGTGTTTTCTTTTGGCTGGGCCCTTTGCTACCTGCTGAGGTTACATGGGCAATATTTTTAATCTTTATATCTTTCTTTGTTTTGTGTATATGTGTGTGTGTGTGTGTGTGTGTATGTACGTACGTACAAGAAAGTGTGCCATGCCATGTATCCAGAGGGGAGAGGCAACTTGCAGGATTGGTGGTTGGTACTCTCCTTCCGCCAGGTGGGTTGTAGATTTGGTGACAAGTGCCTTTACCCGCTGAACTGTCCTGCTGGTTCCCTGGACAATGTTATAAGATGGCTCACAAGTCTTAGGGAAGCTATAGATACATGTGGTAAGTAATAATAGCATATCATGGGACACAATATCTAAGCAGCCGAGGAAACAATAGGAGAAATGAACAGGTTATAAATAGTTGAGCTGGCTTTTGAAGGATGGTTTAGAAGTCAGTGACATAGGGGAATACAGTAAAGATATTCCAGAATTTAAATATTACAGAAAAGTACTAAGAATAATGTACTTGTGTTCGGCTATCCAACTGTTTACAGCTTGTTACTTATTTATTATTATCATTACTCTTTTGAAGACAGGGTCTTGGAATACAGCCCTGGCCGGCTTATTGCTTTCTGTGTAGCTCAGGCCAGATTCCAACCTGTGGCAATCCTCTTGTCTCAGCTTCTTGGGTGCTTGGATTTTAGGTGTGTGCTATCAGTCCTGGTCTTGACATCTATCTGAAGTCCTGTTTATTCCCACTTCCTCTTTACTTCCTCCTCTCATTTCCATGTTATTACCATGATGTATACCCATCTATCTATCTGGTCCATTAATCTATGATTTTATATTATTACCATGATGTGTACCCATCTATCAAACTGGTCCTTTATGATCTTCATACATAGTTTTCTGCAAACTATGAGTTATTTATAGTTTATATATATATACTATATATACTGTTTTCTTTAAGTTTGTGCAAATCTTTTAATATTTGTTCATATTTATTGGCTTGCTATTATTTCAGTAAGACTACTACTACTCCCCTACCCCACCCCCCCTTTTTTTTTTTGAGAAATGTAGCCCTGGCTGGCCTGGCTTGTCTGCCAAGGCCTTCTGAGTTCCAGGATTAAAGGCCAGGCATCAATAAGATTTGTTAGGGGCTATAAAATGTTACATAGGATTCAGTTGAGCTTTAATTGTAGAATTTTATTGTATGAATATTTCATGTTTTCTTCATCTTTGCTGTATTAGGTATTTCTGCTATTGGCATTTATTTTTTCAAAGAAAGGGCTATCTGGAACTTATGCTCACTTGTAGAAGTTTCAGTATTTTAAAGCTTTGGTTTTATATCTATGTATGTGTATGAATGCCAGACTTACAGAGGTTAGAAGGCATTAGATGCCTAGAGCTGGAGTTACTGGCAGTTGTGAGCCACCCTATGTGGGTTCTAGTAACCAAACTTGGGACCTCTGCAAGAGCAGTACATTCTCTTAACCACTAAGCCATCTTTCCAGCCTCATCTCTATTTTTCTACAAATGACATTGTTATAAAAATGCATCACATCAAATCATCAGAAGTGTTCCGTTCTAATTGCTACGTGCCATAGTTGAGTTTCAGGGTGTTCGCTTTCTACTGAGACGATCAGACATTAATTTACTATCCGAGAGTTTCTAAGTAGTTACGTAAATATTTAATTTCAATGTAACTCAGAATTCATACAAATAAAGTACCAGAGGAGGCTTGATGTAGCAGAGCTGATTTCGAAGATTTTACATTTTTTTTTTGATTTTTATTTTCGAGACAGGGTTTCTCTGTGGTTTTCTTTTTTTTTAATATTTATTTATTTATTATGTATACAATATTCTGTCTGTGTATATGCCTGCTGGCCAGAAGAGAGCACCAGACCCCATTACAGATGGTTATGAGCCACCATGTGGTTGCTGGGAATTGAACTCAGGACCTTTGGAAGAGCAGGCAATGCTCTTAACCTCTGAGCCATCTCTCCAGCCCCTTCTCTGTGGTTTTGGAGCCTGTCCTGGAACTAGCTCTTGTAGACCAGGCTGGTCTCGAACTCACAGAGATCCGCCTGCCTCTGCCTCCCAAGTGCTGGGATTAAAGGTGTGCGCCACCACCGCCCGGCTCGAAGATTTTACTAGGTGTTTGAGACCCTAGTGGTTTCCTTCAAACCATGGCCAAGTTCTAGCCAAAGCACTCCTGAGGGCGTGGCTTCCGGGTGGTTAATTCGGCCCACGCTGCCCCGAGCCTGCGCCTGCGCGCCCCGCCCCTGCCCCGCCTCCGTGCACCCCCCCTCACCCCGCTCGCTCTTCACTTTCTGAGGAGTTGCGGCCGCTCGCGACCCCCTGCGTTCAGGAGGCGCTCAGTGGAGCGGCGGGAGCCGCGGTGAGTACGCAGCGCCTCGGTCTCCTGCGGCCGTCGGGGTCGCGCCTGCTTCTCGCTCTCTGCCCGGCGGCGGCTGCTCCGCCTGGGGCGCGCCGCCTAACGAGTAGGCCGCTCGGCCGGGCGGGAGCCGACGCGGGGCCGCGCTGGCGGCTCGGAACGGGCCCTCGCTTCCGAGCCCCTGGTGCGCCCTCCCCGTGAGGGCGGCCCGCGGCCTCCTGGGGTCTGCGCGCCCACAGCCTCCCGGGAGCGAGCTGGCTTAGTCGTCGCCGGCCCGACTAACAGACTGCGAGGACGGGACTAGGCTCCCGCTTCCCCCACGCTACTTTGCTTGTCGAGTGGGAGTTGGTTTCCCTAGTCCCTCGCCTAAGACACCTCCCGGCTCTCTCTGGTGGTCCTGGCTTTGAACTCACTGCGTGCCAAGATGGCCTCTAACTCGCGATCCTCCTGCCGTAGTCAGCCGAGAAAGACTGAAACCTGTGCTATCCACCACTTTGCGTCGTCTGTAGAGCGGCTGAGTTTCCCCGGTGGACGATGACAGGCAGAACCGTGCGAGACCCGAGCGTGGTCTCCGCAGGGGTGGAACTGGGCATGAATCCGGTGACTTGGCTCCTGTCTAACTGCGGTTTAGTCGTTGTATCAAACACGGGCAACGCTGAGGAGAAAGTGAGCTCGACATGTAGGGTTTTCGTGTTTGTTTTGAGAGACAGTGCTTTGTAGTTACGGCAAAGAAAGTCTAGTTTTGGAATCAGATGCATCGTGTGTCGTCTCAGCAGAGCCACTTGCTTTTTTTTTTTTTTTTCTGTTTCCCAACGTGTTAGTGAGTGATGCCTACCATGTAGTAAGAGTTCTTGGGAGAAATAACCTGTAGTGGGTATAACTAGAAGTTTGTCCATTGATTCTGTCAGTGATAACTATTATTGCTCAAGGTGTATTTAAAATCTTATTTATTTAATTGATTTTTCGAGACAGAGTTTCTCTGTGTAGCTTTGGAGTCTGTCCTGGAACTCACTCTGTAGACCAGGCAGGCCTCGAACTCACAGAGATCCGCCTGCCTCTGCTTCCCAAGTGCTCGGCGTGCACTACCACCTCCCGGCAGAAATCTTCCATTTTTGCCTGTGTGTGGGCACGTGTGGGTATGAACAAACACACACATACCTTCCACTGAGTTTAATTTCTACCTCCTTTTAAGGAATAGTGTAAGATTTTTAGTTCTAAATTTTATATACTTTTTTGTTTAATTTATTCATAAGGATATTATTTTGATTTTGACTTTTTTGAGACAGGGTTTTTCTTTGTAGCCCTGGCTGATCTGGAACTCGCTCTGTAGATCAGACTTGACCAGCTTGGTGCTGAACCCAGAGATACACCTGTCTCTGTCTCCCAAGTACTGGCGGGGTTAAAGGCGTGCACCATCACTACTGGCTAGGGTTTTATTATTTTTTATGCTGTTAGAAGTAGAAGTTAGTGTGTAGAGCAGTGGTTCTCAGTCTGTGGATCTTGAACCCTTTGGGGTCAACCAACCCTTTCAAAAGGGTTACATATCAGATATCTTGCATTTATTTACATTGCGATTTACAGCAGTACTAAAATTACAGTTTGAAGTCTCAACAAAAAGAATTTTTTGGTTGGGGCCACTACAACATGAGGAACCTAATGGTCGCATCATTAGGAGGTTGAGAACCACTGGTGTAGGGAGATGACTCAGCATTTAAGAGCTCTTAACTTACTGCTCTTCTAGAGGACTTAAGTTTGGTTCTCAGCACCTGTGTATAACTCCAGTTCCAGAGGATTGGGCGCCCTCTTCTGTCCTCTGCAGGCGCCAGACACACAGTGGTACACATAATACATGCAGGCAAGACACTCATACATAGCCGGGCGGTGGTGGCGCACGCCTTTAATCCCAGCACTCGGGAGGCAGAGACAGGCGGATCTCTGTGAGTTCGAGACCAGCCTGGTCTACAAGAGCTAGTTCCAGGACAGGCTCCAAAACCACAGAGAAACCCTGTCTCGAAAAAAGAAAAAAAAAAAAGAAAAAAAAAAAAAGACACTCATACATAAACTTAAGTTTTCTAAAAAAGTAGAGTCGGGTGATGGAAAGATGTGTCAGTGGATAAGAGCATTGACTGCTCTTCCAGAGAACACTGGTTTAAATTCCCTGCACCCCGCCTGGTGATTTAGAACTGTCTGTAACTCTGCCTATAATTCTGTCAATGATAACTATTATTGCTCAAGGTGTGAAATCTTTTATTTTCACCTGTATGTGGGCACACGTGGATATGAACACACACATGAACACACACACACACCTTCCACTGAGAAGGGCTGCCATCCTCTGCCCTTTGAGGCACCTTAATTAACCTACCTAGAACCTCCACCATAATCTTTGGTGATGAAAGCAAACATTCTTTTTCTTTTTTTTCTGAGACATGATCTATTTTGTTCAGTGTTGTTTCTATCCTTCTGCTTCAACATGCAAGTAATCTGGTATTATAGGCACATGACACAGCCAAAGCAGACTTGTTTGCTTTGTTCTTTGTCTTGAGAAGTAATTCAGTATTTTACCTTTAAATACATTGCTATCTAAATTATTACACGTGGTGATATTTTGTGTATGATGTAACAAATAAAGCTTGCCTGAAGATCAGAGTGCAAAACTAGCCACAGCAGTTAGCCATAGAGGCCAGGCAGTGGTAGCACACACCTTTAATTCCAACACTTGGGAGACAGAGGCTCTGTTACAGATCTCTGTTAGTTCAAGGCTACCCTGGGCTATATGATTTTGATCCAGTCTAAAAGAGAAACAGAGCCAAGAGGTGTGGCTCAAACCTTTAATCCCAGTATTTGGGAGTCACAATTTTAATCCCAGTGCTGAGGAGGTGGAGACTGGAAGGGATGTGACTGGGAAATAAATGATAGGAGCTCATTGCAGTCTGAGGAGCAGTCAGTCTGAGGACAGGATCACCCTTTCGGACTGAGGCAAAAACTCTCTAGTGGCTGGCTGCTCTGCTTCGCTGATTCTTCAACTTTCACCCCCTGATAGCTGACTCCAAATTCTTATTTTTAAGACCAATTAGATTTCACACTATGATTATATAAATATATAAACATTAGCTATGGAATTTTTGGGATAGTCCCTTATCAGATTGAGGTATTGAGGTTTTTTTGGTTGTTAAACTTGGAGACCATAGTTCTGTTTTCTGGGTTAGCTTCTACCTTGTTATCTTCCTGCTTCTGCTTTCTGATGTGCTGGAAGCAATTGCGCCTGAGTATTAGTATTTTTTTTTAAAAAAGATCTTTTGGGGGCTGGAGAGATGGCTCAGAGGTTAAGAGCACTGACTGTTCTTCCAGAGGTCCTGAGTTCAATTCCCAGAAACCACATGGTGGCTCACAACCATCTGTAATGAGATCTGGTGCCCTCTACTGGCCTATAGGATATATGTAGGCAGAATACTGTATACATAATAAATAAATCTTTTTTTAAAAAAGATCTTTTGGGTAAATTGTTACTGTATACTTGAGGAAATCAGTTGTGTAAACTAATGTATAAGGAACCAAGATAAATTGTTTTTATGCTATTGAAATTTCACTAGAGAGATTAGATTTATTTGTATGTGTTTATATGGATACATACATATGTCCATCACCTGTATAGATAGGGATATGCATATAAGTATATATTTCTTTGCAGAAAAAAGATGACAAAAATTTTAATGAATAGTGAAAAGTTCTAAAATCTAGAATCATTTCCCTTAAATGGCTGTCATTTGCTTTTACATGACCAAATTGAATAGCCTCTTGATTAGAAATATACTTTGAGTAAATTATTGAACTTGCATTTCAGGCAAAAGGATGCCACGAAGAAAGAAAAAAATTAAAGAAGCCTCTGAAAGCCATAACTCAGAGAAGAAGGATCGAGAAACCACCAGTCCCGTCAGTATAAAGAAGAAGCGTAGACTTGAGGACGTATTCATAGTGATATCTGATAGTGATGGAGAGGTCAGTATTTGACATGGAGTTGTAGGTCTTAGGCTAGGCCTCTTTACCCACAAGGGTTTGTTTCAGCTGTACCTTCACACTAGCTTGCTGACTTTGTGCAGTTTTTACTTGATTTTTCTATAGATTTCTAAGTGGAATTATGGGTTATTTAAAAGAAAATAGCTATACTGTTTGCTGGGGATAAATTACAGTTTCCCTTTTTATAATATGTTAACCCAATATAATATTTTAGAACTAAACGGAACCAAATATAAAGTGTAATTTTTGTGTGTTTGGAAAGTAAAGAAAATGTGGATGCTGCTTGGGCTGGAGCTTGGGCTTTGTACATGCTAGGGAAGCACACTCTCAACTGAGCCAATAAGGTGCATCATGTGGAAAGGCTTCTAGGAGAGAGATTTTTCTAGATTTTAACTCTTCTCCTTTATTTACCGTTTCTCTTTCTTTCTTTTTTACCTGCCTGATCAGAATCAGTTCATGATGAGCCAAACCATTGTCAATGGGAAAAGCATTCATTTTTCTCTGACTATAAATTTTAGAATTGCTTTTGATTCCTTTTTTTATCTTTTACCCCATATTAATTGCCACATGCTTTAGGTTTTATCTCTTCAGTGATCTCAGATCTGTTTCCATTTCCATTTCTTTGCCTGTTCATCTGCTATGTAGATTTTTTTCAATAGAGTACGTGTCTCTTCTGCCTTGTTTTTTCTCCCTGCATTTCACTTCACTTATTGCAACTATTCACTTAGGTATGTGTCTGTGTGTGTGTGTGTGTTGGGGGGGTGTTTGTGTGTATGCCCCTATTCACATGCATGAACGTCTTTGGCTCATCACTGCAGACACTTCCGTATTTCGGTGTGTTTTTCTTCTGTTCTTTTTACTTATTGCCACATTGCTGTATTTGTTTTACTTTCCTTTGCTTTTCCTTAGTTTTCTTTTTAAATTTAAATTTTCTTCTTTCTTCTTCTTTCTTTTTTCTTCTTTCTTCTCTTTTTGGTTTTTCAAGACAAGGTTTCTCGTAGTTTTGGAGCCTGTCGTGGAACTAGCTCTTGTAGACCAGGCTGGCATCGAACTCACAGAGATCTGTTTGCCTCTGCCTCCCAAGTGCTGGGATTAAAGGTGTGCGCTATCACCACCTGTTTTGAAATTTTAATTTTCTTACTGAAAAATAGATCTTTTTCATACAATATACTCTTTTTATAAGATTTCACCTCTCCCAACTCCTTCCGGATCCTCTCGAATTCCTCACCACTCAAATCCACACTCTTGCCCAATCTCATTAGAATACAAGCTAGCATCTAAAAATTAATAAATGGCCGGGCGGTGGTTGCGCACGCCTTTAATCCCAGCACTCGGGAAGCAGAGGCAGGCGGATCTCTGGGAGTTCGAGGCCAGCCTGGTCTACAAAGGGAGTTCCAGGACAGGCTCCAAAGCTACAGAGAAACCCTGTCTCGAAAAACCAAAAAAAAAAAAAATAAAATAAAAATTAATAAATAAGGTAAAATAATAACAGAAGAAAAAGAACCAAAGAAAAAGTCCACGAAACATATAGATGCTGAGACATACAAGTTCATACACAGAAATCCTTTAAAAACACAGCAGGAAAACTGTAATGCGTACCCAAAAGACCTGTAAGGACAAAAGAAAAATAGTGCCCAAACAAAGCATTATGAGACAGAGAACCTCCAAAAATGCCTTTGAGTTTGTATGCATTTTCTACTGCTGAGCACGGGTCTGTTCTTAAGAGTGTTTTGTGTACCTAGTGAGACTCTGTTGGAGAGAGCTGACTTTTCCTTTCTGAGTGGTTATCAATTGGAGATAGCTTCTGGGTAGGGATGAAGACTTGTTTCCACTTTTCCTCTCAGCACTGGGACCCCAACTCGCATAGACCTGTGCAGGCCCCATGCATGCTCCACAGTCTCTGACTTCCTGTGTGCTTTAGTCTTGCTGTATTTGAAAGGCGCTGTTTTCTTGGTGTCCTCCACCCTCTCTGGCTCTTACAAGTTTCCCTCCTCTTCTTTGGCAGGGTTCCTTGAACTCGAGGGGAGGAATTTGATGAGACATCCTTTTTAAGACTGGGTGTTGCAAGATCTTTTGCTCTTGACACCTTGTCCCATTGTGGGTCTCTGTTTTTATTCCCGTTTACTGTAGAAGGAAGCTCTCTGATGATGGCTGAGCAAGACATGATCTGATTCCATGCTTGTGTGACCCTTTTCCTTAGTTTATGTGTGTATTCTGTGAATATATATCATGTGAGTTGAGGTACCAGAGGAGGCCAGGAGAGAGTGTCAGTCCCTTGGAGCTGACTGATGTGAACCACCTGATGTGGGTGCTGAGAACTGAACTGTAGAATAAGAAATGATTCCAGCCACTGAGCCATCTTTCTACACTGCCCCCACCATTTAGCTTTTTTGGAATTTAAAAAATACTTTAAAGACTGTTGTAGAATATTAAGAAGTAGTTGGTATTAGGAAGAACAACTTTTTGACTTTGCCGGTTGAAAATCAGTATGAGCTGGGTGGGGGTGGTGCATGTCTTTAATCCCAGCACTTGGGAGGCTGAGGCAGGCGGATCTCTGTGAGTTCGAGACCAGCCTGGTCTACAAGAGCTAGTTCCAGGACAGGCTCCAAAACCACAGAGAAACCCTGTCTCGAAAAACCAAAAAAAAAAAAAAAAAAAAATTTAAAGTTATATTTTAATTATTTTCTGTGAATGTGTATAGGTGCATGCTTGTGGAGGCTAGAGAGCAAGTTTTTGGAGTTGGCTCTCTTCTGCCATCTGGGTTTGGGGGTTGGACTCAGATCATCTGGCTTGGTGGCAAGTATATTTACCTCTGAGCCATCATGCTGACCACTGCCATGCTTGTTTGTTTTTTTGTTTTGAGACATAGAGTTTCTCTATGTAGCCCTGGTTGTCCTGGAACTTGCTTTGGAGACCAGGCTGGCCTCACTGAGGTCTGCCTACCTCTACCTCCTGAGTATTGGGATTAAAGGCATACACCACCACCACCACCACCACCACTGGGCTCAAATAATTTTTATTTTTTGTTTTTGTTTTTTTCCCCGAGATAAGGTTTCTTCAGCTTTTTTGGAGCCTGGCAGACAGAGATCTGCCAGTATGTATGTGTTCTTGCATGAATTTATGTGTATCTCATACATGCAGGTGCCTGTGGAGTCCAGATGGTGTCAGATCCCCTGGAACTGGAGTTACAGGCATATTTGAGCTACCTGATATGGGTGCTGGGAACCAATCTTTGATTCTTTGTAAGAGCAGTGTTTTGTTTTTTGTTTTTTTAAAAATAATTTGTTTTCATTTTATTTGCACTGGTGTTTTGCCCACGTATGTGCCTGTGTGAGGGTGTCAGATCTTGGAGTTACAGACAGTTGTGAGCTGCCACGTGGGTGCTGGGAATTGAACCTGGGTCCTCTGAAAGTGCAGTCTGAACCATCTCTCCAACCTACAGTAAATATTCTTAATTGCTTAAGTATGCTTAATTGGTGAGTTAACTCAGCCTCCGGGTTTTACATTTTTTTTATTATTTATTTGTTTGTTTATTTCGAGACAGGGTTTCTCTGTAGCTTTGGAACGTGTCCTGTCCTGGAACTAGCTCTTATAGACCAGGCTGGCCTTGAACTCAGAGATCTGCTGAGTGCTTGGATTAAAGGTGTGGACCACCACCATCTGGCCAAATTTTATTTACTTTTAATGGTTCTTCTTGACCCCCCCCCCCTTTTTTTCTCTCAGTATTTTGAGATAGTCTTACTATGTAGCTCTGACCAGCTTAGAACTTTTTTTTTTTTAAAGATTTATTTATTTATTTATTTATTATGTATATAGTGTTCTGTATGCATGTATGCTTGCAGGCCAGAAGAGGGCACTAGAGCTTATTAAAGATAGTTGTGAGTTGTGAACTCAGGACCTCTGGAAGAGCAGTCAGTGCTCTTAACCTCTGAGCCATCTCTCCAAATCCTAGAACTTGTTTTGTAGACCAGGCTGGCTTTGAATTAACAGATCTTCCTGCTTTTGCCTAGCAAGTGCTTAGGTTGAAGGTATGAGCTAGTGTGCTTAGCTGTATTTAAATATTTCTTGAAGAAAATGTGTTACCTGGGGTATAAGTCAGTGGTCAAACATTTGCCTAGCATGAATAAAGGCCTAGGTTTGATTGCCAGCATTATAAAACACAAAACCACTATATGTAGTGGTGCAAGCCTTTAATCCTAGGACTGGGAGCTAGAGATAGATGTATCTCTGTGAGTTCATTTCCAGTCTGGTCTATATGAGTTCCAGGACAGCCAGGGCTACAGACAGACCCTGTCTCAAAAAACAAAACAAAGCTAAATGCAAAAAACAAGTAACCTGCTGGGCAGTGGTGGCACGCATGTCTTTAGTCCCAGCACTTGGGAGGCAGAGGCTGGCAGATTTCTTTGAGTTCAAGGCCAGCCTGATCTACAATAGCTAGTCCAGCACAGACCCCAAAGCTACAGAGAAACCCTGTCTTGAAAAACCAAAAGAAAAAAAAATAGCTCCCACAAAACTCATAAGTACCCAAGAACTAAAGTACTCAAAACAAAAAGTACCCAAGAAACCAATAAAATGTTTTGTTTTCTGGTGTAAAAGAGGCCCGGGAGTGCCTTCTTTTTAACATGGAAAGGTGATAACATAGTCATTTGGGCTTTATTTCTCCTGCCATCAGCACACATTCTCTCTTGGGTTGGCTCCAGTCAATGCTTTCAGCTCTCTTCATCCAATGGTCCTCACACCTCCAGTATTCTGGGGTTTCCACTGCAACCTAGGTCTCACCTTTATAGTTTTATACATGGCTCAGGGTCTCCTTATATGGACTCTGACCCTGTCACACATTGCCTGGCCTCAGCCGCTCTCAAAAAACATGGAATTCAGGACACTATGACCTTTGTCATCTTTTCTCTTCCATGATTGCAAAATTAGTACCAAAGGAAGACATTGCCAAGTCCCAGTGTCACCTCAAGATGTATTTTTGCTCCATTGCAGTACAGCTGTGTTAGCTTTTGCGTGCTGACCTTGAAACTTCTCTTAAGTAGTTGCTTTGAGGAGCAGGGAATGCCTTTAATTTAGGTTTTCTTCTGTTAAATGCGTTTGATTTTCACAAGACAGCCTCCAGTGGATTTTGCCCTGAAGACATCTTTCCTGGTATCCTACTGTAGCACAGTTTTCAGTGCTAGGTACAATTCTGTCTTAAAATTCCTACTGCCAAACAGCTTGGTTTATTATCTTTAAATTCAGCTTTACTCAGGTTCTCAGGACACAGGCAGAATGAAGATGGATTTCTGGTCAAATGTGACATAAGTGACCTCTTTCCCAATTCCTGATAGTTATTGTTTTCTTCTGAAAATGCATGGGCTGTGCCCTGCTGTTCATGCTTTTCTCAGCATTCTTTTTCTCCCCTAAGATTTATTTATTTTGTAAAATGTTCTGTCTGCATGCATGCCTCCACACCAGAAGAGGGCAGCAGATCTCATTATGGTTGTGAGCCACTATGTGGTTGCTGGTAATTGATTTCAAGACCTCTGGAAGATCAGCCAGTGTTCTTAACCTCTGAGCCATCTTTCCAGCCCTTCTCAGCATTTTTGTCTTACAGGCTCCCAAATTTCCAAACACTTCCATATTTCTACCCACTAACCAGTTCCAAAGACATGAGAACCACATGGAAGACAGGCTTGTCATAGCATTGGCCTCACATCTTAATACCAGGCTCTGTCTCAGTTGCTTTACTGCTATGATAAAATACCCTGACAAAAGCAACTTAAGGCAAAAAGAGTTTCGTCTGTCTTACACTTCCAAAGTCATATAGCCTGTCATGGCAGAGAAGACGTGACAGCAGGCAGGGGAGGCTGCTGGGTAACAGGAGCAGGAAGCTATTGTTTACATTGCATCTATACTCCGGAAGCAGAACGTGAACAGGAAGGACAGACTGAAAAGCCTCAAGACCGTCCCCTAGTGACCTACTTCTTTGCAGTGAGACTCTAACTCCTAAAGATTCTGTAATCCTTCCAAACAAGGCCACTATCTGGGAAGCAAGTATTCAAACAAACGAGCCAGTGGGAGCACATTTCACATTCAAACCACATCTCTACTTCTGGTTTCGCTTGCTTTTGTGATTTTTCACTGTACGTGATGATTGATTAAAGTACCAAATCTTGCATCTGTGCTCAGTGTTTGACCTTAATTTTGTGTTTCCTAAGGATGATTTGCCTATGATGTAAGTTCTTTAATGTGTTGCTAGTTGTTTTGAGATAGGGTCTTTCACTTTGTAGACCTGGCTGGCCTGGAACTTACTGTGTAGATCAGGTTTGTCCTTGTAGTAGCATTGAGAATACTGATAGAATTTGTTTGATATGTTATGCTAATAATTACTTTTATAGTGTACTTTTCATAATTCTGTTTATTGTCTCACTTTGGGCATTGTCTGGTTTTTCAATTTTGATCAGTATTTTAACTTTTACTTTCAACCTGTGTGGTAGTTGATGGATTTATTTTATTTTATGCTTTTTTATTTAATAGCATAATTTCCTTCATTATTAGAAAGTAGAATATTAATATACTTTTCTGTTTTTTTCTCTCCAAGACAGGGTTTCTTTGGGTAGTAACCTTGGCTGTCGTGGAACTCACTTTGTAGACCAGTCTGGCTTTGAACTCACAAAGATCTGCCTGCCTCTGCCTCCTAAGTGCTGGGATTAAAGGCGTGCACCACCACTGCCTGGCTATATTTTTCTTTTTTCAATGTAAAAACACAGTGCTCACCTGAAAAAGGATAAGAGAGAGTTTATTCTGAAGCCAGATATGTGTGACCATGACCTAGAACACAGATTGAGGTTACCCCAAGTTCCATGTTCCAGTGTGGTGGCAGTTTCATCACATTTCTATGATAACAGAAAAAAGAAAGTCATAAATCAAAGCGTTTTTAAAAAAACATTGGTAGATACATTAAGTAGGCTGTTATATATCAAAGTAGCAAAATCTCAGAGGTTTTAAATACTATATGATGGTTTTTAGACTCTTGGTTGGTGAAAACTTGGGTTTTTGTTAAAACATTCCAAAAGGATTTTATCTGTTAACCATAGGATGTTAGGTCCAACACATAGGTAGGCAAAGAATGGGTCTTTACGGGGTAAAGATAGCCCAAGATAAAGTGTAATTAGGACCCAAAACATTCCAAATTTTAATCAGTACATCAGCCTTTGTAGACAACTTCTTTCCAGAAAAAGTGTGATTCTCATTCTCACTTATATTATTTATTTATTTTTTTGTGTTTATGTCATAGAATGTGTGTAGGGTAGAGGACAGCTTTGTGGAGTGAGTTTTCTTCCACTGTTCTGTGCGTTTCAGAGATCTAACATAGGCCATCAGGCTCTCATGACAAGTGAAAGCCATCTCACTGGCTCCTTTTGTAGTTGTCTCTAATTTTGTTTTATTTTTAGATCTAAAATTAAGTATTTTAAATATTTACTGTTTTCTTTCCCCCATCTTTTTCTCAAATCACTTTTGTTTGTTTACTAGATTTGTTAAAAAGGTGTTACAAGTATAGCATTTCCTGAGTTCTTAAATGTTTTATGATGTTTGTTTGATGAGATACAGAATCCTTTGTTTAAACATTTTTGCCATGTTTTTATTTTTTTAAAGATATTTTTTTGTTTATAATATATACAGCGTTCTTCCTACATGTATGTCTGCAGGCCAGAAGAGGGCACCAGATCTCATTACAGATGGTTGTGAGCCACCTTGTGGTTGCTGGGGACTGAACTCAGGACCTCTGGGAGAGCAGCCAGTGCTCTTCTTACCCACTGAGCCACCTTTCCAGCACTGTCTTGTAGTTCTTTGGTTTATTGCCTTTAGGCTTTGTTTGTTTGTTTATATTTTTGCTTTTGTAAGCTGTTTTTGGGATATCTACTAACTTTCCTTTTGAGGGTCAGTTATTGTATCTGTCATCTGAATGTTTTAGGAATTTTTCTTTTATTTGCTTAGTATTTGTTTAGCAGTTTCTTTGGGAAATTGATTCTTAGAGAATGATAGACACTTTTTTGATTCATCCAACTCCCCACCTGAAAGTTTTCTTGGGCTACAATTGAATATTTTGTTTCTGTCTTCAGGATCCTCAAACATGTATCATCTTTTTCTCTGTTCTCTTTCATCTGCTTTCTCCTAGGCTTTTTTTTTTATTGCTTTTTTTCTATTTCTTTTTTGGTTATCTTATTTGGTGTTTTTCAGTGCTACTTACTAAGTTTTGTTGTTATTGTTGTTTTAAGACAGGGTCTCTACATGGTTCTGGCTGTCCTGGAACTCACTGTATGGACCAGACTGGCCTCAAACTCATATTACCTGCTCTGTCTCTCAAGTGCTACTTTCTAAGTTTTGATGTGGGATGGGGTGGGTATATTTGGTTTTCTGTTGATTCTTGTAGAATTCCTTTACTTTATTTCTTTTCACCAACCAGTGGTCAAAGAATGATTTATAATAAATAAATATATACTGAATCCAGACAATTATTGAATCAAGAGTCTCTGATCTTGGGTAGATGTCTTGGGCAGCTTTTATGTGATTCTATATATATGGTAGGTAATCATGTCAGCATATTACACAATTCCATTTTTATGGTTTGATTGGTTCTAGATCTTGCATGCTCTCTTTTTTAAATTAAAAAAAAAAGGATTTCCTTATGTGTACCATTTTAAGAGTCACTGATAATTCAACGGCTTCCACTAATCAAAAGAAATATGGAAGAAATGGAGAAATTACTATTTTAAATGTCATTTACTCTGATCATATCTTTTGTTTACATAGGAAGCAAAAGAAGAGAATGGATTGCAGAAAATGAAGACAAAACAGTCGAACAGATCAAAGTGTTTGGCTAAAAGAAAAATTGCACGTATGTTTTCATTTTTTTAGTTGAATTGATAGCATTTCATTAGTAAAAAATTTTCTTTTTTTCTTTATTTTTTCTTTTACTTTTTCAAGTTTCTTAGGGAATTACTTTCTGCTTACACATTTGACTTGCTAGAGGAAGACTGTTGAAATTTTGAGTGTGATCTTCATGACTAGGCACTGTAACTAGACCCTTGATTCTCTACCCAACACTTAAAGATTTTCTTTTATATGTGTGAGTGCTTGCTTGTATGTGCCTGGTACCAGAAGAAAAGTTGGATCTCTTGGAACTGGAGATACAGATGATCTGAACTACTTTGTGAGGTTGGGACTGATCCAGGTGCTTTGTAAGAGCAGCAAGTACTCTTAATCATTGAGCCATGGAGAGAAAGGGAATACTACACTGACAGCCAAATAAGATAGCACCAGAAACCCAGCATTCTACAAATACCTTGGGAACTATTATCTGAATATAAAACCATTATGTGTGAATGTACTTGGAAGTACTTACGTTTGTGAGTTGCTCATTTTTGTTAAGAAACTAAGTAAAACTGTTACTGATCCTGATTAAAGGATTCAAAGAAGAATTCTTTGCTGTGTGTTGCTATATAAGACTTATATCTTAAAATCTCTTATACCTCTGGACATAAGAAAGAGACGTCAGATTTTAACTCTAAGGAGTGATAAATGATGAAACTGAAGTTATTTCTATTTTCAAGTTACAGTTTTTCAATATTATATTTGGAATATAATCCCTGCCATTGTATATGCTTGTTATATTTTATGCCATTGTCCTATTTAGGTTTCTTTTGTTGTGAAAAACACCATGATCAAAAAATAACTTGGAGAGAAAAAGGGTTTATTTGACTTATACTTCCATATCATAGTCCATCATTGAGGGAAGTCAGGGCAGGCACTGGAAGCAGACCATGGAAGAATGCTGCTTACTGTCTTTCCATGGCTTGCTCATCTTGCTGTTTTACCCAGCTCTGGATGCCTACCTAGGAGTGGTGCCACTTACAGTGGGCCAGGCCCTCTCACATCAATCATTAATCAAGGAACTGCCCCCATAGACTTGTTTATAAGACAATTTGATGGAGGCATTTTCTCTGTTGAGGTTCTCATTTCCAGATGATTCTTAATTGTGTCAAGTTGACAAAAGAACCAACCAGCACAACCATATAAAATAAATTGAAGGTAAAATTAAGATTAGAAAAGAGAACTAAGTTATAGATAAGAAATAATGTGAAAAAGTATGCCAAGAAAATAAATAACTTGAACTTTGTAGATAAATTCTTAGGAATACCCACACCAGAACTTACTCAAGAAGCAGAAAATAAAAATAGAACTAATATAATAAAAAATTGAATTGAAAAACAATAGCTATAAGCAAAAAAGATTGGTTTGATGCCTTCATGATTGAACTTTAGTCAAGAATAAAGAAATATTAGTAGCAGTTCTTCATAAACTCCTACAGATATTAGATAATGAGAGACTACTGCCTTATTTACTCCTTAAGTCTAATACCACGTCCATGGGGAGATAGTACAAGAAAATTAAGGACTGATATTTCTTTGGAATATAGATGCAAAAATCTCATCATTGCTTGGAATTGAATTCAAGGCTTCATTTTAAGTACGCACTCTGCCAGCCGAACTACATCTTTTGTCTTTTTTTATACAAGTATCATACACCTACCAATTTTGCTGTAAAAATTCCTTTAGCTTTACCTCTTAAGTTTTGAAAATGTGTATCTTCATTTTCTTTCATCTCAGAGTTTCTTATTCATTCTCTAATGTTCTTTGTTTATTTATGGCATCTTGGGTATGTTCAGAGATCCAGTGTCCAATATCTTATTTTCTGAGGATATTAATAATTATTAGTATTTTTGTTATTACTTTTTCATATTTTACTTCAGATATTAAACTTATTTTATTTTAGAATTGTTTTTTTTTTTTTTTTTTTTTTTTTTTTTTTTTTTTTTTTTTTTTTTTTTTGGTTTTTCGAGACAGGGTTTCTCTGTGGCTTTGGAGCCTGTCCTGGAACTAGCTCTGTAGACCAGGCTGGTCTCGAACTCACAGAGATCCGCCTGCCTCTGCCTCCCGAGTGCTGGGATTAAAGGCGTGCGCCACCATCGCCCGGCGTATTTTAGAATTATTAAAGGTTTTTTTTTCTTTGTTACATGGTAGATTGTCTTTTGATTGCTTAGGTTTAAAAGGAGGAGATCTAAGAACTGATTTGAAACATTATATGTATCAGTGGGGGCACCTGTGTGTATATATATATATTTTTTTTTTTTTTTTTTTTTTTTTTTTGGTTTTTTGAGACAGGGTTTCTCTGTGGTTTTGGAGCCTGTCCTGGAACTAGCTCTTGTAGACCAGGCTGGTCTCGGACTCACAGAGATCCGCCTGCCTCTGCCTCCCGAGTGCTGGGATTAAAGGCGTGCGCCACCACCGCCCGGCTCTGTGTGTATATTTTTTGACTGTCTGCCCTGCTCTTGTGCACCTATGTGGGGATGCGTAGACCATCAATCTAACATGTCAAGATCATCTTTGAAGCTTTTTTTGCAGCATTTTAAAATTGAATTTTTTAATAATTTCACACATGTATATAATGCATTCTGATTGTATTCATTCCTACTTCTCTTATCTCTAACTCTCATCAGTCCTGTTCCCTCCCTACAAATCCCTCTCCCACTTTCATGTCTTTTTGTTTTGTGACTATATTAGTCAGGGTTCTCCAGAGGAACAGAACTGAAAGAATGTGTGTGTGTGTGTGTGTGTGTGTATGTATGTGTATGTGTGTGTATTAGATTTATTAGAGTGTCTTGCAGGCTGTGATCCAGCTAATTAATCCAACAATGACTGTCTCCCAATGGAAAGTCCAAGAGTCCAATAGTTGTTCAGCCCATGAAGCTGGGTGTTTCAGCTGGTCTCCAGTATACTCTAGAAGTAGGCTTTAATGCCAGTGAAGGAATGCCTTAGCAACAGGGTAGATGAACTTGCCTGAGTGAGGGCAAGCAGGCAGAAAGCAAAAGCTGTTTTCCTCCATGTCCTTAATACAGGCCGCTATGAGAGGTGTGGCCAGATTTAGGAACGATCTTTTGATCTCAAATGATCTGGATTTACGGTAGGTCTTCCTACCTCAAATGATTCCCATTAACTAAAATCCCTCACAGATAGGCCTAGCTGCTTGAGTTTTTAGATGTAGTCAAGTTGACAACCATCACAGCGACCTACTGGTTTAACTAGGGTGATCCTCATGAAGATGAGTGTAGAGATAGTCTTTGGAGTATGGGCTGGCTACACTACTGAAAATATAACTCATCTAGCATGTGTCATATTTCCTTCTGTTGAAGGCATTGAATGAGGGGCTGGAAATGCATTTGCTGTGTTTTAATTCATAAAGATATTGCAGTGGATTCTAGTTCAATTTTATGCCAGTATTTTTTTCCCCAGGTTTGCTACTGATTTCTTTTGATCCAACCCTAGGAGTGTATAATAGATTCTTTGCTGTTATAAGAAGTATTCTAGCTCATTTGTACATTTCATGACTTGGAATTGGCCATTTCGCTAGTGTACTACAATTGCTGTTAGTAGGAAATAATGTTTGATGATCAGAATTTGATAACTAAGGATTTGTTAAAATGAATAAATTAGAGATTCTGAGAGCTGGGGATATATGTGGTTCGGTTGATGAGAATGTTTGCTTAGTGTGCATGAAGTTCTGGTTGAATCCCCATCACTATATAAAGTAAGTGGTGTGTGTGTATAATCCTAGTGTAACTAGAGGGTTATCCTCAAGGCCAGCAGGACTACATCTGACCCTGTCTGGGGGAAAAAAAAAACCCAAAGATTCTAAAGAGTAAAATTGCTCTGGTTAAATATTGATCATAAAGCAGTGTGGTATTTAGCAAAAAGCTCTATAGTGGTTTCATTCAGCAGTTACTAATTTCCATGTACTCTTATGTGCTAGAGATAGACTAATGAACTGTATAGGCAAACACTATGCCTTTATGAGGGCTTATACTCTGGGTAACGGAGGGTTCTTGTAATGCTGCCAATAATCTTGACCACACCGTACCTTGGTTGACTTTCCTTACTAGATTACAAATCATCCTAAATGATTTAGAGTATTGTCAGTTGACAGTTTAATGATTCTGGTTTTTTTTTTTTTTTTTTTTGCCATTGTGCTAATTTGTTTCCTGGTATTATTCTTTTCCCTACACTCTTACAGAGATGTCAGAAGAAGAACAATTTGCTTTGGCTCTCAGAATGAGTGAGCAGGAAGCTAGGGAGGTAAACAGCCAGGAGGAGAAAGAAGAGGAGCTCTTGAGGAAAGCCATTGCTGAAAGCCTGAATGTAAATATATACTGTGTTGAGTTTGTGGGTTTTATTAGTGATGTTCTTAGTTACTTGATGGTTGGTATAGTTATATTGGAAATGAGCTATGGTAGTTTATAGGTTTTTCAACTAATATATCTCAGTACTTTTATTTTTAAAGTCCGTGTTGTTGAATTTCTGGTTAATCCAGTTGGAAGTGTTTTTGTTACTGTATGAGTTTGTTTCCACTCCACAGATTTTTCAGTCAGTGGCTTAAAAGAATCTTAGTAAGTGGGCAGCTTCTGAAGAGTTACAGAATACCAAGAATTCCAAAGACCAGGTGCTTACCTTCTCTCATTTGTGGGGCCAGCAAAGAAAATGAGAGAAAGAGTGGACAGTTTTAAAAATAACCAAATAAGGGGCTGGAGAAGTGGCTCAGTGGTTAAGAGCACTGACTGCTCTACTAGAGGATCTGGGTTCAACTCCCAGCACCCACATGACGGCTCAGAGCTGTAACTTCAGTTTCAGGAGACCTGAAACTTCCCATGGCAAACATGGCAAACTTATGCACATAAAAACCAAATAATATTAAATTACTATTTGAATACATGCAATAGAAATTATTTTAAATGTTGAGGATACTTGCCAGTAGCAGATTCTGAGCCATCCTTGATTCTATTTATTTTTTAGCTCGTTTGTTTGAGCTGGAATTTCCTAGAGTTGAAAGAGCTGACTTTGAACTTGTAAGTTTCAAGCAGTCCCCCACTTCACCTTCTGAAAAGCTTAGGACTACAGACATGTATCACCATGTGAATATATATGTCCAGTTTGAATCATTTATACAATATACCCTTTATATTAGAAACTATATAGTAAATATATATTGACATTGACTTCTCATTGGGGATTCTGTTTTAATTGAGGAGCTATATTTTGAAGAAGAGAAACTTCTAGGGACAGTGCCTGCCATTTTTGTTCTTCCTATGACTCTTCGTATACAGCTGTTTTAATAATGAACCTGGTTTGGTACGGGATCACTTGTTTCAGAGTTGCTGGTCTTCTGATGCTTCTGCTACCAGTTCTCAACCTTTGGCTATTGGATCATCTTCACATTCCCATCAAGAGAACACCAAAGATTCTGGAACCACTGAAGGCATGTCTTCCTGTTCTGACTCCTTCCACTCATCAAGTATAACTATACCACAGGGATCTTCTGCTGAGAGTGGTGACAGAGATGCCCCAAATCCTTGTTGTGATATAAAAGAGGTTCAAAAGGAAATAGTTGAAATTTCTTTAATATCCAGCATACTTTTATCTTCAAGAAAAAAACCACCCTTTGGCTAAAGTAAAAGAAGGGCTTTTTATAACTTCATTTTGTAATTTTTGGTAAGTGATTGCTTACCAAGTTGTCTTAATTGAAAATAAAAATTTTTGTCCTTAGCCCTACTTTTTCTCAAATACCTACAGGCATATCGCAGCTGTTACCTCCATCACTGTTTAAAGACTCACATATCAGTCAGGGAAACGAGGCTGAGGAAAGAAAAGAGCCCTGGGACCACAATGAAAACACTGAAGAGGAGCCGGTCTCTGGCAGCTCAGGAAGCTGGGACCAGTCAAGCCAGCCAGTATTTGAGAATGAGAGCGTTAAATGTTTTGACAGATGTACTGGCCACTTGGCTGAGCACACAAAGTGTGGGAAGCCCCAGGAAAGTACTGGGAGTGGTAATGCTTTTCTCAAAGCTGTCCAGGGTAAGGGGGACACATCTAGGCAATGTCTTCCTACCCCAACAGACACCAAAGGTCTCCAGGACAATGGGGGCACTGTGCACTACTACTGGGGTATTCCATTTTGCCCTGCTGGAGTAGATCCTAACGAATATACCAGTGTCATTCTCTGCCAGTTGGAGGTTTATCAGAAGAGCCTGAAAATGGCTCAGAGGCAGCTTTTTAAAAAAAGAGGGTTTGGGGAACCAGTGTTACCTAGACCTCCTTTTCTGATCCAGAATGAATATGGCCAAGAAGATGAGACTAGTGAAAAAAATGAAGGCATCTCAGAAGATATGGAAGATGAAGCCAAAGAGGAAAGGCAGGAATCTAGGGCATCTGTCTGGAACTCAGAAACCAAGGATTTTCAAAAAAGTTCAATTAAAAGCTTGAAACAGGAACTTTTGTTGGAGGAAGAACCAACAACCAGTCATGGTCAGGTAAGGGTCAGTGATGCTATAAGGATTATTTATTTACAGATAAAGTTAGGATTATTTTAACCATTTTTTATAATCTTTCCCCTCTATCTGCTTATTAAAACAACACATGCTTACCATATAAAATGAGAAAAGTGCAAAACAGAAGAAAAGAACCTGGGTGTGGCGCTACACACCTGTAATCCCATCACTTAGACTTAGGTAACCTGGCCAGCCTAGGCTACATTGTAAAACCTTGTCTCAAAAAGGAAAAAAACTATAATAATTACTTGCAGTCCAGCCACTAAGAGGAAATCATCATCACTTCTAAATGTACAAGACACATTGGACTTCATGCATGCTAGACAAGCACTGACAACTTAGCTCCCTGCCTTTTATTTATACAAATGGTAGTTTACACATTCTGCCCTTTTTTATTTGGCAATTCTGCCATCATTCCATAACAATACTCAATTTATCCCCCTTTATTTGGAGATATGGGATATACTGTATTAGATAAAACATAGATTATTCAGTAGCCGACTGGTGGGCATATAGGTTGTCTCTAACATTTGCTTTGAACAGGAAATTTCATCTACGGGGGATAGGATAATTTATTATACAGTGGTGGAACAAAGGATGCTTACATTTGTAGTTTTGTTAACCATTACCAAACTGTCATCTATAGATGCTATACACATTTGCCTTCCCCATAGAGGTACATGCGTACTAGCCCTCAAGTTTGCACCGGCATGGTATTCAGACTAATTGACGTTTCCTGATAAAAGAGATGGAAAAATATCTATGTAATGTTTAAAAATTACAGTTTATTGCCAGGTGTAGTGGTGCATGCCTTCGATCCCAGCACTTGGAAGGCAGAGGCATATCGATCTCTGTGCCTGGTCTACAGAGCTAGTTCTAGGCCAGGGTACTTACACAGAGAAGTCATGTCTCGAAAAACAAAACTAAACAATTATAGTTTTATAGCTTATTTACTAATTTAGCGTGTGTGTGAAATGACGGAGCATGTACAAGGTCAGAAGACAACTTGCAGTGGTCAGTTTTATTTCTCCACCATGTCAATCCTAAGGGAAATAGTCTTTGACATAAATTGAGACAGTTTCCCAGTTTATTCTCATTCTCATCATGGTATATTTCTAATTTTGCTTCTAGTGACTTTCTTTAATCACACCAATCTCCATTTGGGACATTTAGGTTGTTGTCTTAATCTAGGGTTTTTGTTTTGTTTTTTGTTGTTGTTAGTTTTTTGAGACAGTGTTTCTCTGTAGCTTTGGAGCCTGTACTGGAACTAGTTCTTATAGACCAGGCTGGTCTCGAACTTAAAGAGTTTTGCCTGCCTCTGCCTCCCAAGTGCTGGAATTAAAGGCGTGCACCACCACCACCCGGCTGTCTTAGTCTATTTCATATATGTCTAGATAGTGTTATGTATAAAAACTTGTATCTTGTTTGTCTCCCTTTAAAACTATTTAAAGATAGGAATTGTTATTCCCATTTTATAGATGTAAAAATTAAGACTTGCTAAAAGACACGAAATTACTAAAATATCAAAATTATACTATTAGGAATACTTGTAAGAGCTATCACTTCATAAATGTTTATCATAAGGAAAACTAAACAAATGTTGTAGCAAGAGAAACTCAAAAATTCAAAGTCTAATCACAGAGATAGCAATAGAAAATATTTTAATCATAAAACAGTACTCTAAAAATTACCGATAATGAGTTTGTAGTTATATGATGCTTTTAAAATATTTAGAAGGAACTTAAGGATGGTTATGAGTTGTCATGTTGGTGCTGAGAAGTAAACCTGAGTCCTCTGCAAGAGCAGTAAGTATTCTTAATTGTTGAGCCATCTCTTCAGTCCCATCTTTATGGAGTTGTAATGATTAAACTGAATTTGATTAAATTGCTTAGTGCAACACTTAGGGCTGCCCATAGGGACCATACTTCTTTAGCAGTCCTGTCTGGTTGTGTGTGTGTCTGTGTGTGTGTGTGTCAGTGTGTGTGTAGAGGTTGGAGGCCAGAGGTTGACTTTGTCTTATTTTTCACTTAGAAAAAAATCAACACACTTCAGAAACATTTATGTATTTATTTATTTTGGGTGTGCCCCAAACACATGATTGGAGGTCAGAGGACAACTTGTGGGAATCAGTTCTTTTGTTAGTTGCTTCACTGAGGGTCTGGGAACTGGACTCTGCTTCTTTAGCAGTACATGCTCTAAACTTTTGAACTGTCTCTTTAGTTCCCTAAATCAACAAATTCTGTTATGTGGACACTAGGTGTCAGTGTTTCTGTTTTTCTTTCCTTTCCTTCTTTCCTTCTTTCCTTCCTTCTTTCCTTCTTTCCTTCTTTCCTTCTTTCCTTCCTTCCTTCCTTCCTTCCTTCCTTCCTTCCTTCCTTCCTTCCTTCCTTCTTTTTTTGTTCTCCAGAGGAAAAAATTCATTGCTTAATTCAAAGAGTGATGCATTATTTATTGTTGCTGTATTTTAACGATAAGGTTTTTAGAAAGTTACATTTTACTTGTGCGTGCGCATGTGTGTAGGTCAGAAATAACTTGTGTGAAGTCAATCCTCTCCTTTTCTGTATGAGTCCCAGGGATCAGACTCAGGTTGTCAGACTTGGTAGCAAGCACCCTTTTCCACTGAACCATCATGCTGGCCCATTGGTGTTGTAGTATTTATTGTTCAACCTTTATGTGTCATAACCACATTTCCAGTCATTGTAAACTTACCTTCCTTTTGATTATAGATTCAGTTTTCTTCCTTTCCCCCCTGTTCACTTTTTCCTCTCCTTTTAAATTTTATCGTTTATTGAAATCATACAGGGATGCCTAACTTTTTGGGGGTATTGATAAAATGTTAAAAAACCCTGAAAACTGATCAGGTGGCTAAAGAAGCTTTTCCTGGAAGAAGTGTCATAGCCAAGATATGTTCTCAGGAATCCCATTCAAGGCAGCATTAGTTGCTTTCTTCATGGAACTCATTAAATAGACCAGGTTAACTTTGAACTCACAGTGATTTGCCTGCCTCTGCCTCCCAAGTGTTGGCATTTAAGGTGTGTGGCTCTATTGTTTGGCATATTATTTTGTTTTGCTTTTTAGACAGGGTCTCTACATAGCTCTGGCTGTCTAGTAACTTGATAGTAGATCAGGATGGCCTTGAGCTCTCATATATTGCCTGCCTTTACCTCTCAAGTGCTAGGATAAAAGGCTGGAACCACCATACCTGGTCTTTGTTTTGTTTTGGTTTCTGAGGCAGGGTTTCACTGTGTAGCCTTGGCTGTCCTGGAATTCACTCTGTAGATCAGCCTGGCCTTAGACTCACAGACATATGTCTGCCTCTGCCTCCCAAGTTTTGGTATTATAGGCATATGCCACCACACCCAGCATATTTTATTCTTACTACTAACTGTTAAATGACAATTTTGAATAATTAGATTTTTCTTTTAAAGGAGGAAATTAGAACACTCAATTGAAACTGATTGCCATATAAACCTGAGGATTTGAATTCCATCCCCAGAACTCATGGAAAAAAAAAGGCTGGGTATGGTGGCTGACACTCAGTTTTAAGTTTAACACTAGAGAGTTGTAGACAGGTGAATGGAGACCTGGGACTGACAAGTCAACTTAGCCTAGTCTACTTGGGGTGCTTCAGGCTGATGAGAGAGGCTGTCTTCAGAAACAAGGTGCTTGTTACCACCAAGAAAGAGGGATCTGATGACCTAAATTTGATTCCTAGATCTAGATGGCAGAAAGTGAAAACTGACTCTTGGCAACCTGCCCTCTGACCTCCTCATGTGTACCAGTGACATGTGCAGTCCTTCCCCAAAGATAAACAAATGTAAAATAAAACAAAAATAGCAAAAAACAAACAAAAAAAACCCCCAACATGCATATGGCCTAGTGTGGTAGTGTGTGCCTTTAGTCCCAGAAAAGAATCTCTGAGCTGGGGGCTAGCCTGGTCTACATATAGTGAGACTCTGTGACATACAAAATACAGCAAAAGTGAACACAGTAACCCAAGGTGGATAGCTGCTGAGGAATGACACCCAGGGTTGACCTCTGTCACCCATATGCACATATAAACATGCACAAAATAGGTAATAACAAGGAAGAAATAAGTTCATCTATGTATTTAGGATGTTTCCTGTTTCTTTACAGTCTTCCCAAGGTCTATTTGTTGAAGAAACTTCAGAAGAAGTTCTGAAGAGTTCTGAAGAAGGAAATTGTGTGCCTATCTCACAAAGGTGAGGTTGTATTTTCTTGTGGGTTTCAGGTCTCTTCCTATGGTATAAGTGTATGGATTAACCCCTTGAAAGAGACACAACTTGCCAGGGAGCTTTATCTTTATGTGTCAGGACTGGAAATCTAAGTTCTCAAGCACCCCCTCCCTGCCCTTTTTCATTTTTTTTTTTTTTGTTTGTTTGTTTTTCAAGACAGGATTTCCCTGTGTAACAGTTCTAACTGTCTTGGAACTCTCTGCATAGACCAGGTTGGCCTGGAACTCAGAGATCCGCCTGCCTCTCTTGGAATTAAAGGCAAGAATTACCACTGCACAGTGCAGATATGCATCTCTTAGAAGCCTAAAGTGTTAAGCCTGGAAGAGATCATAAAGGTTTTCTTACCTACTCTAGTCATCTTGATATAAATTTTTCCTGGTTTATTTCTTGCTGTTCTCTAATCCTAGCTTCCTAGACAATTTCTTTAAGGCTTGTCTTCCTGTCTTCTTTCTCCTTTGGTTCTCTCTGTTTGTGTTACTTTTTCCTTTCAGATTAATAACACAGATAATAGGTTTTACGTCATCTCATATTTGTGCAATTGTTCTGATTCACTTGCCTCTTTTACTGTCTTCTCTGTGTACCTTCCCCTGCCCAGCTATACCCTTTCTTCTGATTAGTCCATTACTCTCTCTGTTTCTCATGATCTCCTTACTAGTTTCATGCTCTACAAATATACATATATACATTAACATGTATTTATTACATATTAGATTTATATGCAGTGTTTTGCTTATGAGAGAACATGGTGTATAGTCTTTGTTTTTCTGAATCTGCTTATTTTAACAGGGACCTTGCACCCATATTTTTTGCAAATGTCATGATTTCATTTTTCTTTATAGCTGTACAAAATTCCATTGCGTGTACATACCTTGTTTGTCTACTCATTGATTAAAATCTAGGCTGATTCCATTTCTTGGTTATTGTGAATAGTGTGACTTTAAACATGGATTTACAAGTATCTCTGTGGTCTGTTGCCATTTCTTTGAGTGCATAGATATAATGTAACTGGATTGTATGGTAATTCTGTTCTCTCTCACTCTCTTTTGCTCTTGCTTTCTTCCTCCCTCCCTCCTATCCCCACCTCTCTTTCTCTTTCTTTTTGCCCTTCCTCCCGTCTTTCCTTTCATCTTTCTGTCTGTCTTTCTTAGAACTTCCATATTGATAGTGGCTATAAAATTTAAATCTTAGCCGGGCGGTGGTGGCGCACGCCTTTAATCCCAGCATTTGGGAGGCAGAGGCAGGCGGATCTCTGTGAGTTCGAGACCAGCCTGGTCTACAAGAGCTAGTTCCAGGACAGGCTCCAAAACCACAGAGAAACCCTGTCTCGAAAAATCAAAAAAAAAAAAAAAAAAAAAAGGAAAAGAAAATTTAAATCTTGCCTGGTAGTGATTGCACTTGCCTTTAATCCCAGCACTCAGGAGGCAGAGGCAGGCAGATTTCTGTGAGCTTGAGGCCAGCCTGGTCAACAGAGCGAGTTCCAGGACAGGCACCAAAGCTAGACAGAGAAACCCTGTCTCGAAAAAAATCAGTCAATCAACCAACCAACCAGTCAGTCAGTTAAATTAAATTTATTTAATTGTTTTTATTGTTTTCATTAAGCTATGTATTTTTTCAGCTCCTCTCCTTTCCTCTCTCTTCCCCTTCTACCCTCTCCCATGTTCCCCATGCTCACAATTTACTCAGGAGATCTTGTCTTTTTCTACTTCCCATATAGATTAGAACCATGTATGTGTCTCTTAGGATCCTCATTGTTGTCTGGGTTTTCTTGGATTGTGAATTGTAAGCTGGTTTTCCTTTGCTTTATGTCTAAAAGCCACTTATGAGTGAGTACATACGATATTGTCTTTCTGGGTCTGGGTTACCTCACTCAATATGATGTTTTCTAGATCCATCCATTTGCCCACAAGTTTCAAGATGTCATTTTTGTTTTACTTTTTTTTTTTTTTAGACAGGGTTTTGCTGTAGTTTTAGAGCCTGTCCGGATCTTCCAGGCTGGCCTCGAACTCACAGAGACCCGCCTGCCTTTGCTGGGATTAAAGGTGTGTGCCACCACTGCCGACGATGTCATTATTTTTTTCTGCTGTGTTGTACTCCATTGTGTAAATGTACCACATTTTCCTTATCCATTCTTCGGTCAAGGGGCATTTAGGTTGTTTCCAGGTTCTGGCTATGACAAACAATGCTGCTATCAACATAGTTGAGCCCATGTCCTTGTGGCACGCTTGAGCATCCTTTGGATATATGCCCAAAAGTGGTATTGCTGGATCTTGACATAGGTTATGTCCTAATTTTCTGAGAAATAGCCATACTGATATCCAAAGGGGCTGTACCAGTTTGCACTCCCACCAGCAATGCAGGAGTGTTCCCTTTACCCCACATCCTCTCCAGCATAAGTTGCCATCAGTGTTTTTGATCTTGGCCATTCTTACAGGTGTAAGATGGAATCTCAGAGTTGTTTTGATTTGCATTTCTCTGATGGCTAAGAATGTTGAGCATTTCCTTAAGTGTCTTTCAGCCATTTTAGATTCCTCTGTTGAGAATTCTGTTTAGGTCTGTACCTATTTTTTTTTTTTTTTTTTTTTTTACTGGATTATTTTTTTCTTTTGATGACCAGTTTCTTGAGTTCTTTGTATATTTTGGAGATCAGCCCTCTGTCTGATGTGGGGTTGGTAAAGATCTATATCCATTCTGTAGGCTGTCATTTTGTCTTATTGACCATGTCCTTTGCTTTATAGAAGCTTCTCAGTTTCAGGAGGTTCCATTTATTGTTTCTCTCAGTGTCTGTGCTACTGGGGTTATATTTAGGAAGTAGTCTCCTGTGCCAATGCGTTCCAGTGTACTTCCAGTTTTCTCTTCTATGAGATTCAGTTTGGTTGGCTTTATGTTGAGGTCTTTGATCCATTTGGACTTGAGTTTTGTGCATGGTGATAGATAATGTTTCTTTTTCATTCTTATATATGTTGATATCCAAAAATGCCAGCACCATTTGTTGAATGTGCTTTATTCTACTTTATATTTTTTGCTTCTTTGTTGAAAGTCAGGTGATCATAGGTGTGTGGATTGATATCTGGGCCTTTGATTTGGTTCCTTTTTTTTTTTTTTTTGGTTTTTCGAGACAGGGTTTCTCTGTGGCTTTGGAGCCTGTCCTGGAACTAGCACTAGCTCTGTAGACCAGACTGGTCTCGAACTCACAGAGATCCGCCTGCCTCTGCCTCCAGAATGCTGGGATTAAAGGCGTGCGCCACCATCGCCCGGCTTTGATTTGGTTTCATTGGTCCTCCTTTCTATTTTTATGCCAATACCAGGCTGTTATCAGTGTTGTAGCTTGGTAGTAGAGTTTGAAGGCAGGGATTGTGATGCCTCCAGAAGTTCCTTTATTGTACAGGATTGTTTTGGCTATCCTGGGTTTTTTGCCTTTCCATATGAAATTGCGTATTGTTCTTTCAAAGTCTGTGAAGAATTTTGCTGGGTTTTTGATGGGCATTGCATTAAATTTGTAGATTGCTTTTGGTAAGATTGCCATTTTTACTATGTTAATTCTACTTACCCAAGAGCATGGGAGATCTTACCATATTCTGGTGTCTTCTTCAGTTTCTTCAAAGATTTAAAGTTCTTGCATATAGGTCTTCCACTTGTTTGGTTAGAGTTACTCTGAGATATTTGATGCTATTTGTGGCTATTGTGAAAGGTGATGTTTCTCTGATTTCTTTCTCAGCCCATTTATTATCTGTGTAAAGGTGGGCTACTGATTTTTTTTTTTGAACTAATCTTGTATCCTGCTACATTACTGAAGGTGTTTATGAGTTGTAGAAGTTCCTTGGTAGAATTTTTGGGGTTGCTTATATAAGCTATCATATCATCAGCAAATAGTGAGAATTTGACTTTTTTTTTTCCCAATTTTTGTTGTCTTACTGCTCTATCCAGAACCTCAAGAACTATATTGAATAGATATGGAGAGAATGGACAACCTGCCTTGTTCCTGATTTCAAAAGGATCACTTTGAGTTTCTATCCATTTTGTTTGATATTGACTGTTGGCTTGGGGTATATTGCCTTTATTACGTTTAGGTATGTTCCTTGTATCCCTGCTCTCTCTAAGACCTTTATCATAAAGGGATGTTGTATTTTGTTGAATGCTTTTTCAGTATCTAATGAGATGATCATGTGGGTTTTTTTTTTTTTTTTTAAAGCTTGTTTGTATGGTGGATTACATTGACAGATTTTTGTATGTTGAACCATCCCTGCCTCTCTGGGATGAAACTGACTTAATCATGGTGGATGTTTTTTCTGATGTGTTCTTGGATTCAATTTGCCAGTATTTTATTGAGTATTTTTACATCAATGTTCATGAGTGAGATTGGTCTGTAATTTTCTTTCTTAGTAATGTCTTTGTGTGGTTTGGGCATCAGGGTAATTGTAGCCTCATAAAAAGAATTTGGCAATGTTCCTTCTGTTTCTAATGTGTGGAACAATTTGAGGAGTATAGGTATTAATTCTGCTTTGAAAATCTTGTAGAATTCTGAGCTGAAACCATCTGGCCCTGGGCTTTTTTTGGTTGGGAGACTTTTGATGACTGTTTCTATTTCTTTAGCAGTTATATATCTATTTAATTTGCTTATCTGGTCTTGATTTAATTTTGGTGATATTTATTCAGAAAAATTATCCACTTTCTTTTAGGTTTTCCAATTTTGTGGAGTACAGGTTTTCTAAATAGGACCTAATGATTCTCTCGATTTCCTCCATGTCTGTTGTTATGTCCCCCTTTTTGTTTCTGATTTTGTTAATTTGGATATTCTCTCTCTGCCTTTTGGTTAGTTTGGATAAAGGTTTGTCTATTTTGTTGATTTTTTTTTTAAAATATTTATTTATTTATTATGTATACAATATTTTGTCTGTGTGTATGCCTGAAGGCCAGAAGAGGGCACTGGACCTCAATACAGAGGGCATTGGATCCCCTGAACTGGAGTTTCAAATGATGGTTGCAAGCTATGTGGGTGCTGGGAACCCAACCTAGGTCCACTGCAGGAGCACCAAGTGCCTTTAACTACTGAACTGTCTTTCCAGCACCTCTGTTTCATTTCTTTACTCAAAGCTTTTCAATGCCTTCCTTCCTTCCTTCCCTCTCTTCCTCTCTCTCTTCCTTTTTTCTTTCCTTTCTTTCTCTCCTTGCCTCCTCTCCTTCTCTTTCCTTTACTTCTCTCTCCCTTTCAAAAATCTCTGAATTTCTCTTCTCTATTGTTTTTTCATCCATATTGATTTTTTTCATTGACTTTTCCGTTTTTCTCCCCATGCTGCAGACTTTCCGTTCCTGGATTAAATCTGCTTTGTTTCTGTGTTATGTTAGTTCATACGCCATTTTTATCAGAAAACACTTGAGAGCTTCATCTGTAAATTTCCATAGTTGAGGATTATAGTCTTTTCGAGGAGTTGTGTCATCCTTACTTTCTATATTTCTTACATTTCATTGTTTTGATTTATGGATCTGTTGGTTTTTCTTCTGGATTTTGGAGCGTATCTTCTTATTGAGCAGCTTACTCTTGAACATGTACACTCAGCAGGAAACACTGCTATTAGCAGTAGTAACGTCAAACTGTATGAAATAGAGAAATACAAATACATCACTTGTAGTTCATTAATATATAATCACTAACAAGGATATAGTTGAAAATACCATACTGCTGTAGAATGAGGTATAAAGTTAATTATTTTTTTAAAGTGAGTGTGGAAATAGCAAGTGAATGAGATGGAGACTGGAGGAAAGAAAGGGGAAAACAAAATTAAATAGATAAAAGGAAAAATAAGAAATGGAATAGAGAAATTTGGAGGGTGGGGAGAGACAAGAGCAGGAGAGTAAGAAAGAAAGCATCACTGAGTAGAAAGTTCAAAAGCAAAATTTCATAAATGTAGGATGAGGATCAAAAAAAAGGAAAAAAGTGAAGAATAAAGCTGTGCACTGGTGGTGCATCTCTTAATCTAGTTCTTCCCAGGTAGTAGCAGGCCAGCCTGCATAATGAGATCCTGTCTTAAGAAACTAGGAAAAGGTTTTTTCCTAAATGGAAAAAAAAATGGATAAAAAATTAGAGAAATATTTGAAGAGAAATAGCAAATTAGAACATTGAAGACTTTTTAATACAATTTAAAAAAAAAAGCCAAAAGCCCCAACCCTTTTCTAGGGAGGTAGAGACTAGAGGATCTTTGTGAGTTTGAGTCCAGCCTGGTCTAGATAGGTTTTTAGACATCTAGGTCTACATAGAGAGACCCTATTTCAAAAAGCAAAACAAAACAAAATCCTGGATTACAGGGCTTAGTGGGTGGAGGCGCTCACTGTACAAGTCTGATGTTCTGAGTTTGATTCCCAGACCTTGTGGTGGAAGGAGAGTACTAACAAAAACTGTCCTCTTATCCCCATGCCTGTGCATATGTACACACACACACCCTCATACACACACACACACTAAAAATTTTAAAATCCTTCTAAGCGTGGAGGGGAAAAACACACACATAAACACAAATAACAGAACATAAATAAGAAAGAAAAAAAGATGATGTTGCAGCAGCTTCTTTCTGGATCCTTGAATAATACTCAAGAGTCAGGAGTAGGGTCAATTTGACTGTGGCCTGTTGATGTGTCTGTCCTTCGGTTTATGCTGTTACAGAGTCTATATTGCTATCTGTCGGAGTTCTCTTCATAATCATTTTCTTTCTTTGCATGTCAGGGTCTGTGGGTCACATTTAGCTTTGTATTCTGTGGGCTGGGCAGATTTTCACATCCTCTGCCTGTATTGTATCCTCTTGTGGCTGTTTATGTAAGGAATGTCTCCCAAGTAGATTGGGAGTGTGGAAATCATACCAAAGCACTGAGATTGGTACAGGCAAAAAGACATGCCTTCATATTTTCAAGGTCTCCTATGTATTAATAATTCTGCTGGAGAGATGTCTTTTTGGGTATCACACTCCAGGAACTTCAGAGTTCTTGGGCTTAAAAGTAAGGAATGTAGGTAGGTAGTTGTAAAATTTGATCTGCTCACTGACCTAAGGCTCAGAGCTATTAAACTCCATCATAGTTCTTGTTGATGAGATCTGTTCCTTATACATGAACTAATCTAAGCCAGCCTTCTGTGGCCAGAGACTAGTCCTGCCGCTATCCTCAACTGCCTTTTAGAGGCTTCCCTGACTAAAGGTTTATAGCAGGCCAAATTGAGGTTCCTTACCCTGTGGATGTTCCTTGTTCTCAGGCCCCCAGGGTAGTTCAGTTTTTGCTTTTTTTTAAATTTTTATTTTTATGTATATGTGGGGGTTTTAACTGCATGTATATTTGTGTCTGGTACCCTTAGATGCCAGAAGAACACATCAGATTTCCAAGACTAGAGTTATAGACAATTGTGAGCTGCTGTGTGAGTGTTAGGAATTAAACCCCAGGTCCTTAGGAACAGCCCGTGCTTTTAACCACTGAGTCATCTCTTCAGCCTCAGTTTAGTTTTTAATAAATCCCCCTCCCCAAAATGGTTCTTGGCCACTGCCTTCCATGTCATATGGTGTAACAAAAATGGGATTTGTTTCTACTATAGATCTGTCTACTGCAGTAATCACTGTCTCAGTGAAATCTGAAACTGGATTTGAAATCTAAGAACTGGGGCTTTTCCTAGGAGTAGAACTACCTTGCTTTCCTCTGGCTTTGCTTTTTGAAATGGCTTCTGAATTTTTTCTGGGCCAAGGAACTTTATAGCTGCTGTACTCAGCTTGCTGTAGACTTGGTATGCCTTTGTTCTTGCTTGCAAAGTAATAAATATTTTACTTATTTTGACATTTCCAAATCTTTCCCTCTTTCTCTTTGGCGTAGTCTGTTTTTTTTTTTTTTTTTCTTATTCTGGTGGTCCTCTGTACTGACTTCCACAGAGACATCTTTTTGGTTTGCTTATACTTATATGCATTTCCAAATCTTACTTCTTAAACCTATGTATTATTCAGGCCACACAGATTCTGTACTACCCTCTATCTCTGCCATTGTGTCTGGTTAGTTTCTCATCTATCTAATACTATAGCTATATATTTGTATTACTTCTTCCATTTTTAAACATTTTATTTGTTTGTTTTAACAGTTTTAGAATTAGTTTTAATTACTCTTTGTTTCTATATAAGCAGTGACTTTAAACTGCCCCGAGGAGTTGGTGGTATAATTACTTCCCCAAGAACAAATATTAAGGGATTCTTGGCCCAAGCATAACAGTCTTTATAACTGTACGATATCATGTGTATGTCCCAGTTTTTAATTGATCCCACTTCCTGACACTAACAGACGCACACAATACACATATATACATACTTACTCAAAAGGGATTTACCAGCTCATGCTCTGAGAGCACAGTAAATTCAAGCTGGTTAGAGACATGATTTGTGAATCAGTAACAGTACTTTCCTATCAAGGAACTTTTTTAAAACACTACCAGCCATAAACTAAAACTCTTTAAAACTGATGGCTATTTTAAAAAAACTCAGGAAGTGACAAATACCTATGCACAAATATCTGAGTTTCCGTTATATAAGTTAGCACAAAATGAAATTAGTTTATTATTTTTTATTTTATGAAATAATCTTACACTGTGGCTTCATGCAAATGGTTAATTTGCTGGCTACAGATTCTCAAGTCCATACAGTTTCCTTTTCAACATTCTCAAAAAATTTTATTTATTTTTATGTGCATTGGTGTCTATGTCAAGGTGTCAGATCTTGGAGTTACAGGCAGTTGTTAGCTGTTAGTTGAACCCAAGTCCTCCAGAAGAGCAGTCAGTGCTTTTAATCCCTGAGCGATCTCTCCAGCCCCACTTCTCCTATTCTTGATGATTAGGTAACGGGGTTACTTTCCCAGTCTTTTTTTCTTTAATAATAGATAATGGCTAGCTGGATATTAACTTAACTGTGTCAGGTTTCCAGCCACTTTTTCCCTTTGTCTGACGAGTTTTGGGGGTTTCTCAAGAGTTGATCTTTGTATTGAATGACTGTTGTCTCTCATATGGAATTTAAGGGCCAGTTGTCATTACTAGAATTTAGGTAGTGGTCTTTGTTAAGCATTTGGTGAGTAGTACTAGGTATTTATTTCTAAGCTGAAGAATATGGAGTTGGTTGTATTCTTCTGCTTTTTTTTTTTTTTTTTTTTTTTTTTTTTGGTTTTTCGAGACAGGGTTTCTCTGTAGCTTTGGTCTAGATCTTGTAGACCAGGTTGGCCTCGAACTCCCAGAGATCCGCCTGCCTCTGCCTCCTGAGTGCTGGGATTAAAGGCGTGCGCCACCACCGCCCGGCTATTCTTCTGCTTTTAAAATACTTTTGGAAATGTTTTAAACTAAAGTTGGTCCTCTGCTCCCTGTAGACCTCTTTTTTATTGTGAGTCTGTGCAGAGCAGATGTAGGTTTTAATAAATGATTATGTTTTGTCACCAGGAGAGAGTTGAAATCACATACAATGTGGCTTGACTTCAAATTGATTAGCCCATTTTATAAATGTCAGCAAATTGTCTTGTGATGGACTTTTTGAATAGAGCCCTAATGTTACATGCAGAGTAAACTGTGTCTGGCTTGGCTTTATAACAAATGCTCTGAAGTGTTTTATTTAGAGAGAGAAATCACTTGTGGTTTCCTGTCATGATTTAGTTATTTATCATGAGTCTCAGTGGTGGCTATTCTCTTTTCTCTGTGGCTTTTGGCTGATGTGAGGATTTGTGTTTTCAAGTGTTTTCGTGTGTACTTGATCAAACTAATCGTAAAATTCTGTGAAGCATGAGGGAACTATTTCAGATGCTCAGAGTTCTCAGCCATGTGTTCTGATATCAGGAAGAGATCACACTCCATGAACAAACAGGCAGGAAAAACCAGAAGGTTGGATAAGGGAAGCCATTCATAATTAAGTTTTTCCTAGAGGAGATATTCAACTTGTGTGGGCAGATTTTTGCTGTAGGACACTTTGGGATTTTATTTTATTTTTGTTGCTTGGGAAGCTCTATCTTGAGATAAAGACGAAACCTTAACTGTAAGGTGAGGAAAACCTACTGTGCTGTCAGGAGAATCTCCATGTTTTCTGAGTTCATGTCTCTTGCCTTCAGAAGGCTATAACTGGTTGCTGGACTGCAAAACACCTTTGATACTTTTATACTGTAGTATGATTTTTGTCTTCTGATAGTCACTGGTAGTTCTTACCCTTTAATCCTTCCTTTGTGGAGACTACAAAAGGGAGTTTTTTTTTTTTTTCATTTAGTGATTTCACTGGAACCGAAGTTGTAATTTCCCCTATTTCTGGCCTACTTGGCACTGCAGATTCCAATGCTTGTGACATTGTACAGGATATATCAGTTTACTTGTGGCTTTGTAAATTGCCCACCTTTGCTTGTAGGCCTGTGCTCTGCTTTATTTTATGAGTTTACTTATCATTTGATTCTGTTTTCAGCATTGCAACTTTGGCCAATAAGAGAAGCTTAGTCCTTATGCCAGAGAGTTCTACAGAAGAAATTACTGTTTGTCCTGGTAAGTACACCATGACTTTACTGAATTGCTGATATTACTTATCTGCTTTTTTATTCCTATTCAATTTTTTGACTGTTCAAACTATTCTCAGGAGGGTTATGTGTGATTTATGTGTGTATGTATTTATTGCTAGTGTGTATACACACACATGCTCACATACTTGTTTTCTAGTGGACACAGGTTCTGATTATCAGCTTTATTTTCTGCTTGAGGAGTAATTTGGTTTTGAAATTAACTGGATCTTATGTCTACTTGCTTGCCTACTATGTGATCTGAAGAAGCAACAAAATATCAAGAATAATCCTTACTTAACAGTGTATTCAGGGCCAAAGGGATTTAAATTTAAATTTAAACAATCCTCAAAATTAGACTGTTCTCAGGTCACTTTCATTGTTAAGCAAAACCCTTTAGTAGTTTGTTTTGATATTGCTATTATTTGAGGTTTTATGAGTTCAGGAACTAAATTTTTGTGCAGTTTTGTGGCTGGCACAGTTAATCGTAGATAAGATCTGGTTAAATGCTTTAGTTTATAAAGATGGAGTTATATATTTTTCTTAGGCATAAGACATACTAATTCAGAGTTTCATGTGAATGGATTTAGATATATAAAATGATTTAAAATGAATTAAGATAGCCACTGTCTAAGAGAATTCTTTAATGAGTCATTGTATAATATGAATAATTATTTTGCTAAATGAACCACTTTTACTTTCTAAAGAATTTGTTTTAGCCAACCGTCATTCTTCTTTCCTTCCTTCCTTCCTTCCTTCCTTCCTTCCTTCCTTCCTTCCTTCCTTCCTTCCTTCCTTCCTTCCTTCCTTCCCTCCTTCCTTCTTTCCTTCCTCCCTCCTTCCCTTACTTCCTTTTCTTAAAAGTAGAGCCCATTGTATTACTCAGGAATCTTATTCATGTGATGTTAAGGAACTACCTACTAATATTTAAACTCACCGGAAGGCAAGTAGTATACAAATGTTATTCAAAGTCATAGTCATATTTGGGTTTCCTTTAGAACACATTAAGCCTGTCAGTATTTATAGTTGTCTTATTTTAATTTCTTTCAAATTTTTTCCACAAAGACTAAAACTTAGTTAGTGTATACCCTAGGAAAAATTCTATAAATACTTTAAAACACTTGGAAGCCTGTCAAAAAGGTTTTTATTATTTTAAGAATGTAAGTAATGTTGGCTTTTTTTGTTTGTTTTTTCGAGACAGTGTTTCCCTGTGTAACAGTCCTAGCTGTCCTAGAACTAGCTCTTGTAAACCAGGCTGGCCTCAAACTCACAGGGATTCGCCTGCCTCTGCCTCCCGAGTGCTGGGATTAAAGGCGTTGGCCACCACCGCCCGACCATAATGTTGGTTTTTAATGAAAGTGGTTTCTTAATAAATTTGAAATGTATATGAATTACTGCCTAATAATAACTACTAAGAGACTCAATTACTAAAGTGCTCTGATTTTGGCAAGGGCACTCAAGAATGTGGTGCTGTCTTTGTGAAAAGAAAGCTTTATCCTTTTCTCTGTGTGGAATTGATGAATTTTGCCATCCTTCTGGGAAGTCACTCTGATGATGGCGTATGATGTCATTGTGGCATATTTCAGAAAGAACCTGCAAATACAGTGATCATCAAAGTCTTAGCTAATAGATTTAAATTTTTACGTGTGTAAGGGGATATGGAATAGATCAAAAAGCTTAAAAGGGGACCATGGAAAAGCAAAAGATTTCCTAAGGAAAATAAGGTAATAAAATACACATGGCATGAAAATGCAAAGAGGACTGACTACCTAGGGAAGGAAGGCATGGGTAGTGGAGGAGGGGTGTGAGGAGCGAGGGAGGGTCAATAAAAACAAGTGTATATGGGATGTGATAATAAAAGCCTTTGTTTTGTATACTAATTAAAAATAAAGCTGGGCAGTGGTGGCGCAGGCCTTTAATCCTGACACTCAGGAAGCAGAGGCAGGTGGATCTCTGTGAGTTCGAGGCTAGCCGGTCTACAAGAGCTAGTTCCAGGGCAGACTCTAAAGCTACAGAGAAATCCTGTCTCAAAAAACAAAAAAACAAAAAATAAAAAAAAAATTAGAAAGTCCTAGGGGCTGGAGACATACTCTTCCAGAGAGCCTGGTTTGAATCCCAGCACCCACATGGAAGTCGTTTAGGTCAGCAAACAGTTGGGTTTAACCTGTAAGCTAATGGTCGGAAATCATGATAATAAAAGCTACTTTACCTAACTTCAGTTAGAAAGGGCTTATTCTCTCTTTAGCTGTTTTTATGTGAATGCAGTTTCTATGGAGGCCAGAAGAGGGCACTGGATTCCCTGGACCGGTTGTTACAGATTATTGTGAGCTGCCACATGAGAGTTAAATCCAGGTTCTCTAGAAGAGCACCAGTGCTCTTAACCCAATCTCAAGATTAATTTTGTATCATGGTTTCAGGGGGTTTAGTCAGTAGTTGCTTATCTCCATGTGCTTAAGCAGAGCATAAACATGGTAGGAGTGTGTGGCAGAGAAGCTTCTTTACCTCATGGTATATAAGAACCAGTAAAAAGAGAAATAACAGAAAGACTTGAGCAAGATAGCACCCTCAGGATGTAGTTATCAGTGACCGGTGTTCTTCAGCTAGGCCTCACACCTCTTCTCTGCTTTTTTTTTTTTTTTTTTTTTTTTTTGGTTTTTCGAGACAGGGTTTCTCTGTGGTTTTGGAGCCCGTCCTGGAACTAGCTCTTGTAGACCAGGCTGGACTTGAACTCACAGAGATTCGCCTGCCTCTGCCTCCCGAGTGCTGGGATTAAAGGCGCTTTCACTGGCTCCCAGTGAAAGCCATCATTGTGAATCTCCAAGTGATAACTCCATTCACTGGGCCAGAGCCCTCAGGGTCTGTCTCCGGAATTGCTGTCACGGACACACCCACTTGTACTTTACTAACCTTCTAGGTTTCTTTCTTAAGTCAGTCAGGTTGGCAGTCAAGGATGACTGTCACAGGACAGCACCAGCAGTGTTTGTTGTTTCTGGGCACCAAGGCTCTCTGAAGTGTTTTCATGGTTAGACCGTTCATCTGTTCATCCTTTTTATTGCTGCAGCTGTCCATGGGAATGATTCTTATCTTTGAACAGTGTATTTGGTGATAAATTCTTTCAGGGAAATTTAACACAGAAGATTTTGCAGTTTAAGAATTGTGAGCCTTTTACAACCAAATTGGATAGTTTCTAATTTTCAAATATAGTTAATACTATAAATGTATTTAATTCTTTAATCGTTCTGAAGATAGTTTAGAATTTACATGTTATTTGCCCAGTGTTGACTATTCATTGTATGGTGAAGCATGAAGGTGTCAGAGGTATAGTGTTAAACAACCGAAAACTTAACAAGGCTTACCTTCTGAGATGGATTTCTTTATTTAGTTATGGTTGTAATAAGCAAACATTGGGGCTAGAGAGATGGCTCAGAGGTTAATGGCACTGACTACTTTTATAAAGGACCCGGGTTCACATACAGACAAATATAAAAGAGGGAAATAAAATTTAAAACATTTAAAAATAAAAGGAAATACCATGGACTTTGGCTTATAAACAGCAGACATTTATTTCTCAAAGTTCTGGAGACTGGGGAGTCCAAGATCAAAGCGTAGACAGATTCAGTGTTTAGTGATAACTCACTTTCTGGTTCCTAGACATATCCTTTTACTATGTTCTTAAATGGGAGACAGAGATGACAGCTCTCTGTAGGGTTCTGATAAAAGGACACTAATCCCATCTTTTTTTATTTTTCTACTCTTATGACCTAATTACTTTCCAAAGGCCTCCCATTTCCTCTTATCATCATTAGGATTACCATTTCATCATGAAGTTTGAATGAGACATACACAATTGAGTTTACAACATTTCTTTACCAGATCTGTTGTCATTTGAAATACAATTTGTTATTCTTTTGTTATATTGACAGGTGTCTAGAATTTCTAGTTAGCCAACTTCAAAAAAACATTTTTATTAATTCACCCCCAACCCCTGACCAAACTTGATGGAGGTGGGTCTTGTATCTTATCTGTTGTTTTTATTGGTTGACTAATAAAGAAAACTGCTCGATAACTGTTTTGTTATATGTAATTTTACTATGTTAAAGTTAAAGCCTTTCTTTTTTGTTTAAACAGAAAAAGGGGACATGATGGAGGTGGGTCTTGTATCTTATCTGTTGCTTTCATTGGTTAACTAATAAAGAAAACTGCTTGGCCTGATAGGACAGAAAATTAGGTAGGCGGAGTAGACAGAACAGAATGCTGGGAGAAAAAAGCCGAGTCAGGCAGTCGCCATGATTCTCCCACTCCAGACAGACGCAGGTTAAGATCTTCTTGGTAAGCCAGCTCGTGGTGCTACACAGAATTTTAGAAATGGGTTAGATCAATATGTAAGAGCTAGCCAATAAAAGGCTGGAACTAATGGGCCAGGCAGTGTTCAAAAGAATACAGTTTCCGTGTAATTATTTCGGGTATAAAGCTAGCCATGCGGGAGCTGTGGCAGCCGGAACGCAGCCCACCGCAGCTCATACAACACAAACTTTCCCCAAACTTCTTTTCTTTAAGACTAGTAAATATTTTAGGTTCTTTAGGTTAGATGTTTTGTTAAAGCTATTCATCTGTTTCACTGAAAAAGCAGCCATAGATAATATGTAGCTGAATGAATGTGATTGTATTCCACTGGGCCTTATTTACAAACCAAGGCAGCTGGCCAGATTGGACCCAGAAAGTATCTATAGTTTTCTGTTCTTGATTTACACTATATCTCTGTGTTAGTAGTAGGTAGTATAATGCCTGGGACTTTTTATTCCATCAGTATTTATTGAACTAATAGATATTGCTTAAAGAACATATTAAAAATGGCACATCTTTGTATAGAATGCATATTCTGATTTTTTTTGCCTTTCTGTTTTTCCTATTCATCCTTTTAACTTTAAAACTAATATAGGCAGTTTTTAGTTTCTCTTGAAATCAGTAGATTTTGATACTAGAACTATAGTGAAATAAGCCAAATGGATTAACTGGTAAATAGATAAACAAACTGTGTTGTATTCATTTAATAGAGTGCTACTTACCAGGAAATAGGAAAACACCATTTATATGTCTGATAACATGGCTGTCTCTCAGTTACATGATACTAAGTAAAAGATGACACCCATATACACTGTGATTTTTTTTTTCTTCCTTTTTAAAGACAGGTCTCACTGTATTGCCCCAGGTTTGAACTTGAATAGCTAGGGTTACAGGTGTGTGCTACCACATTTGGCTAATTGCATTTAGGTGATATTCTAGGAAAGGCAAAATGGTATATAGTAGTTTGTACAGTTGACTCCTGAAGGGTACAGGAGGATCTTAATGGGATGCTGGAAACATTTTCTTTATTGTAGCTACATGGTATGTATTAGTCAAACCCATCAAATCACAAACTGAAAGCTAGTCAGTTCTGTTCTGTGTAAATTATGTCACAGTAAAGCTTCAAGAAACTAACTAGAATTAATGGTATTTACTTTTTTTTTTTAAATTACAGAGACACAGTTAAGTTCCCCTGAGCCCCTTGACCTCAATAGAGAAGACTCTCCAGATAGCAGCGAGGTCTCTATTGAAGTAAGAAGGACAGTGAGTGATAAGCAGGTGAATTAATACTCTTCTACATGATTTTCCTCATTAATTTTTATGCTGTCGGTCTTCTTTGTGATACAGTGTTCACCTCAGTCTGAAAGATTTTGGTGGTAGAGTTTTAGTTTTGGGAAGGGGCAATTAGAGAGAAATTTTTATAGTTGAAATTATCATTTCAGCACTGTTTATAAAAATATCACCTTTTTTGTTTATTTTGATTTTTGAGATAGGGTCTCTCTAAATAGCTCTGGCTGTCCTAGAACTCACTATGTAGAACAGTCTGGCCTCAAACTCATAGACATCCACTTGCCTCTGCTTCCTGAGTGCTGCTGGGGTTAAAGTTGTGCACCACCACACCCGGCCACTTAACCATTTCTTTTACTGTTTCTGTTAGAGAAAGATTTAGAATGTTTACATGATTTGCTCTAGTTGATGTTACTATTAATTATAGAACTAGAACCTGAACATAGATTTGTCTCTAAATCTATAGAGACATTTTCTATTATATACAGATAAGTAGAAGAAATAAACGGGGTGGGGGCAGGTAATCACTGTGTAGCATAAACATATTGTTCAACCTTATTTTATAAATGTTGTCAGAAATACAAAGGGAAGACAAATACGTGAATCTCTGTTTATATCATTTACTGTCCCTGACTACACATGCTTGACCATAGTCGTACAGTTGAGATTCTTAGAGTAACCTAAGCATGGTAGGACAACCCTTTAATCCTAGCATTAGAGACGCAAACATAGGTGTATCTCTTGAGTTTGAGGCCAGTCTGATCTACATAGTGAGTTTCAGGACAACTAGGGCTATACAGAAACTGTATCTCAAAAAATCATAGAGTATATTTTTTATTTTGAGTGCATTTATTTGTGTATGCTCATGTTGAGACCAGAGGTTGATACCTTCCTCAGCCAAACTCCACCTTACCTTTTTGAGATAGTCTCTCACTGAATCTGGAGCGCACTGTTTTGACTAATCTGGCTGGTCAGCAAGCCCCTGGGTTCTTCAGATCTCTGCTTCCTGCATCTCTGTTTCCCTTCCCCATCCCCCTAGTGCAGGAGTTACAGGTGTGCACAACTGGCTTTTCTGTAATTGTTCAGTATCTAAACTCAGGTCTTTAGACTTGAGTAAAAGCACTTTACTACTGAGCCATCTCTCCAGTCCCTTTATTGTATGTATTTTTCATTTTAGATTTAACTAAGTAATTTCCTGGAATTCTGTTGCTGTAAAAAGCAGTTTGAGGATTGAATAAATTCTTATAGAAATAAAAATTTTGCACATATTTATATTTATGGTCCTGAACACTTTAAAGAAACTTAATTTTCTCATTCCTTTTTAACTGTAAAGGGTTTTTTGGAAACAATTTTCACAGTAAATGTTAGGTTCTTTCCTAGTTTCTGCACTGCAGGTAATTGGCTAGAAACTCTGCTTTCATGAATCATACACAGGTTTCTTGGAACCTGGTGTGTCACAAATGACAGGTTGGGATTTCCTCATGCCAGTATAGGAAAAATTAGCCTCTGTAGCACTGAGGTTAGATTCTGCTAGATAATATCAAAATGGCCATTGGGTTTTTCTTCCCAGGGAAGATACAGAACCTTCTAAATGGGAATCAGGGAACAGAGTATTGGGAATATAGTTATCCTAACATGCAGAAGAAACCCTACAAGCCTTTAGTTATCAATGATGCTTTTTTCTTTTTTAGAATTTATTTTATTTGCACTGGTGTTTTGCCTACATATATATCTGTGTGAGGTTGTCAGATCTTGGAGTTACAGTCAGTTGTTAGCTGTCATGTGTGTGCTGAGAATTGAACCCCTGTCCTCTGGAAGAACAATCAGTGCTCTTAACCCCTGAGCCATCTCTCCAGCCCTCAAGGGTGCTTTCTTACCATGACTACAAAGGATACTGTTCTTGGGGCCAAAGAACATAAGCCCCATTTGGAAATTATAATGTGCATTCTGCACTGCTACCTAGCAAATGAGTACTTTTCACTGTTGCTATTTGATTATGTCTGCTTATGCTTCTAAGTAATCTTGTAGGTTTCTTGGGATCTATCTGCCTCTGCTTCTTGAGTGCCATGTACCATACCTTATTTTTTGAGAAGGTCTTTCATAGGCCTGGAGTTTGTCAATTCTGATAGTCTGGTTACTGAGCCTTAGATATTTGCCTGTCTCTGCCTCCCCAGTGCTGAGATTGCAAACATGTGCCACCATGCTCATCTGGGTGCTGAGGATTAAACGGAGATTTTTTTAGTTATTTGAGACAGGGTTTCTCTGTGTAACCCTAGCTAAACTGGAACTTGCTCTGTAGACCAGACTAGCCTTGAACTCAGAGATCCCGTCCGCCTCTGCCTCCTGAGTGCTGGGATTAAAGGCACGCACCACCACCATCTGGCTCCTCAAATTCATTTTTAAAAGATGGGTTTCTTAGAATATTAACTTAGACAGAATATAAAACATATAACTGACCTGGCACAAGTAGAAGTATGCATATAAAAACAGTTTTTCTGCTTTGAAATTTTTGTGACTGTTTAGTGATATTAGCTTGTTAATTGGGGTAACTGCTTGATAGTACTGACTTATGCAAAACAACCTTATTATAACTGCAGTCTCTCTTGATTTGATTTCTTACAGTAGTCAGTTTTCTTTGAAAATGGTAGATTAACATTTTCTCAATATTATACTTGAGAATTTTCTTGATATGCATTGTCATAGATATTCTGTTCTCAGGTGAGATAAGAGAAGTTGTTCCAAACCAAACAGTTTAGTAAGTTTTTATTTGAATAGAATCGTATAGAGCCTAGTGTGGTGGCAACACACCTTTACCTCAGCATTTGGGAGGAAGAGGCAGGCAGATCTCTGAGTTCAAAGTAGTCTACATAGTGAGTTCCAGGACAGCCAGTGCTATGTAGGGTGATCCTGTTTCAAAAAAACACCCCCTCCCACAAAAAGTCTTTTGGTAAGAAGGATCAAAATGAACAACTTTCTAAGCTACTTATAAGCCAGGTAGGGGAGGGCGAAGAACTTGGTGATTTATAGGGTGTGTCTTTATTTTCACTGGGCTTATTTGTTGAGGTGGCATTTTTTTTTGAGGTTAGAAGTTTAGGCTACAAGAGTTTGCCAATTTTTTGACATAGTGACACGATATTGTCATTTATAAATGTATTAGTTGACATTCACAGCTCTCCTGGGATGTGGTCTGATTGTATCAGACTTTTCTTTTGGGCCACCAACCCAGCTCCAAATCATGACATAGAGACTTATTATTGTGAGTGCTCAGCTTTATCTTTTGCTTATCCCATTAGCTCTTAAAATTTGTATTGACCTGTTTCTCTTCATCACATTTTGCCTCTGGACTTTTACCTTTCTTTCTGTGTGTCCTACTCCATATCTGACTGGTTGGTGACTGCCTGGCTGGTTGGCTACACGTCTCTCTCTCTTTCTCCTTTGTTCTCTCTTGAGCCTAGATTCCTCCTGCTGCTTATTCTCTCTGCCCACCAGCCCCACATATCTCTTTACTGCCTAGCTATTGGCCATTCAGCTTTTTATTAGACAAATCAGGTGCCTTAGGCAGGCAAAGCAACACATCTTTACATTGTTAAACAAATACAGCATAAACAAATGTAACACACTTTACATAAAGTAATAATTTACAACATAAACAAATGTAACATCTTTGCCAAGTTAAAGTAATATTCCCCAATACCTGAGAGCCAAAGATTGGACATACCTACAAGGGATTACAATTCTGTGTCTGAGTACCACTTTTGATATCTCATTGTGTAGTATTTTTTACTTATTTATTTTACACAGTGTGTGTGTGTGTGTGTGAGTGTATGAAGGTCAGGAAAACAACTTGCTGGAGGTAGTTCCCTCCATCTATGTAGATTTTAGAGGTTGAACTCAAAAAAGTCATCAGAGTTGGCACCAAACACCTTTTACCCATTGAGCCATCTTGCCTGTATGGTATTTTAAAACAGTAGAAACAGCTCTGTAGACACCAAATCTGATGAGCTATACAGTCCTAATAAAAGCTGCTTTACTTATGTTTTTTGCCTTGTAATTCCTTCTTACTAGTTAATTTTTTTTTTTTTTTTTTTTTTTTTTTGGTTTTTCAAGACAGGGTTTCTCTGTGGCTTTGGAGCCTGTCCTGGAACTAGCTCTTGTAGACCAGGCTGGTCTCGAACTCACAGAGATTCACCTGTCTCTGCCTCCCAAGTGCTGGGATTAAAGGCGTGAGCCACCACCGCCCGGCTACTAGTTAATATTTAAGCAGACCATTTTGGTGATATTGGGGAAAAATGTCTCTCATCTCAACTGACACAGCTGTGTCACTTGAGAGGAGAAAACCTCAATTAAGAAAATGTCTCCAGAAGATCAGGCTGTAGGCAAGCCTGTAGGGCATTTTCTTAATTAGTAATTGATGTGGGAGGGCCAACCCTTTCTGGGTGGTTTCAGCTCTAGGCTGGTGGTCCTGGATTCTATAGCAAAGAAGACTGAGCAAGTCATGATTGAAAGCCAGTAAGCAGCACCCTCCATGGCCTCAGCATCAGGCTCCTGCCTCCAGGTTCCTGCCCTGACTGTCTTTGATAAAGAACTGTGATGTGGGATTATATGCAATAAACCCTTTCTTTCCCAAGTTGCTGATGTAGGAGTGTCTTCTATCTATCTGTTGCTTTCATTGGTTAATTAATAAAGAAAACTGCTTGGCCTGATAAGTCAGAACATAGGTAGGCGGGGAAGACAGAACAGAATGCTGGGAAGAAGGGAATGAGGCAGACGCCTCAGGCAGTCGCCATGATTCTCCTACCCGAGAAGGACATAGGCTAGAATCTTTTCCGGTAAGCCACCATCTCGTGGTGCTACACAGATTATGAGAAATGGGTTAAGCAAGATGTGAGAATTAGCCAATAAGAGGCTGAAACTAATGGGCCAGGCAGTGTTTAAATGAATACAATTTCCATGTAATTATTCTGGGGCTAAGCTAGCCGTGCGGGAGCTGGGCAGGAGCTGGGTGGGATGAAAAGCAGGCCTGCCCTCTGCTCGCCTTATCACTACAAGTTGCTTTTGGTCATGGTGTTTTATCACAGCCAGAGAACCCCTAACTAAGACAGCCAGCCTGCCTGAAATATGAAGTATGGCAGACAAGAGAGACCTAACCTCAACAAAGTGGAAGGAGAGAACCAACTCCCAAACTTCCACATGCCTACTATGTTGCATGTACATACACATGTACACACACGATAAACAAACCAGCCAAAACTATACACACACACTAAAACAAAAATTTAAAATTGCCTGTGCAAGATAATGGCAACTATAGGAGCAAGAGAAAAGGCTTAAAAGAGGCTTTAGTAGAAATTAGTTATTGTCTTAACCAATAACTTCTTTAGGCGTTTAAAATACTTAAGTCTTTGCTTTTTAGTCCTTGGTTTTTGAATCTGGTATAAACTGATAGGTATTCTTTCTTTGAAAGTAAATGAAATGCAGATGGGTCTTGTTCTTTGGGGGAATAGACATAAACTAACAGTTACTTACAGTTGCTGTTTGCCATGCTCTTTAGGTTGGTAATAGAGAAAATGGTGAGAAAGCAATTCCCACTCCTGCATTCTCGTCTAGTACCCGGGTGTCCTGTCCACTGTGTGACCAAGACTTTCCTCCCACAAAGATTGAACAACATGCCATGTACTGCAATGGTCCGATGGAGCAGGAAACAGGTAAAACCTCACCAAGGTGACCTAACTTTTTGTTATTTTGAGACAGGGTTTTACCATGTAGCCTTGACTGACCTGGAACTCATGATATAAGCCACGCTGCTCTTGAACTTGAAGAGATCCTTCTGCCTCTGCCTTCTGATGCTAGTGTTAAAGATGTGCACCACCATACCCAGCTGACAGTGTAACTCTTAACTTTTTTTTGCACAGTACTTTTGTAATTTTGTATAATATAGTGCAGGAGAAATAGCTCTATCTTCAAAGTTGCTGTTGTGTCTAAATAATTAGTTTCTAGTTCATTCAGGTCCCTTGTCCTTAGCAGGTATAGTACCTTCTACCAAGTTCCTCAGGAAAAGGGATAGGGGAAAAAAACCTTTCCTCTTAATATTCCGTTTGCTCTTTACTGTGCATACTGAAAAGCTAATGCAATGCAGTAAACCTTGCTTTTCAGTTTATATATTTAAATATTGAGACTCCTAAGCAGCTTGAAAAACTTAAGTTCTAGTGTAGTCCGTTTTTTATTTAAAAGAAATGTCTTGTGGTTTATATTGATAGACATTCCACTTAGAAACAGCTGTTAAAACTATCCCTAATTTATATTTCTGTCCCGTATATCTTTGCTGGGTTAAGCCAAAACTACTGGTAACCCTTCAAAGAGTATACCAAAGCCATAGTTTTGATACAGTGTGAGATGTTGACCAAGATAATATTCTTGTTAATCATATCCCTTAATTTACTATCCAGAATCTGCCTTTCTGTCTATGATTTTAACCTTTACGTTAATTAGTGCTAGCATAGCTAGAGCTCCATGATCCACCATTCAAATGAAATGTAAGCCTTAGGTAATTGGAAGTGTTGTGACCTTCTTAATGCCACTTGATTTTTAAAACTTAGATGTATCTAAATCTGAAATTGTATATTAGTAAAGTATTTTATAAGTTAAAATTGCCAGAAAGGACCACTTGGCTCATCTACAGTGGTTGTCCATGAGTTGGCAGCCCAGGCATCTGTGACCCTAAAGGCTCAGGAAGTGCTCATCCTAAAAGATGACTGGAGTAGACTAGTATTCTGCTGGATTTCTCCGCTTACCACCTATGTCATATATGTCAGAGAGCTCAAGCAGGTGAAATGGCTCCGTGGGTCAAGGCACCAAACCTGATGACCTAATTCTGACTCCTGGATCCCACATGTATAGAGGCTAGAAGAGGACATTGAGTGTCCTCTAATATTTTCCATCTGTTCCTTGGGGCAGGGTCTCTCGGAACATTGGGCTCACATTTTTCTCAGCTAGACTAGACTTCAGCAAGCTCCACTGATCCTCTTGTCTTCACTCTGCTCAGAGGTGGGGTTACAGGTTTGTGTGGGATGCCCAGCTTCCTGCATGGATTCTAGGATCCAAATTCTGCTTTCATGATTGTTTAGCAAACACTTTTAATCACCATGCCCCAGAACATGCTTTTAAAAACTTTTGTGGTAAACCTTTATGTGGGTTACCAGAGAAATTTTAAATATTTATTTATTTATTATGCATACAATATTCTGTCTGTGTGTGTTTATGCCTGAAGGCCAGAAGAGGGCACCAGATCTCATTATAGATGGTTGTGAGCCACCATGTGATTGCTGGGAATTGAACTCAGGACCTTTGGAAGAGCAGGCAATGCTCTTAACCGCTGAGCCATCTCTCCAGCCCACCAGAGAAGTTTTAAAACAGATTTCTGATACCAAGAGGTTTATGAACTTATTTGGGAAAGTAAATTTTTACTCGGGAAAGTAATTGTAGTTGTTTAGAGTGCATAGCTTGTATATACCTAAGTGAATATCCCTGCAAATGAGTACAGTGCGGGAGAGAAGGGCAGTGACTTATCATGACTTAGATAGACTGGGGTTTAGCCTGCTTTGTGAAAGCTGGCATTGTAGGATACTTTGGAGTAGGGAATTGATGTGGGATTCCTCTCTGTATGCTATGAATACCATTGGTTAATAAAGAAGCTGCTTTGGGCCTATTGCAGTGCAGAATAGGGAAAGGCCGATATTCCAAGCAGGTAGAGGAGGAGACAGGGAGACACCATGTAGCTGCTGGAGGAGAAAGATGCCCACACGCTGGTACCAGTAAACCATGAGCCTCGTGGTAAAATATAAAATAACAGAAAGGGTTAATTTAAGATGTAAGAGTTAGCTAAAATACACTTAAGCTATTGAACAAACAGTATTGCAATTAATATAGTTTCTGTGTGATTATTTCGGGTCTGGGAGGCCGGGAAATGAATAAACAGCCTCCATCTACAAGGAATTCTCACTGGAGCCATCCCACAGTCTTCTCTTGTTTTTTCTTGGGAACAATTTCAGGATTTAGGTAGGTTGGGGAAGTGAAAAATGATGTGAAACACTTACTAGTGTGTGTGGCCTTTTCTTGATCCTTGGCTTAGTTTCCATCAACTTGCCTGTGCCCACATCTTCCTTAAAGATGGAAATTAGTGATTGTTTTTTGTTCCTCTCAACATAATTTGTAAATCTTGGATAGCAGGCTTTTCATACTGTAAAGGAAAAGTTTCCCATCTTGAAAATGGGAATAAGCCACATAATGGAGCCTGGAGACAATTTGTCTAATTCCTGGGGAGCAGAGGAAGAACGTTCTTACCTCTCAGAGTTAAGTACCAAGGTTTCTCCCTCCTTTTTGTTTCTCTCTGATGCTGATCCTAGACATGCTTGATTTGGCTGTGTAACAGGAATAGTAATTAGCATCATTTACATGGAATGTCTACCATTTATGCCTAGTTACCGTGCAGTATAATAACAGTTATGCATGTCATTAAAGATCTGTCTGATTAACTTTGCTGTAAGTTTTATTTGATTACAATACTACATTGTGGTTAAACTGACTTGTGTGCTCAGTTTATTTTAGTAACATGGCTATCTGATCAGAACTATAAAAAGTAAAATGTTCTTTAAAAGGATTGTTTGCAGGAGATAAGACTCACTATGTTGATCTAGACTAGAACAAAAGCAAGCTCCCTTTATATTTATTTTCTGGAAAATACATTGAAGATCATTTTTATGTAAACACTTAGGAAAAATAAAGCTCCCTACTTACTTATTTAACAATAATGTATATCCGATACATGAAATTAATATAAAAAGTCACTACTCTCATGGAGTGTACACTCCAGTGATGGAAGATAAACCAGAAAAAAAGTAAGGAAGCAATACGTCAAGTGGTAATAAATTCTTAAAATCTATTTTGTGTGGATGTGCATATGCACATGTGTATGCATATGTATGGAGGCCATAGGTCATCCTCAAGTATTATTCCTTGGGAGCCATCTACTTTGTTCTTTTGAGACAAGGTCTCTCTCTGGGGTTTGATGGTTAAGGCTAGACTGGCTAGCCAGTAAGCTCCAGGAGTCTGCCTGTCTCCACCTCCCTCATGCTAGGATTACAAGCATATACCATCATGCTCAACTTTTTTATGTGGGTTCTGGGGATTAGACTCATGTTCTTATACTTGTGTGGCATTTAACTGCCTAAACTGTCTCTCTAGACTGGTGATAAATATTTTAGGAGAAAAAAAGTACAAAGCACAAGAAGGGAATAGAGAGTACTGATGTAACAATTTAAAACAGTTGTCAGGAAGGTCCCATTTAAGATGGTGGCATTTGGGGCTGGAGAGGTAGCTCAGCAGTTAGGAACATCTGCTATTCTTTCAGAAGTGTAGTGATACTTTGTGCTTTAACAAACAAAGCTTGCCTGAAGACCCGGGTGCAGAGCTAAACCACTAGAGGCCAGGGAGTGGTGGCACACACCTTTAATCCCAGCACTGTGAAACAAGGCAGAGGGATCTTTGAGTTCAAGGCTACCCTGGGCTACACAGGATTAAATCTGTCTAAAAGAGAAACAGATCTTACACAAAGTACTTGGGATTCCACACCTTTAATCCCAGCACTAGGGAGGTGGAGAGAGGAATGTAAGGTGAGAGGAGATGGAGCTCAGTGCAGTCTGAGGCAGTCAGTTTGAAGATGCAGTCTGAAGGCAGGATCTCCCTTTCCGTCTGAGCATTGGTAGAGGTGAGAACTGTTGGAATCCACAAGACTAGACAGTAAATGCACAGCTGATAGATTCATAAAGGCAGACCCACAAGTGTACAACTTATGCGACAACCTGTTTTCCAGAGCTGCAAAAATACTTGTCATTTGGAAAAGTTACTGTCATATCTGTAAAAACCTTGTGAAGCTATGATTCTTCCCTTCAAAATGGGGTTCATTCCTAAAACACCTCAGCAGTGTGACTCTTGCACAGGCAACAGAATGACCTTACTCCATTCCCCCACACCACGAGACCTTAGACTGATAACACCCACTCTTTGTTCTAACAGTCAAATTTACATAGAGTCAATCCCACAAAATTACCTGCTAACAGACAGCATGAAAATTTCTATAGAAAACAGGCACTGAGCAGGAAGGCAGCATGCCCCACCTTTGCTAACAAACAAATATGGGCATCCCCAAAACTGGTTGTCACCAAAGAGATTAGATGAGGAGAATGGGTGAATCCAGGATGCAGGAATGTTGGGTAACTTTATCAGACAGTTTGAAATGTCAGGTACTTCCCCTTGCTAGCTCTTTCCTGGGCTGGGCCACCTGTTCTGAAGTATTGCTTGTCAGATTCTACCTGCCCTCTTTGTGATTTTGATGTGCATATTATCATTGTCCTTGCCTATGGAATTTTCCAACTGTGTCTGTAAAAACTAGAAACCTCGAGATCACATCACCCCTTATTTTCCCCTTACTCTTCTCCTTGCTACTTCTTCTTTTTATTCTTCCCTTTACTCTTCCTCTTCTCTGTGCCCCCTTCACTTCACTTTCTCCCCTTGCATGAAAAATAAAGAAGATGCAAAGGTAATGTACTTGAGTTAATTTTTTTGCCTTCAGATCGTCACTTGTCATAGACACCCAATTCTGAGCCCTGAGTGGGTACTGAGGCTGGTACTCAAGACCCCCGATAGAGAACTCTCTGGTGCTGGCTGCATTGCTTCTCTAATCTCTCAGCTTTCACCCTCTAATATCTGACTCTGAGTTTTTATTACTAAGATCAATTAGAATTCATGGTACACAGAGGACTTGTGTTTAGTTCCCAGTGCCCGCCCACATGGTGGTTTATAACCATCTAACTCCAGTTTTAGACAGTGTGTCTTAACACTGTCTTCTGATCTCTGAAGTCACATGCATACATTCAGGCAATAATTCTTTCACATAAAATAAAAAAAATATAAAAAAGAAGGTGGCATTTGAGTAGAGACCTAAAAGAAGTAAGGGAGTTTTAAAGTGAGAAAGTGTGTTAGTCAGAGATCTCTGGAGTAATAGGAGAAGGTATAGAATGAATCTATATATAAAGGGGATTTTGTGGAATGCCTTATAGGCTGAAGTTCATCTAATTCAACAATGGCTGGCTGTGAATGGAAGTCCAAGATCCATTACTTGCTCAGACAACAAAACTGATTGACTCAGCTGGTCTTCAGTATATACTGGGATCCCAAAGAAGTAGGCTCTTATTTCAGTGCATGAATGGACTTGCTAGCAAAGCAAGGACAAGCAGGCAAAGAGCAAAAACTTCCTTCTTTTATGTCCTTATTGTGAAATGTGCTTGAAACTGGGTGAGGTTAACATAAGACAATTAAAGGGAATTAGAAACTCTGAACCTCTGAAGATAGACCTGAAACCTGTTAGTCCTGGACTATGAAGCCTGTTAAAGAGGTACACCTGTCTGTATTTTAGAAGGAAACTTCATAAATGCCATGGATGAAGTAAGAAGTTAACAGTACCTTAAATTATCAAATGCCGCTAGACAGATCTGGGAGGGATAAATCAGCAAAAATGAGACAGCTTTTTAGCAATACAGGCAATCCCAAATCCTCTCCATAGTCCTTGGAGAACAGTAGTCTTAGAAGCAGTACTTGCCATTAGCTGCTGAGTACAAAAGGCCCAGAGATTTTTCCTGTGGGGTGAAAGACTTGAGCCAAGAATGAATGTTTAAACAGAGGGTGGCAATTTTAAGGATCACTCAGGTTGCTGTAGGACAGTAGATTATTAGAATGGGGGACAAGGGTACAGTGGGGGAACAGAGTTAACATTTTGTTTTGGGCAGAACGATAGAGTGAACGTAATGTTTTCCAGTTGACTAATATTTATCTCTTTTAGAATCAGGTTCCTCATTTATAAAATTAGTCCAACAGTAGGGTCATGAGAATCTGAGACACTTTATAATGTCTTTGGGTAGGTATATAAAGCATTATGCCTAGATATTTAATAAATGCTAGATACAATTATAAATTGCATCTTCTTCATGTCTAGTATTATTTCTAGGGCCTGTGTTTGTAATAAGTAGATGAGCTATCAGTTGGGTATAAGTAAGGGGAAGATGGTCATCGAGGCCAAGAGTCAAAGTGGTAAGAATAAGTTAAATTAGAAGTAGTGGTACACACCTTTAATCCCAGCACTCGGGAGATGGAGGCAGGTAGATCTCTGAGTTCAAGGCCAGTCTGGTCTACATAGAGAGTTCCAGGATATCCAGAGCTACATAGACTCTGTCTCATAAAACAAAACAAACATAATAATAAGTTAATAAGAAATACATAATAGCAGCATTTAGGAAGCTCTAGGCATTTACTATATTTACTTTTTGCCTAGGTAGAGGGTTATAGCATACAGTCATGATACTGCTTAGAGTTATTTTCTTTTCCTGGATATCGCCAGAAAAATAATGATGAATAGATAGGGATGCATTGAAGGAAGTGGAGATCTTTTTTATGATATACCTTGGTGATAAAGGACTGAGACTTAGAACAGGCTTGACTTAGGTAATGTTAGCATAAATCGGTAAGGCCTTAGCATCTCTAAGTAGGATTCACTTCTCAAGTTAGACAAAGTTGGACCTTTTCTGTTTTAGATACCTGTTACTGATCTGAATGTAATTTATAAAGCTCTCTGATCTTTTTGTATTAGTGTGGTGTTTGTAGTACCCAGAATGATTAGATTAGCTATATTGCTATTAGAATTGTTCTGAAGGGTTAACAGTTTCACTTTATGGGTTAGATTTAATAGAAAAAAAGTGGATTTAGGAGACAGGGTGATGTGGGGAGATAAACAAATAAGAAATAGGCTCTGATCTCATGGAAATCATGCTAAGAAGTGCACATAAATAGCTGTAATACAATGCTAAAAATACTCACAGAGCCTTACAAAGAAGATTCTGTGTTGTTTCAGAGGAAAATGTGATTGAAGACTTAGAAGAAAAGAGCACTAATATAAGAACATAGATCACTTAAATACAAACACGTAAAACTTGTGCAGAAAAGAGCAACAATTAAATATGGCAGTGTGGGCATTGTGGAAGGCAATAGGAGAATGACACATGTAACTTAAGCTAATGGGGGTTTGTCGTGGGAGGTTTTTTTCAGCTTTGAAAGTTAATTTGTATGTTTATTTCTGTTTTCTATATTGTGCTTTCTAGGTGCAAGTAAAGATACATCTTAGCCGAGTGTGTAGGCAGAAGCAGGAAGACTGCAGGTTTGAAGCCTGGCTGGCCTTGAACCTGTGGCAGTCTTCCTGCCTCAGCTTTCTGAGTGCTAGGATTATAGGCTTGTGCCACTATATAGTTTAAAGTTGGTGTTTGGAATGGAATGATTGGCCAGGTGTGTACCTGTAATACTGGTACTTGGAAGGTAGAAGCAGGAGGAACTTGACTACATAGAGAGATTGAAGATGGGCTACATGAGACCCTACTTCAAATGTGTGTGTGTTTGTATGTATGTATGTGTGTATACACACACACACAAAGTACATAGTTGTCTGACTGCAGCATATCCACTTAGGATCTCAAGCATCTTTGTTCTTCTCATCTTGTTTTGAATGTGAGTTTTGTAGTTATTCCTATTCATTGTGTTTTGATATTGACGAGTCAGTGCTGTGTGACTTTTCTAGGAGAGATGTAAGCAAGCATCTTTTTACCCCAGCTAGGATACCAACAGCAGACCAAAGAAATGATCCCACTCAAGTCTAGTTTGGTGAGCCAGTGAGTTTGAGAGTTACTAAATATGGGCATGAGTGACTCTCAGGCACTTGTATCATGGGACATTTCACAGGAAAATGGATGACCACTCATAGAACCCTCATCCCTGGGGCTCCCTACTCGACTTGTTGGCTGTTTTACCTTGTTTACTATTTACCTAACCTCTGAGAGGGCCTTATAAGTCCTGTACATTTTTGAGCATCCTGTGCCTCTCAGCTTCGTGAGCTTCCCTTCTCTCTCCAAGTGAGAATCACAACACAGCATCCAGGTCTCAGAACTTCTTTTATCAATTTTCTTTGTCCAGATGTGCTTATTTCATCCCTTCTTGAAAAATAAAATAGCTCTTTTAATACCTGAGTTAATACTCAAAAGTATTATGTACAAAAGGAGTATCTGCAGGTAAAACTGTTTTACTTTAGGATCTAGTCACACTTTTTATGATGTTGAGGCTCTATAAATAAGTATCCCATTCCAAAATAGTGTTCACCATGGTTTAAATTTTTTTTTTTTTATGTTACATTTATTTACTAGGGAGAGAAAGGGCCACTAACAACCTCAGTGCAAGTGTGAGGAGAGAGAACAGCTTGGTTCCTTTTTCCCATGTGAGTGTGGAGGATTTAGTACCCACTAATAATGTTACTTAAATTGTTTATCACTGTTGTAATGATGGTTTTTGTGATCCTGCCACTTCTGCATTGATTAGCTGACATTCTTCTGTAAAGACTTTTCCCTTCCCCTTTACTATTTCTTTTTAATATTACATGGGCTTATGGATTTATTTTTTGATTTAATATTTCATTTTTAAATGTGTACTAGTTTGATATGTTCCCTTTTCTTCCTCTCCTTCCTTCCTCCTCCCTCTCCCTCCCTCCCCCTCCCTTCTTCCTTTTTCTTCTGTCCTTCCCCTCCTTTCTGTTCCCCCTTTCCCTCCCTCCCTTCCTCCCTTCCTTTCTTCCCTTTTTGTTGTTATTTTGTTTTTTGGAGAGAGGGTTTCTCTGTATAACAGCTCTAGTTATCCTGGTACTCCCTTTATAGACCAGACTGGCCTTGAACTCACAGAGATCTATCTGCCTCTGCCTCCTGAGTGCTGGGCTATAACAAATTCTTATAAACACATCTCCCAATTTCAGTAATTATCAACATAAGACCAATCTATTTTTATATGTACTTTGATTTTTCACCCCCTTCTCCACTAAAGCATTTTGAAGTAGTTTTCCAGCATAGTTTTTCATCTACAGATATTTCAGTGTTCAGTGATAGAGTATTAATAAAAGTACAGCCCCAGACACAGCATGGTAGTGCATGCTTCTAAACCAGCACTTGAGATGCAGAAGCAGGCAGAAATGCAGCCTGGTCTATATAGAGAGTTCCAGGCCAGCCAGGGTAACATATTAAAAACTTATCTCAAGAAAGAAAGAAAAAAAGAGGGAAAAGAAAAAGAGCTACATTTATAATTTGCTGTTTGATATCAATATCATTATTGTCATAACAGTCATCCAGAACCTAGAGGTTATACATTAGATTTGGTTGATAGCTTTTAAAGTATCTTTTGAATTCTCACTAGCCCTCCCCCTTTTCCACTGTACTTCATTTGTTAAGTTAATTATGTTTTAGAACTTCCACCCTGGAATCAGAAGTTCAAGGTTAGTCTCAAACTTAGTGAGCTTGAGGCCAACCTGGGATGCTTGAGACCCTAATTCCAAACAAAACAAGGAGAAAAAAAAAGCCACATTTTTTTTCTTCCTGTATTTTGCTGTTTGCACTTTAGCATGTTTCTCTGTTCTAGGGTATAGTTTCTAGAAACTACTAATTGGATTTGAGGCTTGGTCAGATTTACCTCAGGTGTTTTTGTTTTTTTTTTCAAGTGTGTTTCATAGATGATATTGTAAATTTGATATCAAATTAAACTTGAGGCATATACTATTTGGTTGTCTTTTTAATTTTAAGATTAGCTGGTGCTGGGTGATGGTAGCCCATGCTTTTAATCCCAGCACTCAGGAGGCAGAGACAGGTGGATCTCTGTGAGTTTGAGGTAGTTCCAGGACAGCTAGTGCTGTTATACAGAGAAAGCCTGTCTCGAAACCCTAATTAATTAAAAAATAGTATAATGGGAAAAACTTTCCCAAATCCTGGCTTACCACTCTAATATTTTGGCGTATTTTCTTATGTTATTTTTTTGGTATTCTTGCATTATTTAATCCTGTTTTTGAACATTGGCTTGTTTAGGTTTCATTGTTATAAATAGTGCTTTTAGAAAATATCTTGGTCCATACAGTCTGGTAAGTTAAGATTGTATCAAAGTGAATTCCGAAACTATAATTCACCAGTCAGAAGATAAGTATTACTTTAAAGTTCTAGTCAGGAATGGTGATCTAAGAATGTAACCTCAGCTACTCAGAAGGCTGAGGGATCAAGATCACAAGTTCAAGACCTGCGTGACCACAGAGTTAAGTTCAAGGTCAGCTTGCCTGAGCAACTTAATGAGAGCTTGTCTTGAAATTGAAAGAAATAAATGTCTAGGAGTACTGTTAGTGGAGGAGCACTTGCCTAACATATATAAACCCTGATTTCAGTTTCTGCTATTGTAAAAACAAACAAGTTATTTTAAGTTTTACATATAGCGTGTGGTGATTTGAATAGGCATGACCTCCATAGACTCCTGTGTTTGAATGCTTGACCCGTAGAAGTGGCACTATTAGGTGTGGCCTTGTTGGAGGAAATGTATCACTGTGGGAGTGGGTTTTGAAACTATCCAGCACACAATTCACTTTTTGTTGCTTACCTTGTCAATACCATGTCTGCCTGCATGCTGCTATGTTTCTCTCCATGGCAATAATGGACTAAGCCAGCCCCAGTTAAATGTTTTCCTTTATAAGAGTTGTGTCATGGTGTCTCTTCACAGCAGTAGAGACCCTGACTAAAACATAGTGTCAGTAAGATGGCTCCGTGGGTAAATGTGCTGCTGTGAAGCCTAAGGATCTAAGTTTAATCCCCAGGATCCACATGGTAGAAAAGAACTAGCTCCCACAAAGCACTGTTGATTTTCACATGCATGCCACCACACAAATGTACCCACACATATTTGCCTGTGCATATGCATACATACACAAATAAAGGGATAAATATAATAAAAAAGACAGATAATAAAACTCTATGGCAAGTTGCTTAAACAAAAATTTAAGCTGTCAAAGAAATGATTGAGGGCTGGGCATGGGTATCCATGCCTTTAGTCCTAACAGTTGGAGGCAGAGGCAGGCAGATCTCAGCCTGGTCTATATAGTGAGTTACAGTACATCAGAGTGAGACCCTGTCTTAAAAAAAAACAAAAAACAAAAAAACAAACAAAAAAAAAAACCTAAAGACAGCAACCCCTCCCCCACAACAACAACAAAACCAACCGAATTGTAACTGTACAGAGACTAGTAGGAATTAGATCAGTTACTTTTTCTGCAGCCTCTAGATTGTTCACTACATGATTGAGAGTTTTAAAAACATCTAATAGTGCTGGACTTTCATATTGAAATAGATGGAATGTATGTTATCAAGGTACAAACTTTTTTTTAGGGTGGTAGTATTGATAAGACTATTTTTATATGAATATTTTTGACTTTATGAGGAAAGATATTGAGCAAACTAGGCACAGGGTTAACTAACAGCACTGTATGTTAAGGTCAAGAGTTGAACATTCAAATGTAGCTTATAAGAAGGAAACTAGGAATGTCACATAATGGTAGAGTTTTGCCTTGCATTCATAAGGCTCTAAGTTCAATCCCAGGACCACTGTGAAACAAACAATAAGCACGCTCATCTTTTCTTTTTCTAAATTTATTTTTATTTTATGTGTATGTATGTCCATGTCAGGATGTCAGAAGCCCTGGAAACTGGAAGTTACAGACAGCTGTGAGCAGCCATGTGGGTGCTGGGAATTGAACCTGGGTCCTCTGGAAGAGCAGCCAGTGCTCTTAATTGCTGAGCCATCTCTCCAACCCCAAGCATGCTCATTTCTAAACTTGAAATTACTACAGCCTGAGCTGAGAACAGGGGTCTTTAGCGTTGCAATCCTGGCTTTGGAGTCTGTCAGATTTAAATAATGTTCCAGGGGAGTAATTTACAAGTTTGAGACCTCTAAGCTTTTAAAATGTGTTCATTGTTAAATGGACCCAATGTATCTGGGGGTGTTTTGGGGGGGGGGAGGGGAAGCATGAAAGGACTTATATTTAGGAACTATTAGCATGAATGTTTTTAGTTATAACTTATCAATAAAATAAAATTATTGAGGCTTGCACCTGGGAGAACAAGAGTTTATTTTTTAAGATTTTAAGAAAATCTTTTGATGAGAAAAATCCTTCTTTTCTAAAGCTCAAGGTGAGAGAAGGCAGCCTTGATACAAATCTCTGGTTAAATTAGTTGCATGATTAATCAGCTTAGAGACCCCTCTGAGTAAATCAGAAGACCTTTATATATGTTTTACCATGTTATATGTACTTTGGGACTTAATATATGAGTAGTATGTGTGCATGGTTTGAATGGAGTCAGGGAGAGAATGAGCATCCTAGCACACGTGGTGATCAGAGGGCAGCTAATGGAAGTCAGGTCTCTCTTCCACAGTGTGGATCCTTTGATAAATTCTGGGACTCCAGCTCAGGTATTAAGGTTTCTCTGTAGCCCTGGCTGTCCTGGAACTTGCTCTATAGGTCAGACTGGTCTCGAACTCACAGAGATACACCTGCCTCTATTTCCCCAATGCTGGGATTAAAGGTGTGTACCACTACACCTGACCATATTTTGTTTTTTTCATGGGTGCTAGGGATCCAATTCAGGTTTGTATAACAAGTACTTAACTGGAACCAAATTGGTATTATGTAATACCTGGTATAACCCAGGTATTATACAAGCTGCAGATTTAAGTAATTAATAGGCTACATTATTTCATGAACTAATAAAAGTTTTCTAAAGTCTCTGTATAATGTGTTAAGTGTAAGGAAGGCTTGCTTTGAAGATAAATGTTTAGTTTTTGTTATGGCAAAGACTAGGAAACATTTGATTAAATAACCTGCAAGGTCATTAAGATGGACTATGATTTTATAAGAAGGTATCTTTTGATGTGAGACAAATGTTTATATCGCCTGGCTCAACCCATTAATACCCAGTAGAAGTCGGAAGTGGTCCTAATGTAGTGGAAAAGACCAGCTGTGCTTACTGTGCTAATCTTCCTCACTTATAAAATGGAACACAGAAGGATTTGTAAAGATTGGGGCTTATGTTAGTTGGTCTTCATCTGTAGCTATCATTACTGTATTTCATAGAGTGCTTTACTGGAATATGTTTCATGTCAGAATTATGGTGAGGGAATGTATATGTCCTTTCCTTGATTGCTGCAAGTACAGGTAGCACACAGAAACCTTCCTTGGAGTGAACTAGATTTTTAGATCTCATGGTTTGGCAAACAGGAAATGTCTTGTGACTGGCAGTTTTGATCACAAGTGTTATTTGGGTTTTCCAGTCAGGGGACTTCTTCCCCACAGAACAGTTTTAAACTGTTTCTTCTTATGAATGTTGTCTTTTCTTTTATACCCTGAACCTACTGCCTGCTAACTTTTTTTTTTTTCTTTTTTTAATGGGAAAGTGTTGACTCGGAAACGGAGAGAGGCCAGGAACAAAAGTGACAGTAAGACATCTACACGGACTGCCCTGGACATCAACAAGTAAGTAGCCACAATGCTTTCATTGAATTCTTGTCTAACACATTATTGTTTGGACTGAATGAAGAGACTGGTTCTTGTCACCATGTATTTCTTTGGTTTCCTATTCTTCTTTTTTCAGTTGAAAGCCTGAATTTCCTTTTCTTACTAGTTTATTTCAGTGTATGTTTCCCAACTTTAATGGTTCTGTTTCTGTATTGCTCTTATTTCTGTATTCTTTGAATTTATATATTGATGTTTGGTGCTTTGGGGAAACAGTGAGCATTTTGCAATGTTGTATAGAAGTTGAGTTGCAGGAGGTTGAGCAATATAGAAGACTTCCTTGGGATGTGGGTTGTAGCTTGACTAAGAGAGCACATTCTGAGGAAGGCGTCAGGTATAGATGCTGCCTTCTAAAAGCAAAGTCATCATTTCTTTGTGCTAAAAACATTAAAAACCCTTAGGACTTCTTATTACTATCTAGCTGTAACTTAGTACTAACAAACAACTTTTTCCTATTTTTCTTCTCTGTGATCTTGCTTTAATATAGATGTCTTGGGCTGTATTCCTCATATTGCTTCAGTTTATTTTAAAATCTCTGTGTTCTTTGATAAGCTGTTAAGGTGCCCACACTTATTTTCATTTTTGTTTATATTCAGCATCTAATAAGATATATCTGAGATAGCACTCAAAGTATTAGTTGTTTAATGAGCACCTGCTATCATATTCCAGTCATCATTGTAGATACTTCATTTGCTATATAATAAATAATGGTGTGGCATAATTGTTTTCTCCTCCTACCCCTTCCAGTACTGGGAATTGAATCCAGGATCTTGTATGTGCTAAGCAATTAGTCAGCCACTGAACTAAGCCCTCAGCCCCTTTTCATTTTCTTTCTTTTCTTTCTTTCTTTTCTTTCTTTCTTTCTTTCTTTCTTTCTTTCTTTCTTTCTTTCTTTCTTTCTTTCTTTCTTTCTTTCTTTCTTTCTTTCTTTCTTTCTTTCTTTCTTTCCCTTCCTTCCTTCCTTCCTTCCTTCCTTCCTTCCTTCCTTCCTTCCTTCCTTCCTTCCTTCCTTCCTTCCTTCCTCTTTCTCTCTTTTTTTTTTTCAAGTAAAGGTAAATTATAGGTAACTAAGTCATGTGGCCAACAGAATAATAACAAAGTCAAAAGTCTGCCTGACTTTAAATGTTTGGGTCTTCCTGTAGTGCTGCTGTTCTCATATATTAGGTTAGTTCAGAGGAGTTGTTGTTTCAAACCATAAATTCTAAATCATGACTAGGTTTAACCATACTTTATTAATCAAAATAGGAACCATTACAGTCTGCATTTTTTACCAATGAGAAATGTTTTATTCCTGTAGTGTAAAAATTCATGCTTCAGGATATGAAGAACTCTTAGAAAGTATCTTTCTTCTCCTCCCCAACACCTCCCCAATACATTTAATGCGTTGTTTGTGGAGGTCAGTGGACAACTTGTAGGAGTTGATTCCCTCTTCTACCATTTGGGTTCCAGGGAATGAACTCAGGTCATCAGGCTTGGTGACATGTACCTTTTATCCATGGAGCCAGCTTGCTGACCCCCATATAAAGCATTTTCTGTATTTTTCTGATTATAAAGCATTTTCTTTCTAGTATCAAAGAGTTCCACAGTAGCCTGGAATGAGTATAACAAAGGATTATTTATTTGGGGATAAAGTCACAGTAAGGGTAGCAATCCACAGTCCTCTGTGTACACTGGGAACTGGAACAAAATCCAGCAGAAAAAAGGGGTCTGTGCACGCTTTTTATCTGCACTTATAGTACATGAGACCACACCCAAAGTGAGCTGGTATCTTAAAGGCTATTGGCTGAAGGAGTTCCTACAACGTTTTCCTTTAATAAAAAAAAAAATTTCAAGATGCTTGAAGAAGTGGTACTTGATTGGTGGGAGGTCAGGTAAATAAAACAGAATTTTGTAGCCTAATTTATTCAATTTTTGAAATGTTAGTTGTACCTATGCAGTTTGGTGTCTTAACAATGTGTTTGGGCTTTTTCTGTTGACCAGTGCTGGCTGCAGGCATCACAGTTCTCAGTGCTGCATCTCATTCATTTGCTGAGCACAAATCTCAGACATAATGGTCTCCCTGAATTTAGAAGCTGCAGTGGATCAGACCAACAGCAGACCACTAAACAGTTATCCCTGACCTTGTTTTGGTACAAGTTTGGCTTTGGGAAGTTAGAAGCTTTGGAGCTTCTTGGTCCAGCTACTGAACTGGTCATCACTAGTTGTCGGACACAGTTCACTTTTGGTTGCATGTCACAATCTGAGTAAGAAATGGTTTTTTGTTCTGTAGAATAAGAGGACTGATAGTTCAGAACAACTTAAATTTTCTTTTCTTTTTTCCGATTTAATGAGACACCCACTTACCAAACCTTTTCACCTTCAGTTTGCATCAAATGCTTGAACAACTTGCATGGTTCACATCGAGGCAACTTCTTGAGTCAAATAAGAGAATCAGCTTCAGTGAGTGCTCTTTGCTGCTCATTGTCAACTTCCTGTAGCCAACCACTAAGCTCTTTATCTTGAAGGCTCTTGAGCCACCTCTGTACTATATGTTCATTATTAGTTCCTGGGCCAAAGACCTATTGATGTTGCAAATTGCCTCAGCTGTTTTACCATCTATTTTGCCAAATAAGAAAACTCAAATTTTTGTTTCACGGAGCTGGAGAGATGACTCAGCAGTTAAGTGCACTGGCTGCTCTTCTAGAGGTCCTGAGTTCAATTCCCAACAACCATATGGTGTCTCACAACCATCCATAATGAGACCTGGTACCCTCTTCTGGCCTGCAAGCAGACACACAGGCAGAACACTGTATACGTAATAAATAAATCTTAAAAAAACCCTAAAACTTTCACATCATTTCCATATTATAAAATAAATATAAACAGCAAGTAAAATATAAATTTATAAAATAAATAAATATAAACAGCAAGTAAAAAAAAGCAAAGAACCATGAAGTGAAAAATGTGCATTAAAATTATGTATATCATAACTATATATATTTAAGAGTGTATTTCATAATCAAATGACAAATTTCAACAGTGCAGAAAACAAAATTACTTTTGTACTAATCTATAATAAGAATTAATAGTGCTTTTGCATTAGTTGATAAACTTTGAAGATGTACTAGTCTAACTTTTCTCATAAGGTAGAGTTTTACTTGCATTCTTCCAGGTAATTGAATAGCTTGAGATGTTATTTCTTTTATTTTATTGTCCTTTAGAGAAAATCTTCCATAGAGTTAATCTCATCATAGTTACTAAACAGTAATGGTCAGAAAAGGAAGTTTAAGATGAACTTCTGAATCAGCTATGAGTTCTGATATTTATTAGCTGTGACGCCCTTATGTAGAATAGTTCTTTCCTATTGGGACTGAAGAATTAATTGAGAAATCATGTTGAAAGGTACTGACCACAGAGAAAGTAGTTAATAAGTATTCTTCATCAATTCCCACAGGTCTGTTTTCATTGATACTTCAAGAACACACACTTTCCTTCTCTGAATGGTTTTGATATAAGAAGATGACAGTAACTATGTTAGTACAAAAACTTCTGGCAGACCTACATGTTTTAGTAACTTTCTAGTTGATATGTCAGGTTATAAAGTTAAGGAAGTTAGCATGTAGATAGATTTGATTTACTAATCAAACAAATGCATCCACTATGGTAAAACTCTCACTATTGATTTAATGCTTTTGGTGCTTCCTTTTCTGTTGAAATTTTAACTTCTCTTTGGAGAAACAATTACACTTAATTTCAGAAGAGTTTGACAGACTGTTTTATGTCTGAGGAGCAATCAGCATTGTTTGAGATAGTTAGTAGAGCTGATTTCATTACCATCCCACTGCTGCAACAGCAGGGTACAGAGAAACAGCCAGGGAAAACTGCTAATCACTTAGTCCTTATGATTGGCATAGGGTTAATTTTATTGGTGATCCCACTGAGTGAATCTACATTGGTTGACAAGTCTCCTCTGCAGACATTTTTGAGATGTAAAAAGACAATTTGAAACATTCCAAGAACCCAGAGGCAAAAGCAAATTTTAAAACTGCCTTCCCTCTCATCTCCCCACCCCTCTTCTGATTACCCAGGAAGGAGAAGTGTTATCTATGTAAGTCCCTGGTCCCACTTGGAGAGTATGAGTGTCATGTAGAGGCCTGTCTCCAGCTTGCAAAGGGAGATAGAGGAGATGGAACTGAAGTGGGTAAGAGAACCAGAGTGTATGCAACTGTGGAAGGCAAACAGCAGCAACAGCTGAGGAAGCCAAAGGTATGTGCTTAGGAAAAGCTACGATTCTGTTCTCCCTATCTTTCCTCCTTTCTCTCCCTCCTCCTCTCTTTCCTATTTATATTAATACAAGATTTATGCTTGTAAGGATAAGTGTTTGTGTATTTGTATGCATACATATGTGTGCATTTATGTATGGAAGCCAGAGGTCAGACTTGGGTGTTGTTCTGCAGAAGGAGTCATCCACTCATTTTGAGACAGGATCTCACTAGACTTGGGGCTTGCAGATTAAGAATGCTACCTGAAACTCCTTCACACACATCCAAGACTATGGCAGTTTTAATTGCTATGCTTTTTACAGTACATGTAAAGTTTCTACTCTTATAAAAACATAATGGTTACTTGCAAGTACCTATATTTATGTCAGGTGCCCAACTTATCCTTTGAGACAAGGTTTCTCACTGAACCTGCTTTTCATTGATTAGCTAGACTGGCTAGCCAGTTAGCTCTGGGAATCTGCCTTTATCTACCCCAAAGCAGAGGTGCTTGGGACCATGCCAGCTTTTTAAATTTGTGTTGGGACCCAAAGTCAGGTCCTCATTTTTTTACAGCAACTACTTTTATGACATTCTATCCCCAAATTAGTGTATCTTTGGTCTGTATTTTGTGAGAACTTTTTTTAAATTGCTATTTGACTTGCTAATGTGGGTTGCCTAAAAAAATTTATAATGAATTTTGGCTTGGGATTAAGACAGAAATTTCCAACACTTTCTAAAATGACCTTAGCACGTACGTACCTGTCAATTTGTAGTATATATTTAATGTGAAGAAGTATTCTCGGCACTGATGATAATAAAATCAAAATATACATCAAATCTGAGAAGCATAGAACACACTCTGTGTTTTGCAGTGTTAGATATTCAGCCAGGGTTTTTGTAAAAATAAACAAGTATGGGCTGAAGGTTTGCTTTAGAATGTAGAATAATTGTGCCTAGCATGAACAAAGTTTTGCACCCTATAGTACTGAGCATGGTGAATACACTTATAATTCTAGCACTTGGGAGGTAGAAACAGGAGAATCAGAGTTCAAAGTCATTCCCAGATATATAACAAGTTCAAGGCCAACTTGGGTTAAATGAGACCATATCTCAAAAACCAAAACATCAAAAACTAAAACCATACCACAAGCACATCTATTTTGTTAGTATGCACGTTAGCTTTTATCTTTAGTAAATGGTAAAATTACATATATTCTAAAGAGTTCTTAAATAATTTTCATTATGATTTATTATCAATAAAAGTTTGATTTGTTTTATTGATTTTATTTATGTATGTAAAAGTTTCTCAGGTGAAAAGGGGTCCCAAGTGGAGTAAGAAGCTCTACTGTATAGTATAAACATCTCTCTGGGTTTATTTTTAGACTTCTGAAACATTACTGTTAGCTGGGTATGGTGGAGCATAGCTATAATCCACCACTAATGAAGCAGAGGGAGGAGGATCATGATAAGTTTGAGGACATCCTGCTCTACATAGCAATTCTAAGCCCTACCTCCACCTCTAACACCTGCTTTCCAACCTGCAAAAATCATTATATCAATGTTTGTGTCATATAGATGGTCACTTAACATCATCTTATTACGGAAATGTTTTTTTCCCCTAATCCTTCTATATTTATGACTATTTAAAACAGTCTAAGGGTTGATATAGGCAAACTCCTGTAATCCCAGCACTCTGGAGGTATGAGAGTTTAAGACCAGTCCTGGGTACATAGTGAGTTTAGATCAACTTGAGCTAGATAGTGAGACCCTATCTAAATAACAGAAACTGCGCCGGGCGGTGGTGGCGCATGCCTTTAATCCCAGCACTTGGGAGGCAGAGGCAGGCGGATCTCTGTTAGTTGGAGGCCAGCCTGGTCTACAAGAGCTAGTTCCAGGACAGGAACCAAAAGCTACGGAGAAACCCTGTCTCGAAAAATCCAAAAAAAAAAAAACAAAAAGAAAAAAAAAACCAGAAACTGCAACAAAACAATAAAAGCAAAACAGAATAACAACAATTTAAAAATGGGGAAAAATACCGTTAACCGATCCTTGGACTACAGTTATTTATTGAATTGTAAGTCAACATTCCAGTGTCTTTTGAATTATTACAGTGAATTGCTTTTCAGAAAATATAGGGAATTCATGTTCACACTGCTAGGAGCACATGTGAAATAACTTCTGAATCTCTTCTGTGTCTAGACTTGAGAAACTACAGGGTATGGCTCCTGGTCTGTGGGAAAATGGATCTAAGGACTTTCTGGGTCTTGTGATGAGAGATCAGGAAGGGCAAGTCTTGGTTTAGTGACCAACATAAAGCAGCAACAGTGTGTTCAAGAACTGTTAGCCTACTAACCACTTAGACAGCTGGGCAGAGAACCCAAACTGATCTTCATGTCAGAAGGAAGTGACATCTCTATAAATCAGATGATGATTTTTAAATTTTTTTATTTTATGTTCAGGGGTGTTTTGTTTGAATGTATGTCTGTGTACCACTTGTGTGCCTAGTGCCTCAGAGGCCAGAAGAGAGTGTTGGACCCCGTAGAACTAGATTACAGAAGGCTGTGAGCTGCCATGTGAGTGCAGGGAATCAAACCCGGGTCCTCTGAAGAGTAGCAAGCGCTACTACCTCTCTGGCCCCTAAATCAGGTGATTTTGGAGTTGAGTTTTATAGGTGAGTGCTTATTTATACCAAAGAGCCAATTTATTTATCTTTTTATTTTTTTTTATACTTAAAACTTTTTATTTTATGTGTATGAGTGTTTCACACACATGTATGTCTCTCTGTGTACCATATGTGTAGCTGGTGCCTAAGAAGTTCAGAAGAGGACATCAGGTCCCCTGAAACTGGGAGTTAGGATAGTGAGCCATAATGTGGGTGCTAGGAATTGAACCTGGGTCTTGTGGAAGACTGGCCAGTGCTCTTCATCATTAAGCCACCAGTTTAGTTATCTTGTCATTACTGCCTATAGAAGTTGCCTTGAAACTGGTTTTTGTTTGTTTTTGTTTTTAAAAATCTCAAATGTAACATAGGGCAGAAGCTGTTCTTTTTTGTTAAGATTTACTTTTATTAAGTTTAGTTATTCATATATATAAAATGTGTGTGTGTGTGTGTGTGTGTGTGTGTGGGTGGGTATGATCACATGAGTTCATTGACCTAGGATGCCAGAGGCCTAGGATTCCTTGGAACTGGAATTATAGGCAGTTGTGAGCTATTATGTGGATACTGGGAATTGACCTCCAGTTCTCTGAAAGAACAGCATGTTCTTAACCACTGAGCCACCTCTCCAGCCCAAAAGCTCTTCTTTAATGTAGTTTGTGGACTGATTTGATGCTGAAGCCATCCTTGAATCTCCCTTCCTCTCCCTTTCCTTTCCTTCCTTCCCTCTCTTTTTCTCTTTCTTCTTTCATTCTTTCTTACAGGGTCTCCCTGTGAGGCCTTGACTGGCCGGGAACTTGATATTTAGGCCAGGATGCCCTTGAACTTAGAGAGATCTACCTGCTTCTAGATGCTGATCCCTGGGCTTAAGGGTGTGCACCACTCCTGGAAAGTTGTGTTCCTGATATGGTGCTTCAACCCCTTCATTGCAGTTTGCTGTTCTTTTCCTCTCCTCTCATTTATTATAAAGCAAAAGACTAACCTAGTGCCAGCTGTGCCACCATATTTCTCTTCTGGGAAAGATTTAATCTAGGCTAAATTGTAGTCAGGCTTTTCTTTGGGTTGCCAGCTCACAAAAAGCGACACAGAGACTTATATTCATTATGAAAGCTTGGCCTTGACTTAGGCTTGTTTCTAAGTAGCTCTTATAACTTAATCCATTTCTGTTAATTTACTTTCTGCCTCATGGCTTTATTATCTTATCTCCATACTGCCCATCCTGCTTGCTCTGTGTCTTCTGGCATCTCCGCCTTCTTTTTCCCAGCATTCTCTCTGCCTGGAAATTTTGCCTAGCTATTTATTTATTTATTCAACTTTTTACTAAAACAATCAGAGTGACACATCTTCGCAGTGTACAAAAAGATTATTCCACAGCACAAGTCAACTGTGTTTTAAATATTGCCATGAATTAATTAATCCGTCTATCCTTTCTCTATCACAGGACAAAGACCACAGTCAAGGCCGACTGCTCAGTCTCTTGGAACAGTCTGAGCACAAGACCACAGGTGAAGACTCTAAGACCAATTTTATGGGTTTCTGTCTAGGCCTTCCAGTGAAGATAGCAACTCCTAACCTTCAGCTGATTGTTGGGGATTGTGAGTGAATTCTTTTGGAGCCAATCAGCCAGCCTTGGAAATTTAATCTAGGCTGTCTCATCCCCAGGAAGGATGAAGAGATATCCTGTGTTTCCCGACATGGGTTTAATATAATCCTTTATAACACCTAGAGTTAGGACTGCCTGTTAAACTGGGGAGTGGTTCCAAATTGCAACTCATGCCAGAAAATAGATCTTCTAACGGAATAGTCATGGAAAAACCACACATGCAGACATCACTGCCTCTTCTGAATGTTTGTAAACCATTTATACATTACCTTTAGCTTAGTCTCCCAACTTAATTCCTAAGAAATTGTAGGAAGTAATTCCTCTTTGTGTCTTTAGTATTTAGGGAGCATTAGAGTAGATTTATCAGGAGCATTAGTAATTCTAACTTTAGAGATTACAAAGATTATATCTAGTAAAGCACTATATATGTATTCCCTGGCATTAGTAGACTATTGCTACTATTGTTCCTTTTAGTTGCTATTGTTAAATTTTACCAAATTGAACAGTAAATTTTTGCTTATTGTCTAGTTATAATAGTTTATTACTACCAAGCAAATCTGTTTTGCTTTGTGATAACTGTAAAAAGAGTCTGTCTTGCTAGGCAGTGGTGATGCACATCTTTAATCCCAGCACTTGGAAGGCAGAAGCAGGTGGATCTGAGTTCGAGGCCAGCCTGGCCTACAAGAGCTAGTTCCAGGACAGTTCCAAAATTACAGAGAGAAACCCTGTCTCGCAAAAAAAAAACAAAAAACCCTGTCTTACACCTGTCTTACATCTCGCTTCTAGATCACCAGGTTGTAAATCTCTCAGGTGGCAGCTTTCCCCTGGTTACCCTTATTGCCTGAGTCTAGGTCTGAAGTAGGTCTATTCATAAGTGTTTACTGCAGCTGAGCCTGTTGGATGCTAATGCTCACATTCCATTGGTCGAAGGGTTGGAGATCTGAACTACTTGAATAGGCCTGATGAAAAGCAGCAGGCATTGAGAGGCTATGACTGCTAATGTTAGTACTTTTATCTCTCCAGGTGTAGAGAAAAAAACCAAGTCTTCAGAAGCAAGAACCTTCAAGTAAGTTAGAGTATGCGCTGAATTCTGTCAACAGCTCTGGCAAGTGTGAGCCTGGTGCTAGATTCTCTATGTAGATTGATAATTAAAATGCTAAAATAGAAATCACTGTAGAACTAACGCAATTATTTATCTTGGTGATCCTGTTATATCTGGGTTAAGAATTGGTTGGATAGCTGTATTGATGTTAAAGTAAGTAGGGTTATGTGTTACTCCTTTTCTTCTTCCCTTTTTTTTTTTTTTTAAAAACAGGGTTTCTCTGTGTAACAATAGTCTTAGCTGTCCTGGAACTCCCTCTATAGACCAGGCTGGCCTCAAACTCACAGAGATCCACCTGCCTCTAACTCCCAAGTGCTGGGATTAAAGGTGTGAACCACTGCCCGGCCTTTCTTCTTTTCAATTCCCATCCAAACCTGAATTCTAGCAGATTTAGGAATTTTGGTCTGACTCCACAGTCTCTCCATATCTCCATGGCTTTAGGTTATGTGAATTACCCAGTATCTTCATCTGTGAAAGCAGAATGATACAACTTACATGGCTAGAATATTACACAAGTTAGTATACTAATGTAATTTAAAGGCTCCACTAGAGTGCGTAGTTCATACTTGTTGCTTACCAGCTTCATATTGAACTTGAAACCAGGCATAGTGGGACAAAGACAGAGGAAGACTGATTTCTGAGTTCATAGCCAACTGGGTCTACATAGTTTT